>NC_136006.1:10463928-11210178 GCF_048128805.1 Centroberyx gerrardi | reverse complement strand
CATCGGCGGCGCGTGCTGCTGTTTGATTGATGGGTCCGGCTTCTCTCTCTCTCTCGCTCTCTCTCTCTCTCTCTCTCCCTCTCTCTCTCTCTCTCTCTCTCCCTCTCTCTCTCTCTCTCTCTCCCCACCCCATTTCATTCCATATGTCTATCACCTCCCACTCTCTCTCTCTCTCTCTCTGCGTATGATCAAAAAGATGTGTCTGATTCATAACTCAGACTAGTCATAATGCTTTTATATTTTATTTTAATGCTATATACATCAGTTTACTGGCATTTCTGTTTGATGGAGCACTGTAGGTGAAAAATAGGATAGAAAGGAGAAAGCCAGCTGGACTCAAACACACTGCAAGTACGATGCATGCACCATAGTACACTGAGAACTTGTCATATACTGAGTTCAGTGTGTATTTTCAGTGTATTCATGTTTGTAGCCTCATAGATGCATGAGTACACCATCATTCCATAGATCAGCAGGCACACCTTTACATTTATATAGGAGTTCATCTGCATATTTATATAGCTTATATAGCATTTTATATATATGTTTATACTTCAACATGGATTTTGCTCTGTGTGGACTTGTGCGTTTTTTTTGTTTTTTTTTCATCTGTTTGGAATACCAGATAGGTATAGGGTGGTATTCAGAAAGTGTGAGCTAAGTTGTCAGTCAAAAAAAAAAAATACTAAATTGACTTTCAAATACTTTCTTTTGATATATAAAGTTTCTGGCACCTGTTGCATTCTTATATGTCAAACCCCACACATCTGGCACTGGGTAAGGCTAAACCAAACCGAACCACGAAGAGTATTCGCAAATCCTGTTCGACCCAGATCTGGTCAGAAGAGGATGAGGATGTGGAAGGCCAGGCCATCAACAGCCATACTGTTATCAGGGGCAATGTGCTACGGCTGGAAAGGGTGACACGCCATCCACTTTGATTTGATGTCTTCTGTGCAGCTACGCACCATTTATAGTCACTTTTTACATCTGGTTGTCCTCTCTCTTCTTGTAGCATCTGTTGTTCTGCAGTTTGTTACCCCGTCTCTTTCCCTCTGTTGTGTCTTGGCTGTTTATTTTATTTTATTATAATCATAACCCCTTGCTCCTCAAGTGGCCTTTTGCTTGTTTCCAGGGCATCATTGAAAACAGTTGTTAATTGCCCTGCCTGGTTGAATAGAGGTGAAATAAAAAAAAGAAGACATAGCACCTGTAGAGCCATTAGAGAGACTCCTCTGCTGTCTGAGCAGCACACGCACATACACACATCAGTCACACACATCAGCACATCGTTTCCATGGATTCTTCTCTAGAATCCAGGACTCATTCACAGGATATATCTGCATTTAATCAATTTGATATGAGCGTGTTGATCATCTCAGAAACATAAAGCTCAAAGGTTGTTGTGAATAGTCCAGCACTGTTAGCCTTTCCCTGCACTCCTCCCTGTTTCATCTCCCTCAGGCCAGGACAGAGGATTCTGGGTAAAAAAAAAAAAAAAAAAAGACAAGCCAAATCCACTCTCTGCACGAACCACATATTTAAAGCATGATGCATCAATCCTCATAATTCACATGGTTCTGTCATTTTACACTCAATTTACAATATGTTACAGCCTGGGAATCCACAACACATTTTCTCAGACACAAAAGAATAAAGGAAATTATGGACAGACATGGGGCAAAATCAAACCAATGTAGCGGCTGGGACCAGGCGGGCACTGTCACTTGGACTGTGCAGTCTGTTTCGCAACACATCAAAGAAAGTCAGGATTTTGCATGAAAAACCACAACATGACTAGTATCTCCCCCAACTCCCCCAGCTTTCCAGTTCCCCAGGGAAAAGGAAAATGTGGATTCTCAGAAGTGTTATTCCAAAGAACATACACACTACGCACAAACGGCTCAAGAGTGAGAAATACATATTCCAGATTCAATAAAAGCCTCTCACTGTTAGGGTCCAGGGCTTTTTGTTTGACTCTGTAAAGACGGCGGGGGGTCCAGAGAGGGATTGGCATGTTTACAGTGGGGGGGCAGGGGTTGGGGGGTGTTGTTGGGAGATGGGGGTGTTTGCTGTGTAAAGAGCCACCTCCTCAAAGTCTCGCTAAAACAAAGGAGTCGCTGTGTGACAATTCTGTGCAGGCTTCCCAGTAACTGTAAGGGCCTTTGTAATCACCACAAAAGAACATACCAGCGGAGTAAGTCCATAACTCATCCACACAAACAAACTCTGATGTCGGTAAATGAGGCGAACTCCAACCCCCGAAGGGTGAGACTTGGCTTCTGCGGTCTGGCTTGATGAAGGCAAACAATGCAGCTGTATGCTGACGAAAAGGACGGGACTGGAGACTGGAAAGTGGCAGGAGGTTTCGTCCAAACCTGACAATATTGGAATGAAAGTTCCCAACGCTCCATGTACGGCAAATATCTCGAGAAATTTGCTTTGCGGTGATTCTTACTGGGCATATCCCATTTATGCTGCTGTGTATTTGTGCGATCGGTTCCATATAACTAGATGGTAATGAAAATACCACATAGCATGTGAATCAATGAGGCTGTAAATTGTGATGGTTGTTAATAGATTTAAAGCTGCTGGATGCTATTTTAGACCACTTGCTGTCATCATAAAGCATATCTTACTGTCTTTATAGTAAGTCACAATGCATAATCTCTGCAAACTATCTGTCTTCTAAACCGCTCACGTAAACACATGCATTCATCAGTTAATCAGTTCCCACATGAATTCAATTAAACAGTGTGTGTCATAGCTATCTATTCTCATCTATTAGCTACAGCTATATGTTTATAAATTGCATAATTTTGTAATGACTCATATTACTTTTTGCTTTGATTCTTTCTCTGCTCACCACTCATACTGACAGCAGTGCTTGGGTGGCAGGAGTCAGGGTCGATATGGATCTCTACACCGACGTTGTGAAATAACCTGTGAGGCGAGACCCACTTCTTACTCTAAACTCGAAGCTCTAAACTTATCAGTGTACGGATTGACGTAGCTGCCAAAGACCTCACAGCTTGCTGCTGTAACATCAGTGAGACACAGAGGCCTGAGGAAACCTCGGCCAAGGCCATCCATGACAGCTGGCACACCACACGGCCTAAAACAATACACAATCTGTCCCTCCTGACGGCCATTAGTACACACTCGTACAGTCACGGCAGGGGAAGAACACACGCTTGCCCTGACATCTCCAGACAGCGAAAAATAAACGGACGGATGGAAAAAGAAGATACATAATGAATACCAGTGGCCCGGGAGAAAGGAAAACCGATCTTCTTCTCCATCATACGGTACCATGTCTGAGCGCCGGGTGTCATTGTGTAATAAAGATCTCGCTGGCCCTTCTCAGTCAAAACCCCGCCGTGTGCAGGCTCCCCGAGTGTCACTGGAGAGTTAGCGCCAGGACCATGAAAGCACAAGCCGCAGGTCATTAAAATACCTTTGAAAATATGGGATGCTTATCAAATAATAAGAACCACATTGGTCCGCTTCCCCCGCCCCCCCCCCCCCCCCCCCTGTGTAAACGGGGAGTGGATTTGGGGTCGGGGTTGATATCTCTACCTTTTCAAGTGCTCTTTGAAGTCTGGGCCTTGAAACATGCGCCTGGGAACGTGGAACACTTTATACACAAGCACCGAAGAGTGCTGCTTCTGTAAAGGCCACGACCTTTCTGTGTGTCTGAGTGTTTTTATCCCTACCAGAGAAAAAGTCATTTGACTGGAGATGCAGTGCTTGGATTCAGCAAATGATCTGCAAATTGATGCATGAGGTGGCCCTTTTTTTGCTGCATATTCTCCAGGTGCTTTAGTCAGCCTCCTGCCATATAGTGATTACTGATGTAATGAGTTGGAAGGAGGCAGAAGCGCTCACTGACTCCAGTGTTATAACTTTCCTATAAAAATGTCACAACAGGCAATAATCAAACCAACAGACAGAACACTCATAATGACAAATTCAGACTTTACAAACTCCATTTGTTTTCAATGACTGCTGTTTTCATGCTCTGAAATGTAAGTGGTCTGCTAACTGACTGGCACTAGTGGTTGCAGGTTGCATAATTTTGTAATTTGAATTGACATATTTTGAACGAGGTTCTCAAATGTCATAACATGCATATGGACTCTCTGGAAGCACTTCCTGGTTTCCCTTACCTAGCCTGGTTTTCAGTTTAAAATAGCACCCAGATGGATAAGGCATATTAAATTTCAGCTATGTTTTTCAAAAGCTGGGTCGAGGGTCATTTCAATTCAGTGAACTGAGAATGACGACGTTTACGAATATCAAAAGAGAGCAATTTAGATGTATATAATATTCCTCAGTCATTAATGTTGCTCATGTCCCCTCATGTGTGACGACAGTGAACAGGTTTTGCAGCTAATATTGCAGACTGAATCTTCTGTCTCTCTGTCAACTTTCCTCAATATTGCCTCTGGCCACATTAACACCTATCGACAAAATGACTGACCTCAAAGAACCGCATCAGATGCCCTGTAAAAATACCAATCATCCTCTCCTCATAAAACAAAGGGATGGACATTCAGAGGGAGGGGGATTTTCCATAATGGTCTTTTTCCAAGCTTAAAGGGTCCAGCTGATTTAACGAGAGGGGAATACCGGAACGGCACATCAGTGTAGAAGTTGGGATCTGCCAAAGTCACTTAGCCTCATATTGCCATGCTGCTGCTGTTGCAGAAAAAATGCATAACTGCAACTTGGGTATTTTTCTTTTCTTACTTGAATTGAAACTTGGTCATTTGTGTATTGAGAGTTTCATGACATTTGGCGCCTTGAAACCTGTTAGAACCCCATTGTATGATTTCATAAATACAAGCCATCATTTCGGGCAATCATTCCTGAAAAAAAGGTTTTTTTTACAGATATGGAGCAGCAACAGATCACCATCTAGAGTCCCAAGAAGTTAGTAATAGTTTTCCATACCCAGACAGGCTCATAGGTGAGGGAGAGGGTTGAGGAGAAGGATAGGGGAAAAGGGCTTACTTGCTTAAACCCTTTTGCTCTTTGGGGAGCATAGGTCATTCATGAGGGGAAAAGGGGGTTTCTCATTTTTGGCTGGATGCCTTTACTATTTAATAATATTGTGTTGGAGATAGAGAGAGTGTGTATGAAATTTCACACTAGATCTTGAAATGACAGCTACAGGTAGTGAGCTCTTCTTCTGAAATTGGACTGAATTAGTTTGAAGGGGAGTACTGCTAAATTTCAGCATTAAAATATTTTATCTCTATACCCTAGAACAGTTTGGTCTGATGATTTTTAGATGCTAAGTGCACGTTTTCTTGTTAAAGACTGATAGTATTGTAAAAGTACAAAGTTCACTATTTGCTGTCAATGGAGCATCCCCAGGCAAAATATAGCCATGACATCACAGATGACAGATGGTATTTTTACATAAAACTTGCCTAGTGCAGCTATAAAATGAGGTACATTCCCCTTTAAAGGTGCTGCCTTGTTGTTGCCATGGAGCCAAATAATAATGGAGCTGATTAATAATTGTTTCATACCACACAGTGCTTTAATATCTCCCTAACCATAACTTCCAGAGACTGGTCACGGAAGAAATGCTGCTTTCTACCAAGAGCTTTGTGGAATTAAGAAAATACATGTATTACATAATATGAATAAAAAAAAATCTGGTTTGTCCCACTTGACATTTCTGCACTGCACATTAGTGACTTGATGCCTGTTGCTTGACTCTTATGTTCCACTGTGCTCCGGGGTGACTGGATGCGGATGCTGAATTCCTTCATACTGCAGTGTAATCAAGCTTTGAGTAAACAGGTCCAGGGTACGGCGGCCCAACGCCACTGTCTGTCTTTGACATTTCCCTCTGACGTTCCCAGTCACCCCTCCTTGGAATTCCTCCTGCATGGCTCACACTCCTCTGCTCCGGGCCAAGCCGGTTCCCCTGGGCCCCATCTTCAGGAGGAAATTATTTTTCATTGCCCCCAAAACACTGTGACTCTCGCCAGTTTGGCCCAGTCCTCCTCATGCTAGCCCCCAGGTTGTCGAGCCGAGCTTCCTCCTGCCCATGAGGGGGCAGCTGCGGGGTCAGGCCTTCATGGAGCGGGGGTCACCAACCCAGGCTTCGATCCTCCACCACCCCGCGGCTCCTGTACCTTTGTTTGCCCCATAGAGTAAGGCTAGGTTGTATATTATCTTAAATGTACTGGCCTGACTTCTCTAAAACAGTAGGAACATCCAATCCATCTTCACTGGGTCACTGCAGGAACTCCTGTCAAGCTCGATGTTAGTTTTGTTTCAATTCAAGCAGTGGACACAGGGGTTTTATTGTGTAACAGGAGTTTCATGTTGTATTATTAAACATTGTGTTTTCGGTGGCTAGCTTTCAGGACTGGGAAACCCTTACCAAAAATATCTGACTTCAAAAAATCATAAGTGACTGCAAATGCATTTTCTTGTTGTTGTGGTTTCCCATGAGTTACACACAACATTTAAATGGTTTGTTTTTGTCCTTTTTTTGCTGTAGCCGAATTAACCAGTTTTTGATGTTAATCCAGTAATTGGGAGGTTTGGGTATCCGCACTAATTCTCTGTGTGTCATGTCATGACTTTTGCTGTGAGAATGCAATGACTCATCCATTTGGCTAGATGGCTCCAGTGTTTCAGGTGACTCAGCAGGAAATCCATTGACACTATTGATCACAATGGCTACCATTCCAACACTTTATACTTCTGCTCATTCTCAGCAGACCCTCGTCACCAGCTTTCTCAAACAAAGAAGAAGAGGAGAAGGGAAAAAAACATGAGAGAAGGGGCTAAATGGGAGCTTCTGTAGTTCAGCGTCATACATGTCAATTAATAGAAACTAGAAGCCAGTAGACACACTCAAAAGGGAGCTTTTCATCAATGTGTTTTGACATAAAATTTGACAGATCAGTGTCCAAGTGATTGAACCGTTTGAATTTATTCATTTTCATGAATAATTCTAATTCTCTGGAGAGCACAGACTCGGAAATCCTCCACAGAAGAAGATTTAATGCCTTGCCCAAGGGAACCTTGATGGTTTAAGCAATATCCAAACCAGGCCAATGTATTGCCTCAAATTCACAATGGAATACAAGCGAATACAACTGAAAATTGAGTGGGCTAGATCCAGGCTATATTTAAGCTGCCAGTTTTAAAGCAATAGAGTATCAGACATTACATTTGAGTTATTCCTCCATGTTTTCCTTTCACCTCACAGCTTACATTGCTAAATCTCTTTTAGGGTGTGTGCTACCAGGATGGGAGAGTTCAGGCTGGCAAGCTGGGCCTCTCTGCTCTGACCTCCAGCCCCGCTGCAATGTCCTGGCAGAGGGATGGGAGGACAGATGAAGAGAGGGTGGAGATGGAGGAGATGAAGGGAAGAGAGGGTGGTGGGGCGACGTCTGCGGAGCCAAGACAGATGCTGCTGTGGGGGAATGTGCTCAACCTGGTATCTGGCAGAACAAGGAAGAGACCTTGGAGTGTCGGGTGTCTGTCCTGCCCTGCTCTTTATTTCTTTTCCGTTTGATTCCTTCCTCCCTTCTCTCTTGCTTTCTGTTTCCTTCTCTATCTAACATTTTTCTCTCTCTGTCTCTCTCTCTCTCTCTCTCTCTCTCTCTCTCTCTCTCTCTCTGCCTTCCTCTCCCAACTGTGGCAGGCGAAACACAATGATTCATTGATACTCATTTTTCTCTCATGGATGCATTTTCCAGCTCCTGGGAATCTGATTTCCTGTTTCTGCTCCCGTCAACTGATTGGTGTTTATGTTTAGCAATCTGTTTCTTATAATCTTTTTGTTTTCCGGTCTTTTTTCCTGCTCTCCTCTAACCCCCCCTTCTCCGTCTCTTTCTCTCTTTCCCTCTCTATTGTCTATATGAAATGTTCCAAGATTAGGCCTACTCAAGGATGAGGGGGTTTTAGGCCTTGGCAGCAGTTAAAACAGTCAGGAAACGGCAACACCTACAGCCTGAGCCATTCAATCCAGTCCAAACGGCCATATTGGGGAAGGGGTGTGTGTGTGCGTGTGTGTGTGTGTGTTGGGGGTGGGGTTGCTTGAAATGGAAAAAGCACATTGCTCAGAGCCGGAGAGTGAATTTTTTTTATACTCCCCACACTGGAGCTTATAAGCTAAATGAACTGTTGTTAATTTAGAGTTCAAAAAAGTCTCCTTTCAGTGCCATTTATCCCCATTTGACATTGGACTAATGGTCTGCCAACAACAAATACGCAAAGGGGGAATCTGCATGGTAAAAGCGCTTTATAAATAAATTTGACTTGACTTGACGACACTGCGATGTTGCCTCATCCTAATGCAACACACAGTCCAGATATGGACCGGACCCATCTTCGGGTCACGGCGCGCTGGTTTCTCTCTCACAGTGTAAAATTAGAGCGTCACCACAAGGATCTGTGACCTTTCCTTAGAGGTCTCAGGGGCTCCTGTGTTCTGCAATTATGGTCGCAAGGCCTCTATGGGAGACTTCCCTTTGTTCTGCCCAGCGGGTGCGGAGAGAGACCGGCAAACCTCTGTGGAATCAGTTGGAACTTGGATCCTGACTGTAATCCAATTAAACCTCAACAAGGGCAACATTTTTTTTTTTTTTACTTTATTCATCCAGGGAAGGTTTGCTGAGAACACACGCTCCTTTTTCAGCAGTGCCCTGCTTTCACACTCATGCAGTTACAGACATTCACACCTGGGAGCTGCCCAGTACAACCACAGTCTTCTGCTGTTGAATACTGAGCAGCCTCACTTGAGAGGTTGGGGGGTAATTTATGTTTCTGCGTAGAACGGAAGTAATAACAACAGAAGAAGTCATCTTTACATTCTCTGAAACTCATGTTCTGGGATATTTCTCGCCACAAATTCTGGTAGTCTTTATAATTTGGGGATGAGGTGTCCAACAAATGAACATATGTCCAAACCTCCTCAGCCAGTCTCTCTTCAACCTGCTTAATGTTGTCTTCACTGTCGGCGGACATCAACCGGACACAGGTAGGAGGGAATACAAAGCAAACCGCCAACCTTCCAAGCCTGGTTCCCTAACTGCTGACACCCCATATTACATTTTACTATATAAACAGTTTATTATATTTGAGAGGAGGGATTTTGTGTCAGTATGTAATGACATTATTTTTAGAGGCCACTTGATGACTTGGTGAGCTTTTTTCTTCTCTTAGGTATTATCCAAAATGAATAAATGAAATGACACTGTATTTCGAGGCCAGGCAGTGGAAAACAGCCAATTTCTTACCCAATGGCATGGCTTTATTCTTTGGTGCCATGTTGGAATAAACACGGGGTCTTTGAGGCGGCACCGCGCAGGAAGGAGCATGGTGTACCAGGGAGGAATGCGACTCACACGTCTGCACATGGGTCGCCATGTTCGCAATGTTGTTGCTTTTGTTTTCAGCGTTACTTTCAGACTTTGTGTTTTAAAACCAGGCCTCAATGCTAATGCATGTTGTCTGGTGGTATGATTTGGCACAGGCAGAAGGGCACTCGGGGGGTTATTGCTCTCCCCCCCCCCCCCCCCCTGGAACTGTCAACTGGCAAATCGGCCTTTCATGGAAACCAGACGTTTAATTGTTCTCAGATGTTGAGGCTTTGGTGTCGAGCCGCAATGTGTGACTTCGCTCTGTTCTAAGGTTGAATTAATTCACTGCCGTTGATTAAAAATGTTCGCGTGCCTCGCAGGCTTGAGGTTTGCATGAATGTGGGGGCAGATCAGGCCTGGGTCAAACAGGCGTTGTGAAGAATTCTTAGCGATTGTTTTGACCTGCAAGGAGTACCAGGTGGGTGGGGTTTGCCACACCATGACATTTCAGTGTTGGGTAAGTTAATCACACAAAAGTATGCTTAATTGACTCTCAAATTTTTTTTTCTGTGATTGTATGGCAAACCCCACTCATCTAGTGGCTATATGGGATAAAACAAGCTATAAAAAGTGTTTGGTAAAAAATACCAAACACTATTTGGCCAATGGCTGCAGTAGATGCTCAATCAAAGTAATTGACTTGTGAGGAGCTGATAGGCTGTGGGATGAGATGGGGTTTCAAGGAATACACACAAAAACAAAAGAAGAGTTTTATTCCAAAATGAGATATAACCCACTTGAAAAACATGCCACCTTCTCTTACAAAATGTCTACAAATTTAGAGACAAATTAGTTGGTTAGTAGAAGCTATTGTGCAGTTTTAAAGGACAGCAGGTAACTCTATAATATTTTAGCGATACTGAATGATAAATAGATGAAAAGGAAATTATTTCTGCAGAAATTGGTGTACAGTGTTTTGGAACAGAGCTCTTTAAAAATCTTAATACCTTTTTCATGCAGAGCAGAGTATTTGTTTCCATTCACCAACTTTAGATGCAGCTGCAGACCTTCAGCTTACCATGCACACTGTCTCATAGGTTTCACATTGCAAACTCCATCAGGTGCGCCTCAGCTGAAAGCAGCAGCATTTTGACATACAGGTCTGACGAAAATCAAATGTCTCATCTTCTGCTGTGATGTGAAATTCTATCACCAGTCCAGTGTCTCAGCAGCATTTGGTGGATCATTCAAAACATCAGTCAATCATTGCTCGATTGTTCCCTAGACTGTTTTCTAGTTTCACTGAAAACCCACCGTCAAGCTCGCCCACTGTGATCGCATTTCTTCGGCCTTCTTACGTTACAAACTCTGACAAACACTGACCATCGAGTGACCGGCCTTTTTTCCCTCCACAGCACGTCTGTGCAGTCGTGATTCCTCTCCGGTATGCAGGTTTGGCTTCAACGTGCCAACAACTTGGGGAAAAATGATGGAGCCATCATTCTTTCAGATGGGCCCTGTTTGAAAAAGCTCTCTATATGTTTAACAGCCTAACCTTCCTCCTTTTTACGCGCCCACTCTCTCTTTCTAGTTTATATATCCTTGGCACGACCAAGAATTTCCTCCTGGTAGAGATGTTTTTGTCATATGCCAGTTGACACATGCACAAGCTTCTCTAGCACTTAAATAGGCTTTCCTGGGCCATATATTTTTAATGCTATATGTTACAGCAATTATTTGTCATGTATGAAACAGTGTAAGCTTAAAAGCACAAAAATCCCATTTTATATGTTCTTTTTTTGTCCAAAGAATTGCGTCGTAATAGCCTTTTAATGGGTGAATAAAAACTCCCGACAGTAAGGGCGAATTTAAGGCAGTGTTGAAAGAAATAGCCAAGTTCGGTGACATCTCAATAAATTTGAGGTTCAGTGTACCACAAAAGAACCTTCTCAAGACGGGCGTTCCCTGCATGGTTTAGCTGAGGTTGAGCCAGAGGTATGGCGAGTGACTTCTTGTTGCCAACTCATTTTTCACAGGAGGTGATTTGCTTTATCGTAAAATCATGAAAACAACTGTCATGGGCTTTATTACAAAGGGATTACTGTTGGGGTGAAGACGAAAATGTACAAAACAAAAAGAACTAATTTGAAAGCAATTGGTTGTCGCTTGTTGCAATGTTCCTCAAGCATTTAGACAACGACGCATTCTTTAATGTTTTGGCTCTATGCTTTTTATTACTTTGGATGGGAAATGACAGAATAACTAGGAGTTTAGGTTATGCCCCTGATGGCAGTCGACAAGACCAAAAACTTGGCCAATAAAATAAACTTCTGTTCATCTACGTGTGCTGAGGTTCTTTCTTCTTCACCCACGTTCAATGTAAGTGGTCAAAAGGTTTATTTTTCGGAGATGAGGTCAGTGCAATCAGTGTGTGATACACAATCACAAGGCTGGATGAGTCAGCTGTGTCACCAGTAAATACTAAAATGAGTCATAAAACAGAGTTTAAGCATGGAAAACAGAGAGAGAGAGAGAGAGAGAGAGAGAGAGCAAGAGAGAGAGAGAGAGAGAGATAGAAAGAGAAAGAGATAGAAAGAGAAAGAGAAAGAACGAGAGAGAGAGAGAGAGAGAGAGAGACATAACCTATTTGTTTATGGTATAGGATATAGTATCCCATGATGAATTCCTGGTCTTATTAATAATTAATGACAATTAAATCATCTCAATAATATTTTATCTTTGTATACATATGGGGAGTGAAAGTCATCATGTTGTGCACTGGTGGTTCTGTTCAAGCTCAGTGAGAAATTATGAATTTAATATTAAATTCAATTTTATATTAAAAAAGGAAAAACTATTACCACAAAAATTCACAAGTGGAAAACAACATGAATGTTCCCACATGTGATCACATGTGGTTTTTGGACACAAGTTGGTTTTACATGGGATTCCACATGTGATTCTTCACATGTGCAATCATTTGTCATGTTAAAATATTCTTCACATGTGCAATCTATAAAATATCACATGTGAACTGCAAGCACATGTTTACTTCACATGTGCTAATTTTCCACGTTTGTCAAGTGACTGTAAAAAATAATGCCTTCCTCTAACTCATGAAAATAAGGCAAGATTTTTTGAGTTGAATCAACTTCAGTTTTTTTTTTTTTTTTTTGAGTAGAATGAAACAATTATGTATTTTAAAATCAACAACACTAACCCTAACCCTAATGAAACAAGCTTCCTTGTCAGCTGCTAGTTTTTACATTTTTCTATTGCAATGAACTTTACTGTAGCTCACAGTCTAAAACCTGATCTATTGAAATATGTCTGCTCCTGGGAAGTTCATTCAATTAATTGTTCTTCAGAAATAATTTTGCATTTGCCAAGGAGAACATGATCTGGATAATCAGGATCAGGGATGAATGCAACCGGCAGGGGCACTAGTTGTCACTTTCCCTCTTCATTATGGAAAAGGATCGATCCCGTCATAGATCCCATATAGCATCTGTCACCAGAGGGTGGAAAAAGAGATAATTGGATTATCAGATAATCACCCAGCTAACCATAGAGCGAGGTCAGAGATGCTCCCTGTTCACATTCTTTGCTTTGTGTCTTCCGTCTCTAAGCATTCAACGATGTATTCACCCTCTGCCTCCACTGCGCTGCATCTTCAATTCAATTGTGGCTTTTTTTTTTTCTTTCATTGCCCCCTTTGGCCACTGTATCCTATCCACCACTCAACCTGTGAATATACGGAGGGTTGTCCTAACAAGTGACAGCATTTCTTTTCAGCTCCAGTCATATTCACAGCAGAGACTACTCAAAGCCTGAAGAGAAAAGCCTGAACGGGCAAAAGTTTCTTTTACTTTCAGTCATTTTCTCTTAATCAAGATGAGGGAATAAATGCAACTCTCCACCCACGTGAACAACAGGAGCGGGACGAAAAGAGAAAAAAGACAACTGTTGTCCAACAAAGCTAGCAGATGGTGTTTAGGGGTAATGTGTCCACTGGCATGGGTCTGCAGTGACCTCAGAAGCCCTCGAGGCTGTTAAGACCATCTTAAGACCGGTGCATGTGTGCTTCAACCGGGACCTGACAGTGTTGTGTTCCAGTGAGGTGGAGTCACTGGAGGATAAGGTACAAGTCATATTCACATCTGCTCTCAGCAAGAGTCCACATAGATGATGCGAATGGTCACTGTCAAAGATCCAGTGCAATGATTTCAACTCTGTCTGACAGACTATGGGACACCTGATTAACTATGCATAGTGTCGACCAATCAGAGCATTCATTAAAACCTGGGTGTAGGTGACATCATTTACACCAGGAAGTAGATTGGAATTCTAAATCTGTTTGATTCTGTTGACAAACAGAGGGAAAGTTATTCAAAGGGCGATAGTCAAATTCCACAGTGTTGAAAGTTATAATAATTTGGGTAACTTTACAATAACAGGTCCTTTGTAAAAAATAATACCATGAAATTGAGAAATGCAATTCTCATTGCACTGGACCTTTAAAAATCAACCCTATGCCAAGTGTTTATGTAAGTCCACACCCGTCAGAGTTAATTTAACACTTTAGATAGATTTGAATAGACTGAGCTCTATGAGTGGACAAACAACTCTCCACTCGACATTTGTCAGTTCAAAATAATACTTTCACTTTCATACAACTGATATTCAAGATCGGACCGAATCCACGCTACACTGATTTTTTTCTAGTGTTAATAAGTGTTGATTGGAGAGTTGGTTGCCCGCTCATAGAGCTGCTATGGCACTGGGGCGGCTGCTTAAAACTGTCTAAACTGTTAAATTAACTCTAATGGGTGTGGACTTATAAACACTGGCATAGTGATGATTTTTACACGCTCAGAGTCAAATTAAAACTGATGATTTCGCTGTGCCACTCACTCAACTGGAAAAGGCCTATTGCTCCTTTCCTGTGTCTCCAGTCTACTTACTGTTGCTGTCGTGGAAAAAACACACAACTGCAGCTTTGGCACTTTTCTTTTCCTTTTTCTTATTGGAACTGAAAGTTTAAATGGCCTTTTTCTGGGTTGAGTGAGTTTCATTACCCTCGGGCTCTTGAAATATGCTAAGAAACAGTTTATAATTTCACAAATACATGCAGCGTCAATGAGGAAAATGAGCATGCTTTTCGGCTAAAACGTCCTCTTTGCAGATAGGTGTTTTTTTGTCTGACAGCAGCGACAGCGGAGTCGTATTAACATCTGGTACTTGGCAGGTGTCCCCATAGATGATTACTATGGACTACACACTCCCTCCTCTCCCATATCTCTATGGCCTTTCACATATACTCAAGAGCTACAGAGACCCCACACCAAAAGTCCCACAGTGCAAGACGCAGAGATTGGGATAAATGAATGTAATAGCAGAGAGGGGGAAGCATATGATGTGCTGTACACACGTGCACACATATAAAGTCACATTATTTAAATAACACCTGTTGTCATGCAGTGGAAACACACCCATACTGCAGGACCGCTGTGTTTTCATCAAGCCGGGGGCCAAGAGCCAGCTTCAGGCTCTTGCAGGTCCAGGGAGAGGGGTGGTGCCCCCCCAAAGGAGTGTTTGCTTAAGGCCCACTTTACGACCATGATGTTTTTTCCAGACCAGACCCGGGCCTGAAATGCAGACAGGAACGGGCACGGAGCCAGGAAGCTGCTTCTTAACTTTAAGAATCAGAATCAGAGTCACTTTATTCGCCAAGCACAATAAACGTCCCGGAATTTGTCTCAGTGGCAGAGACACATCAACAAATGACATACTATCAGGACCTCACATATAACTTCAAGTATCTGTTGTTGCCCCAAAGAGGAATGCAATAACAATTTATGTAGCGATGTTACCCCAAATCCTCAAATAATTCGCAGGCAAGACAGATTTGCATGCAATCAGTCGAGGCATTTCCTGCATTATTTTCATTCTGTTGACTGGCTTGCCCTTTGATGCTGGGCACATACGTTGGATTACAGTTGATTGTACCTTACCTTTAAAGGTAAAGGCCCGGGGTAATCTGAGCCCTAATCTGTGGTCAAGGGTAACTTCTGCTCTGAGCTATCGCTTCACTGTGCCGTGACACTGTAATGACCCGGCCTCGGCCCGGATCAAAGAGCTGTTTGTGGCCGACTCTGGAGATTACACTTGGCTGCTATGCCATTCTCCTAGCGGCCAAGTGAGATCCCAGAGGCTTTCACAACCAAGATGTGTTATCAGCCTCGTACCCAGCCGCCCAAACAAACAAGATCTACGTCATTGAACACAACGCTTCAGTGTTAATCTTTCTCTTTATTTTTATATTGGATGGTGAGTGGCGAGCCCAGTCTGCTGTTCACAGCTTCACTATATCTGCTATATCTGTGGAGTGTCTCTCTGTATTTTCGAGTGTGTGTGTGTGTGTGTGTGTGAGAGAGAGAGAGAGAGAGGAGAGAGAGAGCAACAGAGAGAGAAAGAGAAATAGAGTGAAAGACAGACAGAGAGAGAGGGAGAAAGAGAGAGAGAGAGAGACAGACCGAGAGAGAGAAAGGGAGAAAGAGAGAGACAGACAGAGAGACAGCGAGAGAGAGACAGACGGGGAGAATTGAGAGCAAAGGAGAGAGAAAGGGAGAGAGAGAGAGGGAGAGAGAGAAAGGGAGAAAGAGACAGACAGACAGAGAGAGACAGCGAGAGAGAGACAGACGGGGAGAATTGAGAGCAAAGGAGAGAGAAAGGGAGAGAGAGAGAGAGAGAGAGGAAGGGAGAAAGAGACAGACAGAGAGAGAGAGAGAGGAAGGGAGAAAGAGA
This sequence comes from Centroberyx gerrardi, assembly GCF_048128805.1. Taxonomy (NCBI): domain Eukaryota; kingdom Metazoa; phylum Chordata; class Actinopteri; order Beryciformes; family Berycidae; genus Centroberyx; species Centroberyx gerrardi. Next base: position 11,194,030 of record NC_136006.1, on the reverse strand, counting down.
CAGACAGAGAGAGACAGCAAGAGAGAGACAGCAAGAGAGAGACAGACGGGGAGAATTGAGAGCAAAGGAGAGAGAAAGTGGGAGAGAGAGAGAGAGAGAGAGTGTTGATGCAATGCATTTTGGCACTGATTCTTAAAACTCCATCAGAGTTTAGCAATGACATCTCAACTAATTGTCGGAAATGACACAAAAGCTCCGTGAGCGAAAATTATACAAAACATGTCACTGATTAAAAATCATAATACTGCGCAGAACATGAAAGAACAGGTGTGGATCAATTGTGATGTGTGTTTGATTCGCCGTTTCATTAACTTCCTTGTTTTCCTCGGAGTAACTCCCAGGTGGGAGACAACTTCAAAACCACAGTCTTAATTGCGAGCATGTGGCCTTGCGCAGCTTCCAAGGCGCACTTGACTTTTCCAGGCAGTCCAGTCCTCCGGGTTAAGAAGCCTTGGACAGGATTTCAGCGCACGTCTTTCACCTGGTCCGCAGTATACATGTGAATGAATAAACGCACCACACATTGAATATAAAGGATTTAACGACTGTTTATGGGGAAAACACAGATTTCACTTTGTAATCGGGAGATATAAAGCCATCTTTCCTCATTTCAGCTATAGACTATTGTCTTTTTTCGGTTCCTAACTGAAATCACTATGATTTTCCTATAATATTCGGGATTTATAATGCGTTTGTGGAAGTCAATAGTGAGTTGTTCTATTTTTATCTCTTATTGTATCATGATATATTCCTAGGGACTTTGCTGTGATATTTGTAGTATCCTTATAAAATGCACTACTATGGGTCTTTTTCGTAAGGTCGGGACGATAAATTGACAAACTGCAGCCTCTTAGCTGAATTGTTGGAAAAACAATAGAGCGAATCTGAATGTGACAGGCGCGTCTCTTCAGCCCGGACCAAACCACACCAAGACCGTCAGCTGGGACGGAGCTGCTGCTGGCAGACTGGCAGAAGGTCCTGACAGGCCTCGGGTCTCCTTAACATCTTCATTAATTAAAAAGCCAATAAACAGACTGTGTGGTTGTAGCGCTGCCTGAGCGAATCGCTGAATTGGTTTTACAGTCATCCTACTGACATAAATGTCCATCTGATCATGTCATTTAGTCAAGAATTGAGTCTTAAATTTGTAATTCCCTAAAGACCAGTGGGGTGAGATAATATGGTTATTAGACTGTTTCAAGAATTTTCTGGAATGAAAAGACAATATCTTGAAATAGACCTAAGGCTGATCACTCCCAGTATCAAGCAGTATCAAGATAATTTCACTTAATTCAAGAAAAATCTTAAAATTGATTTACCTTGGAAGTTGATTTACAATGGAAAATAGCCACCACATCGGCAGATTATGTCATTTGTTTTAAGAAAAATAAGATTTTAATATTCGATACTGGACTAAATGACTTGTTAAAATGGATGTTTTTCTTGCAGTTTAATCCTGTGCGTCTGGCTTTGGGATGAGATACTAGGCTACATTCAAGGGAAATGAAATAGGCTAAAACCTTTAAGAGAGCCCACATCATTTCACATTGACCTTTTAGGACGAGCATTTGATTGTATAGGCTATTAACTATTACAGGTTAGCAGGTGCTGCGTTGTGTGATATAACGCTTTTAATGACATTTGTTAGGCTCATTATTAAACCCTTCACAGCAACAGGACATCCGGGATTAGAAAGTTAAAGAACCTGGATTTGACGCAGCGTTCATCAACATATGTCAGTCATCTGTTTGAAACGCATGCACATTTCCCCGCCGTGCGTAATTTACACTCCCAAACGGTTTTTCGGGCTCTAGGCAGTGTAAAAACAAGATGCTGGGCTCGATAGAAATGCAGCCATTAATCAAGATGTTGTCCTTTCAAATTCCTCTTGTGTGTCAGACTCACAGGCTAATTGAACTCTGTGAAGGAAAGGGGTTAGAGAAACACTGGAACTGTAGGTTCATTAACTATTGTAACCCGATGCTTGGAAAATAAAAGTTACTTTGATGTGTTTCCTGAAACAAATACAAAAGCCCCTATAGGGAAATCAACTTCAGGAAAGAAGAATGCCCATAGGTGAGAATGAAGGGCTATTTCTGACCTTTAAAATGTGTCTCAATTGCTGTTTGAATATAAGCAAGCAAGTTGTCTGCGTATCATCTTTTTTAAAAAAAAACTCTTATTCATACTGGAACATTTTTAATAACATCTGTAACGATTTAGGAGGAATAAATTATTTCAACGCCTTATTAAACTTTGAAACCACCAGTAACTAAAGGAAATTAGCATGAAATAAGAATGAAATGCCAGGAAAGATGCCTCATAGGACTTTTCATTAAGATCCTCGAGTCAGTATAACATCGACCTGAAATAAACAATACAGCCAAACCAATAAAACATACATTTAAATAGGGCACATGCAGTCAATGCAAAGATGACTAACATATTCAAAAGAGGCGTTAATATTAATTTAAAGAGGCCTACACTTGTATCATTGGGCTCCGGGTGATATTGTCACCAACTGTCAGTCACCAGCTTCACCTGTCTTTATGTTAGTCTGTATGTTAACTTTGGTTAATCTACCTGGAACAAAAGGGTGCGCTAATAACTCTTTATAAAGACTCACGGGCCTCAATAGAGAACCATAGCGCATCTGTTTACTGCAACAAACAGTTCCCCTTCAATTAGAATCCTTAAGGACTTAATTAAACCAAAACCACGTGTTAGGAAACCTACAGACTTCCTGAATTAAAGTTCATCTGAAAAATGCCCTGTAGGCAACCTTGAAGGAAGAACTTGGCTTATTTCATTAACTCCGCCATAATTACAACATGCGCCTTCTCCACGGTTTGCCATTTAGTCAGTCATATCATTTGCAAATTAAATTGGTATTAATGTGGTTGGTAGGCCAAAATGATGTGGAAAGAGTCGTGGTGATAGTGTTGAAATATTGCATTTGACATACAGCCTATATCTGACTTCAATGCATAAAACGCATTTAAGTAGACCAGAATAAAACGATGTGATAGATGAATGGTGGCCCGACATGCAGAACATTAAAATGCCCCATCACACCACCGCCTGTTTGGATAAATAAAGTGCTCTCATATGTTTCTGACAGTATTGTTTGTTGTCAGCTGAGCCTCAATTGATAAAGCAATCCCATTCAGAGGCCACCGGGTTTGCCAAGACGGCCTGGCCCGCTAGGCACAAGCCCTCCAGTGACTGCTAAATACTGAGTGTTTTTTGTCAATATTAGCGGGACTACTTGGGGGAAGTTTATAATTGGACACGTGTTTTCCCCGCTTTTGGTAATTCGGAGATCAACTGATTCCTTTGTAATTGGTTTTAAAAGCAATGAGCGATCCACTAGGAGGGCTAAAGAGTCCTTAATGCGCTCCCTTTCAGCCTTTACAATAGGCCAGAGCACCCCGCCGAGAAACATGGAGGCCCTGGAAGTATTTAATCCAGGAGATGTGTCGATGAGTCTGTCACACTGCACAGATTAAGGCTCAGGCAGGTAGGCCGCCAACACAACTCGTCTCGTCCCAAGCCCGGGCGCTCTGTTGTTTGTCTGGTCAAGGAACTTTGTCCATCGCCCCAGCACAGGTGTGTTTCATTTTGTTTTTGAAATATGGAGGATATCTTTTTTGACTTCGACCAGGATGGCACCACGGACTTTGCGTTTTGGGGACAGATGGACCCAAACTTCCAGTTCCAGACCCAGTTGGACTCTCTCCTGCTGGACTGCACGGCGGCCACGGGCCAGCTCTCACCCTGGTCCTCATTCGGCTGTCAGTCCGTCTTCCCGGACGCGCAGCTGACCTTCACCGACCTCGACTCGCAGTCACCGGGGCTGGGCGTCTGCGCAGAAGCGGAGGGCTCCTCGACGGACGAGCCCCTGGAGATCAGCAAGCGCAGGGCGCGGCGGCTGGTGCCCCATCACCCCTACAAGGTGCAGCGGCACGCCGCCAACATCCGGGAGAGGAAGAGGATGCTGAGCATTAATTCCGCCTTCGAGGAGCTCCGGTGCCACGTACCCACGTTCCCCTACGAGAAGCGGCTGTCGAAGATAGATACTCTCAGACTGGCCATAGCATACATCGCCCTGCTGAGGGAGATCCTCATGTCAGGCTGCGACCCCAAATCCTATGTGGACGAGTGCATGAAGAATGGCTACAAGAATCAAACCAACGCCATATGGAACACAAGTGGTGAGCTGATACCCCATAGTCCATAATAAAACTGTCAGCGACTAATTTGCTTATAGGATTTTAATTGATTTAGAACAAGAACAGCTCCCCTGGGTAATCTAAAGTTCAGATAGAGGCCATTTGATGTCTGATAGACAAATGATTGACAGGCCAAGGGCAAGTAATGATGGTGTTAACCCTAAAAAAGGCCTCAATGCATTACTATGCCTCTGCACATTCAGCCAATTTCAGTGGGAATGTTGACATTAACATTGAATTTTGACATTAACACTGAATCATTTTGAAACTACACCAGTGTGTAAAGCTCATTCAGGTGTTTTGGAACATGCTTATGTGTGAAGCTGAAAGCATGTTGTATAAACAATTAAAATAGAGATGGGTTACACAATAGATAAGAGATAGAGTAATTGCAAAAGAACCACAGAAGCCTATGTTTACTCATAGGCTACTACATAGGCTATTATTTATATCACACATTGTAAGCTATGTTATATCTTTTTTATGCAAATTTCCATCCCATTACACTGTACTACATGAACAGAAAGACCTGAATGAAATCTTAAGACTGGTGCAGTTTATAAACACCCCAAAACGTAAAATACCAGACCTTTACTATTTGAATGTTTCAATTAAATCATAAGCACGTTATGATTTCAGAACATAGTTACCTACAACAGAAGTAGTAGTCACTACAATTTCATAACGCAGTGTGAAATGATCCATTTTCAGTCTGCATCTAGGCTACTGTAAGACCCAAAGAGACAATGGCGTAGGCTTTTCACTGCTAAATTAAAATCAAATCATTTTAAAGAGTGAACAGAAAGAGTAAAGTGTTTTTATTCAAAGTAATCCCCAGTGCTCAATGCCTTTAAATAAAGCAAATGTCACTTTGAGCAGCTTGCTTTGTGCTTGCTGCACACTTTTATCCCCAGGTGTCTTTCCCTTGGGCATTAGTGCTCAAATGAGCCCTATTCTGCTTAAACACAAGTATTCTTACTGCACTCACTGCCTCCCAGTGTACTTTACTTAACTAATTCTGTGGGAATCCGCTCTCAAGCCTTTTTGTATGTGGCCATTCAGGAGTAAGTGTGCCCCTATTCTTAGGCCCAGACCTGCGACTTGTTAAACAGTCATTAAAATGTATCCAAACTTATGTGTTTGTGCTGCTTTTCTCTCCCCCTGCCCCCTCACTCCCTCTTTCCAGATCTGACGGCCCGCCTCTCCTGGATAAAGTGGGATTAACTGTGACCATGGGGCACCCCAAGTGCGGAGATTGCAGGGGGTTCAGGTTTGTGCCCAACACACCCCCCCTTCACTCTTTAATTCTCAATGGCAGGCGGCCGGCCGGCATGGCAGCGCTGACGAATCGACATCTGTAGACTTCTCACCAGGTCGCTCACCTCAGGCTTTCTCCAACCCCATCCACTCCTCCGTCCGCCATGGCTTTTAATATTCTAATTTGTTGTTGACTGGTAATTGAGAGCCATTGTCTCTGTGGCTGGGGAAGGGGGGGAGGTTGGCGTTGTTTGCCCACATGGATGGCACTTGTCACGGGGAGAGAGAGGGGCACGCTGGCACGAGGCTGAATGGACTTCCGAGGGCTCATACTTCTGCATGCAGCGCTGAAGTGTTTTCTGGTAAAGACGCGGTCTCGTGCTCATTAGGCGCGCTGTTGCGAGTCGATGTGTTAAAAGAGCCTTGATCATGTAAATGAGCCGATGAGCGTGAGAAACGGATCAGCGCAATGCGCTTCAGCGTGTCAGGTGCTGCGTCCAATGATGGCAATAAGGCTAGTTGTAAACTTCTATTTGTTTGATTCATGAGTTTATAATCTCATTCATCTCTTGGATTATTTATATATTTATTTTTATTTATTGCTTATTTATGTCAAAACATTTGTATCACTTTCTTCGACATGTGTTTCAGCTTAATTTATTGGACTATTTATTTTTCTGTAACTTAAATAAGAATGCTTTGTTTATTGTGATTCATATAGAAAGTGCTGTGAAAGTGTTATTTTTCCTTACATTTCCTTACATACACTCAGGCTCATCCACAGAAAAGGTCCAAAAGGGGCTTCATTCACCTGCTGCCTTTCCCTGCTGCTCACACAGCACCTTCCAAGAATGGTTTAATTCATGTATTTTTGTGTAAAAACATAGATCATCTCACTCAACATCATCTTTACTTAAATCAAGGCAAAGTCATAAAAAGGGCATCCCACTCCTCTCCAATGTGGCTGTATGGGTTTTAATATCCTTTTTGTCAAAATCTGTAGACTCCCTGTCTTGAATTATAAGGGTTTTATTTCAAGACACAGTGTTTCTTCACTTACAAGGGTTTTATCTCAAGACACAATTGTCCCAGTCAAGTGACCTGTGTGCGGGAGTCTACAGATTTTGACTTTATTTTTTCTCCTCCGACACACCTGGCACATACATACGCTTGTGCAAAGATGATCTTTTTAGAAAATATCCTTTTTGTGTCATTTTTTTGTATTCCACTTGGAGTGAGCCTCCTTTCCCTGACTTCTTAAAGTGCTGCACTACATAGAGCCAAATCAAAATCACACTTTTGGATTTGGAAGAAGGATAGTATTTCTACCAGAGGAGCAACTTAAACCAACCCCATAAACTTAGTAGTAGTAAATTTGGTAAAGTTGATTTATATTGCACCTTTCACAGAGCAAAGTCACAAAGTGCTTCACAAGAGTAAAATATTTAAAATAAGAGCAGAAAACAGTAAAAAACAATAAGACATAAAAACAAAAGACATATAAAACACACAGAATTACAGACACAGGGGCTAAACGAAGGCCAGTCGACAGAACAGTGATGGAGAGCAATGCAGCCATACCTAGCTCTCCGGGTGAGCCCCATTCCCAGCCTTGAACAGTGATTCCTGTGCCTAATAGCATGATACATGGCCTTCCGCTTCCCAAGGCTACCAGTGGAGCCAAGTCTAGTCTCGCACTCTTGAATTGGACAAAGGATGGCATCTTTACCAAAGGAGCAAGTTTAGCAGAATCCTCCAACTTCCTTACATTCAGTATGCATTGTGAAAAATCTTCCATCCATAACTCTAAAAAGGAATAAAGTACAATCCTAAAACCAAAACAATCTTCAAGTCTGCTTTTAAACAATAAAAGCATAGTAGAGGTTGGCTTGTTGCATCTTATTGCTGTACTTTATTAAACCAGTCAACTTTCTCAACATCAGGACAACCTCTGGAAAGGAAAATCGATAGACTCTCATGCATTTCATGAGTGTATGTGTGACCAAAATGTCTTTACATGGTCCTGTGACTGCTGTTATTGAGGGGAAAGTAGCGATACACAGCAGCAGGTTGGCACTGGGGAATTTTGACTCCATTGGGGGAAATCTTATGAAAAACAATGAAACTGGATGGTGTGTTTTTCTGATCACTGAAGTGAGCTCTTGCTGGTCAGATTCCTCTGTGGTGGTCATGGGTTTGACAGGTAGATGGAACGTAGCTAGCAGCTGCTTCTTAGTGTGTGTGTGTGTGTGTGTGTGTGTGTGTGTGTGTGTGTGTGTGTGTGTGTTCAAAGGAATTGTTTAGTGGATGTGAAATGTATCAAAAAGACTTTTCTAACTTTTCCCAGCTGATTCTTATTTATTTTTCTCTATCGCACATGATCATTCACAAGAGTGTTTTTATATCTATTGTTCACGGCCACTGTGGCTTTGACCTTTGCACTCAGAGAGATGCCTGAAAAAATTTGTGGTGGAGGGAGTGTAGGTCAATTCAGTCATGTAAAGGCGAACTGACAGGGAAGACTTATTTCCAAATTTAGGTTACTGTAACACAGGAAACTATCTTGTCTTTTTGCCTTTGTCTGAGCTTGAGAAGAATCAATTCAAGCCGGTTTTAGGCATTGATAGCTAGCTAACCAGCCAGCAGGCCAATTTAGCAAAGCACCCAATGTTAATATTAATATGTGACTAACCTCTACTAGTGATACTGTTTGCTTCTAATAGGTATGTTACCTAGTGCGCAAATCAGATGTGTTTACAAGAAGACAGTATGGTTAGCTGTTAGCTAACAAACTGAGATTATCTAAACACAAACTCAATCAGATATATCAGACATCACAGACATTAGCCATGTGTTTTAAATTCTTTAGAGACAGCCAAATTGTATGTTTAGAAAAGCAATCAGTTGTTCACAGCTGCTGTTGCCAAAGTGAAGGACCTCCACTATGGCCGCCAGATTTGCATTGCGTCACCTGAAAGCCCTCTATTGGTTGCATTCAATGCTGCTAACCTGGGAATTTAAGATAATTCTACTGTTGCACTCAGGAAGTCACTCTGGACAAGAGCATCAGCTGAATGCCTAAATTGTGTAAATATATGGAGGATTGTGATTCATATAGGAAGTGTATGCAGCACAAGTGTGTCACTGAGCTGTGTGTGTTGGCTCCGACAGCCTCATATGTGACATTGAATTCACAGCTGTCACATCCAGGTCCAGTGTATCCCCCTACCTTTAGCCAGTTTGAAGCATTTGGTTAAGCAATTTTCCTCCAGAGGCCCTGCTTCAGGGATTTGGCAAACTGTTCCCACCTAGCTACCTCTTTTTTTCACACAGGTCGGTTTAGCACCGATTCCACACCGCTCAAAACTGTCACCACAAGCGACGGTGAGTGTCATTATCTCGCTACGTAGCTCACCTTTGTAAAGATGGTGACACTAACAGAGTTTATTTGTAACAGCATAGTTTCTCATGCAGCCAGACCTTTCTCTCCACACTTCACAGATGCCACTCCAGGTGTGCAAGTCAGATGTGTAAAACAGGCAAGGGTCAACACACTCATTCTTCTTTTGCACATGTAATTTTAGTGCCACTAATGGAGCCCTTAGGAAACAATTAAGAAGCAACATGCAGCACAGTATGGGAACTACATTGAGACGTATGGGTGCTGCATAGATTATGATGAAACTCTGGTTTGGAGGTTAAAATGGGTGCCTAGTTATTCTGGAGAGCAAATTGATGGGTTTTGACAAGAAGATTTAATTTTTCATGAAGCTGCTTTCAATCATATGCTGCCATAGCATTCTCCTGTTCCTGCCATGTAAGACAAGAAGACAAGATGAATGAAACATCAAAGATGAATTGCAAAAAAAAAAGCAACAAAAAAAAAGTTAGATTGGATCACTGCACAATAGTCCACAAAATCAGGTTGGATACCAAGAGAAAATTCTTATGAGAAAATCTGTCCCATGGTAAAATATTTGAATCAATCCCTTATTCTGTTCTCTTCCTCGATGTGTGTGTGTGTGTGTGTGTGTGTGTGTGTGTGTGTCTCCTCACACCTCAGTGATTTACTGCTCCTATAGGCAGTACAAATGTCTTGACTCCTTCTCCATACTGTACACCTGCTCTACTTAAACGTACAACCAGAGACGCTGGGTTATATAAGGGACAGGTTTAAGTGATTGTTGATTTGATAAGAAATGAGATGAAATGACATTCAACACGTTTGAATTTCACCATGTTGAAATGCAAAGAGTTTGGATTTGGTTTGGACTTTTATAAGTATTGCATAAGCCCTTTGCCTTTTGATGGTAGCACCCCACTGATGGTGAATGACCTTTGTGGCACCCTGGATGCTCAGTGACCCCTGGGTCCCCCTAGTGGTATTTATTGGTTAAATCTATTTAGAGATTTCTGCAAGTATAGTTTCTGATGGGAGGCTTTGTATAGGAATCTATAGCTTTAAACTAAGCTATGAAAAGACTTTATACAATATGTGTTTTGACAGCTGGTTCTGACATTTCTGACATTCTGTGTGTTTGAAAAACACCATTTGAAAAAGTGGCATCTCATACAAAATGACTGATAGCATGAAATTACAACAAATAATGGTACTTTTTAATCAAAGTAGATAACTTAAGCCTCATTCACAAAATTACAGACACTTATAGACTGTATCCTCTATATTTATGGATATTAAATAAACTTGAGGTGTTTATATATTTTATCTATTTATTTAGTCAAATGGATATATAGCATTTTGGAAATTGACTCTTCATTGTCACTTGACACCATGCACTTAGGATCTTCATCTATCAAAAGCAGCTCTAAAATACCTTTTGGATGAGATATGACTCAGCCAAAGGAAAATTCAGAGGCCAGCATGAGTAAGATTCTTCCAGTCTGCGGACTGCATCAGGACCTTGTCCGGCTTATTTTTGCGTTGAGGTAGTTTATTGATTTAACATCCGGCAGACTTGAGCCGACAAACACTGTGAGGCCTGGAGCGCTGGGCGGCTGTTCTGCCGTAGGCTGGCAGGTGTGTTTATCGCGCCGGTGAAACTCTGGAGTCTGGGCCTTCGACTTGTAAATATAATTAGCGTATCACATCCTGTTGGAACAGTGTAGGGGTCTGGATGGAAGAGATCTGAAACAGCCCCGTCAAAACGCTACAAATCTCTAAAACGTAAACAAAGCTGTTGATTCATCAGTCGGTTATAGAAGGTGGCCAACAAAGTTTGAACATGTGGCATTTTTATTAGATATGAATCCAATGTCACATAAATCTGTAGTAAAAAGAAGCCACCTGCATACTTATGTATAGCTAATTGTATATATCAAAATCTATGAAAAAATGCAGGTGGCATCCATCAAAAGAGACACTTTGAGGTTCCAGAAAAGGCATGAGCATCATCAGCCAGAGGGAACAAAGGACTGTAGCTTTGGGAAACCACAGTTGTCTTTGTATAAATATATCAAGCAATTTTGTAAATATCACTTGAGCCAGTGTCAAGCTACACTGCAGAATACTGGAGTGTCCATCGGAGTTAGACTTTGATCCCGGAGGCCCCAAATTCACCAAATGGAAACTGGGCAGCTTCATTTTAATCTAAAAGGTTCAAGGTTTTGTCAAGGTTTCGATGTATAGTCATTTTGAGTTTCCCCAAAATGACAATAGATAGAGAATTCACTCCACAGGTAGCCTTACTAACCCCCGCAAAAATGGCCTATAAATAATGATCAAAGTGTATTTTCTTTTTTTTTTCAGATTGGCATACCTCTTCCTGCCCAGAGCACACTGGTTTTACAGCTGTTTAGGGAAAATATGGCTGCTATGGCTATGTTTGTATTAAACTCGCCAGAGTTACAATGTGGCACTGTGGGGTCAGACAGTGAGTGAAAGACAAATGTTCATTACCATAGCAACAATATACAAACTCCTGGTCCATGTGGAACAATGACTCTGCACCTGGTGTGATCTTCAGTACGATTACTGTACATTTCCATTTAGCTGCCACTCTTATCCAGCCTGACTTACTTTGAGTGCAATAGTAGGATAAGCTTAAATGTCTAGATCACCAACAACCCAGACAATAAATGTAACAAATATTCCTGCATCACCAAAGTATTCATGTATAATACAAAAGTGCCAGGTAAAGAAATAAGGCAGAAGATACAGGAGTAAAACCAGTTTCAAGTAGAGAAAGAAAGTAAGCTATATGGGGACATGGTTTTTGAAGAGATGAATTTTAAACTCAGGCTGAAAGATAGGCAGCGACTGCAGACTGGGGTGGGAAGGTCATTCCACCAATGAGGAACCAATAGCCTTCTGCTCAATAATCTCAATCATCTATCCTTTCATTTCATTTCATTCATCCTTTAATTTCCACACCCAAGCTGCCATGCTAAATATATACTAGCATTGTTAATCCTTATTTCGGTGTTTTGAAGACAACTTTCGCTCTCATAGCAAGTGGCTAAAGTCGTGACTAAAAGGACTTCATGTGCACAAAATATTTATTAAGACAAACTGTGAGAGTGCGCAGTACTGTGCAATCTCTACACTATGCGTAAACGAAGTTGGAGAGAAATCTAGGTGTGGGATAGAGCGACCCCCGATGATACAGGTAGACTCATGCAAAAAATTTGCAATGCAACCAGTTACCATTATAACATATTCAAATGGACTTTTATGATCATAATATTTAGAATTGGAAACATTGTTTCAATGTGCCATGGGGCGACCTACATCATTTGATAGTCTATCTAGTTTTAAAACAAAAAAATATAAATAAACCTGGATGAATCTGGAAAAGGTCAAATTGAATAATAGCATGCTTTAGTAAATGCGAGGCTGTTGCCTTATAAAGTCTGTCAAATAAGCTATTTAATACAGTCATTCCAGTGATCCTGCATGCAGTGTTTTCGAACACTTTTTTTTTTTCGAACACTCTTAAAAACTGTAGTAAAACCTAGAACTAACTAACTAACAATTAGGCTACTTTACCACACTGAATTAGTTGCTGAGTGTAGCTTTAAATGCTTAACAGGCGATCTTGGACTGTTTCAACAATAATACACACAGCTAGCATTTAAAAAAGCATTTTATTGATGTGATAATAAATGTGCGGATGCATGTTTCCCACACAGGTTTTTAGTGGGGAATGTATGCAAAGTTTTATACATGGGCCCCAAGGACCAACAGGATAAGACATCTAAACATAAATTATAAGTCTATTTTGAAGCTGTGAATGGTTTGTTTACATTAGTAGGCTGTTATTTACAATGATCCTGCAGTTTTAAGTGATAGTGGGGTCTGAAAGTTGCAAATATATTAGTTTTAAGCATGTTAAAGCATTTTTCATCATGTCACACCCTTCAGAATCTGTATGCATTACCGATGTTCTTCAAGCAAAAGTAAATAATTTGAGTTAACTGTAGAAAACAGGCTGGCATCTAATACAATGGTGTGAGTGAGACCTTTTCATATCATAAAAACATATCGGGCATTCTAAAGCACTTCATACATGTGCTGCTTAATTTACATTCTCTTGAAAAAAGACTTTAAGTTAGTTAGTAAGTTTAAGGAATTTAAAAACAACTGCCCACCCCCTACAAAAAATGCTGACTCCCCAGAAGACTTGCACCCAGCACTCGTCACCATGGCAACCCAGTGTGTTGGCACTTTAATAGCTGTGAAACTCTAGTTAAATAGCTCACCTGCTTTTCTCATTACAGCTCCTCTTCACAGGACCACGCTTTTAGCCTCAGAGCTAATAACTCAGATCAGAGCGTGTGGAGGGGAAAATACGGTGTCGTCTTTACAATGTGTCCCGGGGGCCTCCACTCAAGGGCCCCGAACGGTGGGGGGCCCCATTTGAAGCATTCTCAGACGAGTGCTGGGACATTCGATAATTTCCTCCTCGGATTGGAATCACAGCCCTCCTGGTGGCCAGAGCAAACACGCTACGCAGAGAGAAATAAACAGTGTCAGTTTTTAAGGCTTTCCAAGGTGTTAGCTATGTGAGCTCAGAGGGCTATCAGGGTTAGTAGTAAAACGTGATTGTTTCATGTGGTGTACCAATAGAAAAGACTGCTATTTGAAGTTCTTGGTAAATGATTTTTCTCAGAGTGTACTTTAATGAATTGAGGTGTTCGTGCTAGTTTGGAATGCAATGCACCAACCAGGCAACTGAGAGATTTATTGGCTTGCAGCTAAAGGATAAGCCAATACTCCGGTCTTTACCAGAGCTCAGGATGTTGGTGACACAGGTGACATGGAGGGAGTGACAGCGGACTGTAAATGCCACCCCTGTGTTGACATCCGGTGGTCTTCACCCTCCTTGTCTTAGCCCAATCAGTAAAATAAACAAGACCACTGTTTGCCCAGCCATCCTGCACTGCCTCCCCCCAGCTAACTGAGCTCAGCCTAACCTAGCTGCAGCCCAGCCCAGTGGGGCCACCTGGTTAGCACAGGACACTGTGAACCTGGGCCAACCGTCATGCTAACCTTGGCACCCGGGTCACAAGTGCAGCACTAATTACGTTGCATTATTTGTGCAGGAGGCCGCTGGCGAACTTCCCCCATCAGCACCCAAGTGCATAGTCTCTCTGTCATTTGTTTAGCAAATTTGCTTTGACCCTATCAACAAGACCTTTCTCCCACTTTCCTCCTGTTTTGCCTGGTTAAAGTTCAGATTCTGGAAGTAGTACATATGCATAATGAATATAATTGTGTTATAGCGGACATAATTGCTGCGGCAACGCTGTTTTTTGTAACTGTCAAGTCAATGAAGTGCATTTGAGTTGAGTATGGGTTGAATTTTAAGTTCATGACTTTGCGCTGAGAGTTTCCTCTCAGTAGACAGAGAACTGACAAAATACACAACACACCAATCTACAACTGTTAAATCCACCTGAAAACACATCAAGAAAGGCTCACGGATAATGACGATATGGGCATTTTCAGCATCATTTTGACCGATGATCAATGTTTTGAGCAGTAAACGGAACCATGTAACCTAATAGATACAGTATGTGGCTGAAATGGACACAGTATATCACGATTTCTTTTCTCCACGCACATCTCCAGCAGGGTATAGAGCCCCGGTGAGCTGCACTTCAAAGCTTGGCTTGTCCAGTGGACGGCTATAACTCTACAGGGCAGAGTCAGGTATGGAGCGTACAGGTTGGAGGGGTGAGGAGGACGGGGGGTGGGGAGGGGCGTGGGTGTGTGTGTGTGTGTGTGTGTGGGGGGGTTATCTGCCCCATTTCCCCCTTCCACCTCCAGATATCAAAGTAAACTCTGACAGTGGTGGTCTCTGGCACCCCGGGCCCCTGTCCATACAGGAGACAAAGCGCGGCGCGGCGAGTCTGCATCGTATTAAACAAAACCTAAATGCTTCAAGCTGTTACACACTCCCCAATGAAACCTTTATGAAAGGGCCCCTAATGCGATTTCAGAAACACCTTGTCATCAGCCCCGGGGCAGCAGAATGGAGAAGTGTGGATATATGAATGAATGGGGTCCCGGAGTTACTGAGAGTTACTGAGGAATGACTCTTTGAGTGTAGGTGCCTATGGTTTTATTGCCCAGTATGTACACCTCACCGATATTGCCTATTGTTTCATTCACTACAGAGGCTTGTGGTAACTGCAGGCTCATTTTAGAAACGCTGCCTGTAAGTGATAATGTTAAGTGCCAATCTTGTTATGTCATCATACACAGCAAATGAAAGCCTTTAGGGATAGCGCTAGGGCCGAGGAAGAAAGTACAGTTGTATTCCTGCCATTGGACAAAAGTTTTTCAAGGAAGAAGAAAAGTGCGTATGTTCTTATTGACGCCCATGCAGTTTTGAAATTATGCAATGGGTTCAACAGGTTGCAAGGCTCAGAGGTTTACAAAATTTACTCAACACATTTACGGCAATGTAAACCTGAAACTCAAGTAAGAAAACAAAAGCATCGAAATTGCATGTTACGTGTTTTCTTGTATCACGGCCGTGATGCTTTTCATACATATCTTGTTTCAGTTTAACAGTAACTTCGAATCCACGTCCAGTCATCGTAGAAGTTTTTATGAAGAACTGACTATTTTCTGAGTCACGGCTCCAACAAGATTGCTTACTGGAAAAGACTGTGAAATAAAACAGACATAGCTTATGTTTGTCTCGTATTTTTGATTTCAAGAACCAGCCCCATATTTCAGCCAAGACAAGGGTTTCAGTTATCAAAAGACATCATCAGTTTTGTATGTTTAACTCTTATCCAGGCACCTGAAGGATAACAATGCAGAATAAAATAAGGACTAAGGAATTTGTTGGTTGTGTTTTTTTGTTAGTTCTATAATGTTTTTAACATTTTGACTTTTAATATTGGTTGTGTAGACATTTTGTTTCTTTGAGAAGGTTCTAATCAACATGTACTGTTCTTTCTCAATAGGTAACACAGCACATGTATGAAACTACCCTGTATCATACCACCACTGTTTAACAATTATATTAGCTTATATTATCATTATCATAGTTAAGTATATCAAGTTAAAGAAAAAGCAAGTAGTAAATGTAGTCTGAACGTTGGTCAGATGTCCAGACCACTGAATGTTGATCAGAGTTGGGACGGTTACTTTTAAAATCTGTTACAGTTTATTGATTACGTCCTTCAAATTTTAATCAGTCATGCATTCCACTGGAACGCTCCAGCTCAGTAATGTAAACTGACTACTTTCAGGCAATTTTAGGAGACTTTGCCTCCAAAATCCATAAACTATGCAGTGAAATGAACAATAAATTCCAATAAACATGCGATAATTTGAATAGTGCTATCATCTCCACCCAGTATCAACAACCAGTGCTTCAAAGTATGCAGAAGCAGTATCGCCAATATCATAAACTAAATACACTTCTCCCTTAAAAAATTAAGTATTCCAACAAGCAATTCCCCTTTTTTGCTGCTGTGTTTTCACAGTACCCGTGACAGATTATAGTTACCTTTATTAAAATTAGATTACTGCAATGCTGTTACATATAATCCATTATTCCCCGGCCGTGTTTACATTGCGGAGCGGTGCAGCGGTGCAGATATGTAAATGGTTGTTCTAATGGAAGCAGCGGGGCCAGTAGTAGCTTTAAAAGTGATTGCACTGTTGGTAATAGACACTGTAGTCTGAGCAATGAGAACCAGCTGGGCCTTTCCTCCGCTGAACATCTTTGGTCCATCTTGAAACACACTCTGCTGCTCACACACACACACACGCGCACAAACACGCACATGAAAAGGCAGATGTATATACACTGATGCACATAATAATCAGCCGAAAATGTACACATGACTGAGAAAGCGGTTACGCACACACACACACACACACACACACACACACAACACACACATGCACATACACAGGCTATGGCTTTAGATCCACTCGCCAAGATCATTTGGGGTGAGCCTCACAAGTGTGTGGGGTGGGGGTGAGGTGGGGTGGGGGGGGGGGGAGTTGAAGTCGAAGGTGACCAATCCTGGCAGGCACATGGACAGTAAAATTCCACTCATCACAGCCTCCAACAAATCATCTCTTCCATAACTTCTCCTCACACGTCCATAACCCTCTCTGTCAGATCAGAGGGCTTGGCAAATCAGCGAACCCACATCCATACATTTGGCTTCTGGGACGAGGCTATACACTGAAAAAAAAGCCTTGCAGATGCCTTACAAGGTGGCCCATCCCTTTTCCTCTTTGCTCTTTTCCCCCCTCCTTTCTTCTTCTGCCTCAACCCGCTTTTTCTCGTTCAACACCTCTCTCTCTCTCTCTCTCTCTCTCTCTCTCGCTCTCTCTCACTCTCTCTCGCTGCCTGTCTCTCCGCTGATTGTTTCTATTTACGAGGCTGATGTGAAGGCGGCAGGCCCTGCGTGCGGCAAGGATGTGTTCCCATTGATGTGACAGCCCCTCAGCAGAAAGGATCTGGGCTTATTAAGGCCGAGCCCTCGGCCCATGTGGAGCTGGTTTAGAGGTGTCAGACAAGACAGAGGTACGTCATCCGAGCCTGGTGAATTATGGCCCGGGCTCATCTTTGATCTGACAGGCAGGCCATCCCTCTCTCTCTCTCTCTCTCTCTCTCTCTCTCTCTCTCTGAGTCTTTCTGTGTCTAACTCTCATTCTGCTCTCTCTGCCTCTCCCTCTCTCTCTCTCTCTCGCTCTCTCTCTCTCTCTCTCTTCCTCTCTGTCAGTGGTGCTTGCCAGAGCCAGAGGGACCCAGAATGCCTCTTTCCTCCCATGAGCGGTGGATGAGATATGCAGGATTCACTTCCTGACATCCAGAGGGGTTGAGAGAGCAGGTAGGCCTACAACTGGCCCTCGTGGACATTACTGTCTAGATACTGCAAATTCCATATCAAAAGTGTTTCACTGACCTATACACCAAAATGGTCAATGAAACTTTCAAACAATATATGAGCTAAGGATCATGGTTTAATATCTAATCATTGAAATTATACAAACTTATGCAGACTTATGCCCCAAAGAGAATAACACACACAAAAAAAATATGTACAGGTGGGTTCTGGGGTGTCCGACTCCTCACAAGTACTTTTATAGTGCCCATTTAGTGAAAGGGTGTGATAAATTATCAAATTCAAGCGTTTTAAGGAAAGTAATTACATTCACATTATTTTCACATTGTCTTGCAATGGAACACGATCAGCAAAGCATTTCCATCAGTTCGGGAATGGGGCAAGCTGTCATCCTCATCATTTGCTGCTTGCTTATTTGAATAAAAACCTGCTTATCGTTACCCAGAGCATATACAGTGGGTGGAAGAGACCTGACCAGGGGCCCCTCTCTCTCTTTTTCTTCTTCTGGTGTGTGTGTGTGTGTGTATGTGTGTGTGTGTGTGTGTGTGTGTGTGTGTGTGGAGCCTACCTCACTGTGCAGGCACTGTGCAGGATCAGACTCTCACTCTGCAAGTCAGAAGCCTTCTCCCCTGGGCATGAAGGCCTCCTGCAACTGAGACAGAGAGCAGAAGGTCAGGGGGCATAATCAGGGAAAGTGTGTGTGTGTGTGTGTGTGTGTGTGTGTGTGTGTGTGTGTGTGTGTGTGTGTGTGTGTGTCTGCATGCCGGTGCGCTCTGTGTGTGTCCCCCCTTTCATGCACTGTATGTGTGCACACGTGTCCATATGAACACATATTTGAACATTATACTTTCATAGGTTTGCATGTGTAAAACATTACATTCTCTTTAAACAAGGTATATGAATTAGACTTGAAAAATTTAACCACAGTTCGACCTGTGCTGAGGCATGCCAGGGTCTGAATTAAGAGTTCTGGCATTGAGTAAAAGTAGTATGACAGTCACCATTACCACTGGAACCCAAAATACAGAGCAGACCAGGTTTCCTATGGGCCAACAGGCAGAGGGAGCTTTTAAGGAAAAGCCAGAATATGTCCCAATACCAAGTGAGCACTGACGGGTTCAAACAATATTGTGCAACTTTGAAAATTTCAGGAGGTACTTGGTTCCACCCCATTTGCAGCAGCCAGGCTTCCCGGACGTGCGCAACACACATATAACCTGCGCATATGCATTCAAGTCGCTATAGTTTGATTGTTTTCAGATACTCATGATGATGATGTGTTAGGCTGCAGTGTAAACGAACAGAATCGCCTCATAATACAATGCAACTGTTCAGCACAAGTTGATTTATGATTGACTTAGACTAAGAGTTGCAGCCTTGTCTCCTTCTTTACAGCCAAATAACTTCAGGAATATCAACACCATCGAATACTATATTTTTAGGAGGGTATGTACACTGCAAAAATATCTTTCAAAGTAATTTAGTCTAATTCTGAGTCTTAAAAATCTTGTTTTCCTTATAACAAGTGAAGGAATCTGCACATCCACTTGCTAAAGGTTTCACCTGTTTCAAGGATTTGCTTGGAACAAGTGACACTATCTTATAATAAAGCAGAACACTCTACTAGTGTCAAGAAAAATAGACTTAGTTCAAGAAAAAGTGGAATTATATCTGGCAGATGTTTGCACTTGCTTTAAGAAAGATTTTAAGACTCGATGCTAAACTAAAAATGACTTGTTAGGTGGATATTTTTTGCAGTGTAAGCCTATCACGCAGCATGGAAATGAAAATCATGGGAGCTACAGCATATTGGCGAGGCTACAAACCACAACAATATAGACCCAGGGAAAATCTCCAGAGGTCAGTCAGCTGATTCGGACAAACTCGGCATTTTGGCAGCGGATAAATTCAGCCCTATAATACGAGCCACCTGTGCAGCACTATGTGTAGGGAAAACATGACATGACAGATGAAGAGGTGGACCGCTGACAAAACGCATGGAGACCGTCCACTGGAGGTATCCGCAGAAACCGGAGAGCTCCTCGGTTAGTTTAAGCCTCCTTCCTGTTTGACTTCCACATTATAGGAACTGTGAGAGCGTACAGACTTTTGATTCGATTAAGGATCAAGCGGATAGATTTCCCTCTGCCTTCCCAGCTTTTTACAACCAGAACTTGTGCGCAAATCTCCCTCCATAAGCGCACATAGTGCTGTGGTGGGACACATGGTACTGTACAGAGATGCTTAGCCTATATGTAAAAAAAAACCCAACAACCTACAAAGTGGATGTGAGTGTAATGTGTCTGTGGACTGGACTGTAGCATATTGCAGTAACACTTTAAGAATAAACTGATTCATTTTATACAGCAGTTAGTTTTGCATGTTGATTGACCGTGAGGCTCTCCGCACGTATATCACAATTTAAATACAAACTTTGAAACCGTTTTAGAAACATTTTAGACTTTTCCCATTAGGAAATAATGTTACTGAAACTTGTGTTACTCATTTAGCCACATATTGCAACAATATGGCCGTGTAAACAAGGATTATGTAAGAATTCAGGAAACAAGAAGCACTCTGCCTATAGGCTAAATTAACGAAAATATGCAATTAAATATAATTAATTCAATAATATTTCAATGCGTTGTTCATTATTTGATTAATTGTGATTCCACTTCTCATTTCAGTAAAAGAAATGACTAAAACTGTAATAGCCTATGCAATTCCAAAGAAGCATGCCTAACGCTTGACGGTGGGGCTTAACCTTGCGCAAATAGGAAAATAAAACAGTGGAACAATTGCCATTGCATTTGATTGCAAAAAAATACCTTGTTTCAGTCATATCCCGTTAGACTGATGAAGTGTAACCCAAGACTGGTCCCTCCTGTTTATAATGGACCAATCAGAGGCCGGTACTAGCTCCCCCTCCACTCACACAACTATTTAGCATCTGAGACTGGGATAAAGTTTCCAAAAAAATTGAGGGGAAAAAATTTCCTGCGAGAGGAGAAGCGTGCCAACCCTCAGTTTGAAAAGTAGCCTCTTCCTTAACCGAAGGCACAGATAGAAGCGTAGAGAGTGAGACATCTTGACATATTCTCCCATCTTTACGGATATTTATACATTTTTGTAACCACGGCTTCAAAGGTGGACAGCGTTTTTTCCTCTCTATCCCTGCATTTCTTCAAGAAAGAAATGGAAGAGGGCTCCAGTTCTCCGGTCTCCCCTGTGGATAGTCTGGTGACCAGCGAGGAGGAGCTGGACAGACAGCAGAAACGCTTCGGGAGGAAGAGGAGACACAGTAAAAAGTCCAGCGAGGACAGCAGCAGCAGCAGTCCCGGTGGTCCGGTGAAACGGGGCAAAAAACCGAGTCCGAGCAGCACTCAGTCGTACGAGGAGCTGCAGAACCAGCGGGTCCTGGCCAACGTCCGGGAGAGGCAAAGGACTCAGTCTCTCAACGAGGCCTTCGCGTCTTTGCGCAAAATCATCCCCACGCTGCCGTCGGATAAACTCAGCAAGATCCAGACGCTGAAGCTGGCCTCCAGATACATTGACTTTCTCTATCAGGTGCTGCAGAGCGACGAGATGGACAACAAGATGTCCAGCTGCAGCTACGTTGCGCACGAAAGACTCAGTTACGCGTTCTCCGTGTGGAGGATGGAGGGCGCTTGGTCTATGTCAGCAACTCACTAGCACCCAGAGACCTACACTTACAATGCCAAAGCGGTGGGTGTCACATACAGCTTCTGTGCCAAAGAAAATCCTCTATTATTAGTATTAGTAGTTGTAGAAGCAGTAGTAGTGATGGGTGAGTGAAAAAAAGTCGGTAAACTACAACCTCTAGTCAGTGATCATCATAAGGCAAAGAAGACACTAATATACACAACCAGTTATATTTAAAAAAACAACAACATTACTTTGTGCTTTCCCCCTTAAGCTGCTTACTATGATTTATACTATGAATTTTCGTCTTATAGATTTATGTCAGTCTAAAAAAAGGGAATAAACTCTATTCCACACAAAATGTGAGTAGGAATAGTAGTAGGAGTAGCAATGTGGTGTTTGTGTGGTGATTAGGCCTAGTCTTGGAATTTGAGGGCATTTTATAAGGATAACCTAATGCCATATAAAGCAACCACCTCTGTTTTGATTCAGAGAATGTATATTTTGAATAGTCAGACTTAATAATTTTGCACAAATGACACAACAAAACGTATGTTTATAAAAAACAATCTGATCAAATGTAAGCATTGGAAAACATTAATTTTGTCCAAGTTGTACCAGATTGTTATGAGTGTGACAGATTTCACACCAAGGCCTCAACATCTTGCAAACATCCCGCTGTGTCCGCACCTGGGACGTCCTGTGTGAGGAGCCTGGGTTAACCTGGGTTAATATCACAGTTACACAGCTGCTCCATCAGTTTACCTGACAATACTTTTGTTTTTCCACCGTCCCGCAAGGAATCAGATCAGAGCAGGAAGTGGAAAATGGAACACTTAATTTATTATGAGAATACGATTAAGCGGGGGAAGTAGACGGATTAATATAAATAATGGTTTTGGAACATTTTCACATGCCAGGCCAAAGACGTCTGTAATGTGGGCTATGCTTCACTGACTGAAAGGGCAACAACTCGGGCCATTTCCAAGCTGTAGCCGAAGTTTCATGACAAGTCGAAAACACATTAAACCCGTCAGTTGTGACTTTTGCAGTTAATCCTCATCCACTCGCTCTTAACGACATTTTAAAATGAGGGGGGGGAGAGAAGTACTAGGCCACACCAAAACGCAGCAGCCGTGCCATCACGGGTAATTTATATTCACAATGGAGTGCTTTCCTGTGTGGAGACCGCAGGAATGGGCAGCTCGGCTGGACCTGAAAGTTCAAGCCAGTGCGAGAAAATAAAAAATAGGACCCGCATTAGCAGCCAGTCGGGGTTTGGTCACGGCGTTTTGCAGATGTGTAGCCTATACTCCGCTGATGTCTGGAGAGCTGCGTGAACCATTTCTGCGCAATTGACCCAAACAGTTGAGACCCGTTCAGGCATCACTATCACACATAACTCAGCATCTGATAGTAAAGCTGTTTAGAGTTGTGCTTTCTTTTTCTTTTTCACTGGAATGGTTTCTAGGGAAAGCCTTCTGTTATGGACAGTCTGGAGCTACTAAGTCTGTGCGTAATACTTAGCTGTGCATGGGCGTCAGTTGGATATGGCGAGGTAAAGGCACTTTACTTTAGTCTAAGTGAGGATAAACTTGATCTTACAGTTTTTACCACTGTGATGGAAAGCAAAGGTCAAGCAAAAATGCCAGAAATGTATTTGGAAGCCATAAAAATAATCACATCACAGAAGCATTGAGGATAAATGTTTCCTCTAAGCTGTGTGCGTCTGTGCCAGATAGTTCGGTGACCTGCGTCTAATAATTGATCACATTGACCAAATGATAACATCCTGCCAGTCATCAGTAATTACTCTACTTGTCCTCTTTTAGTCAACATGGACGGGGTTTGAAGTTTTGGTGGCAAATTACATTAGATGCAGCTATGGGGTTTAGTTTTAAAGATTAGAAAGTGTAATGTGAGTTATTTATTTAGGGCTACTTCTTTATTAGATGGCCTGATCGACTCAGAATAAAGCTTCCCGGTGAAAGATTTAGAAAGTAGGCGACACTAAATAGCACTTCTCCCTCAAAATAATTGGAACCCGGGTTTGTTTAGTTCTCGTGGGCCTAACATCCAGTTTACAGACCGCCCAGTCGTAATTGCTCATCAGCGAGGCTTTGTTGTCTTATAAACCATCCTTTGTGCCGTGAGGGAAGAAATAAACTTCATTATAGTGATTTGTGTAAGCACAGTAAATTTGAAGGTGGCTCTTTTTTTCTAAAGCCAAACTGGCATTCATTTAAGCTGTCACTGTAATTCTGTTTCATTGACCTCCGCGGAATGTAAAAGAAAATAACAAGCAAAACTTTGAATCGTGTTAACAGCCTGAGAAACTCGGACATATCAATTTTAATGACATTCATGTCTTCAATCTTACTTCTCTCGTTTTTTGCCCCTCATAATAATATGAGGTGAGGTCCGCAGAAAATAAGTATTTTGTGTTGTGTGATTAAAAATCAAGAATAGGTAAGCGAACAGTTTGAATTGTTGTTAGGCTGCATGGATTGAAATGGACAAAAATGAAAATATATCAGAATTATCATGGGGATGTCATCAACAGAATCCATGAAATATGTAAAAACATTTCAAATTCGCCTTCCAAAATCATGGCATTAGTGAACTTAGTGATATATCGAATTAATAACTTTAGGCTTAACATTATTGCTCTGGTGAATGACATTTTATTATCTTTAGGGTTTTGTCTACTCCTCCATAGAAATGAAAACGCTCGAATTCACGCAGGTGCTTTAAACTAAAGGCCAATGAAACTGTGCCATGCTGTATTTCATTGCAGCAGTATAGGCCTGCATACGAATTCCCTTTCCTGCTATTGCCATATGGCTTTACTTAGTGGCTAATAATTGATTCATTAATGACTTCCCATATGCTAGGGGAGCCAGGGTTTCACCAAAAAAAAAAAAAAAAAAAAAAAGAGAGAGATCATTTGTGCCAACCCAAAGGAAATAGCCAAATCAAGATACGACAGGCGTAATTCCAATTAATTAATTTGCATTTATGTCCACAAGCCTATACTGTAAATTAACGTTTTCTGTTTGCATCTCTTTCCTCCTCCCACAGACTGTTTACTTCTACAAAGTATGAAGACCAAAGGGATTATTGAAGAACCCATCAACCTCAAAGGCATGGCGGAGAGACGTAATGTGACACACAACTACAAACTCTTGGGGATGTTTTGGATGCAGTTTCATCACACTGCTTTTGGCTTTTGGGAGCTGTTTGTGGCAGAGAGGGAAAGCAGAGAGCCTGAAATGTGTATAGGCCGAATAAATTGTAGCGAATAGCTCGGATTTATGGCCTGTATTACAGCAAAGCCATCCTTTACCCGCCTTAGAAGGAGATATATTTTGTTTGTTTTCCAAAGACTTTAAACCAAAGTATATATATAAATATATATAAATATAAAAATGAATGCATATTGTACATACCTGTGTAAGTACGCCTATTAGCCTGTAAAGGGACCAATGCAATTTAGAGTCATTCTTGAAATACGCTGCATGGATTTATTTCACCGACTTTCTTTAGCAAGTCTCCAAACTCCGTCCAATGTACATTTTTTGCTTATTTATTAAAACACATATTTTTTGAATGAGATGTAGTTGAATTCTTTGATTTATGTGTCAATAGCAGCTGTAGGGTTTTCACTGTCAGACTAGCCAACTTCACATTTGATGTAAATAATTACACAAAAGGAAAAAATATATAGTTTAGCTCTAATAAACTCCAATAAAAATAAGTCAAACTCATGCATTTTCTGATGAACTTCCCTCTGACCAGATCAGGAGTACTGAAAGTGAAAAGTTCATTGTTCTTTTTAAAGAGACATTTAAACAAATCTAGCCTACTAAAGTAATCGGGCTTGCTTGTTGAGTTTCCCCCCTGATGGCTGCTAGATTAGGAAAAAACAAACACCATATTTTCACTGCTGGGTGTGAGACCTTGCTGCTTCTTTTTTTTTCTTCCCCTGCTCTTGTTGTGGAAAGAAAATGCCGACTAGAAACGACCATAAAAAATACAGCTTCATTAACAGTGGAGGAAATTCGAGCCAGTTTCAAACTCAGGCATATAAAATGCTTGTCCGCTTAAATAACGAGTAATCATTTAAAATGGCGATGCCTCGAGGGGGGACCGGGCTGTTTAACGAGCGGGGGAGCCCCAACAAGCGCAGATAAGGACAAGAAGCTTTTAAAAACCGGACCCCAACTAGACGGCTTTAGAAATTCCTCTGAATCTTTACCCCACACTCTCAAAACATTAAATTGTTTACATCTCATTTTCCCAGACGCGGTTAGATGCAATCTAAACAGTGAAAGGGGCTCATTGTTAACTTGGTGCTACTAGTACAAGTGGTTAACTCTCTATGGCTGTTTTAGGAAATTGTGCACTGGGATTATAGGCTTCTGTTGATGTGAACATCTAATCTTTAAACCAGCATTACATCCCCTCCCATTACGAAAAAGAACTAATGATCCTATAATATATTTTTAGAAGGATATAGGCTTGCAAATATTACATCAGGCAGCTACAATAGGTAGAAAAATGCACCAAAACCCTAATACCACAGGACATAACAAATACCATAAAGAATGATAATGTCACTATAAACCCACTATTAAATACCACATGGCACACCATAAGTCTCTATATGAATATAATAGGAATGACCTATTACAGTGATGTTTTTTGAGATCTGATTTTCTGAAGATGAGAGTTTCTATCTGGTTTGAAGGAGAAACACCTGCGACCAGTGGCAGTATCCTCCTGCTGGTTGGGAGGATGCTGAGGTACCTGCTGGCCGGAGGTAAAGCCACCTAAACTCTCTTTGCCCACCGCTTTATTTGGATAGAATAGAGTTTATCCACATTTTTAGGCTGGCATAAATCTATAGCCAGTATAAAACTGATGTCAGGTATGAGGAGATAGGGTCTTTTACTCTGCTTTTCTGAAAATAGAATCGATGTTTATTTGTGTTGGTGGGTGTTTGCCAGGTTCACTCATCTTTTGGTTTACCATTCATCACCTTCGCTGCACTTGCGCAACACCGTTGAAATAAGAGGAAAACTGCTTCTATACGGGTTCATTGTAGGCCTGCGATTTTTAAATTGAATGATTTATCTTATGGAGAGGAAGGCGTGACACCGCGATCTCTGTGACTAATTTCAATCTTGCTGGTTCAAGAATGACACTGCCCTCCGTGCATGGAGACTGTATGGGTCCAGACCTGCAGTTTAAGTCATATAGGAGCAGGCCAGTATATTTAGTTACTGAGTTAATATTGGATTGGATTTACGCATGACAGACAGACACATGTCTGATCTGCAGGTGGAAACAGGGGAAGGTGAGTTTGTGGTCATGGCAACATCAGACAGGCCTATATCACAAGGGGTTAGAAATCACATTTTCAGTCTTTAGTAATCAAAATGTAATATTTCCACTTTATGACCTCTTCCAAAATATCAAGGTCTAATTTAGGAGCCTTCTAAAATTATCCCTATACAATGACAGGCAAAATCTGTTCTTAAAACTATAAAAACCTTTCACAAGAACCAATTAGGGGAAATTAATAAACACGGGCTGCTTTGCATACTACAGAAAATATAAGGGAATCTGTAGTCTTGACTTTTGGCATGGTGGTCTTGGAGGGTGTTGGACAACCCTTCCTACCTAGGCCGGCTTATCCATAGGAGCCCGTTTGATACCTGCTCATTATCCCGGGCCCTCACAGCCAAGCAGCAGAGAATCACCCGGGGCCACACTGCTCCAGCGGGGCGAGAGACCCAGATGTTTCCCGTAAAATCAGACGGAAAAAGCTACAAAATTTTAATTTGCAGTAAAAGGGGGATAAAGCGAAGGTTTACGCTCTCGTGCGCCTCAAACAGAATTCCGTGTTCGTCTGGTTCACTAAAAAATCCTAAGGTTAGCCTATACCGCTTTGGAGGTTGATGTCGGTTTGACTGAACTTTTCTTTTTCTTTTCCTTTTTTTTTTTTGTTGCTGGCAAGGCTGAAAGTCAGCTGTGCCGACTGCCACCGCGACGACGCACAAAGCACTGGGTGCCAAGCATGAGTCAGACTTCAAATAGGCCTCAAGTATTGATCTCTCTCTCTCTCTCTCTCTCTCTCTCTCTCTCTAACTTACCATTTCATATTGTTGTGTCTGACAAATGGTTTCGGTTAGATGTAAACAACAGGCTCTCCTATATGAGTGAGGGCTTTTCACATATTGCTGAAATGGATAAACAGAGGCAATAATATTTGGCTGTTAATCACTTGAGAAGAGAGAACCAGCTAAATGCCTATAGATGAACAATTCATTTCCAAAACGCCACACATTTATTTTGGTAAAAAAAAGTACCTGTAGTTCATTGTTCAATATCTCTAAAATATAGAGGATCCAGTCAGCAAACATACAAACCAAGGACTTAGCTTATAAGCTGTTATCTTCTAACAGTGTCATAATTTATTTACATTTTTGTGCTATAAATCATTTTTAAATGGTGGGTGCAATTTTTTCCCCCAAATTGTTGGAATGTTTTTTTTTTCAGTTGCACCTGTTCCATACAGTGACTTAGCCTTGCCAGATACTATATTCCACTGCAGCCACAGTCACAGTATTTCGTCCAGTGATTATTATTTCTATTTAAGTAGACCCTGATTAGTAGGAGTAATATCAGCACCACTTGAAATCACAACATCTTTGACATTATATGTGATGCTGAAACAGGTGCTGAATATATTCCTGGGCCACAAAGTTTATTGAAGCTTCCAGAAATCTTTGCAAGTAGAGACACAGAAGTACTGCATGAAATTCCCCCATGAGAATCAGCATCACTTTATTTGCCGCAAACAATAACCATACATTAATTTGTCTTTGGCATTGGTGCACAGACATGTGGACAACTAAATTAACAACACAGTGCATCATGCACATGGTACACGGACAATAAGACCTCACATATAGTGCAGAGAGAGACGAGATACACAAAGCCGCTCAGAGCACAGAGGAATCTGGCAGAGCTTCAGCTGTCAAGGCTCCCTGGATGAAAAGGAATCAGCAGAGGTTCTGGCCTTTTTCTTGCGCTTTTCCCTTCCTTTCCTTCATTCCATCATTTAATCAGGGTCCCTAAGACTTTGATCCCGCACAGAAGGGCCCCTCCACATTATCATCAGGCCTCAGGGCTGGCGCTTCTCTTTTTTTAACCTTTATTTATCCAGGGAGGGTTTGCATGCTCTGTTTTTAGCAAACACCCGCGCAGTTGTACACATTCACACCCGAGTGCTGTCCAGTCCAACCGCAGTCTTTTAGTCTTGTTGAGGGAGGGGAAAGTATTACTCATGCAACCCCCCCCCCCCCCCCCCCCCACACACACACACACACACACACACACACATCCACCCATCCAAATTTCCCCAGCTGATCTGAGGATTTAAACTGACGACCTTCCAGTCACAAACCTATTTCTCTCACTCTCCCGACTCCCATCACCTCCACATAGACCCCACCTCAGGATTTTGTGTGAAAACCTCTGGAGGGATCCACAACCGTGGAAAGGCTTGGCAGTGTTTTGTGAAAAACTGCACGACTTGGTCGAGGTATGGCAAATCCTCTCAAATACTGTGTGACTCACAAATATATTAGATTAGAGATATTAGTCGCTTCTGAGGTCGTCCCCAAAC
This sequence comes from Centroberyx gerrardi, assembly GCF_048128805.1. Classification (NCBI taxonomy): domain Eukaryota; kingdom Metazoa; phylum Chordata; class Actinopteri; order Beryciformes; family Berycidae; genus Centroberyx; species Centroberyx gerrardi. The sequence goes on along the minus strand of NC_136006.1, from coordinate 11,164,837 downwards.
CGAAGGACCCAGGTTCAATTCCTTGTGTGTAGCCTGCACCTGTTGAAGTATCTTGGAGCAAGAAGCTTAATCCCTTCCTGCTCCTGTCGTTGCACTAGCTGTCTGACCCCATGTCCCAACCAGAAGACGAAAAGAGAATTTCCCCCTGTGTCTGGATATGCACTAGCAGGGGATGTGAAGGCATGATTTGAGCCCACACACACCTGTATCCATACTTTTTAGATCATCCAGGGAAGGGCCTGATCTTTCCTCTACTTTCCTCTCCTTTTTAGCTCAGTAGGAACTAACACTTCTACTGGGGCCACCCATGCTAAAAAGGTACTTTGAGGTGCTTTGGATGAAAATGTCCATCACATGGCATTATGTCCTGTCGTCTCCTCTCCTCCATTGGTCTCTCTTTCCTCACCATAGGGCTCACAGGGTTTTCTGGGGGGGGGGAGTGTAACTGGACAGGAGAATGGGTTAAGAACATGAAAAGAGGCTGTAAAGATGACTGTAAGAGAAGCAGTGGAGGAATGCCAGGATGGAGTGACCGGGGGAGGAATTTACCCATCGGAGAGGCTCACCCCAGCTAGGGCCGACAGAGTCTGGGAGTGTGTGTGTGTGAGAGAGAGAGAGAGATGGGGTTAGGAAAAGATGTGTGTATAAGGCTACATTCACACTGCACCTAAAAGTGTCCCATTTCTGATTTTTTTCCCTCCTCTGTGACACAGATCTGATGTTTTTAGCGCAGTGTGAACAGAAAGAAACCCACATGGAATCTGATCTTTTCATTTCTGATTTGGAAAACATTCGTATGTGGTCCCAAATCTGATACATTTCTGATCCGTGGCCATGCGGCCGCAGTCTGGACTGTCAGATTGGAATTCATGTGGTTTTTACGTCACTCTGAATGGGACAGATCACTGTCATCATAACTCTGCGTCCATTTGACCAGAAGAACATGGAAGACAATGGCCAAAACAGCCAGTGGAAAGACAGCGAGGCCGTAAATTTAATTAGTATTTGGGGAGACGCCTCGATTCTTCAGCTGATGAAGTGTCATCCATCCTCCATAGCAAATCTTCCTTAGGATGGGCTGTAATTTCGGTGGCTTCCATGACAGACTGTCCAGACGTGACGTTTTGTTGTGGTTCATTTCGGGATGGAGGTCCGTTCAAACTGATATTGGATATGGGAGACTTTCAAAACTGAATGCGAACAGTCAGACAAAAAAAAATGGATCTGAGCAAAAATTCTGAACTGACCACTAAGACGTGCAGTGTGAATGAAGCCTAGTTTGAGCAAGTTGTGACAATATGTCTTGGAATGTGTGCTTGTACTGTATTACTTTGTGTGTGTGTGTGTGTGTGCGCGTGTGTGTGTGTGTGTGTTGAATTTGGCTCGTTGAGAAGGCTTATAGCACATCTTTTCCTTGGGCATTTATTTTGGTTCTTCTGGTTTCATCTCTCTCTCTCTCTCTCACACACACACAAAAAACACTAATATAATCGAAACTGCTTCATTCTCTTTTTCCTTCATTTGTTCCATCCCGACCTAAATCACTATTCACCAGCCTCTCCCTCCCTCTCTCTTCTCTCTCTTCCTCCATCTTTCCATCCTGGGATTTGGTAACAGTTCCAGCAGCCGGGCCGTCCATCCTCCTCACCTTAGGCTGTGAAACTTGATTCGTCTCCAAGCTTGGGGGGGGGGGTCTCTCTGTGTGTGTGTGGGGGGTGACATACCAGGACTCCCCTTCCCCTACCCTCTTCATTAGCACCAGTGACGACCGCGGGGGTCAGCAGAGGTCAGCGGGTCACGTCGGTACAGCAGCCCGCGCTCTCACTCATTCACCTTTGCTTGTTCTCTCCCAAACTCTCCATCAGTTTTTGTTCTCTGGCTTTCTCTGCCTCACCCAGGATCAGTCCTGTGTGAGACACGTCCAGAGGTGGAAAGAGAACTGATAACACATTTGCTGAAGAAATAATGTTAACTCGTTTAAATATTATTAAAGCTAAAGAGTACTTATCTGTAAATGATTTAAATAAAACAGCCCTAAAGTTGAACAGTGGGACAGGAGAGCTACTGTGACTTCATTTAAATTTTACTCAAGTATGAGAGTGTACTTTTCCAAAAAAAAAAAAAAACATCAAGTAAAGGGGTTGCTTAGTACTCACATACTACTCAAATACTCAGCTATTTTGAAACAAAAATTAAGATTTTATGCACATTATTAAATTATAAAAATCCCCTTAAGTGTAAAGTATCATGCCAGAGAATAGTTAATATAATAATAAGTGACACAAGGTGCAACAAGGTGCCGTTGGCCAGTTTGAGGTTTACAGTCAGGTCATGCATTGTTTAGATATCATCTACAGTCTGTGGTTTAGACTCTGTTTATGAAAGGCCCCCTAGTGGCAGCCCATGGAAACAAACAAGTCATTTATTATACTGCAGACACCTACAGTGGGGCTTTTATGCCAAATCTCAGCCATACAGGCAACACAATCAAATGCATCATGTACAGTTTGTAAACAATAAGTTGCAAATAAAGAATTATGCGTTTGAAAACAGCAAAGAAAAAGCACTTACCCAGACATCAAGCTTTGATCCCTTACACAATTACCACAAAACTGTGTCTTTGCTTTCACAAAGTTATACATTCAAGTTATACCTCATACCAGCACTATAGTGAGTCACTCTCCATGCAACTTTGAAATGCGTATAGACTCAAATATCAATAAGTACTCTTAAGTGCGTGAGTACATTTCTTTAGAAGATTCCTCAAATGAAAGATACTTAAACCATGACTTTGTTCACTTTGGAGCATGTTGGTTTTGAAGGGGATACCGTTCACCGTCTAATGTGGTAATGCGTTCCTTATGTTTTACCCTACAGGACAAAACATACAGCCTCTTTACTAGCCTAGCTTAGCCTGGGGGGAATTGCGGTGCCAATGATGTGAGTGGAGCTAAAATTAAAACTGCACTGAGGGGGTAAATCCTTTCCTCTCCTCCCTTCCCTCGCTCCCTCCATTTTTGATCTGGTCTTTTAGAGAGGTGATAGGTCGCCTGTATAATTCAGGCTAACACAACAGGCATAAATTGAAGCTGGGCTTGTGCTTGGTGTGTGCCTAAAGAAGGTGTGGGGAATTCATGTGTAAAATGTGGCTGAAAGGCTGGCTTTAATGGGCAAGTCTACTACTACTACTACTACAACACACACACACACACACACACACACACACACACACACACAGGCACATCCAATCTGAATCTTGTGGTCTGTATATTTCTACAGAAACATAAATGTATTTTGGTCATTTCCATTAAAATGATCATTCATTTCAGATTCTGTCTCATCAATATCAAGTAATGCAAGCGTGGAGACTGGACAGTCATTGAACTTCGTATTGCCGCTTGTCCTCATAACACCCAGCTCCAGTGTTATGTTATGTCCAGTGTGTTTGAAGCGGCTCCCCGTGGCCCGGTGTCTGCGTCCGCCCCGCTGTGTGTGGACTTCCTCGTGTGTCCTTGCCCTTTCTCTGTCAGTGGATGCTTCAACACTAGACTAAACACATGGCAAGACAAGCAAACGCTACACAGCTTTTCAAATACACTATGGATCAGACGTCCTAACTGGGCCGGTGGAATGACTAGTGGAAAGAACTGTGGAAAGACGGTCAACAGACTACATCATGTACATCTCCATTGCTTCAAAAATCATAGTTCGCGGAATGACACAAGTTAAGGAAAAGCGGAACTTAAGCTACTGAATTTGTTTGAAAATTTAAAAGGGATTTTTGTTTTTTTGCCTTTCACTGTTAGCAACAAACTGACTTGTGTGACAAACTAATTTTATTACCTGGTGTGAATGCACTCTGTGTATTTGTGATCTGCAAAGCCCATCTCCCAACCTCCAGACACACACACACACACACACACACACACACAGCCCTGATACATTACCATAATAAATCACTCTTGTTGCCAAGTGTGTTGATTTGAACAGACGTAAGGACAGACGTTTGGAACAGTGTGTGTTGGGTCTTGAATTTTGTCATCCGACATTTAAAAAAATGATACAAACTCTCACAATGTGATTGATTGCAAAATTCTAAAACCAATTATGGTACATTTTAAAGTAATGCGTAGCCCAAATCCTTGGTTGACTGGATTTTTTAAATATTGAATTTAGAAAATTTTGTTTCCCCCCCGAAATATGTATGTGTTACGTTGTGGAACTCTTCAAACAGAGCTAATGTGTGTCACATGATCCAAAAGGGATTCTAATAACTCTGATCTGTAATTAGTTTTGCTTGTCATCTGAGCAGCTGGCCAAAGCCTCATTGCCATTTAGAGTCAGTCAAACCTGCAATTAAAAAGCGCGGCGATGAGCGCAGTTGGGAGGATGAGGCCTTTTTACGAATATGGGTGGCCGGGTAATGACAGAGCTAACTGACAACGCCAGAGGCGGCAAGGAGATGAGCAAGGCAAGAGAGCTACCACAGACCAGAATGTCATTGTGGGGAAACGAGAGGAAAAATAGATGGGGGGTTTTCCCAGATTTCGATTCCGACTGACATGTCAGTTCTTTGTTGTGGGGAAGAGGTGGCCATCTTGTGGGCTGGCCTTCAAGGGGGGAAAAAAGTTCAAGTAGCAGGGCTCCGCCTTCTCTCTGACCTGACCTCACCGAAAGGTCACAGAGGTCGCGTGTCTCTACAGACGCCGATGTCGACGGCCATGATGAGCTGAAGGCGAGACGGACGGCCTGTGTGCCCCGAGCGCTGTTGTTAGAGCGTCCCGCGCCGCCGAGGGACCCTAAAGACGACGCATTCCTTGCCTTTATGTCACCTTTCTTGACTTCTGGGAGCCCTTGGAGCCCTTTTCACCGTCTGTAAGATGGTAAATATTGTCCCTTATGTCTCTGTTTACCCTGTTCCTCGCAAGGAACCAGAGTCCTGTTCGTTTGCCTTCGACACAGCATGGTGTTTCAAACCTCCTTGATTTATGGAGATTCTGACCGGCCTACAAAGCCCAAGGCAGTGGTATTATTTGCACGATTTCGCTCTAAATTCAGTTTGACTGGAGAGCAGTGGGACATGTGTGTTTATTTGAGGGGAGCTAAGGCGAGCTTGGTTGTGTTTGCGTTTGGAATGTTGTCTTAACGTTAGTTCCACCACCAATAGGGATTCACTACTGTTTATTTGGACACTAGCACTGACCTTTGACCTTTCCAAATGGGTGGCTAATCTCGTTCGGAGCTACTGTGGGGCCGGTGTTGCCATTCCTACAGTGCTGCCTCCCTCTGGACCCAAGCAGCAGGACAGTCAAGGGGGAAACCTGGTCATTGTGCTTATGAACTGAACTGCATGTCCAAATGATCAGTGGATGAAGTTCTCACTGGATAGCTAAGTAGATACTCATCAATCCCTGAGGTGAAGAGGGAGGATGAGAGCAGTTTATGTGACAAACCCTTTTGTACAAAGCCATCATCTGTAATGCATGTAATTTTTTTTTAATCACTGCACCTACTCTAGCATGTGTGCGCACATCTAAGTCCCAACATCTGCCTTTATGCCTGATATTGGGACACGCGTTTGCATGACAGTTGGTGAGCCTTTTCTTTGCAATGAAAACCAGCAACCAACCCTAGTCCCCATCCCCCCCCTCCCCTCCCATATAAAAACCAGACGTTGTGCTTTTTCCAAAACAATACTTTATATTGTAGATGTCAAAGACAACATGTTAGAGCAAAGGTTCCCGAGAAAAAAAGTACTATTTCTGTAACAATGGAGGAACAAGTCAAAAACATAACCAATAAAAAAAGAATATGCATTTTATACATTTGTAAACCTAGAACTGTTTCTTTTTGAACCACAGTGGTCATAGATATAACTGGCTTAATTAGTGGAATGGACGACCATAACAATGATAGACCAGGCATCTGGATCGAGCCCTTTGATAAGTCCAGATGTGACAAAGAACAAAAAATCTCTTCTCCAAAACCCCACCAAACCTAAATCCTGTCTGGCATAAAAACAGCTGGTCTATTCCGTTGTTGTTGCCGTTCACATAGCTTCCCCATAAAACAAGTTTTTTTCTACATAAATACAATAAAATCTATCGTCTGTGTTACAAGTGCTAGATAAAAGATGTTTTTTTTTTTTGTAAAATATTCAATTTAAGTCATTCAGATTTGTTGATTCCTTATTTATACAGGTAAAAAGCACATGTGACAAACATGGAAAGCACTCCCCCCCCCCCCCCCCCCCCCCCCCCCCCCCCCCCCCCCCCCCCCCCCCCCCCCAACTCTTGCCCCCTGAAAGAAAAGAGGGATAAGACAGTTTGGATACAGTTTAAGTACTAATGTCCTTCAGTGCTCTATCCCTTGTGCAGATATGTGATAGGGGACAAACAGACAGACAGGTAGGCAGTGCATGCGGACATACGAATCATGCAGAGAGAGAAGAGGCACGCGAAGAGGGAATGGAGACGAGTCCGACCAGGCCACCTAAATAAACAACAGACAATCCTCAGGCCTGGCTGGACAGAAGTCAACTTGGGGCAAGGATATGTAAAACAAAAGAAAAAGAATGGAAAATTTTAACAAAATGGAATGTTGCTTTCTTTTACTGGACATTGTGTTAAGACTACCTGTGAAGACAGACGGGCAGAGCGGGCAGAGCGGGCAGAGCGGCCAGGCGGCGCTAGTTTTGGCTCCTTTTGAGAAACAAAAGCATTAAGCCAGTAGAAAAACCCATGGCTGCAAGACTGGCACTGCTGTTTAAGGATTCTGGGAATGTTCTGGGAATGATCCGGGCTGGGTTACCGAAAAGCATCTCATCGAGTGTGTTTACATGCACGCGGAGTAGTCCGAAATACTAGTGCATATCCCCAAGCTAAGGTCATATTCAGGCCAATCAGTTTATATGCGTTTTCATATCCTAACCGCAAATACTCTTGTACACAAGAAGTATCACAATATCACCCTGGAAACAGAACAGAGCCCAAAGAAACCAAACACAGAAAGTGTTTGCATGACTCAGCATCCCTGGGTGATATCAGCATATCCCAGTAATCATATTTGAGTTTCTATATAATTGGGATATGAGCTTATTTCGGCTATGTATGTCTTTGGGCTAAGATGGTTTTGGGAAACCGCGCCCTGGCTGGTATGTTTCAGAGAGATAGTGTGTAGATGTTGATGGAAAGTGGAATTTACAGAAAGATGACAGTACTGAAATAAAACTAAATATTTAGTGCTCTATAATGCCCCTTTACAAAAGCGTATACCTTCGTTATCCCTTGTATACTCATTAAATCAAATTTTCTGAAATAAGACATTCCTGCCAGCTTGGATTCACGTTCCGCCACATTCCAAGATTCCGTCCCTCGCAAAATCTCATGTCAAGTCTCATGCGAATTTGCAAAGTGGAAGGTGACACAAACAGGAAATAGTGTTGAAATGACCTTTTGTCACCTCTCTGGCCATCTGCTGAGGCCGTTTGAAGAGACGCTGGGGAGGGTGAGATAGGTGAAGTGAGCAGCAGGGGCTTCTGCTGGTTTGGGTCAACTCACGGGACAGAAGGGCAGCGTCGCTCTGCCGCTGTGGGTCAGACGGCGAGTCTCCGTTTCAATCGGCGTAAGAAAAGCTACTGTGTCCGTGTCTTCAAAGATGTATTTAGAGATTGTTTTTAAGGGATTTTAGAGCGCTTCAATCGCCATATGACAGGCAGTATAACCGGGATTTGTTTGTTTACATATCCTAAGATCACCAAGTATTTCATCAGACGGGTTAGAGTGCAAAGGAAGCCGGGAGCTTCTAAATACGACGGGGGTTCAGTGTCTTGCTCTAGGTTGGACGCGTGGGCGATTGCAGGAATCGAACCTGTGACCCTCTGGATACAGGCCAGCCTGCGACCTGGAGGCATCTCTCACACTGCTGATGTATGAGGTTGTCCATGTGAACTTGATGATCAATTTAAAGCATTGTTAATTTAAATTACAACTAGGGACACTTGGCCAGATAAGAAAATAAGTGATGATCTTCCGCAATCATTGGTACAGGCCATCACAGTGATTTAATGTAGGCAGAGGGGATAGCATGGCCACGTTCCAGTTCAATCCCACCCTTCCCTCGTTCTCTCCCTCCTATGTTAGTGGATGAACTTGTAAACTGTTGAGTAAAGTGAAGAAACAGTTCAGATTGGAATGGCTTTTTTACCAGATTGGTAACTTCATGTAGTGTAGATTGATTGGTTGAAGATCAATATTTTAGTGTTAGTTTCACATCATCACTTTGGTCATTTTTGAGATTGATACTGTAAGTAAGATCGGTGTAGAACCAAGATTCATGACAATAGGAGTCTTGGATAAATTTCTTAAACTATTGAACTACATGGGTGCCAGCCAAAATTAACTTAACATAATTATGTTTGCCAATGACAACAATGTAAGGTGGGACAGTTTGGATATGTGTGTGTGTTTGGGTGTGTGGCAGGCGATAGCATGTCTAACAGTATTATGGCATCAATGGGATGAATAAAGCCAAAAGCCAGTCATCAATGTTGAAAGACAAAGAGACAACCAATGAGATGCTACGTTACTCAACACGCAACCAACTGTAGCCAGAGACAGTAAGCGGTGCCTTCAGTAACTCCCTATAAAAGGGCCTCAGTAAGACCCATGAAAAATATCACCTTGCAATACCAACTTCAAAAACAAGATCATAATATTTCATTATATATATAATATACTTAATTTTTTCATATATAAATCTACTATGAACAGACAGTAAATACACAATTGTTGGAATCATTATACAAAGTAGAAATATTTGCATCCCTAACCCTCCCACAAAAACCCTGAACCCAGAAAACATAGCCATGTAATGTCCACAAAAAACAGAATCTGAACCCTCACTTGTTGTGAAGTATGTCAGCTGTACAATGTACAATGTAACAGAGAGACAGACAGGAGAGAGATAGAGTGAACAAAGTGTACAAAATAACAGGAAAACACATAAAAAAGTACAAAAAAAGTCACTGGAGTCCACTTAAAGAGACAGCAACAAAACCAGCACAGAGAAGAAAAAAAGACAAGGATGGGAGGAAAAAGAATCAACAAAATTAGAGTAGTCATTGACAACCGTGTGTGGCAGGAATACCCAGAAGATCAATGTCCTGTGTACAGTAAACAACAGTAAACACCACAGCACTCTGTTTCCTGTTCACTGAAAAATACAATAAACATGTGATTAGCTCTTAGATGAAACAAATGTGGAAGAAGGTAGTTGCCCAGAGGCCAAACACAAGTTGAAGGATGGTTAGGAACAGGCCGGGAAACTAACTTTTACCGCACCGGCCACAGTGGCTGGTACATCCCAAAACTCTCCAGCCACTTGGACCGTTTCATCAGGCAAATATAATTTCAAAACAGAATAGGACCTCCAAATGACCTGCCAAAATGTACTATCATTTGGCTGGCGGCTGGTGTTAACTTTGCACACTGGTTAGGGGAGGATTCAACAAACCAGAGCATTAGACAGTGATTCATTTCTCCAGAATCTGAGCTACATGTGCTAGCGAAAGTCAAGAGGATATCCATTATGCATGTGCTTATCTCATTGGCAATGCCACTGGCCAAGGAGAGAGGAGGATCTGAAAATAAAAGAACTCTCTATAAAAAATATGTGCATACACTTTCATATGTGCTGTCAGTATGAGTGTAAGCCAAGGCTAGAATAGAGAGCTTCTTGTACTTAAATGTGTATGGACACACACGCACCTGCCTGATAGCACCTGACAGTTGGGGAGCAGATGTGCTTATAGATGGTAGACCAGCTGCGAGAGCCTATAAGGGCCCTCTGGACACCCCTCTGGAAAATCAAAGGTGGTACGGTCCTTGTTACCGTGGAGACAAACTCGTCTTAAATAGGAGGGCTGGTTCTTCATCAAACAAGCTGATGTAAAGTTCATTCCTCTCTCTCCCCTTAATCTGAAAAAGTGAGATTCTTCAGTGATCTCAAAGCTCGCTGCTCACTCTTAGGTAAGTTGATAACGGTTTGACTGTTTGTCGCAGGCAAGAGTTTAAATGTAAAAATTGCGACTGCAAAGTCTTATACACTTGCAATACTAAGTGGTTCGACTCTATAGAGATGATAGTACATCATGCTTTGGCTTGATTATTGTCTTACTACTACATATGAACGGCATTCTAGTTTTCAGAAGTCCAGTCGCTCTAGTACAGTGCATGCTAGTTAACTCTTCCCTTGAGAAAAGGTAATGCCTATCTGGTAAAGGGTTACATTGAGTAATACTAAACCACTTTAAACTTTCTAAGCCGTTTTAATTGAAACAACCAACTCCAACCATGTTAACGCCTGTGTGGCTGGGAACTACCTTCCGAAACTGGGATTCAATGGGGGGGGGGGAGAAAAGGGAGGATGGGGGGGTACAGGGTGGGACAGTAGGCTGGTTGCAGGGAATTATAGGTAAACATGCCAAGGGCCTCCAGTCTATGTGCCAACAGCGTGCAGGCATTGAAAGTCTTGCCAGGATAGAAAATGTTAAGGGGTTAGGGAGAAGAGGCCTCGTTCCCAAACCTGTTTTTAAGGCAAAGCTCTTTAAGTCGAGTTCAACATGAAATATCCACCAGGTTTAAAAAAAGGCACAAACTCGCAGTCTTTTACTGTCAATCATTTCGGAAACCAAAAGATCTGTTCATCTTTCTCATCTGTCACATTCACTCCACTGTTGAGTAAAAACCACCTCGGAAAGTCGCAGGAAACTCCACCATTTCTTTCTTTTCACCCCGATATCTTTGAAGAGCAGTAACGGTCCGTCCCTTAGTGCAGAGTCTCAATCACATTAGCTCTGTCTTTTCTTTTGTTGAAAGCGAGAAGAAAGAGATAAAGCAAAAAAAAAAAATGAAAAAAAAGAACAGAATGATAAGAAAAAGAGATGACTGCAGATCGTCTGCGTCTGGTTCCGACAGGTGTTCGAAGGTACAGCGAACGTCTGTCTAGTGTTTTAAAAAGCACTGGCACTCGAGGTTGTCGTCGCGGGATGGTTGAGTCGTCCCTCTTAAAATCCCAGGCGTTGCTCCCGTCACCGAGGCAACGCGACACATTTGTGCCGATCGGTCCGTCGCGCGGCCGACCGGCGAGTGCGATTGGGTCATCTTCAGTGTTCCGTTTCCTTCCCGCGCCCCCTTTTGTCAACATTGCGCGGCCCCTCCCAAGATAAGACGCCATCTTCATATGGCATGGGTGAGACACAGGGGTGGGGCTTAAATTGAAACAGAGATTTGATTGGATGAGGACACTGTCAGAGATGCAGACCGGTCTGTGAGTGGTCAAAGGCTAGAGATGCTGCTTTACATGGGAGCTTCCTCTTCCATTGGCTCCTCATCGGCCCTGGGGAAAATATAACATCATGAATAATATAATAATATTTACTTGCAGTACCAAAACTGTATACATTTAAGTACTGGGGGGAGAGGGAGGGGCAATGGGAAGAGAACCACTAACCCTGGCTGTATTAGTGCCAAGCTCTGAGCTAAAACCCACACACACACGCGCACACACACCCCAACATCATAATTATAGCCCTACTGCACGTTTCTTGATGACATAACACACACATTTAGATGTGGCGCTAAGGCAGACGCACATTATGCACTTGGATATGGTATGGGAATAAATCAAGACTCAATCAACAGACAGACAGCACAACATACTTCTTTCCGATGTGCTTGTTGGCGACAGACAGGGAGGCCATAGCGGTGACAGTCTCGGCTTCTTCTGTTTCACACCTAAGGGCCTCGCTCAGAGAGTAGCCGAGCGTAGAGGCGGAGCGTTGCAGTGAGCGCCAGTATTTACCTAAAACAGACCGGGAAAGGGCAAACATCAAATTAGGACAGTTAAGATGCTGACACACTGGGTCAATGGTTAGTCATCTGTGTCTGCAGGTTGAGTGCGTGTAGAGATTTGACGTTTGTGGGTATACAGGTTTTGCATGTGGATTTATGTCTTGTTTAGGCAGATAGTTGTTTTGTTTAGGTGTTCAACTTTTTAACCAGGTATGTCAATTAAGAACAAACTGCTATTAATAATGACACTCTGGCAAAAGGCTAAGGCAGGATAAAAAAAGGCTATTACAAACAAAATATCACTCCAAAAAGGATAAATCAGGTTAGTTGATGCGTATTATGTTAGTGTCTAGGTGTAAATAATCCACTCACTGTGAGCTTCAAGAACCTTCTCCATGGAGTGGATAGCGTTGGGGTTCGGTCTCTGCTGCAGCACCTCCTCAGGCAGGGGGTCCAACTGGAGCAAAACCAAAAAAATATCACATTACAGCTGAATGTGTATGTGAATGTGAATGTGTATTACAGCTGCACCTTCTCTACCCAAAGGAAAACAATGGCACTGCCATTTCCTTTTCCAAGCCTTTTACATTAAAAACAACATATCCAGCCATGGATAGACACTTTTGCTAAAATGTCACTGCTGCAGGATTGTCAAGTTGTCACTGACGGGGTTAACATTGAACCCCTACCTGCTCTTTCCTTGCAAGTCACTCTGGATAAGAGCATCAGCAAAATGTCTTAAAAGTCTTAAGGCATCTTAAGATATAGCGGGTATAGCTGGGTATGAATATTTCATCGAAGTGGCGATGTGTTTGAATGTGACGGACAGGTGTCCAGAAACACTGCAGCCAAACACTGCAGAAACCTCACTTGAACTAATGTGGATCCCTCCTGGTTTACAGGATTACTTTTGAATGTGGCTCGCAGCCCAGTGTTGAGTCACTCCAAGCGGTGAAGAACAGCTCAAGCTGCTGACACAAAAGAAAATAGTCCTGCAGATGCACACCTCCTCCCACTCACCGAGAGCCTCGCTACTCTCTGACACACAACTACAATGTGCGCTTTTGTACTGTGTCCCACTCCACGGACACAAATACACAGATGCAGATACATAAAAGCCGCCTAATCATACAAACACACGCATGCACACTCATGCACACATATACACACACACCTCTTGTGGCTAGGACTACTAAAGTCTCCAAGCCACAACGCAGAGGAAACAGGGGTATTCCCCAATGTGCCTTCCCAACCCGGAATGATTCCATTTCCCCTTGGCCGACTGCGCTTACAACACTTTCTCACCCCCTTTTCCAAACAGGCCCATTCGGCTCTATATTCACACACAGAAGAAATGCACCCCTTTTCCGCTCAATCATAACCCCACTGGAAAAAAGACCAACTGAGGAAAGAGGGCGTAGAGAGAGAGAGAAAAAAAAAATAGGTTTGGACTGAGATTTTGGAGCGAGGCGGAGAATGCCAGAGAGAAGAGGAAAAAGGGATCGTCGGTCGGTCTTGCTCGGCCAAGGCTGGAAGTTTTCTTTTAATTAAAACAAATAGTGGGTGGGAGGGGTCCGCGGGGGCCGAGGGAAGAGGCAGTCTGGGGAGAGGGATACTTTAATCCTGCTGTGGCACGACAGGCTGCATCATGCACACAGGCATGGTCAGAGGTGCGTGCACGCACACAGATGTGCATGTACACAAACACTTTTACATTTACATTTAAGGTATTTAGCTGACACTCGTTCACCAACATAACAAGCAACCAATAGCCTGTACATTTTTGCAGGCCCTTTGTTCAGTGCCTGTACATCTCTCCCTCTGCAGTCCCATATTTTAGTCACCTACAGCCAACCCCATTTTTTCCACACTGCAACAGTAACAATGAGGAGAATAAAATGAAAATCACAGCCCTCAATTTATTGATAGAAAAATAAAACGGTGCAGCCAAAAGTGTGTGGCGCACAACAAAGTGAACCGCACCTGCTTCAAACAGTATTTGCAAGTCGTTCTTTGCATTATTGTTTTAATGTGCATGGTTGGTTGACATTCAAATGCCTGTAATTGTTTAAACTTTCTGGCACTCGTATTGTCCAATCTGGCAAATACAATGAGTAATCCATGTAGGTTAAAACAAACCAAGAAAAATATTTACAAAGACTATTTAACTCAGATCTGAGAAGGCATCCGTCTGGTAGCCATCAGTCTGTCTCTATTGATTTTAACCAATCATTCTGATATCACACAATGAAGCAGTTATTTACTCATGCTGTCTTTGCACAATTTGCTTTTATTTTATATTGTATGATCTATGATTTTTTCTATGATCCCCTGACAGAAGGCTTAGTTTCTTCATCTCAGCCATCTTTTTAAGTCTTATTTAACCAGGCAGATTGATTAAGAGACACATTGTTAGTTACTGTTGCTGTAACTAACAATGTGTCCAAGGTGAGGGAGTGTTACATATCATCACACACACACACACACACACACACACACCTGGGAGCCGCCCAGTATAGTTCGCTATGAAGCCGGTCCACTGGAGTAGTTTTGGGTTCAGCACTGCTTGCTTGAGGATACTTTGATTGTAGTGATTGAGGGATGGGAGAGCGTTACTTATTCACCACCCCCATCCAAAATTTCCCCAGCCAGTCTGGGGATTCAAACGGTCAACCTTGCAGCCAAAAACCTGCTTCTTCAACTTTCAGGCTACAGCCGCCCACTGCTCACCCTCGACCATAACCCTAGCCAGTCCCAGCCCAGCCCAAACTAACCCAGCCTGCCTCAGCACCCTGTCAAAGCAGGGTCAGGGGTTCCCCGGGGTCCCGTGGGGTTCCACCCAGGCCAGGGTGGGATGGGGGCAGCCTGTCAGCTTGACTGACAGCTGGGCCTCACGCTTATAAACTTTAATGGTTCTTGTCAGCGGACTCCAGGGGCCCCCACCTGCCAGGTATGGCAAACACACACATGTACACACACACACATACACAGGCATGCAAACTCCATGCACGCACACACAGCCCCAAACCCACACACGCAGTGATCTGCCACATCATTCACGGTGACGTTTGTGTTTATTTGAGTTTGCGGTCCTGCTCTCTGCGTCTTCATACCGTCAGGTCTGCTGCTTTCCTTCAAGAAAGAGAGAAGTGTCCTTTTGTTCAGGATGGGTTGCTGTCACCATGTTGACTGAATCCTGGGGAAGTCTGTTTCCCTGTGTGGCACGGCCTTCAAACGCACGAGGTCCTGGCCAACAAAACTGAGACACCATGGAAAGCCATGAGCCGGGCGTGAGGAATGTGCCCCGGCAAAACATTCCGGAGGGAGGCTGAAACCAAAACAGTGGAAAGGAGGAGGAATTCCACTTGTTCAGCAAAAGAAAAGTGCACAAGGCATCCATTGTTTACTGTTGTGTCCATGTGCATATGTTGGCGGTCACTGAAAGCGGTTGATTACGTTATGCTAACTGAACAAGGTAACGATGTGTATTGTGCAAAGCAGGTGACCTTTTCGGCGAAGGGGTGTAGGTTTCCCTTGTAATCGGGGGGGAAATAGCCATGCCCAAGGGGGGACAGGTGAAGTCGAGCGTGCTTACTGTAACTGGAGTGTAAACACACCGAATAACCTCATTGACAGCTGGTAACAATTAGCATATTAGCCTGTTGTTTATCAAATAATTGCTAACAACCGTGGTTTGGACGGGGCCAACATCTGTTTGCGAGCAATCATCAATTAGTCCCGAGTTCAGAGTTGACTAGTGTAGTCGCCAATGCATCATTCATGAGCTATTTAACTAGAAAGACTTCACGATTACGCACTCCAGTGGTGGGGGCGAAGAAAAGAGCCCATAAAGTCCATTCAGCAATTTTTATCCCTCTCTTTCCCAGCTAATTTGAGCTGCTTTCAAAGGGAACCTAACGCTCATTATAGCCAAGCTCGTCTTAACCTGCCAATAAAAGCCGGGATATATTTCTCACACTGGAGCAAGCAGTAAAACGCTGGATGCACAAGCTACAGTCACACAGGAGGTGAAGGGGGCTGTAAGGAACACCTTCAGGATGTTTTGGCTCCGATGAAGGAGCTGCCTCACTCTGCATACGTAGACTGCTGTACGCTACAAGCCCAAGTCTTATACTTAACAGCCAAAGGATAAGAAGTATTTGCAATTACTGTAATTCTTAACCATTTATTTTACCCTGCTTGGAATAGCAGATGTGTGGAGTTTAGGGTTCGACTTTTGAACTCCTGTGCACCTTGGATCGTCCATCTGCTGCTCCAAGCTGGTTAAAACAAACAGCAAGATTTATTGGCATATACCATTTAACCCAGGTTTTATGGTTAACACTGTATGCGATAGTTGGATCAGAGATGTCAGGTCTAGTATGATGACGTCTTGCGTTCAAGACAAATCCAGACAATACAAACCCTCGGGCAGTTGGAGGCTGCATAAACAAAAGCACAGCTGACCAGCCAGTCCAGCTGTGGTCCCATGCCTGAGCCGACTCGTTTGCTCCCTTCACACTCAAACACACAAAATATTGTATATCCGCTATAAACTCCCCCACACATCAGACACATACAAATGCACAAAAACACACACCGGCTCTTTTTTTCCTCTCCCTCTGGCTCAACCCCCCGCTGAAGTCTTTCAGCTACATTCCGCCTCCATTACGGAGACCGTTGCCGAGATTATGATAAAAACACTTGCTTCCTGCCATTTCGCTCTGATCAGGAACGTTTAAGCCTCTCTCTTTTTCTTTACTATCAGTTACGAGAGCCCCGTGTTTTCGCCCTCTTGTGCTGCAGTTACAACACTATGAATGGGTAACGGGACAAACAAGTCAATGATCTGTCTTTGCTAAAGAGCTGACATCAGTTTTCACCAAAGAACCAACCGATGCAACTCATGAGAACTCCAGGTCTGCACTCAGGCGGCCAATAGTATGTAAAATTGTGTTGTTCACCATTTTATCAAAGTCAACAGGCTGCTGTTGTGATACTTTTCTGTGTTTTTAATTCATACTTCCCCAGAGTGAAAACTGAAACCTCACAGCCAGGACTCCTATACATCTTCCATTAAAAAATCAAAAATCCTTTTTCCAGAGCTTCATTTCCTGACTGGATCTGAAGACTACCACAATTGTACATTGGCGTCTACATCTATATAAAATGTGTAGTCATGCATTTCGGGAATGAACAACAATATCTGACTCGTTTTACAATGCTTGCTGTACAATTCCCAAACTTCTCAAAACCTGGATATGATCAAATTCATTCCATACCTTTCCAAACTTTCTAGACCTGCATATATAGCTGCTTTATAACAATAGCTTCCTCCCTCCTGACTTCAAATGATTCCTCCATTTCCTTTGATTATCTGATCCCTAGGCCCGTGGCTGACCCGCTGGGAGAGGTGTGAGGGTAACCACTTTCAGATGTGTACCAGTGACAGGGTCCCGGGGTGCGCGGGCAAGAGGGGCGTCCTGCAGGGCCGAGGGGAATTGCCGCTCACTGCCTCCCTGCCTATTTTAGGCTTCTCAGCTCCTTGTGGCACCTACCCAGTGACCTCCTCCAAACCCCTGTTGCGCCTGGCGCTCTGCAGGCTGCTGAAACCTGAGAACAAGCCCCCTGATCCAATTCATTACTTTTGCAGCAGGGCGGTGCAGTGTAGTAGGGAGACCGTCCTTCAACTGGAAGGGTTCAAGCCTCTGTGACAGCAAAAAGCATCCGCCCTGCTGAAAGTGTCTTTGAATCCCTGAATCCCTACCAGCTCAATGGGTGCTGTTATGTAGCTGACCCTGTTTGCTTTGACTTCGCAATATAAATGTAAGCCATTAGTTTGGGGCCATGAGACAAAAATAATTGAGATATATACTGTTTTTCTCCATTAGATAGATCTAACATCGTTCTGTGTCTGGGAAAAAAGGAATTTGGTCACTTTGCTTTGCTCCCTGACATGTTACACATGACTCTTTGTATCAGAGTTTAGTATTGGGGAAATTCTCTTCTTTTTTGGGGGATGTTTTTGCCTTCATTAGACAAATTAGATATCAGTGCATCTTACAACTGTCTTTAACATCTGCAGGTCTCACACCAAATCCTAATCCCTTTGGGTAAACTAAAGGAGACAGATGTACAGAGGCTCCTTCAGACTTGAGGTTGACAGTCACTGCAGCTGCAACCTTTGAGTCACTGGTGGGCATAGCACAGGTAAACAGATTAAAGTTATTAGATTAAGGCTCTAGTGTTTGTGTATTACTCCTCATAAGCAAACCTTGCTGCAGCAGAGCTGTTACTTTTCTGTGACAGGTTTGGCACACTGCAGTGCTTTCCTCTTCAGAAGAAACATTCTGGTAACATTGCCGCCATGTTCCATAATCCTTTAACAAAGCCCCAGTCTGTCCTGTGTCACTTCAAAGTTCCTGTGCAATTCATCTGTCTGTGGTGGTCAGTGTCTTTATGTTCCAGGAGATGGTGGGTTTGGTTGGTCGCGGTGACCGAGTTTTATTAATGTGATCCTACGTTATTGTTCTGTTTGTTTTGCTATCGGTCCAAGATCCACATGGAACAAGGCCATGCTGCTTTTTACGATTCCAAGAGCTCATTTATAGCTCGGTCTGTCTGCAGGACTGCAACAACAGGCAGAGGGATGCACGGATACCACCTTTTTCACAGCAGATACGGATTCTTTAACTAAACAAGTACTGATCTGATTGATTACTTTTACTGATATAGACTTAGACCATTCATTTGGGGCCAAGACATAGAGATATAATACATTTTTCTCCATTAGAGACACTTGAGAGAAAAAAGCAGGACAAATGAGTGCTTTTGCTTTCATTCTTGACATGTTACATGTGGAGCTTAGTATCCAACCTTAGTAGTACTGGAAAAATACTCAAATACAAGGACCAACAGGACTGAAGAGTGAATGCTTACTTTTACACATAACTCTTGTACATCACAACCTTGACTGGCGTCCATGTTAAGCCATATAAAACAGTGACAGCAGCAAAAACGGCCAACTTTAGCAAAATGTCCTAAAACTTTTGTCACCGACTGTATTTCATGATTCTAATTCCAACAATGCATTCATACACCATATCATGATGAAAATAAGCTGTGGAGAACTGGTCACGCTCTGTATGCACTGCGAGGCATATAATAGGAAGTGTAGCCCCATATGCATCATTATTGCTGCTCTGAAGGCCTCACTAGGCAGAGGGTAATGGCTTTAGCAGGTAGCCATGTCCAATTACAACAAACACTCAGAGGGTGTGCTTGTGGCTGGGTCTGCAGCAACACTTAGGGAGACTGGTCACTTGCTCAAAATAAATGAAGTTCATGCATGCACTGTCAGTCTGGATATTCAATCTTTATGTGCAGTTCTTAGTTTAGATACTGGCCACTACAGTCTTCTTGGTGTTGAGTCATGGCATGAACACTTTCTTAGCTTGTGTAGCTGAGGTGGCTCAGGGTAAGAAAGGCAACATTTTGAATGTAAAATGAGAAGTAGAACACTTTTCGCTCTCTTCACTTGTTCATAACTATTTCTATATGGGGTGAATTTGCAAGTTGTCTACAAGATGTCTGCACTGGGCAAACTCGTTTTTGAGATATCACTCGAAAAAAGGGTGTGGTTCAAGAATAGAATAAGAATTCCTCCACAACAGGTGCCAGGACAGGGTTGAATACATGTGACCATTGGCGTTATGTAACAATTTTAACACTGCAGACCATGAAAACAAAACTTCTGAAGTGTGAATCCCCCTTAAGCTTCACTTGACTAGATGCAGTGAGCGATGACCTTGTTCAAACACTGCGCCGACTTCTGAAGGATTTATACACACTTCTGAGACACAAACAGACACAAGAGTGTTTGCACACACATGCACAGACCCACATACACAAACAAGCTCACAAACACAACCTCTCCTCTTCCCCTAAAGCTCCATTCTCTCCTTTCTGCACCACAAGTACAGTAGTCCTATAACCAATAAAAGCCTTGAGATATCTTGGACCCATAATCTGAGGGGAGAAAATGAGACGGAGAAGCTCTTCCAAGAAAGCACTCCAGCCTCTCCATTAGCTGGAAGAAAAGAGTGGGCGGTTTGAGGAGCTGTTATTTTGTTGTGTGCCATGAATCACAGAGGGCCGATGTTTGTTCAATTCCACGGCCCGGCCTACACACTCCCACAATTAACCTTCTGCCTGGAAATCCTCTCCCTCTGACGTGTGTGTGTGTGTGTGTGTGTGTGTGTGTGTGTGCAGTGTGTGATTGTGGTGTGACTTCCTCTCTGAGTGGTAGGGACAAGGTAAGAGAGGATGTAAGGAAGATGGTTTTGACCAGGATAAGGAGCAGTATTGAAGGAGGAATGAACAAGCTCTCCCTGTATTGATTTTCACTTAATATATCTATGTAACAATGCCATCAAATCAATTTCCTGTGCCTTTATTATGCTTGGCAATTAAATTAATTCTTATGACCCTCCTTGCTTAAGTGTTCGTTCTAGACAGAATTTCTTTTAGCACCGGTCATGCGTGACAGACACAATTGAAATGATCATTCAATTGTAGCATATTGATTTTCAGGATCAACTGAAATTTAGCAAGCAATAGAAACAATCAAGTGGAGTGCAATTGCATTCTAAAAATTTCACACTGACAACAAGAATAAACAAGAGGCACTTGAGCTGCCTAATGTCCCGTCATAATCACCATGGTATATTAAACATAACCAGTTATGCTAATGAGGTAATAAATTAAGCTAATGAATGCATTAATTAGCAAATATTTCTATATTAACGTGTTATATGTCAGACGTGTTATGTCTTCACATAATCAAATCAAATTAAATGTGTGGAACCACAATTTCACCTTATGGTTAAGTTTTTCCTATAAAAATTATATCACTAAATATCACTGGAACTAAGGTAAACATGTCACTTCTCAATTCTAGATCACAAATGATTGAAAGGGTTTAAATAAAGCACTGGGCATGTGTGTGTGCTGTGGACACATGTGAGTCTGCATGTGGACAAGTATAACGGGGCCGTCCGCCAAATATTTTCTCTTTTTTTTTTCTTACATTTACCCAGAGAATGTATGCTGAGCAGGCGCGCCGTTTTTCAGCACTGCCATGCTTCACATTCACACAGTTACATACATTAACACCTGGGAGCTGCCCAGTACAGTCTGCCTCTGCTGTTGCTCACTTAGCAGCTGAACTTGAACAATTGGAGGTTCAGTACTTTAGGATTAGGCGATAGTGGAAATCCTCCTGTCAACCAATCGTCATCACATAATATGGCACATATTGGAACACAGCTTTTACATGCACAACAAACGAGAATTATTATCTTTACAGTAAAACTGATAAACAAGTATTAGGTTAGGATGTATTCCCAATACGAAGCAGTGGCACTAGACACTCAAGACACTTGACACGCAAATGGGGAAGCACATGGGACAAAACCAGCAAATGCTGATGAAGGCTCTGTGAAATGTTGTTAAAACAACTTGAGCATAATTTATGTCCCTACATGCACTTCCCCATTTAAGAGTCTTGCACTATGCTACCAAAGATACCGAGGTAATTTAAATTGAAACAAAATTAAATAAATAAAAAAACAAATCGGCAAGGGAATGTCCATCGGCAATGGATTCAGTCCATTTCTGATTCCCAGTGTATTGGCACTAGGGTTGGGTGATTGGAGGATACTCTGATAGTATTTTTTGAGGTAGGCGAAAGCATTAGTTATTCACTTCCCTTGCATATGACAATTTCCACAAGAAGTATTTCGTTGGCATACCCCATCTATCATCCCTCAATCATCCCTCTAACCCCCCCCCCCCCCGGATCCATCCCTCCCTCTTTCCCTGTGCTCTCGTCTTACCTCATTGCCCAGCAGAGCGGAGACGCAGGCTTCGGAGGCGTCACATATGGCTGTGAGGTCGTGACCCCCCTCCAGGGCTAGCACCAACCGGCCGCCTGCCAGACCCATCAGCTGCCTGGTCAGGTAGCCAAAGCCTGGACACACAGGAAATGACAGCAGAGAGGAAGGAGAGAGAGAGAGAGAGAGAGGGAGAGAGAGAGAGAGAGAGAGAGATATGGGGGAGTACTGCTGTTCAGGCTCAAAGTTCTTTTTTGGACATTGATCAAAGAAAAAGAGAGACACGGGGGTTTGAGGGTGGATGAAAAAGTGGGCGATTGCATCATATTTTCTTTAAGGGGAGAGTGAGAGAGAGAGAGAGAGAGAGAGAGAGAGAGAGAGAGGGAGAGAGAGCAAGGAAGAGAGAGAAGGCACCGGGGATTTTCTGGGGGCCTAAAAACACGCCATAATACGAGCCAGGTTTAATTTTAATAAATGCAGCTTTGCGTTTTGGCTCGGCCACTGCCTTTGATCTTTTTCTTCCAGGAGGAGGGGGGTTTTAATATATGCATTCAGCCATACCACCCTCTCCCCTCCGCTCTACCCCTCTCCCCTCGTCCTGCAATCCCCTCTAAACCACCCTTATCGCCTCCTCCCCAACCATGACCCCTGCTCTTATTTGAGATCTGCAGGATGGTTTTAGAAAAGCTCTTTGCTGGCACGCCAAGGTCTCGGTCTGAATACACAAGTCAAAGAGGTACAAAATAAAGACTAGGTGTGTGTTTGTGTGTCTGTGTGTGTGTGTGTGACTTTTTCTTTCCATCTGCCTGTATCTCTGGACGCTGTGTCATTGATTCTTGATTCTGAGTTAAACCAGACTGATGAATCAACCAGACTGACCACTAACTACCATTACATACACTAGCAATTGTGCCCCACTGTTGACCATTGTTAGCCATTACTCTTGGCTCAGATCATTCCAGTGGCATGAATCAGACTGGAGCACTGCTTGATGTATGTGAATGGCACAGACAGAGCTGTTAGCCTGTCACCATGTTTTTACACCAAAGTTTTTAGAATGCGGTTTAACGATCTCCAAATTCCTCAAAAGCCACGACTCCTGGCTTTTCAAAACTTGGACAGGTGGGACAAGCACTGCTGAAAATGTGATCAGTGTGGGGAGAGAGGGATGTGGTGAGTGTGTCTCTGTACACATGTGTTGTGAGAATCAGCTCTTGATGGTGTGTCTACAAGCCTACAGCATCTCAGTGGGAACATTACTTAATTCAGATGAAGAGTGTGTCAATCACAAAGAGAGAGACAGATAAGTGAAGCATCTACAAGCCTAGATCAGTAGCAAAATTATCAAATTCAGATACAGACAGCGACTGAGAAGTGAAAGAGAAGTGAGAGAGAAAAAAAGAAAAGACTAACTCCCCAAAATTACACATTATCTTCTTCTATTCACTCCCACCTCACTCCCTCTCAACAAAACAAGCAAAGATTTGCCAAAAACTGGTGCTGCATTGCACAAGCGTACTGTAATACATACGGTGACTCTTTGCGGAAGGCATGCAGCTAAAATTGACAAAAATATGCATGCTACATTAGAAGCTATTATAATAAACTCACGGATTCTTATTATTCTTATTAGAAGAAATGCTTCAGAATAATGTGGAGTAGTTATTCAAGCGGCTGTGGTCAGCACTTACATTTGGCTGTCAGTCTGTATCCTCCCAGGGGCGGAGCGTGGCCCTCCACCGCATCAAAGCCTGATGACACCAGAACCACGTCTGGGGCAAACTCGTTGGCAATAGGCATCACCACCGTCCTACAGTAAGCACAGGAAAAAAAGTCAACAAAATAATGTCTTTACAATGGAGACTGTTATGACAAGTTAATAGAATACATCCATAGAATTGATAAAAGCAGGCAGATTTTGAAAAGTGATACAAGGCTTGCCATCACTGACCAACTACTGGGGCTTTAGAGGAGGCTTTGTGTGTTTGTGGGATTTTTGTGACTGTATCACTGTGTGTATATACAGTATGTCCATGTGCATAGTTTTTTGAGATACTGATCCGTGATCAATATGCATATAAGGAAATTCTGTCATTTTCACTTGCTACCCTCCACAGGAAGGCCAGAGTGCAGGGTCAATTACAGAGCAATTCCCCTGAAGCTGGTAGGGATTCAATGTCTTGCTCAAGGACACTTCAGCAGGGTGGAGGCTTGCTGACATGGGGGCTTGAACCTGGTTCTTCTGGTTGAAGGCCGATCTCCCTACTCACTGCGCCACCTTGTTGACTTGCATCTGTATCAGACAGGCCTATTGAGTGGTCAGACTCCATTTCCCCGCCAATATTTTTGCAGTTCCCAAATTTTTCTAGGCTGGCTAAATGGCAGGATGACTGTCTGGGCTATCGGCACCGCCAAACATTAATGGCCCCAAAACACATTAAATATATTTCCTGGGAAATGAACCTGCAACTCAACCCACTCCAAAGCACAATCAAAACCACTGAGCCTGATGAGCCAAGCTTTTAGGACACGATTTCAAGATACCAACATTTCAATCTATCCCATGGGAATATAAACAGGTTGGATTTTTCCAGTACCATATTTCCACTACGTTTAACTGTGGCAATGGAAGTGGAACCCACAGCTCAATAGACAGGGAGACTTAAGAGGCACAAGAAAGGGGAGCAATAAGATTGAGGCTCTCAAAGGACTACAATGGATGTACAACTATGGCCTTTTGAGAGATATTTCACCCATATTACATACTTTAATAATGGTTCTCTAACCTTCAAAACAGAGGTTCAGCAGTTGCGAGAATAATCTTTTCTGCTGCTCATTTGAATTAAAACATTCATTATAGTTTTCACTTTTTCTATAGCTTTGCTCTCCCCTTCATGAATCTCAAAGCAAACATTCATCCATAAGTTTTATGTGTGTGTGCATGTGTGTGTGTGTGTGTGTGCGTGTGTGTGTGTGCGTGTGTGGAGGGGCGGCATAACCATGAACACTTCTTGAAGTGGGAAGTGTGGCAATTTGGAGGCAGCATGATGATAGAAGATCCAGAAGAAAGGAAGAACAGAAGGACAGATAATATTGCGTGTGTGTGTATGTGCGTGTTAATTACGGAGGATAATTCTAACACGGGATGGGTGTGGTGAATGAGGGCTGTTTGAGTACAACCTCCATCTGACACACAGCTGGTAGGGAGTACTTGTGTGCGCTATGTGTCATACACAGAAATCCAATCAATTTGCGGGATACAATGATTCACTGTAGGTTGTGGTTGGAGTTTCCATTGCTATATATGAGCCAAGCTTATATGTGACCCTATTTGACTCACCTCTGTGTCATACTAAGATTGTTTTGCATGGAAAGATTAGATTAGATTACATTAAATTAGATTACATTGAGTTTATTGACCTCATATTATTGTTAGCTTGGTTCACTTGGTGCATGTCCTTGGTGCAGAGTCGATTAATAATAAAGTGTGAACGAATGACGATGAATTGTGAGATGGAAAAGGAATAGAAAAACAGATTAGTAAATGGTATAAAAATTCAAATGCCTTTTTAAAAATAATTTATATCAATTAATATCAATTTAAAACTCTAATTTATTCATAGTTTAAAGGCTGAATAATGAAATGGAATTATGGACACATTTAATTAAAATGGAATTATGTTATTAATTGCATAATGTAAATTCAAATTTGATTAATCACTTTATCAAATGTCTTTTAACTGTATTTATTAATCAATAACAATTAATCACTGAATTAGTCTATAATAATCCGATTGGTGCACTATTACTATTATATATTGATAATAACTAATATATTACGGTATAATGTGGCATGGTGATCTGGGTTAGCATGACAGGCTGTCTGCGTATAATAATAGAAGGAATTCCCAGATGGCAAAATCAGTGGCTCTCTGGGAGCAGCTGTGGGACCTTCGGTTCTACACAGGAATTTTTGGGCCCAGGATATTTGGGCAAGCAGTGTTTTGGTGAGGTCCGTGAGTGACGGAGTACCACAGGGTTCCGTCGTTGGTCCCCTGTACTTTGTCGACCTCAGGAACACCGTGTTGGTGTGCTGGCTGTGGGCGGGCGGCGTGCCCTGAACTCCTGAGGCCACTGGTTTTTCCATCTCTCGCTTACCACCAAATTATAACCCTCAACTGGGCACACCACACCCCCCACCACAACCACACGCATACGTACACACAGCTGTCTGAGGGAGAGGCTAGAGGCAGTATTAGGAGCTTTTTGGTAGCCCCAGACAGCTAGAGATACACAGAGAGCGCGTGCGTCACTGTGTGTCAGCATGCATCTGGCACCAGTTCAGGAAGAAACGTCATACAAAGAAGATGGAGAAGCAATATGCAGTAAAAAAAAAAAGAGAGCGATAGAGAGAGAAAGAAGATGAAAGAGAGAGGAGGGTTGTGGGAGGAGGAGTCTAGAAAGAGAACACGGACAAAGACTGAGTGAGTAAAGACATGAATGAACAGCGGATGAATGAGTTGTGAACAATGTCAGAGTTAAAGCTCGTGTAAATCCTGTATCATGTATTTATTGTTCCTTTTTTTGTGGCTGTAAGTTAATATTTTTGTTTTTTTGATGCTCTTATCCCGGTAAATAAGCAGAATATGCTTTTTGTAGGGTTGACAGCTGAATGAGTAAGTCTGCCGCCTCTGGAACCACATGTGTACTGGTCTAGGATCAAATCCTGCCAAAGCTTTCTCTCCTCTGACCCCCTCACTACTTTCTTACTGTCTGAATAAACAACAACAACAACAACAAAAATACAAAGGTAATATGATGCATTTCCAACAACAGTTCATGGGATTTAAGGAAGTATATGGTTAACAAGACAAACCTTTTTATGAAAAGACCTCACAGACAACTAGATGATTATGTGAGAATTATAGCCACTGTACTTGGAGGAGAATTTAATATTTTTCAGCTGCAATTTCAGATTTTATCGCATGCATTACAGGTTTTTCTCTCTCTGCACCAGCTCACCCACCCACCCACTTGCATACACACACAGCCTTGGCCCATTAACATTTGGACCATAAAAGACCCCACACTAAAGGGAGTTGGCCACAGGCGCTCATGTGGGCCGCCACACGCTGCACAGGGGAACCTTGAATGCCAAGGTTACTGTAACTACAGAAGGCTCATGTCCCACAATCCCCTGCCCTCCCCCAAACTTGAATGCAGACAGAGACAGTTCTGGTCCCATTGAAAACTGCTGGTGTCATCAGTTTGCAACCCCCATCCCCTGGAATAACATCCTGACGTTTAGCAGAATAAAAAGCCACAGTGATCAATTAACAAACTGGCATAAGAGGAAACCAGGGGTTTTAAGGGGGACTAATTGTGCGTGAATCAGAGGCCATATATGCAGAGATGAAAAAGACTGTCTGTTAATTAAGGGAGGGGAGAGTTTACGACCGAGCCGTAGCTACGGGACATCCTGAGCGAGCTAGGGCTGCGATCCAAACCACCGCTGGCTCTCTCATACGCTAGATCCCACTGTGAATGAGATCCCATGAGCAAGCATTTGCATGTAGGGTAAGCTTGTGTTTGGTATTGTTTGGTTTACCTAGCAACAGGTGTGCATGTGTAAAGGTATACAAGATGTGTGTGTGTGTGTGTGTGTGTGTGAGTGTGTGAGTGAGTGAGTGAGTGAGTGTGTGTGTGTGTGTGAGAGAGAGACAGAGAGAGCGAGAGCGAGAGAGAGAGAGAGAGAGAGAGAGAGAGAGAGAGAGAGAGAGAGAGATGCGGAAATGGTGGTGTGGTCATGAAGTCTCTGGGGAATTATTTTGATAAGTTCTTTTCTAAATCATAAAATGACTATACTGAGAGACAGACAAGAATTAATATGATACTCATCTAGTAGGAATGAATCCTGATGGACTGTTCTGAGTCAAAGTAGTGTGTGTTGTTTGATGTACTGCGCAGTGAGACACTATGTGTGTCTGTGTGTTTTAGAGGGAAGTGAGATATTGCACGGGGGAATTGCTAAGTCTAATTGAATGAACACATCTTTCTTATCCAACAGCCAATGTCAAAACCAACACACACACACACGCAACTTCATTCTCACTGCCAAGACAGACCATCATTTCTGCATCTGTGTGCTCTCCCAGTACAGCTCCCTTTGCGCATCAAACCTTCTGAACATCACTTCTACAGGCCGGGGTTTGCAACAGGCCCACCCTCCCAAAGAGCATGCTTTCCTTTTCTCTGTTCCCACTAATTAATCCTCCTCTGATCCGGGTGGGCACATTCAGCTTTTGGCACTTCTCACTGATAAGAGGACGGCCCACCCACCTCCCATCCTCCATGTTTTCATCTGCATAGACAAACAGGGGACAGGTCTCGGCATCGTAATGATTTTAAGAGCCAAGGAGAGCTCCCTCTCTAGGGACGACCCATCCTCCACTACTCACTCTAGTCTCCAATTCAACCTCTCCCTCATCTGCTCTCTTGTGATCTAATGGTGCCAAAAGTGTCTGATATGGAGGGTGAAGGGCTGAAACGTAGCATGGGTGCTGGGCGACAGGCCAGAAAATACGACTAGACATTATATATTCAAAAGCATATTTAAAGTAAGCATTAGCTTCTTAGGTTGCAATCATCATGGTTTTTGCTAATACGTTGTGTATATATCTTGTATATTTTGTTTAATATGTCTCTCACATCACTCCACCTCAAACAAAATTAAATTGCACTTCCACCAAAAATAATACGTTATTGCTCCTTTGGAAGGTGTCAGTGGAAGATTGATTTTTTAAGAACACTTCAATCAAAAACGTACAGTGTAATTAGGAATATGTCCATTCATATACCCCTCTGACACACTGGTAGTCAACCATGGGAGAGATTCATCCACACAGTCAGCCTCAGCCACACAATGAAAGGTGTGGCGAGGCCCGTTTTGAAGAAAATATGGATCCTAATATATGGAGCAGTGCTCATCGAAGCAGTCAACAAAAGGTTAACTTGCAGAGCTCTGAGGCTTTCCCTCTCCGTTCACAAAAAAGTAGAGGAGAGCGGGAGGAAGGAGAGAGAGAGAGAGAGAGAGAGAGAGAGAGAGAGAGAGAGAGAGAGAGAGAGAGGGAGAGAGAAAAACTCACACACACGCACACTTACACTTCAAAGCCCTGTCATCTGGCGCTGCGGAGAGCTGGTTTGAATTAACTTTAATTCTCCTCCTCTCTCGTCTTTCCAAGTTCATGGCGAAAGAGGGAGTGAAAGGAGGAGGTGAGAGAGAGAGAGAGAGAGAGAGAGAGAGAGAGAGAGAGAGAGAGAGAGAGAGAGAGAGAGAGAGAGAGAGGTGCTTCTGGTTTTCATTAGGGCCAATTTTCTTATCTTTTTTCTCCGTGCTTTCTGGAGGCTCAGGCTTGATCCCCTGCAAATGCAACGTGGCACAGGCCAGTGGAGGAATGGGAAGGTGCTGGCCGCAAGGCACGCATCCCCTCCCAAAAAAAGAGAGAGAGAAAGAGAGAGAGGGAGAGGGAGAGAGAGTGGGGGCCACAACAAACGAATAAACAGTGGGGTTGAAAGAGAAGCAGAGAGAGTGTGTGTGTATCAGTGCGTCCATGCACGTGTGTGTCCGTCTGCATGTGCTTACATATGTGTAAGCACACTGATGTGAAAGCTGTGTGTGTGAGGATCTGTGTGTTTGTATTGCTCTGTCTGCATGTGTATTTGAGCAATTGCTTTCCGTATTTCTATGAGCTTGTGTGCAGTATGTGCATGACTGTGTGTATGTGTGCACATGTGCGGGCATGGCTGTATCTGTGTGTCTCTCTGTGTGCAACTGTGTGCATGTGCATGTGTATGTGTGTGTGTGCATATGCATTTGTGTA
This sequence comes from Centroberyx gerrardi, assembly GCF_048128805.1. Taxonomy (NCBI): domain Eukaryota; kingdom Metazoa; phylum Chordata; class Actinopteri; order Beryciformes; family Berycidae; genus Centroberyx; species Centroberyx gerrardi. Next base: position 11,135,212 of record NC_136006.1, on the reverse strand, counting down.
CGCGTGTGTGTATCTTTGTGCGTGGCATAACTGGTCGTGAGTGTGTGCATGTGTATGTGTGTGTGTGTGTGTGTGTGTGTGTGTGTGTGTGTGTGGCAGATCTATGAGCTGTGACACTGGGTTGCTGCTGTCCTGTGGGGCCAATCAATCTTCAGATACTGCTACGGCCCCTGGGGATTAATGACGCCCGGGTCTGAGGTGATACACACCCAAACTCTCATTCGCCTTTACTCTATGTCTTTGGACCTCTTCTATAATGTCAGGAAGATAGAGTGATATCATAGCTTACACACTTAAATAAATATAATAACATACAAACACGGCACACATAGATTTGCATGCAGGTACACTCAGATGTGTGTATGCATGCACCTGTGTGTAAACATACACATACCAACACCAACGCAGACAAGTTTGTGCCTATTGAAAGATTGGATCAATAAAAAAGTGAAGTGCATATTCTTGAAGAGGTTACTGACTCGGACTACGACTGACAGATCGCTGAGAGCCAATAATCACTGGACCCTCACTTTGGCACAGAGGCTAACTCACATAATACACAGTCTATGAGGCACCAAACTAAAGGAACCCGATGACAGCAGGGCAATACTGGACAAAGTCAAGTGTCTTTCAACATGACATCTCAGAGCCGGCAAGGATCACTCATATTTAACATTTTGTCAAGTGAATTATGGCTGAATAATAAACCAGCAAAAGCTGCGTTTCAGAGCAAAATCAAGAACACTACATCACTGTAGAAAATTGGATAAAATACAGATATTGTCCACTCCAAGTCATTAGTTACTGTTACACTTCTTCAACAGACAAAGTGCAGTGCTCACAAAACGTTGTTTATTCATCAGGAAATTCCCATTTTATTCTCAGGACACGTTGATTATTATCTAAACTAAAAGGGGCTATTTGACAGTGTGTTTTCTGTGGAGCCAAGGCGGCCCAGGGACAGTGGAGGGAGGTGTGCTTGGTTAATTGGCAGCCACTGCTCTTTTGCAAGGCCTCACCACCTTTATCGTAGCTACTAGATGGAGCTGAGCTGGAAGGCTAGCTCATTTGCTGCATCTGGTATGTAAGCATTGTCCATGCCAGTGCTATTGTCTATCACCACAGTTAAAATGTGGATAATGGTTTGAAACTTAGAAAAATGTGAACATTAAAGCCTATAATGGCAGCGTCTCCTAGTTAGACCAGATGTTGATTTCAAGCTCAGCCAATTCTAATCTCAATGCAATCATTAAAGTCATAAACTTTATTCAAAGCAACTTATCTAATCTAAATACTGAAATATACCTACAGTCCTGTACAAGCAATTATTTTGTTGAGTAATTTGGATGCTTTCCATGCTCTGAACAAAATTCCATCAACCACTGTTGTTTATTATAGGAGGGTCTGCAATATATTCATTTCAAGTGTTCAATGATGATACAGTACACAGTTATTAGTTTTTTATACACTCATTAACGGTCAAAAGTATTAGTTAAACTTATGCGAATGATACTCTTTGCTATGGGTCTAGATACAGATGGAGCATATGCAGTATACCAATCTGTGTGTGAGGCATATTGCATTGGTTTCAGCACTGGATCATAAATAACGTCCTAAGTGTGACATAGTTTATGTGGATGTCAGCGCTGCACGTGCACATCAGAGGAGTAGAGAGAGGAGGATGAGGAGGAGGGTGAGAGGAGGATGAGGGGGAGGGAGAAGGATTAGGAAGGGAGCGAGAGAAAGAGAGCATGGAGGGGTCTGGGGTGCATTAACGGGCCAAGGTGTGCTTCCGGGGGCTTGCGTGCCGAAAGCGGCTAGCAGACACTGGCCTGTCGGTTTGATGTGTCTGGCTCAGGCCAGATGGACACACAGTCACACACACAGGCTCATCTTCAAAGAGGGCTGGAACCAATCCAGACCTGCTCCTTGCCATATGTTGGTAGGGCATAGCTGTATGAGCAATATACTGTATGTGTAAGTGACATCTACATATCTGTGGGTGAGTGCAAGCCTGTATGCTTGTAGGCCGACGTGCTTGAGCCTCTGTGTGCATGTCCAGCCATGAGTGTGTGTTTTGCGTGTGTGTGTGTGTGTGTGTGTGTGTGTGTGTGTGTGTGTGTGTGTTTGAGGTTATAAATAGCCCCAGACACTGGACCTAATAGAATTCAGGCCTGGCATGAGGAGGAGCTCCTCGCCTACTAAACAGCCCCGACTACTACACAATACTGCATACTCTCACTACCCAGAAAGGCTGTGACAGTGGGAATTATCAAAAGTGCTGCTATTTCCTGGATTACCCACATCATGAGATTATATGCACTGTAACATAGCAATATATAAAACATTGTTGATTCTTCTAAATGTCTCAAAAATGCATACGTGCCATCAGTTACAACAAAGATACAACTCCAATGACATATTGCTGATTAGGACACATAAATTGAGGGGGATTAGATGCCCCCTTGGGGTCATGAGGAATCAAACCCGGGACACTTCCAGTCACAGGTTCTCTCTAAAGTAGCAGGTGATACCAGCATCTTACCTGAATGCAGCCAGGTAGTCTGCATCACCCATGGGAGGCTCCAGTCCTCCAGTAAATGCCATGTTCACATTGAAGCCCAAACCTGCTCCACTGCCCACCTAGAATGCACACACACACACACACACACACACACACACACACACACACGCACACACACACACACACACACACACACACACACACACACACACACACACACACACAGGACTAGGTTAGTTATGCATATAGACATGCAGTCTGGTGTGCATATCGACAAAGACAAGCACACACACATACATGCACACAAAAATAAACTCCCTTCCCATCTTGCTGGGTGCCTGTGTGATGCTTTAACTGTAAAGGAAGCATACAGCTGACCAGTGCTCAGACACACACACACACACACACACACATTTACACAAAACCTTGCGTATTGGGTAGTCTTGTGTGTTGGGTAGTGACCTAGGTTTGAACAGCGACTTGGTGAAGTTTGACAAAGAGGCTGCCTGTCAATCATTTGTTTGGATTTAATGCTCAGCCCACAAATACATGGTACAATCCCATCATAAACACAGACAGTCAGACAGACAGGCAGGCAGGCAGGCAGGCAGGCAGAAAGACAGACAGGTCCGCTTCCTCACCTCGTCAGGTGCTCCACTGCCAGGGAAGAAGTTTCCGTCGTCATAGCGATGCAGTGACAGGTAGAGAATGTTGGGGTCACTGTAGAAGGCCTGCTGGGTGCCGTTACCATGGTGAACATCCTGGCAATGACAAAAAGGGACAGGTTGACCAAAAGGAAGGCAGGTGTAACACTCTCCCCTCCTTCAACAATTACTGCAATTAACCCCAATTGCTTCAGTAGAGCCGCCCAGTTCTGATGATCAGAAGTGGCTCTATTGGTTGGGATTATCGACACCTGTATTGGGACTTACTGGAAAACACTGCAAAACTGCCAGACAATTAGTCTATGTTTCAGCTACAGCATGCTGTGACTCAAACAGGGACGGTCAGCAGGATTCAATAAAAACTCAAAAACAATAGTTATTCACTTTTAGTTGGGCAAACAGCATGACAGCAATTAAGTGACCTCAGTCTCTTTATTCCAAGAATGTTTTCATACACCAGTCTTAAAAATGTCCCTTTGGCTGGAGGGCTGATGTCCCCGTGCCGTGGCATGACAGCGAACTAGCTGGCTGCCCCACAAGTCTCCCTGTGACAGACAGAGAGGAAATGAAAAAGCTCTTCAAAGGCTTTCGGGGATGGCCGTGACCGGCCCGGGACGCCACCGGAGGGCACTCCTCCCGGACACAGCCAAGGGTTCGTCATGCCCTCTTAAAAAAATGGTTTTGTCTCCCCTTTTAAAAGACAGAAGGGACAGCGTCTGACCTAAATAACTGATGTTTCAACCCCTGTCTCCCCGCCGCGACAAATATCTGGGTTGTGACTATTGTACAGTCCTAACTATGCAATAACTGTTTTGGCTTGTTGTGTGGACTCAGTGGTCTGAGGCACATATTCCTGGGATGGAGTGTGGTTTATGTCACACACACCCCCCCCTCCCCATGAAAAAAAAAAAAAATCATGAAAACATAATGTGACAATGCCTATTGTTAGCATAAATGAGATGTTACAGTCACCCAAAGAACAAAACCCCCAAGTCAAGTAATAAAAACATTTTACCAGCGGCTGAGCTTTGACAAATGTATTTTTGGAGACTTTCAGCTAGAATGCCTATACTCTACCTTAGTATAAAGCACTGCATCCCTTTCCAAAAATGTTTAATTTGATTATTCAAAGTAGTGGTTTCCTGGTGATGAGGCGACTATATTGTGACCCCACATATGCATTCAATGGCAATTAGGCTGATAGGAGGGAATACATCATATGCCCAACCAGTAGGAATACTCCACATGCTCAGATAAAGAAGTGGATATACTCCACTCCAGTTAGCTGGCTTTGTGTGTGGAACTCACCCAATCCACGATGAGGATCTTGCTAACATTGAGCCTCTGCTGCAGGAGCTTGGCTGCAATGGCTACCGAGTTGAAGTAACAGAAACCCCTGAGAGTGGAGAGGGATGGATGGAGAGAGACAGAGAGAGAGAGAGAGAGAGAGACAGAGACGGAGAGAAAGGGAAAGAAAGTGGAAAAGTTGGAGAGAAAAAACACAGTAATTACCTAATGCATAAAAAAGTGCTTCATTATTGTAATCCTGACACAGACAAGACATTAAATTCTTAGTGGCCAACAGATGACCGTAGCAGAACTGGGCAGCAGCTAGATGTGAGTATGTGTCTGTGTGCAGCCCTCCCTCCCCCTGCGACTACTCCCCCACACTGCTGTTGTAAGCAAGAATTTATTCTTAGTCAACTTCCTTTTTTAAATAAGGGTCACTTACATAGGCGTGCTCTCCTCAGCGTGGTGTCCCGGAGGTCGGACAACAGCGAAACCATTCTGTCAAGGAAAACAAAACTCCTTCAAACATAGCACAATACACACACACACACACACACACACACAAAACACAAGTCGGCTCTGTCTGACCTGAAATTCTCTCACAACTCATGTGTAATTGTTTTCTCTTTGACAGGCTGGAGGGTCAGATGCTGGTGAGATATCTCCCTCTCTTTCACACATTCACTCCCACGCACAGACACTGTACACACAAACACACCCAGAATAATAGACACACAGACACAAAATACATCCGGAGACTATGCTCACTATATTAACTTCCCAGCCCCTTGTCAAATTCAGTTAAGTTCAATTCAAATTCCATTGTCCTGTAAGGAAAATTTGGTTTGCAGATTGGTTTTATGGTAAAACGCACAATAAAAACACATAATAAAACCACAACAAAAGCAATAAAAAATACATGAGATAAAATCAAAAGTCATCACCTCACCATAATCCATCACAATATATGTCTAAGTCCCTGCTAACATATATTCTGTTATGGTCATTCCTCAAAAAATGTCCTCATTCCTTAGTTCAAGAACTTCAACTGTTCTTCACAAGTATAGTAATTCAAACACACACACACACACGCACACACACAGATGCTTGCATCGGGTCAGCTGGGGGAAGCTGTGTTAATGCGGACACCTGGGGGACTCCCGCCCACTGTTTTTGGGGGTCCCAGTGCTATGTGGGGACATTAGATAGATGTTGAGGCTGATGTAGAGCGAGGCGGGCTGGCCTAATGATGTTGAGTCAGCTGCTGTGGATTAGCAGCCGGCCAGGAGATTATTCTAGAAACAACTACCTCAGCTGGCCAGAGGACGCCCAGTTAACGCAGCCTGCATAATATACATAGGTGTAAGAGAGGGGGGGGGGGTGGTGAAGATAGAGGGAGAGACAGACATAAAATAGACACAGGGAGAGAAAGAAAGAGAATGCGAGAGAGATGGAGAGACAGAGAGGAAAATGTGTGTGCAACTTGAAGAGATTTATGGTATTCTGTGGACTTCTACTTCAGACAGTTGTTGGTGCAGGTGGAATGCTGTCATAGAGCTGTGGAGGATCCTCAGAGGACCAGCTAGCATGTATGTGTGTGAGTCTGTGTGCATGTGCCGTGTGTGTGTGTGTGTGTGTGTGTGTGTCTGTGTGTGTACACATGTGCATGAGTGTGTTAAGATCAGGTTAAGCTGAGGGCAATTCACTTTCTGTGAACTTTAACCGTAGTTGAAGGGAGCGCATATTTTTCATGGAAGTTTTAGTTCGTTTTTTTTTTGTTTTGTTTTTAAAAAGCGGCTGTGGTCCATTTCATTTTTCATTTTTTAAAGTCTGGTATTACCAAACGTGCAATGTGTTGTATAGAAAGAACAGACACAAATTTCTTCTCGGTAATTATACCCACATGTACAAGAAGTATTGAAAGCTAGCACTCCTAGCCAAAAAAGCATGGCGGGCTACTGTCTCTCTGAGGAATGTCATTAGTCTGTGGTGTGTCGGCGCTAAGCTAACGCTAAGCACGGCTGCGGCTCCGCAGGTGGCTGTGGTGTAAGGCTAATAAAGCAGGCCTGTTAGCGGCGACTGCGAGCGCTAGCGGTGCCCGCGCACCAGGCCGCCCTGCTGGGTTCAAACACTAAGCGGGCGCTGCCACAGACACAGGAAGGCTGGCTGGTGGGCAAGGCAGGATGGGAGTAGGGGGGGGGGGCGTCTGTCTGGGAGGTGCTAATAAGAGCTTTGGGGATGGGTGGGTACTGGGGGGCGCATTCCTCCGTCTCTAAGTGTTGGGAGGTGGGGATGGGTGGTACTGCGGGGCGTATTTGTCGGACTCGAGGTGTTGGGAGTGTTAGTGGCTAACAAGGCTAGGTTAATTCATTAGCATTCATTACTCAGTACTGGCTAACACTTTAACAGTGTTAGCTGCTAACAATCTCTCTGTGGATGTGTGTGCTGTAAATGGTCTAAAATAAGACAGATATTTATAATAAACCAAAGAAACATTAAGATACTGAGCCTAGAGATAGCATTTGTTCCACCCCTTCCTCTCTGTCTGAAGTGGTAACAACAGACATGCAGACCTTCGCAATCAAAGACTGGAACAAGACAGTCAGATCCAACATGAACACTAAATCCGATCCCTTCAAACTTGTAGTCATGGATTCATTTTTCTCCCCAGTCCCAATGAACATTCTTGTTCTTATATCGGCTGTTTTAGAAGTTTACGAACAAATCTTGATAGAGGCACGCACTGAAAAACACACACGCAAACAGACATGACAACAGACATCCCCAAAGTCTTTCTGGGAGCCAACCATTACTGTGCAGCTGACCATTTGATTTAATACAGCACTAGAACTAACCTTGAGTTCTCCTGATGCTACCTTGAAGACCAGCTCCACCACCGAGCCCACGGCCAGGCGAGCTGCGCTGGACGAATGGACCTCGTTCCAAATGGTGTCACTGTCCACCTGCCAACACACACACACACACACACACACACACACACACACACACACACACACACACACACACACACACACACACACACACACACACACACACACACACAGGTTTACATATAGAAGACATTTTGAAAAGCAGCCACATGTAAGCAGTTCATGGAATTGTTTACCATTCATTCGGGAGTTTATCAGTATTTGATATTGATAATAATGGTGCCGTTTACTTCTCAGTGTAATGGGAACCGTGACACTAAAAGGGCATTTGAGTGCATTTAGCTTTTGACACTTCAGAGCATCAAAGTGAGTCTTTGAAAGTGTGTCTGCGCTGGGTGAAGAGGGGGCAGTGTGGCGGCTGGTGGAACATTTATTCACTGACATGAAGAGAAAATATTTGGAGAGAGAAACCATGAGGCAGTGACAGATATTTGGAGGCTTAAGCACGCACACAAATAATGCTAAAAGCCCACCTGTACTAGACTGACATGGCAAAATTTATAGATACTGAATGTCGGTTTCAATCCAAAAATATCTATCAATCTTCAAGAACCCGTATCAGTCAAACTCTTCTAAACAAAAAGAAAATTCAGACATACACACACAAAAAAGTTACAGGACAATGACAAGGAAATTATTAAGTTGGATATACAGGCAACAAATTGGATATATATATATATTAAAAAAAAAAAGTTTATTCTCAAAGATAAGAATGAGGAGAACCAAGGTGGAGGAAAAGGACATGAGGAAAGCCTTTTTTTTTTTTTTTTTTTTTACAGTGGGGAAAGAGACTGACTGACTGTGACTGACAGATACTGTGTGTGTGTGTGTGTGTGTGTGTGTGTGTGTGTATATGTGTGTGTGTGTGTGTGTGTTTGTGTAAGTGAGTATGTTCAGACACAGGCCAGCCATTCAGCAGTCAGGCCTGATTAATGCTGAAGCACGGCCTGCCCTCGGCCCCAATCACTGCTCAGTGCATGCACACACATGCACGCACGCACGTACAGACACACACACACACACAGAGTACTGCAAATGGACTACAATATTCTATGTGACTGATTGTAAGCAGAGCCATGCACAGGATAATATACACACCCTCCACCAGACACTGCAGGCAGATGGAGAACATGATAAACACAGAGGGAAGAAGCTGGCAGAGGAAAAGAAGGAAAGTAAAGTCTGTGTGTGAATGTGTTTGAACTGTGTGTGTGTGTGTGTGTGTGTGTGTGTGTGTGTGGAGCCGCTGATGCCGGAGCTCTAGCATGGCTTTCTGATGTAAACCCTAGGCTCTCCGACTCTGAATACATTAACCCTAGCCAGCCAGCCATCCGCTCAGACAGTCGGACAGCCAGACTTTCAGCTGCACTGACAGCCTTTCGGTCCGTCGACTGGCCGACTGGTACGTTAACTCTAGTCACCCAGTCAGCCCCTTCAGTCAGTCAGTCAGTCAGTCAGTCAGTGTGTCAAGCGATCAGACAGCTTTTCAGCCGGCAAACCAGGCAGCCGGCCCGCTCGCCTCTCGTCTCCAGTGACAGGAGCGATCGAGGCTAGAGGAGGACTCCGTAATAACATCCACAGGGAAGGAAAAGGCTCTTTTCAAGTGCCGCCAAGAAGGACTTTGTCATGAATTAGGAGACTGGGGTGCATTTACCATAGAATAAAAAAAAAAAAAAAAAAAAAAAATGATGGAAGGAGGGAGGGGGGCAGCGTTGAAGAGAGCGTTATTGATGAGTAACTGATGTAGCCCAGTAGGAAGGGGAGAGAGAGAGTGAGAGAGAGAGAGAGAGAGAGAGAGAGATGGTATGTAGTAGTCAGTGAGTGAGTAAGTGAGCAAACAAATAGCAGAGTGACTGAGTGAATGGGAAACTGAATCATATATACAAGTCAGGTAATGAGTACAAACAGACGGTTTTCTCAACCAGCATGGAGTGTTTTATTATATCCCATGTTGATGTTGGTTGTGCCTGAAGCCAGGGGCGGGGCGCAGAGTTAAAAGGAAGGAAAAAAGTGAAAGGGAAGGGATGTGTGTGTGCGTGTGTGTGTGTGTGTGCGTGTGTGTGTCAGGGGGTAGAAAAGAGCGGGAACGTGCTGGTATGACGGAACGATGGTTCTCCTCTGGCTGACAGCCTAATTTCAGCTCCCTTCCTCTGTGTGTGTGTGCGTGTGTGTGTCCTATATATGTGTGTGTGTGTGTGTGTGTGTGTGTGTGTGTGTACGACAGGAAGACAACAATTTAGTCCCATTTGCTATTATAAAGAGCAGAACAGAGCAATGGCCCTTCTAGTTCCCACCACAGCAGCACCACTAAGCCCCGAGGGAGGGAGGGAGGGAGGGATGGATTTGGAGAGAGAGGGAGAGAGAGAGAGAGAGAGAGAGAGAGAGAGAGAGAGAGAGAGAGAGAGAGAGAGAGAGAGAGAGAGAGAGAGGGAGTAGAAAAAAGGATAGAGGGAAGATGAGAGGGAGGTAGGGCAGGAAGAAGGGAGAAAGAAGGAAAGAGAGAATACGAGGGGAGAAAGAGGAGGAAAAGGAGGAGCTGCGTAAAAGGTAGAACCTGGAGGGTGTGAAGTAAAGTAAGTAAGTAAAGTTTATTTCTAGAGCACATTTAAACACAGCTTGAGCTGACCAAAGTGCTGTACAAAAGAACATTAAAATACAAAGTAAAAATAAAACACAAGGAGAAACATACCAACGACAACAATAAGCAACAACAAGGGACAAAATACAGAGTTGTAGACATGACAACAGATTAAAAGATTAGTGGGCCAAAAAGGCCAGAGAATAAAAATGTGTCTTCAGCTTAGATTTAAAAACAGAGATGGAGGGAGCACATCTAATATCTAACGGCAACTGGTTCCACAATCGTGGAGCAGCAATTGCAAAGGCTCTGTCACCTTTTAGTTTTAGTCGTGACCGTGGGACATACAAGAGACATTTGTTGTCAGATCTAAGAGACCTAGGAGCTGAGTGCCAGTGAAGAAGGTCTGTGATATAAGATGGGGCCTGACCTTTAAGAGCTTTGAAAGCAATCAGCAAGGTCTTAAATTGAATTCTAAGGACATGCAGAAGGGTTAGAGAGGGAGAATGAGCATGTGAGAGGCAATGTAGGTGTACAAGAACAAGGGAGAACACACACACACACACACACACACACACACACACACACACACACACACACACACACACACACACACACAGATGTCCTCATGTCGGATTGTTCTAACCCCATCCCTTTTAAAAGACAACACTTCCAACTGAATGCCCATCTCAATCATCATTGGCCTGAGCATACAAACATCCCCAAACACACTGCTATGCACACACACACACACAAACATACCTCCCGCCACACACACACACACACACACACACACACACACACATACACTAACACACACATAGAGCTTGTTTAGTGAAAACATCTGGATATAATTACCAACTCGACGGAAAGCCGAGCAACAGCTTTTGTTGCCTCTGGAGGTTGAGGGGCGGGGTTTGTGTGTGTGTGTGTGCATCTGTGCATGTATGTGTGTGTTTGGTAGTGCGAGAACAAATGGCACCATTATTTAGGCAGGGGAAAGAGAGAGACAGAGAGAGTGAGAGGGGGGGGCAGCTATCGCGCTACTATTTGATGATGCTGAAACGAGGTTCATTTGTTACATTATGAAAATTAGACGGGACAGTGCCGTTTGGGTTTTGATTAGATCACACTTACAATGTCATAAAATGTAACAGTCTTTTCCCACCATTTTCCACTGAACAAAACAGCGTGACTGATACTGACAATATCAAGGGATATCAGGCACACAAATGACAAATAGTTATTGGTACTAAAGAACGAAAAAAGCTTTATGAGGGGGAGCGAAAAGTGACTTACCCCTACCCCTCCACATGGCAGCCTCACAAACATGGGACTCACTGAACCTGAGAGAGACGGAGAGAAAGAGAGAAAGAAAGAGGTGAGAGAGGTGAGGCGGTAACCTTGCGGACTCACACGGTACGGCGGGCGCTATGACCTCTGAACCGGAGCGTTTGACCCGGTGAACTGTTCCAACAGCGGGAGTAACACAGGGCCGCGCTTTAATTGGGCTAGGTGAAGAACACAAATGTCTCTCTTTGCCCTCACAATCAAACACTCTCCCGCTGCGGAGGGAATCAAGACTCTAGGCCAGCGAGAGATTTGTGTTTAATCTTGGAAACTGGCAGTTTTCTGAATGCCAGAGAGGTTACAATTGGCTTGTGGTCACAACTGGCTTCAATTCAAAATGTAAATTCAAATTCCAATTCACCTATTAATGACAGAACTTGCATTTTCTTTGCAGATTGTACCTGGATACCTTTTTTTATTGCAAAATAAGCCAATTTCTTTTTACTTTCCAAGTCTTAAATTCCACTGTTTTGTCTCTGAATTGACTCCTGACCCTGGTTACACTTTACTGAACTAGAAATACTGGAATGCAAAGTTTCAAGGTTACAGCAGTGAACATGTGAAGCTCAATGGCTCACTCACACTGCCAGGGTTAGGGGTGCAATTCCCACTGGGCCACCCACGCTAAAAATGTATGCAAGGTTGTATATGGCAGTTTGGATCAGTGCCCAACAAATGGCACATGTTACTGGAATGCTAACTAATAATAATAATAATTTTTCTCCCTGGCATGCTGACAGCAGGTTTCAGTTTGTCTTAAGGGAAAAAGAATAAATGAAAAAAGTAACAATAGCTACTAATGGGGTAACAGAATGAATTTCATATTCAGAATATGTTTATTACATATGTGAGTGTCTATTAGGAATATTTGTATCCCTATTAACTAGTTCTACTCCGTTTGTGGTTCTACAACAGTTTGCTTTTCCACTTTCTTCTCCATTTTAATTTCTCAGTGCATGTGCTCCCACCTGTCTGCCTTGCCTCACACAGGAGTGTCTGTCTGGTAAAAAGACTGGACTGTAAGGGGAATTTATGTCTCCACTGGAATGAAAGCCAAGATGGCCACTGGGGTTTGTCCCTTGCACACACACAGACCGCCGAGGCTACACCTGTACTTTAAGCCACCAAAGGCCAGGCCTAAGTGACTAAGCAGCCTGTGGGACATTCAGGTTAACACTCCGTTTCAGCGGGCCCTCACCTCCAATACTTTATTAGATTGGACTCTTTGTTATGACATGGCTTAAGCATTAAAGCAGATTCATTCAACAGATGCTGTGGATTCGTGGCATTCACAAGTTGAGCTAGAAGGAGACTGTGGGAGTTAAATATCATGGACAAGAGAATGAGGAGACCAGTACAATAGATTTACATTTAGCCCGCTAGTGCTAACAACTATGTTTACTGTATGCTCAAACACACAAAGCTATAGCATACTGAATGTTGAATGTATACACCGGCATATGTATAGTGTCCTGTCTGTTTTGCACTGCCCCTTTGCAGTGGATCTTAGTTTGGCTGTACTTGTACCATGCTTGTCAGTATGAACAGTGAAAGTCTCAAAGTTGCCGATATGTTTCTGTTTCAATGTCGTGTTCCTCTACATTTATTGTACGTAGCAATTTAAGTGATTCTGATTTTGATGTTTCTAAATAAACACTTGAACCTGTGAAACCTGTTTGCCCAAATGTTCTTCGTTGACACCTTTTTCATTTTTCAAGTAAGAAAAACCCTGGGTCATTGTCCAACTTATAAAAATGAAATACATCACCACAATGCCCTGCTAGTGTTAAAGCCAATTCGGCTAATTAGGCTAATCATCGCTGAGTGATGAGCAGTTGGCCTGTAGCATGGCTAGCGGCCAGATTGCCCAAAATGAAAATAACGAAGAGGAAACACTGGTGGATCAGCTCAACTTTGGAAGGAGTGTGCGTGTGTGTGTGTGTGTGTGTGTGTGTCTTACAGTCTAGTTTCTGCCGCAGTGGGTTGGTCCCGTACAGCAGGACGTGGGCCTCAGAGTGGACTGTCTGTAACTCCTCCAGAGAGGCCTTCCTACCACGGATACACTGGACAGAGGAGAAGATAGAGATAAAAAAAGAGACAGAGAGAGAAAGAGACAAACTACATAAGTCCAGATTTTGATCTACAGTCTGTCCCCCCCCCCCACCATCCAAATTGCCATAGTCAGCCAAGGAGGGGGCGAGGGAGGGAGAGAAGGAGGTAGGAGGGGAGGGAGGTGAAGAGGGAGGTGGTCAAATGAGAAGTTAAGGGCAACACCTGCTGCAATCAGGGAGTGGTAGTACATAAAGGGAGGTCCAAAGGTGTCTGTATATGTGTGTGTGTGTGTGTGTGTGTGTGTGTGTGTGTGTGTGTGTGTGTGTGTTAACCAAAGGCAGAGAGAGAGAGAAATGGCCAGGTGGCAGCAGTCTCTCTTACTGTCCCCGGTAGTAAAGTAAGGCTCTCATTATCATGATTAGACACAGGCCGACTATAACTGACCCTGATACCACCACAGAGAGAGAGAGAGAGAGAGAGAGAGAGAGAGAGAGAGAGAGAGAGAGAGAGAGAGAGAGAGAGAGAGAGAGAGAGAGAGAGAGAGAGAGAGAGAGAGAGAGAGAGAGAGAGAGAGAGAGAGAGAGAGAGAGAGTCTACGACAAACGTGGGAAAAAGACAGAGACAGAGAAGGTACGCACAGCTAAATGATCTGGGGACTTGCTCTCTGCTGGGTTAGTTGACTACAGTATAACTACAGTTATACAACCAGGCTTATGGGGAGATCAGGGAGAGAACACACACACACACACACACACGCACACACACACACACACACACACACACACACACACAAGCAGTATGATGCAAGAAAGATCAAGTCTCATTTCTGGCAATTATACTGCATTTAGAGCACTTGGGAGACGAATGAAGAGGTGAATGCTTTTGCTATGTGTGTGTGTGTGTGTGTGCGCGTGTGTGTGTGCGTGGTGCTGGCATGCAAGCACAAAAGAATATGCTGTAGCACATGTGCAAAGCCAAGATAAGATGATGATTGTTTGTTCTTCGCCACTACATAATCTATCAGACAACGCCATCGCTCCCAGGGTAATCAGTCACAGCACAACAAGAGCAAACAGGTCTAATACTCTACTGTTACACCGGCAGCATGATCTGACCTACACAAACAAAACAAACACAACTTCTAAAAGTCCACTTTAAATTCTTCTGAATTTAGGAAGGGTAAACCCATCCTGGATCATTTTGAAGCCGTCACCCCAGAGTATGTGATTTTTTTTTTATCAATGGGAGAGACAAGAGCCAACAGAAACTGGCTATACACTGCCCCCTTTTGGCCATGACAACAAACTGCACTTTTGAGCTGAAATGGACCTTGTGGATAGTGGCTTGGTTTGACATCATTAATCTCTGAAACTATTTACTTTTAATCTTTCACAAGACACATTTTTTTTTATAACACTGACCATCCTACAGTGCAAAGAGGCTGAAGTATTTGAGCTTTGGCATCTTTGCATCTGCTCAAAAACAATGAATGCTGTGCGTGTCCTGAAAGTTATTTTGCATGCTGCCCGTTGCTGAGCACATTGTGTACTTCCAATTTTTATTCTGGCCTTCCCATGTGCATTAAAAAGACAGACCAGGATGGTAATTTAACTGTGAATGTTGTTCTCAGTGTGTTTTATTTTGTCCACTGTTATGATGTGTATATTGCATGTAACTGTGCCGTAAGATTTTAGAGGAAAATAAGGAAATGTTGGTATTGCAGATGTACCAGGAGGACAGAATGACACTACATCAGAATGGTATTTTTTTTGGTACTCAGCCCACTGAAACTCTATGATATTAAAAAGGTTTGAATTGATGGCAGTGTTTGAGGGATAATTTATATTTTGTCTATGGTATTTTTAGTAGTATTTCACCAGACACTTGTCACTTTGGATTGGACAAAAAAGTGATTGTCCAATTCACATATCTTGTTGACCACAGACTGTCCCCACAAAGAAACACAATATGCACAGATGGACAAATTAACTATGTTCCTCTTGTTTAGAAGAATCTCCCCGGGGATTAATAAAGCATCTTGCTCTCTGTCTGTCTGTCTATATAACTAGGTCTCCATCTATCTATGTATCTACACATGCACATACATAAGTCTCTCTCTATTTAAGTATCGTTACATCCATCTATTTATGAAGCAGTGACTCTGTGGTGAAGTATAGCTGTGGCCTTACCTCACAGTGGGCCCTGAGGCCTGTTTCCTGCAGTCGGGACCAGATGCTCTGGATGCGGCCGGCGTGCTCTGGGTGGCTGGTGGTGTTGCCACACATGCACTGGTGCTTCTGCATCAGAGAGTCATACACCAGGCCTGGGGAATACACACAACCCATATAAATGTAGTTTATATGTGTTTCAGAGTTAAGTTTCAGAGCCTTGCCTTGCCTTGCCAACTGTGCATTGTTATGACCTCTCACCTATACACTCACACATTAAAGTACACATAAATATATATGGGCACTGGGCAGTCTGCATGCATTTCCAGAAGGCCTGAAGTTGCAGTGTGTTTGTGGCCAGTGTTTCAACAGGGGCGCGAACTGTAAGCAAGTACAAGGCCCGTATTAAATGTTTTGTTTCAACACACCTGTAGTGAAACGGGGCTTGGCAGGTGGCTCCTGTACTACCATGGGGAAGGAGGCGGAGGCTGGAGATGACTGAGCCCTGGAGAGGGGGCGGTGCCCAGCGAAGCTGATTGACAGGCCGGCCGCCTCCATGGAGGCTTGGTAGTTCCTCAACTGGTGGATCCGCTGCTGCTCTAACAGCAGAGCCTGCTGCTCTCTCAACCATACACACACACACACACACACACGCACGCACGCACACAGACACACACACACACACACACACACACACACACACACACACACAGTGACATGTATGTATTGATACTTGGACTGCAATACCTTTCCCTAGCCAGAAGATGGCACTGAATACATGCAAAGTAATGGTGCAGTCATACTGTACAATAAAGGCTGCATAAATAAGTATAGTAGATATTGTATTAGACAGTGAGTTACTACTAATAATATGTAATAGACATGAAACGAACAAGGATAACTTTTTTTATTTTTTATTCTGTTGTGCCAAACGATTTTAGCCAAGGTGCCTTCATGATCGCAAAACTTTTCTGATTCTGTATGGAGTTGAACTGGTAAACCTGGTGTAGAGGGTTCAAATGACAACAAAACATAATTCCAAATATGGAAGTGCTTCAGGGCAGCTTGCATAATTTTTATATAAGAGTTATTAAAAGCAAAATACACCACAAGTTGATGAGTATTAGACAAACTGTTGCTTAACCTTGAGCTTTTACAACACATTTCATATGAGCCTTCACTGCTCCGGTCTCTGCAGCCAAGGTGAGGGACAAGAAATGACTACTTTAAGATGCTAGCTGGGGACAGGAGCTGGGTCTGCCAGGTCTGTGCAATACTATGATCAGTCTCCTTGGTTTACTGGTATTCTCATAAATATTCATGACCAGTGACTGGGCCTTTGGGTCAATGTGCGCTGTGATTGATTCTCTTGCTACCATACTTGAGATTTTTAAAGTAGTGCTACTCCAAGTACTTTTAAAAGTCTGTACTTTTATTTGAAGTGTTCTTTAGACAAGAATAATGAGTACAATGAGATCAATCATCTATTATCTATCTAAACCCCCTTTATTCTTGACTTGACCTCTCATTGTTAATACTAGTCCTCTTCATGTAATTAAAAAAGGGACCAGGCTCAAATCTTGGGCTAATGATGCCCAATCAAATCGCTTACACAAAAACAGGGCAAAATGGGTAATCAGTTACATTTTCGTAATGATTTTCATGCGAAAGCGACTTACAGTAAGTACGTGAAAACTGCACTTGAGTATCTACGTCTACCCGAGTAAAATATTTAAGTGTCGTTTCCACCCAAAAAAGTCTCTCTGAGCGTTTCTGTCGTTCCATTCTAATGGGCGTGTCTGCCTGGACTACGGGCGCCATGGTGACAGTGAGAGGAGTGCCTGATTGGATTTGGCTGAGCGGACAGCCGGGATTGGCTAGACAGGAGAGGACATGGTGTTCTGGCTCTGTGTGTGTGTGTGTGTGTGTGTGTGGGCACAGATAGAGTGTGTGCAATAAAGAAAAAGAAAGAGAAAGTGTGTTTGGGGCTTTGTATGTGTGCATGGATGAGTACTGCATTTGTGCAAATTAGAAGAGTGAGTCTGTGTGTGTGAGAGTTAGAGGGTCTGTGTGTGTGGGTGTATGTATTTTGCATGCATGCATGCGGATGTGTGTGTGTGTGTGTGTGTGTGTGTAGCTTCCTGGTCCATAGGCAGCTGTGCTAGGGAGTAGTGTGGAGGTGGTTAGTCTGCCCTCAGCCATTCACAGAAAGCCCACTACACTGGATTAGTAGGAGGATTAGTATGAGCATGTGTGTTTGTACATGTATGTGTGTGTAAGTGAGCAAAGGGAGAGAGAGAGAGAGAGCGAGAGTTATCCATGGCGTGGGTGTCTTCTTCGTGACACGGAAACAAAACTTAAAAGTAGCTTAAATTGTGCAGAAAAGTGACGAACAGAGAGACAGGCAGGCGGGAAGGCAGATCGAATGCAGCGTGTAATGTTTCAGTCAGTCACTAGCTCCATCTGTCACTGCTGTTACATCTCTCTCACCCATTTGGCTTAAAAACTCCTCACACACCACGGCACGGGAGGAGCTGGCCGTGAAAAAACGCTCTACAGTGTCTAGCCATCGTGGGTTTAAATGTGAATGTAAATACATAATGAGAAAATTCATGATAGTGAGATGAAGGCTAAAGAAGAAGGATTTGATGCTACCTTGGGATGCTAGATGACTGCAAGTATGAAGCTTGCAGGCAGATGTGGGTTTTTTTACAACTAAGCGAACAGAGCTTCTTTCTTTTGGAATCTGCTTTTCAATTAACTAACCCAAACCCCGCCCCTCCTGCACCCTAGGGCCTTACCTGTCGGAAGAGAAGCTCCTGCTCGGCCTGTCTTTCCCTCTGCTCCCTCTCCTCCTGCTCCTGGGGGTCTGGGGGCTCCTGCTTGATGACCAGCCCCCGCAGCGGCCCCGCCTCCTGGGCAGAGGTGGTGGAGGAGGACGAGGAGGAGGAGGAGAGCCCCTGGTGCTCCCTCAGCTCCTCCTCTGTCTCCTCTGGATGACTCTGGTGCTGCCTGCCCGGCCCGGGGCCACTGGAGCCGGCAGCCGGGACCTGGTCGCTGGGCTTGGACATCATCTAGAGGAGGGGAAGA
The DNA here is from genome assembly GCF_048128805.1 of Centroberyx gerrardi. Taxonomy (NCBI): domain Eukaryota; kingdom Metazoa; phylum Chordata; class Actinopteri; order Beryciformes; family Berycidae; genus Centroberyx; species Centroberyx gerrardi. The sequence continues at coordinate 11,116,544 of NC_136006.1, read as the reverse complement.
GAAGGGCAGGTTGGTGGCTCAATTGGTACAGCATGGTGCTGCCAGGATGGTGGGTTCAATTCCCACTGGGGGGATCATTGCTAAAAATGAATTCTCTCATGGAACTGTAAGGAGCTTTGGATATTTTTGGACACAAAAAATGTCCACTAAATGGCATATGTCTAGATTAGAGATGGACTAATACTGATACTAGTATGGGAAATCGGGTGATACCAGGCTAAAATAGAGCACCAGTATCAGAGAATTTCTACCATAATAACAACATTTGATACCAAGAGCCATGTGTAAAGTCAAAGTGAAAAAGGCAGCGACGTAAGAGAATGTTAGATATCTTTGATGGAGGCAATGTGATGAGATTCCTCGATCCAAAAAAGGAGTTCAGCTTCACAAAACCACAGGAGAGAACAGAAGAGAGGAGGGGGAAGGATGAGGGGGGTGGTTGGAGGAAATCAAAGAAAGACTCCTAGGGAGGAGAAGAGATGCTAAGGACCAGAGAAACATTTGCAGAGCAGTATGATGCCGTCTTTTCACACAGTCACCCCATTACTTGCATCGCTTTAACAAGTTATGATCCGTAGAAGATAGTTTTTCATTCTAAATTTTTTTTTTTTTTAAGTACGAAAACAGTATATGACAGCTAATATGAGTCTTACATGCATTTAAACACTGTATCAAGTTTGCTGGCAATTGTACTTTTTGTAAAGCTAAAACAGACTTGTATTTTGAGTTCTGATGGGTTATAAGCTTATTTTCCATGTACAAGTTAAACTCCACCAAGAAACTCTGTGAATATATCTAGAATTTATATGGCTAAGAAAGGAGGAAAAGGGAGCAAAGCGAGAGAGAGAGAGAGAGAGAGAGAGAGAGAGAGAGAGAGAGAGAGAGAGAGAGAGAGAGAGAGAGAGAGAGAGAATTGGAGGGGGGTGATTGCCGGAATCTTGTTGTGGCAGCTGGGCCTGTCTCTGTCGCCACGGTAATGACAAGGGGAAAAACACATACACACACACACACACACACACACACACACACACACACACACACACACACACACACACACACACATACTTTTCAAAGACCTCAACCTTGACGTGTAAGGTCATGATTGGAGTGGACCACTGTTTGCGGATGGAACATACACACACACACACACACACACACACACACACACAGAGGCCTGGCTGGCACGTCGCCCAGGGAACGGTGTATTGACGTCAGAGAGCAGGCTCTTGCCTCATCTCGGTCCCTCTTCTCCAAACAAGCTCCTCTTTTAACACTCCTCCACTCCTGCTGCACTGATTCCCTCTCTTTCTCTCTCTCTCTCTTTCTCTCTCTCTTCTTCTTGCTCTCAAAGTCTTTCCAAACCCTCCTTTTTGCAGAGGAAATAGAGGCTGCGATTTGAACTGTGAGGGGGACAGAGACTAAATAAACCTGTTGAATATGTTGGAAGAGGGGGGGCAGTGAGAGAGAGAGAGAGGGAGGGAGAGAGAGAGAGAGAGAGAGAGAGAGAGAGAGAGAGAGAGAGAGAGAGAGAGAGGATCATCTAACACTTGTACTGCCATTTAAACAAACTCTTGACTCGTTCTCTCTGTCACTATCTGTCTCTCTCACAGTCTGCCTCTCTCTCTCTCTCTCTCTCTCTCTCTCTCTCTCACACACACACGCGCGTGCACACACACACACTCCCACAACAGCATTATGTAAGTGAGCATAGCACAATATTGGCTTAGCTGTCTCAGGTAATTCAAGGCAGCAGACTCATATTGGAAGTGTTTCAAGTTCTTTTCAAGCCTGTCTTTGTTGCCAACACCTCCACTCGTCGAGGCCAAATTTCAAGTCAGTAGGAGGGGTTCCTTTCATTATTGACTTGACTCAAAAATATGAGGGAAGAAAGGAGGAAGAGGACCGTTTGATTCACGTTTTTCAAGTGGCGGTTGTCAAACAGCAGGTCAAATATAAACAAACATGGCATACTTCACTTGAAACACACTTGAAAGAATGATTTGTTATCACTAAACTCATACATGTGTTAAGAATATTACATTTCAAAATTACTCGGCTATTGCACTAGTTGTATGGTGGTTATTAACAAACATAATGGCTAATAATCCCAATATCAATAACTAGACTTAATGATAGTAATGATGGTCCTAATTGTTTTTTTCATGCAATGAACTTGAGATTAATATGACTCAAACTATTATAACCCATACTTGAGTTATAATACTACAGTGACACGATCATCCATGACACCCATGAATTTTCGCACTTGTCTTAATATCAATATACCCCACTGTTAAATTGTGACTCCAGTAGGCTAAATAACAGTGATTTACTACAATATAGCTATTAGGAGATACTGACAACTAATTCTCTCTCTGCAATAAAGTTTCCAACAATTTATTAATTTGTGCACTGTCAGTGTGAGACCAACATAGTACACATCGACTCTCAGACTCACAGATTTATTGGCCAAGCAAGTTTGCACAAGCAAGTTTGCGGGCCTACAGACACATTTTTGTTGCTTGACTGGTTCCCACTGATGAAAATGGTGACAAAAATCATTTTTGAGATGTCGGAATTTAAGGAGATACTTTAAATAATTAAAAGCGGTGACACTGAAGCAGTTGATTATGGTGCCAATATTTTTACTTGGAATTCACCCGTCAGTACTGCATCACAACTCCCTCAAGGTTATTATTGCTAAATACTAAGGGTTTTTTTGTCTACCAATGACAAACCATTGGATCTGAGACTGAGAGCACTCAAGCCATTATGGTTCATATGCAGACATGTTTAGAGGATTACAACAGATTACACAGCCAAACTAATCTCATAGAGAATCACATGCCAAGGCATTTTACTGCTGCCCTCATTTGGCGTGAGCTAAACTTTGTTGCATCAAAGTCAACTTTGTCTTTTAGACATTAAAGTCAAGAAAAATGGAAATGGTAATCACAGATTTTCATGGCACAACCTACTGGCTCACAACATCTGCAGCGAGCTCCTTACGCATTTGGACAGTGATGTGTGTGGTTATGGGCTTCATACTTATTACTTTGAAAGTGAAATGACACAATGACTCTGAGGTTAGAACACTGTGAAATGGGGCAGACCATGTATGAAAACCCATCTTTTCAACAAGTACCTAATGTCACTCTCCCCAATGAATTACATTTCTTCTCCTCTATTTGCTGTCAGAAAAACATCCCATCTACGTCTCTCCTTAGCTCGTTATTTATTACATTTCCCAGCACTTTTCTGTGGTCAACACTTTCCTTTTCTGGCCATTCTATGGTCACAGAAATATTGTAAGGGAAAACGGCACTAAGGCTCTGACATTGTCACCTCTTACTATTAGTTGCTTGCTGGGTCAGAAATTAATGGGGGCTCGGGGCAAAAACGGGCCAAAAAATGATCTCGATAATTAGCAGTACTCTTCTTCGCATTTCACCCTGTTCACTTTTTTTTTTTTTCATTGAGTTGTCAAATATTCATGTGCAAATATGACTACTGTCACCTGTGGGCCACCGTTAGTGATTCATGGGAGCCTGTGACCGGGCGATTATTTCCAGTGCATTCTGGGTGAGAATATGGAGAGTTCTTTAGTCACAAAAGAACCAAACATGCAGCCTGAAGCAGCTGAAAGTTGCTCTAGTTGTTACTATATTGTGGTTTAAATTAAAAACATGTTAGTGGTACAAACTGAGCATTTATTTGCCAATATGCAATGCAGTTCAGTAAATTTGCCAATTTGCCCCTAAAAATCAGATCAAGGAGGCAAAAACATTCCCTCTGGAACAAAACCCCAGTTAATTTCTTACCCTGGTTGCTTGTAATGTGGGTGATCTAGTAACTGAAGCTTACTCTACTGTTCGCCCTGGATAAGAGCATTAGCTAAACACCTAAAATGTAATGAAAGTGAAAATAACCAGGCTTTAGACCTGAGCTTGACTAGTCATGCTAGATTGGCTACAGCCTGCGGTCCAGAAGCTGGAGGAATCAGCTAGTGGTGGCCGCAACCAAACAACACAGGATAATGGAGCTTAATCCTGTTGGAATGTCACCACACACACACACACACACACACACACACACACATACACACCCAGAGAGCAGGAGGAAAAAACAAAACAGCAGCAGCTCTCAATATATACCCCCGCTTTATACTGACCTTATGATGCTACAAACTCCCTAATCACCTTGTGCTCACACATACTCCCACACGCACCCACGCAAACACACACCAAGCTGGAGTGTCACATTTCCTGTGTGGCCATATATGGAGGCAGCTTCCTCCGGAGCGCAGTTGCCAAGGTGACAGGGAGAAGCAGGCACACAGAAACTCAGACCGGCAAGACTCGCTAGAAGACTTGCCGACTGCTGGCTGATTCATCCTTCTCTTGGAATATGGACAAGGCTGGATTCACATACACCAATAGCAGGGACATGTAGATGGACAAGCACTCTAGCACTAGCACACACACACAGACAGACACACACACACACACACACACACACACACACCTACCTTGTTGATGATGTGCTGCTGCTGTTGCTGCTGCTGTTGGAACTGCTGTTTGTGTTTCTCCAGGAACTGCTGGTGCTGCTGCTGGACCACCAGCTGCTGCAGAGCCTGGGCCTGTCCGCACTGCTGCTGGGGCAGGGGGGCCGACTGGGTTCTGCCCAGGGGACGGTGGCCCCGTGCCAGCTTGGAGACCGAGGGCGACTGCAGCGGGAGGCCGCCCAGACCCACTGTGGTCAAGAGGGAGAGGTTAGGAGGTTAAGAGGAGGTGTAGAGGAGGAGCAGCAGGCACTAGGTATAGGAGGATAAGACTAAGTCCTAATCGCAGCGGCACAGGTTAGAATCCGGCCTGTGCCCTTTGCTGCATGTCATCCCCTCTCTCTGTCCTGTCATTCCTGTCAATCTAAACTGTGACTGTCTAATAAAGCAGAAATGCCAAAAAATAATATTAAAAAAGTAATTTGTTACTTTACTTAGTTACTTTGTAAGGTAAGTAACAACTTACTCTTTATAAAAAATAACAATATGGCTTGTGCTGCCAAGTGTGTTGTTGATCATTGTTTTAAAATGCAATGCAAGACTATTGCTCTGTTTTTAAAAAGGTAAGACAATTTCATTTATACCAAGCATACTTGGATTGCGTTGCTTCAATTAGCAGCATGTTGTCTGCAAGAGAGTTTTCACTTTTTTCAAAAAATTCTCTAACAAAAATGACACATGATAGAAAAATAAAAGTGAGAACGTGAGTGATATGTGATATGTACAGTCGACTGTTTTTTATATGTCTTGCACTTTCACTTTATCATGTACTGCATGCGAGGTGCCGTTGTCCTTGTACTACGTGCGTCAGTATGTACTGTGTGACTCAATCGATATATCGATTGAGACTGACTTCCGAATCGGAAGTCAGTCAAGAATTCAAACACCAGCTACTCACAGCTGAAAAGTTACAGGGAAAGTTTAGTGTTGCAGTGTGTCCTGACCTAGTGGATTGTGGGCCTGCTCCAGCAGCACCATGTGTTGGAGCAGGGGGCTGTGGCCGGCCGTGCCCCCCCCAGCCGCCTCCCTCTCCAGGGCCGAGGCTGCCAAGTAGGAGGGCAGGTGGGCGGCGGGCAGGAAGGGAGGGGTCAGAGGAATGCCCTGCTGTAGCGCAGGCAACGCCAGACGACTCTCACCATCTTGGTGCCCCGATACCACCTTGACAGAGAGAGAGAGGTTGAGACAGAAGGAGAGAAAAAGACAGAGACAGGGAGAGAAGAAACACAAAGAGAGAGAGACAGATGGATGGGGACAGGGAAGGACAAAGAGAGTGCCAGAGAGAAGGGGGATGGAGAGAGTGAGAGACAGAAAAGAGAGAGAGACACAGCAAATAGAGAAATGGAGTGAAATTGATCACTCAATGCTTTCTAGGTGCACCAGCACTTTGTAGGTGCTTGGGGTGGAATGACTGGAGTGACTGAAACTACGTTGACTTGAAAAACTCCACCTGTTAACACCAAAGTACTGTGGAAAATACAGTGTTGTTGCAGCTAAGAGAATCGCTGAGCAAAATATTTAATTCATGCATTGACTTAGCCACTACAGTTAGAAAATCAGCACCGAAAATTGGCACCGATGAGTTTGTAACAAAATCACTGAGATGTGCCATGTTGGACTCTATGTGCATAGACTGACTACAAAGACAACAATACTGTGACTTGTGATTACTAGAGTGAACTGTGAATGTTGTCAGTGTGTTTGCATGTTGTCCACTGTCACGCTATGTTTTCTGTACAGGCCTTGCGAACTATTATCTTCGGGATAATAAATGGTATCGTGTCATATTGTATTGTGTACTCACAGTGCTTGCAGGGCCTGTGGCTGGCAGGCCCAGGGTGATGTTGGGCAGAGAGGGGGAGGTGTAGAGAGAGAGTTGGCTCATTGAACCTTCCCTAGCAGCCAGCCTCTGGAGCAGGGAGGCCTGGTGATACACACACACATACACGCACACACACACACACACACACACACACACACACACACACACAGTTTAGACACACAGTAGATACAGTGTTACATACATATCTGTTCCTCCTTCTCTATCTCTCTCTCTCTCTCTCTCTCTCTCTCTCACACACACACACACACACACACACACACACACAGAGCTTGATCCCTTAGTTGAAATAAACAGACCGGTCTGGTCTTCTACTGGAGCCCTCTGGTCGCCTGTCTGCCTCATGCACATGCCCCTCATATACACACACATTTGCATAAACAAGCATACACACACACAGGCAGGCATGTCGGTTACCTCTCCTGGGCTGCTGGAGATGGTGACCCCGTTCTCGTTGGGGATGTTACTGGAGCTGTTGTTGGGGGAGCTGGGGCCGGAGCCTGGTGCACTGCTACATGCAGACTCTGGAAAACACACAACACAGAGATGGGGTTCTTCCAACATGCCGGCCTGAGCCAATCAGATTTCCGAGCTGAATCATGTGACGCTGTCATTCCTCACTCATGTTGATGTTCCAGAAGGTTTGAAGGTATTTTTTAATGGGATTTTGGAGCACATTAATTACTATAATATACAGATTGGAATTAGTTTCTTTGCAGAAATTTGACACACCCCAAAGATGACTGAAGCACTTTTTGAAACAGTTACATGACAATAAAATAATAAAATGCCAGACATAAATGAATAACAGCGTTACATCTGATCAAAGTCAAACAAAGACAAAAATGCAAAGTTTCCTGCTCTTAATGATTTCTAGCATGTTACCTTGTCTCTAAAAGTGCTGAGAAAATCAAAAGCTGTACACTAGTATCATTGATACCAAGTGAAACAACAGACAGAAGCCAGTGACAGGGAAGCTCACCAGCCATGTCCAGGGAGCGCTTCTTGGCCGTAGCGATGGGACCGTCTTTCCTGCGGAGCAGAGGGCTGCTGCGGCGCTCCGTCACCTTCTGTTTTAGCCGGGAACGCAGCTTCAGGTTGGGCTCAGAGGCTGGGAAGCACACAGAGACAGGGACAGGGAGGAGGGTTTACCCAAAAGGTCGAAAAGTTTCAGTTTTGTTCTAAAATAAGATAAATCATTTGAAAAAGTAGCACCCAGTCTTACAATATGATTGATAACACAATATTGAAACAAATAGTACTTTTAAGAAGGACAGCAGGTATCTTAAGTCTGTGGCAGGAAAAATGCTAACGGTGCAAAGTGGATATTTTAGGAATATGGAATGAGGAAGGAACAGAAGGAACAGAAGAGAAACCTGCAGTAGAACAGACAGTAGTTCCTTCTGACTACATCAGTGGGGTTGAGACTTTTCATGGCTAATAATGGCAATGGGACAAGACTAAAATTACACTGATGTTGTCCTTTAAGTGTAAAAGTGTAATGCTGGCTAAGTAGAAAAAAAATATTGTCATCCTGGAAACATCGACCCTACCCAGTGCACTCTTAAAAAGGATTTGTCATTTTCATATTATTGGGTCTTGTTTGGATGAACACACATTTTTGAATACAACGTTAATAATGACATTATGTGCTGTCAATATATGTTGTTATGTGGTTGCATGTAAAGCTCTAAATGTGAAGCTCTATAGCTGAATGGGCAGAGCAAGGCAGTGCCAGGGTTAAGGGTTTGATTCCCAATGTGGCCACCCATGCTAAAAATACACACTGGTGCTGTAAGGTGTTTAGGATAAACACATCCACCAAATGGCACATGCTAATACATTATGTTCCAAACTAGACACATGGCTGTGTTAGAAATGACACATTCTTTCTAAGACTGTAGCTGTGACAGTCAGCTATGTGGTGGATTGCTGGGCTACACAAGTGGGAGCTTGTTTGCGGGCATGTAGACAGGCTAACGAGCTCGTCCCTATAGGCCATGCTGTACGTGTTGGCAGACTGATTCAGGAGCTGAGGTTAGCCACCACCATGTGACAGTGGGAAGCGCTGCAACAAGAGGGGAAGCAGCCAATTGGCAGCTTTCTTGACCCCACACTTAATGATGCTGCCTCCACGCTCTGCTAATGAACACTGCTTGTTTCCAAACACTCTCAATTAGAAAAACTGCCAGTGTGTGTCTGAGTGTGTTTGTGTGTTTGTTTGTCTATTTCTATACTTCTTGGGGCTTTGCCTGCAGACAGATGCTCCCATTCTGAGTTCGCTGTGTGCAGTAGAGGTGGTGTGGAGGGCATGCAGCTACAAGAGGACGGGGAGGAGAAGAGGCGAGCAAAATTCTGGGAATCTCGTCAGGTCAGGGAGAGGGCCTGGCCTTTTCTGGCCGATCCCCCTTTGGTGTCTCTCTGCCAGACTCCCCCAGACACAGGCAGCTTTATTCCCTCCTCCACTGCCTTCCTTCCGTTCAATTAGTTGGAGCTGGACCGTTGACCACTGGTTGACCCACTGCTCGTTCTACGACCTTCTACGGATCCTCACGCTACGTTCATTAACCTCAGAGAAGGAGCTGGGCCTTTTGGGTACGGCCCCAGTAGAAGCCACTGGTTCAAGGCCTTAGTAGACTTATTCAGGCTTACTGCAAACAAACCTTTTTGGCCCTCCCATTGCTTCCTGTAGCCTTGAATGCTAATCAAGGAAAGATGAGGCTTCACCTAGTCTTAATGCACTTGAAATAGGTGCAGGCACTTACTATGCTTTCTGGTCACTGGGGACGAGATGACCTTTTGAGAGCGTGTGGGATCTATAATGTATAAGCACTTTTTGCAAATGCACTTTCAATTTTAAGGGGGACATGCGGTTGAACTTATCAAACTCGATTATAAAAAAGTAGCGCTTCTTCTAAGTGGAGGGCACTCTTCCAAAAGTCTTTGTTAAGAGGATTGGGGCGGGTCAGGATGAAATGTCATGCATTAGCTGAACTGGACGGCTTGGAGACTGTGAGAGGCAACAGAGAGATTGGAGTGTAGTGTGGTCAAGTTCAAATTTTCAAAAGGGCCTAATGCAAGGGACATTATAGCAGTTTGAGATTTTGGAATTACCACCGGACCAAAATGATGTTAAGAACAGGTCAATGAGTGATAATATGATCTAAAAAACCTCATTGATGTCATCAGTTTTTATCAGAGGGATCCAACATCATTCTTGGTGTGAAAAAGGCAGAATTTAAGTTACTTTGCTTTGATTTTTGACACGTTACACAAGGCTCTTGGTATTTGTTTAATCAATGCACAAGCATATTGCAGTACATGAATGAAGGCATTTGTTGATGAGGCCATTGTGTATTTGAGACAAAAATAGCTTGTGGCATGCAGCATTATTTGGGAGCCCATTTCATTATGAATGCGCTATCAACAACCGAAAAAGATAGCGTTCGTTAATGATGGGAATATGAGGATAAACATGATGCTGAGACCGTGGCTGAGCTCTTACTTGTGTGTTAAAAAGACTATACTCTTCTATATGATTGCATATGGAAATAAAGGTTAAGTGAAAAAAAAAGAAGAAAAAAAAAAAAAGACTATACTCTTAATTTATCATTGTTTTAGATGGCATCTAAACACAATGCTTATTACATGAGATCCTTATTATATGAGGCGTGGTGTCTGAATTGCTACTGTCAAAAGTGGATATGGGTATGTCTTGCTATATGAGTGCCTGCAGACAGTAAACAGGTGCTCATGAAACAACCGACATAACTGAGTCAATGTTGCGGTTATATATATACTGTATATATACAGTACAGTACTTTCAATAGTATGTTTTGTCTGTTTGCACTTTCTACGAATTCCTGTTCCTGTAGCATGTGTCAGTATACACCGAGCAGCTGTGTATGCTGTCAATAGTGCAATAATCTAACACTCTTCTTTTGGTTAAGGGGTACGGTCTCTCTACCCACAAGGCCACAATGCCACACAAAACAGGTTTCTGCACCAATGTCACCATGACATAAAAAATCCTGTAAATTGTACTTGACAAATGAAGTGATGTGATTTATTAGATCATATCAGGGACGCAGCAAATGCGATTAGCCTCCACTGTGAAGGTCTTCTGACGCTGGGCTGAGGGGGTTATGGGAACTTGCTGTGGACAATCTGGCGGGCGGCCAGGAGAGGAGAGACGGGGAAGAGGTGGAGGAACGGAGGGGTGGGGTGAAGGTTGTGTTTGTAAAACTGTTCGCCCCGAGTAACTAAGGGATGGACGGAGAAAAGGAGGAGTGGATAGAGAGAGAGAGAGAGAGAGAGAGGGAGAGAGGGAGAAGGAGGAGTGGGTAGAAGAATGGGAGGAGTGAACTGAGTGAGTTTCAGAGGGATGGAGAGAGAGAGGGAGAAAAGGATGGTTAGAGGGAGGGAGGCAGTGGTGGGGGGGCTGTGTTGATGTAGGCAAAACACTTACATGTGTGTGTCTGTGTGTGTGTGTGTGTGTGTGTGTGCGTGTGTGTGTGTTGTGAGGGGGGGTCTTGCAGTATGTCCGTACATTGCACTGGCAGCCATGGGGGTGTTCACCTCAGGACGCGGTGACTTTGAAGGGTGTTAATGCCGGCTGGGCAAAAGCACACAAACACACACACACGCACACACACACACACACACTGCAGAGGCCCCCGGCTGGCTTTCTGCTGACGCCAGAGTTTTAAAGTAGCCCTCTCTCCCCCTCCCTCACCTCCATCCATCTCCTTCTCTCTCTCCTCCTCCTCTCTAATTCCCCACTTCTCTCCTGCCCCTGGTGTTACTTCCTCTTTCCTTTATTTTTGTGCCTCCCTCCCTCCCTCTCTCTCTCTGCATGCTTTCATATTGTCCTTGGTCTCAGCGATGACTTGAGAACAATAACCTATTTGTTCTGTTTGATATTACTAGATAATTAAGTTTTTGCTGCGTTAGTGTTTCTCTTAGCGTGGCGCCCTGTGTAATATACGTGATTTCCTACATTATTACAACAAGCCCGTTCAAGACAGCAGCTAATTTCCTCGGGTTCTCTCATCCACGCTCGCACCATCTGCTAAAAACTAGAGCAGCACAAAACGCTGCACGTTAGTCAGTCCCCGTCTCTGCCCAGTTGGCGGCATATCGGATACCTGATTAAAGGCCTGTAAAAGTGGTGCTTAATATTTCAAAAGGGAGTGGAGTAGGAAACTGGTTCTCTGATACAAAACATATTGATCAGCTGCTCATCCACTTTGACAGATGGGAGCCCCGAGCTGTCAGAGTCATGCTGGGGGAAGCCGTGCTGCTCCTCCGAGGGGGGGGGAGGGAGGGGTGGGAGGGGGAGGTCATTTATGGGAATCAATACAGCAGTTTGCCGAAACTCATCAATGGATCCTCGGCTTCCCAGAAATGTCATGTATGGATTAGTCTTGTATATATAACTTCATAGGGGAAAAATAACAATCAATGAAAGAAATAAAAGCAATGTGTGTTTAAATTTAGCAATATGAAAACGGAAGGAAAAATCTATTCAATTCAAAATGGTGCAAAACAACATTAAGGTAGTTAAGTGCCACGTTGACCCTAGCACAGATTCGTAAGAGGTGCAGTAAGTACAAAAAACAGAAGTATTCTGGGAGATAAAAATACACGTCTAATCTGAGTGGAAAGTGATTGGAGAATTATATATAAGCATTGAATAGATTCATTTATGATGAAAGAGCTGGAAATGCGAATGCAAAGCTGATGTGATGCCTCCTGAGTGGGAATGCATAAAAAATTCCTGCTGTGGGCTATCGTTTTTTTTATTTATCTCATTTACATATTTTCTTGAAACCAGCAAATTATTATGAAACTAAAATATTAAAATATTTAGTTTAGCATTAGCATCTTTCTTCTTTACAGTCCAAAAACTCGTGGCAAAGATGAGCTTTGAACCCAAAGATAAACCAGATTCAAAATCTGCTTGTAAATCTCTTTACAGCCAAGTCCTCTTAAAAAAGATGATTCGAAGCTACCAAGTCATAGTTATTCAAAGTTTCCAAGAAGACAGTTGCCTTCAAATTGAAGATCAAAACATTCAACCTTTACATCTCCCCAGTGGAGATATGAAGCGTGGGACACCAGAGAGCTGGCTGACATTTGACAGTTAAAACTGATGAGGCCTTTTCACGGAGGTGACAAGAGGCCGCCGAAATCAGCAGCCTCCACCACTCACTGTAGCGACACCCACTGTGGTGAGCGGGTAGGGTGGGTGGACTGGCAGGTGGTGATTTTGCATTTACATTTTAGTAGTTTTAGTTAGCTGGCACTCTTAGAGCAACAGCGGGATAAATTTAAATTCCTTTATCGAGAATAGATGTATTAAATACTGTGCTGTTGTTGGAGAGAAGATTTTGCTTTTCTTTGGTTTAGTTTAGTGGACAACTTTTGAAATCCGAGTTAGAAAGATAGCATCTCAGAGCGATCAAGGATAACACAAAAACATACAAACATTTATTTCCACTGGTGTGAAAAAAAAAAACGATAGTGGAGAGGAGAGACAGGATTGAGTGTGTGGGATGAGAACAAGGAGGAAGTCAGCTCCAGTGACAGCAGAGGAGATGGGTCTTATCTGGGGTGGAGGGGGGTGGGGGGGCATTAGGTAGCGGGGTGCTAAGGAGACCATCCTAGTAACAGCCAGTGTGTCCATCAACAGCCATGCTTCCTGTTGAAATGTTCTCAAGCAAGACACTGAACCTCTGCCTGCTCGCTCGCTCGCTGCAAGCTGCTCTGAATAAGAGCCTCAGTTAATTGCACAAAATGTAAAATTTAATGCCATGCGATGGATTAAAATAGTGACAGAAACGGGGCTCTATGAAAATCCTGCAGGTTTTAAATGTTATGAGCAGGAGGAAACCTTGCGCTGTGATTGTATTAAAATGAATGAGTAATTGTTGTGGGAATGAGTCACGGCGGGACAGTGGGAGAGGTTCTCTCGGTAATTGCTGGCTACCTGTTGATGGGAATGACAACTTTCCATTTAGGACCACGCTGACTGCGACAAACTGGTGCGTGCATATGTGTGTGTGGGAGAAAGAAAGAGTGCGTGCGTGTGTGTGTGTGTGTGTGTGAGTGTGTGAGAGAGACAGAGAGAAAGAGAGTCAGTGAGACAGTGTGCGTCTGTCATGCAGCCCTAACAGACTTCCTGCTGCAGCATTCAAAGTGGCCCTCTGTGTGCTAAGAGCCATTATCACAAAGGCTCTCAGACTCGGACAAGGAACCACTGTTGAAATATTGCCTGGCCCCCGCTGGACAGAAAAAGGATTATTAACATACGTTTAGAATTTACATGTACGTAAATCCCCAAAATGGGTCATTACGAGCAAAAAACATCATTCGTGACGGCACCGGTCGTGCAGAGCAACCCGCAGCTGTGGTGACCACTGACATTCACTTCCTCCTGTGGACTGTTTATCTCTCTGTCTATCTAATCTGATCTATGTCTCACTGCTGACAGAATGGTCCATCAACATCCACTATGTGTGTGTGTGTGTGTGTGTGTGGAGTATCCCCCATCCCCTTCTCACCAGAATCTACACAAACAAAACCAAGCTCAAAGCCTCAAAATCTCAAATTCCCTCAGCACTAACCTGTTTGATTCTTCTGCCAATACAATCTGTCATTTTCTGTGTACATGTAGAGTGACATGTTTACTCCAGAGGTGTGACAAGTCAACTCTGCTCGAGTCTCAAGTCAGTCTCAAGACAAGTCCCAACTCCAAATGTAGATTACAAAGTCAAGTCCAAGTCAAGTCCATGTCATTAATGCCAAGTCTCAAGTCTAATTGTAGAACACCGAGTCAAGAGTCCAGTATCAATTTAATATCTTAAAGAAAACAAAATATCTAGAACTTTTCAATGCAATATCATTTGAATATGATAAAAACTTGGTAAGTGCATCATGAGTTTGATTTCTATAATCAGTTTCAACTACAATAAATTCAATCATTCCATACAAATTCAGAAAACAGAATTTAAATTCCGTCATCTGGTGGAGCAAATCTCATAACTTTCAATCCAAGTCATTTATACAAACACAAGATTTTTTGTCAAGACTTTAGAAACCTTTCATCAAAGTACGAGTCAAAGTCAAGCCCCAAGTCAGCCGGACCCAAGTCAAGTCTCAAGCAATTAAAACAGTGACTCGAGTCCAAGCCATGTGGCTCGAGTCCCCACCTCTGGTTTACTCTACTGCCTAGCGTATTGTCCCTTTGCGGTGTACTTGAGCTCCTGCTGTCCTTGCACCACGTGTCAGTCTGTACTGTGGCGCTCTGTAAGCTGTGAATGTGTCTCTGCACCAACGGCACCCAGACACATTCCTGATTCTGATTTCAGTGTCCCCCGAAAGTTCAGTTGTGGGCCTGCTCCCGTTTCATGTTGTTGTCTGAGGTTGTGTGCCAGGATAAATCATTCCTGCCTGCAGCTCGCGGCAGGTGGCGGGACTGCAGAGTACACCGAGTTTGGTCTCCAGCTGTGAAAGCAGGGAGTGACACTGCCAAAGCAGCTGCTGACGCTAAGTGAATAATCACAGCCTGGCCGTACTTGACACAGACAGAGGGACGGCGAAAGAACAGTTTGATGCCTCAAAAAGACAGGCACTGTGGTTTCTATGTGCTTCCTAGAATACTATTTGGAGCAGTCAGGTTTTATTTTTTTTTACTTGCATAGCATGTGTGTGTGTCTGTGTGAATGTGAGAGTGTAAAAGAGGAGAAAGGGAAACTGGACAATCTTTATCAAGGGTTTTAAGTGCAGCTATTTTGATTGCAAATTTTACAAAAAATGAACTGTGTAACCTGGAAAAGAAATGCAGAAAGGTAGCTCTAGTGCCTGTGCAAATAATTGACTTTAGGGCAATTTCTTTAGTGCAGATAATGAAAGACTCTGGTTACCTGCTCTATTATACCCAATCAGTGGATTTCAATGCTCTCCCTGGGGACTAAATTACAGAAGCATTTTTCTTGCTATTTAAAGCTGATTTTTTCAATCTATTGTGTAAGTGTAAGTGGATTTAACAAAATTTTTCCTGATTTTATGGTTGCTAATGTTCTAGCCTGGAGTGTTTTTTCCACCCTAATTTACATTACAAGGACTCAGGAAAACTTTGGCGACATGAAATAACCTTTGATATAATTTTTTTCAGAATATTTTAGGGGCCCCTTTTAATCCCCCTGTGACTCCCTCCTGGCTCGTGAGCCTGACTTTGAAACACAATGAGCCATATCAATTGCTGATGCAGAAAAAAAGGAGATCAGGGTTCTTTTTTTTGGGGCAGGTGATGAGGGTAAGATCTCAGCGGGCTGGTGCAGGTGGAGGTGGAGGGATAGGGGTGTCAGGGAGCTGGCGGTGTACCTGTCTTGCGGAGAGGGAAGTCGTCTTTCGAGTCGTACATGCCCAGGATGGGGTGGTTGTAGGCTGACAAAGCTGTTTGGGGAGGGGAGCTCTGGTCCAGAGAGCTGTGCTGGGTTTTCCTACAAAGAAACACATCAAATAGATCAGCACAGTATGCAAAATGACTACAATGCCATTCGGTAGTTCTTTGCCGTCAGGGTCTGGCTCCAACTCTCCCGGGGTTAGGGGTTCCATTTCCATTGGACAACAGTATGCAGTCGGGCGCTTTGAAATGAAAACGTCCACCAAATGGGACGTGATGAAGTGATTCTGGCATATGATACAGCTGACAGCCACTGCTTCAACCGCATAATCATTGTGTCATTTCACGTCCGAAGTAGCGCGAGTATGGAGCCAAAACATGAAATGATGTGTTGCTGTCCAAATAGTTAGGGAGCCCACCGTACACCTAGCTAAAGACCTGCCTTCCCATACACGCATGCACGCACACACACAAAGAGGTGGTGACAGAGTAAGCTTCTATCTCCCTCCCCCAGATCACCACATGAAAAGACGCAGCAGAGCGTGGACGACAAGGTGGGTGGGAGGGAGAGAGAGACAGAAAGATTTAGAGACAGAGCGGTAGAGAAAGAGACCGAGAGACCGAGAGCGAGACCGAAAGAGAGAGAGAGAGAGAGAGAGGGAGAGAGAGAGAGAGGTTGTTAAGATTCCTTCAACTGAGCACCCTCCTCTCCTTCAGCTCTTATCACCTCCAGACAGCAAAGAGGCTGAGGACTAGCTGTCTGTCTGAAAGGCAGAGAGGGAAAAGGAAACTGACAGAGACGGGGAAGGAGAGAGAGACAGGATGAGAGGAGGGATGTAGTTAAAAGAGGGGAAGAGGGAGAACGGAGTAGAAAGCAAGGAGAGAGCACAGAGGAAAAAACAAACGGGGGACTCCAAAGAAAGAGGAGAAAAAAGAACAATATTGAAAGAGAGGCGTTGGCAGTGAGAGAGAGAGCGGCGAGAGCTGTCCATCCCATTTTCCTCACCGCTGGCGCACTCTTTATGTTGTCTTATCGCCGCCTGCCTCGGCAGAAAAGTTTGCCTGCCTAAAACCTCTTCAAATATTTAAAAGCGCAGGAGAGGTGCCATTCTCTTCCCTCTCTGCTCACTTCAAACGGACGCACGCGCGAACACACCTCAAAGAGAGCCAATTGTCAATCACTGGCAACAAACAAAGACAGAGCGAAGCCTCATTCCTTCAACATTCTCTCTGTAGTTTAACTCAAAGGCAACTGGTAAAGACTTAAAACTCGCAGAGAGGCTAGGGGAATGTTGATGTTGGTAGTTTCTCACACATGCAGGGAGTCACCGCACACAAAAGCACATCAATGACTGCAGATTAACAGCGACAGACAGACACGCGCTAGGGGTTCACAACACCACAGGGTTCGCCGTGTTTGCAAAGTCAAAATGATGAGCAACTAACTTTTATGTCTGGTATTTTCCCCACTGTGGCACATTTCTTAGACAAAACATTACACTAATTGAGTAGAAGCGTTTTAAGATTAAAATGATTAAAATGACTATTGTCTATTGTACAGCTTAGATCAGAAAAGGCAACGGCTCCAAGGTTTTTGAAGGCACAAAAAAATAATACCAGTTGCTGTTTTGTAAGCTTGGAATTATAATGTTCTGTGCGGGGTGCAGTTCTGAGATATTGAGCATCAAAGATTTGACATCCCATCTGGCAGTTATGTACTCTTTTTAAATAGTTAACCCCAAAAGGTTCTTTTTATTTTAAAATAACACCAAACAAGCATAAAGTAACATTTAAAGATCATGAATATTTTTGAAGTCAGACAGGACGTTATAATTCCAAGCTTACGATTTCTTGCCTGCACTTTTACAACTAAATGTTTCATATACTACAGTATAGTACTATCTGGCATCACTATATGGTTAAAGAATAAAAGGTTAAAGTTAGTTCACTGAGGGGTTCTTCCAAAATGTTCAGATTACTCACACACACGCACACACACACACACACACACACACGCACCTGATCAATTCAAGTGTTCTCCGTTTAAGACCTGAGCAA
Organism: Centroberyx gerrardi; assembly: GCF_048128805.1. Classification (NCBI taxonomy): domain Eukaryota; kingdom Metazoa; phylum Chordata; class Actinopteri; order Beryciformes; family Berycidae; genus Centroberyx; species Centroberyx gerrardi. Next base: position 11,098,679 of record NC_136006.1, on the reverse strand, counting down.
GACGGGACATCAACTCACAATTCATTTCACTATTTTTATCCCATGTAAATTGGAATTTTACACGGGAATAAACTTGAATTTGTACTTTATACTGTATAGTTGTATTTGTACACAACAAGTCACACTCCAGGCCAGGCTGGGTTTTGGAGAAGAGCTCTGTGACACTCACCCATACCAGAAGCGTGGGTCGCTGGGCAGGCAGTGGTTTAGGTTTCGCTGAGCCAGCGCTTTCTTCTTGTTCAGAACAAACTCCTGAAGCCGCATCTTTACCTCCGTACTGGCAACCGCACCTAACAGACAGAGAGAGAGAGAGAGAGAGGGAGAAGGAGAGGGAGAGAGAGAGAGAGAGGGAGGGATACATGAAGCGCCAATCATTTATTTTTTTTCACACACACTACTGCTTCTCTGGAGCAGTTTGGGCTTCAGTGCCTCTACCTCTCCAGCCCAATCGATCACCATGAGATGAAGATTATAACAATGTCCAATCTTCAACAGATCATGGGTCTCTGACTGGGTTTTACTTCAGAGAGGCAGACAGAGTTTCACTGGAATTCCACAGAGAGGCCAGCAGTTCCATGAGCTTCACTTAGCGACAGTGAGTTTTTTTTCTTAAAGACACGCATCATGAGGTTCACTCACAGCTCTCGGTCTCTCCTCAATTACCACTCTCATTTCACAGTCAGAAACACATAGCCCAGGGAGGGAGGGAGGGAGGGAGAGAGAGAGTGAGAGACCAAGAGAGATGGAGAGACAGAGAGAAGAGAGAGGGAGAGAGAGGGGTGATAAAAAATAATAGGTGTTTTGAGAATAAAGGGAAAAAAAGGAGTGGAAGTGTGTTTTTCTTAGAACGTGACGCGGAGAGAGAGAGAAAAAGGAAATAAGCAGATAACAGGTGACATGTCACGCTAGGTAGAGAAAGTGGCAAATATGTGAATGTGACAACTGCTAATATAGGCGCTCTAAATCATGGTGAGGCTGGAAGTGCTGACATCCCAATATGTCTGCCTTGCCACTGAAGCAAATTGGCTTTTATGAGACTGCCTTCCAGGCAATTTACTGCAGCACTTAACAAAGCTTCCTCTGTTTACAAGCCCATGCTCTTTCCATAGTAGTCAGGCAGTGGGCTCACCTTACCGAGGATGGTCGAGAAATAGACCTGTAATGGTGCCGTACTGGCGGAAAAAACTAGTTTGCTAGGTGTTGCTCCACCACAACTATCCTGAGAAGGTTTTGCGGCAAAACGCTTGTCGGATTCTTAACCCCTTCCTCGCCTACCTGTCTAGCCCAGAGCAATGCCTCTTACAGGATTAATAAGAAGCTGTGACGCATTTTTTGATGGACCTACTAACTTGAATTCCCAGTTACTAAAATTGTCCCTGACTAGAGCTACACCAATACCAATTTTTCAGAACCAATTCAAGTACTGTATTAAGTAGATCGGTACTGATCCAAGTACTACTCTTTCACGCTGCCTGGTATTGGCCTATTATAAAATAATTACTGGGACAAGGGCAGCAATTGCCTTTTTTTATTCAGTTAATCAAATTAGGCACTGGCCATTGTATAAACATACTCAATCCAATAAAGGAAAATTATAATGATAAAAAAGGCTACATAACAGGCTAGAGGATATACTGTAGCTTCTTGAATGAGGGCAGAAAGTTCTTTTTCACAAATGGCAGCTCCTCACTTCCAGTATTATTTTAGCCATTTATCTCCGACTGGCTTGTTTCAGCTGCTTTGCCTGTTCTCTGCTCTCACCTCTGCCAGAGAGACACCTTAGCTCGGCACAGCTGGCAGTTTGTTTCACTAACCTCAAAGAATTGCCACACTGCAGACATGTTTCCTCCTGCCAGAAAACTATTTTATTGCACCAACACTCATTAAAGTATCAATATGAGGATAGTTTCATTTGTCAATCCAAGTGTGAGCACCTGGATTGGCACCAATCCTGATACTATCTAGCGGTGCACCTCTACTCCTAATGATAAGTGTTCAAAGAAAACAAGAATAAATGCTAAAAGTGAGCGTAAATTGCCCCCTTTTGTTGCATTGCTTTCATTTTGTTTGTGATGCAAGGATAACCGCTACCTGAAGAGAATCTATAAGTGAGATCAAATTGGGCTCTTTTTACTGTCTTCTCGCCTTGCCTAGATTGGCTCAGCCTGACGTTCCCTGTGGTAAATGTGCGAGGTCAGACTGTCCTGACTGCTGGGCCAGGAGGACAGCTGCTGTGACAGGCTCTGAAAGGGCCCAGTCTCTCTGACACCTGCTGTGATATTATGGCCCGGTGTCACAGCAGCGTTACAGCAGAGGCTGGGCGGCATTCAGGAGATGGAGAGCGAGTGTACCCTAGGTCAAGCAAGACCCAGTACGAGACCTGCTGTTCTTTTTTATACACAACTCTATTCAGCCACAGGCATGCAAGCCCACCGACGCATAGAACTGATTTCATGCATTCTCATTTTATTCAGTATACCTTCCTCTTGGTACATTGGACTAATGCACTTGTGGCCACTCACTACACCTCCATCTGCCCTTGCAGCCATAGTGTAAAAAAGACAGTTGAATATGTAGTGTGATATGCAAAGTCTGCTGCCCATAGCACGTCTTATGTTGTCTCCTTCTACTGTGTGAGTTCCTGTAGTCCGTACTGTATATCAAGTGTGACAGTATGTACTGCATGTGTATATAGTGTATATTTGATGTCTCTGCCCCAATGCTAGACATTTTCCAGTGTATTTACTGGATTTGGCAAAAAAACTAAAGTGATTCTGACTGATTCTAATTACTAATTCTAATTACAATTATTAACAATTGTATTCAATGTTGGCGTATAACCCAGCATTCCTTTCTTTTGGTTGTTGCACCAGCTAATAGATCTCTAACAGTCAACGCAAGGCCCAGAATTAGTAACTTATCCTGTCCATTATTCTGCAGGAATACTATATCTAGGGATATCAATATATACCAATATCTTCTAACATATGCAAAATCCCATGTTGAATAATCAAATTGAGGTTCATCGCATGGAAGTGTATGGTGATATGAAGTACACTAAAACTCTGCAATTGTGAAATAATATCCCCTAATTTGTTTCAGATCTCATTTCGTAAAAGATTTTAATTACTTTTTGCCTTTTATCAACAAAATTGTGTATCACAATAACTAACACAATAACGAACTGTATTAATATTTTTTTGTTGATCACAGCTGCATAGGGCATTCCTCTACTGATGAAGGGTTGGTCATTTTCTTTGAAGCATCAATATTACTATTATTATTATTATTATTATTCGCTGCCACTTACTCTCCTGTCCCCTCTCCTTGTTCTTGAGCTGCAGGAGTTTGTGTTCCCGCTGCTGCTTCTCCATTTCTTGTTCATGGCGGTGGCGCTCCATCTTCCTCTGGTGCTCCAAGAGCTCCTGTTGGTGCTTCAGTGCCAGCAAGTCCTGTTGGTGCTGGGGGAGAGAGAGAGAGAGAGAAGGATGGTAAAGGAAGGAAGAGGAGAGGGTGGAGGGTTGGGGGGAGGGAAGGGGAATGAAGTGTAGGGAGAGAAACAAAGAAGGACAGGCAAGGAGGTCAAACATGTGCTCCACAGACAGACGGATGGATAAACAAGAAGGGCAGGACAAAGGATGGGAGAAGAGATGGAGGATGAGGGTGGGATGGAAAGAGGAGGGGAGAGAGATTATGGTTACTATCCACTTTATCTCTCACTCCCTTTCGTTATCAAGTTACAAAGCTGCCGGGGACAGCTTCCCACTTCAAATCCCTCTGTCTCCACATTTCCTTTTGTTCGTTTTCTTACTGAGAGAAGTGATGTGCGGGTAAAAGCATTAAATGTAGTACTGCTTGGTCAAGGAACACTGAGTATCTGTTCAATTCCCAATCCACACTGGAGATTTTTGAAGACTGTTACCGTTATCATAACTCAGAATAATACAGACCTGTTTGACTTCAATTTACAAACGTAACCAACTTACTGTATGTGGCCTGAAAATGAAAGTAAAACTAATGTTTAGCTGTCCTTTATTGTCAGGTCTTGTATCAACTGCTCACTCAATTATTTTGAGAGTGAAAAAATGTCTAAAATCAAATGAATCTAAACATAAACAACAGCAGAAGTGGAGTGACATTGCTTCATCAGGGGGCGACATGCTGTGCAGAAAGGGGATTTGACATGGCTTGCTGTAAATTATCAATGATCAGGAAGTTAGCCATCCTATAAGACATGTGACATCACCGACCAGGAGTCCAATCAGGAGTGCCATGCGAGCCCGGAGACCAAGCAGCCACTCTGATTGGAGAATACACACTAGAGTTATTTTTAGCCTCGACTGCCGCTTGCTTATTGGCTGACTATGTGGTCGTGGCAACACCAGTGAGGCTTTTTAGCAGGGTGAGTTGCATACACATTTCACTCACTCACACACACACACACACACACACACACACACACACACACACACACACAGTGTTTCCCAGGGCCGAGGTTCCCATGGAGATGGGGAAGCAGCATAATACTGCCACCAGCTCCAATTACACCGCCATACACACATCATTTAAGTGTACACATGCACATGGCATGCTCCCTCCTGTCCTTCCCAAAGTGCATTTCTGCTGAGCACAGTCCTAGCTGCTGGCTGTATCCAAGGAAGGAAAACCCCATCAACCCCACCCCACACACACACACACACACACACATACCCAAACACATACACGCTGTCAAACAAGATCAACAAGGAGACATGGAGGACAGAAGAGAAGAGAGACAAGAAGACACAAGACGAGAAGAGGAACAGAACATACAGAAAAAAAAAGAGAAGAGATACCCAAACATCCCAATACGCCCCAATCCCACCTCCACCTCCACCCCACCTTGACGTGTTCCTGGAGCTGGGCTTCATGTTGTCGGGACAGCTGCTCATGCTGCCTCTGGAACTCGGCGATCAGTAGCTGTCTCTGGAGCTGCTGCTTGTGTTTGAGAGCCAGCAACTCCTGCTGCAGCTGCTGCTCCTGGTGGTGGCCTGCAGGAGATTGCAAGAGTTTCATTGCCACTCAAAGTGTCGAGTGTTAGAAATAATTGGTTTACAAAGCCAAGTAGGAGTGACTGGGGCAGCAAAGGGGGGCGTAGGGAGTCCAGACCTCAACCGGAAGACAAGACAAGACTCAAGCAAGCAGAGAATTTTGAATCAGGGCAAAGTCACTGCAAGAGGCTTTAAATCTCAGCTTCATTTCTGATACGGCGACAATACTGCGGCGTAAACCCAGCAGGGTCTAATCGAACGGCGAACCGAGAGCGTCGCCACTCACCCGGGATCTGCCCAGCGCCATGGCCCGGCTCGGAGGAGGTGGGGGAGGCGGCGGAGGAGGGGGCCGTAGGGTGGGCCGGGGGAACCAGGCCGAAGGGGGTCTGCTGCTGGTGGTGGTGGTGCTGGGGCTGCTGGTGGGGGTGGTGGTGGTGAGGGTGGTCCACTACGCGCAGGTCCATGGGGAGGATGGCTGTGGCGGTGGGGGGCACCTGCGTGGGCAGCGCCGCCGTGCTCACGTCCACTGGAGGAGGAGGAGGAGGAGGAGAGAAAAAGAGTGGGAGAGGAGAGGAGAGGAAGGGAAGGGAGGAGTTTGGTTAGGGGCTTCAACTTTTTGTTTCAGTTAAAAATAAAATCAGTAATAGTAGCCATGTCAAACTGTGCACATTTATGCTCATTGGTGTTAAGTGCAATAATCCAGAATTCACAATGGAGCTTTCTCAACTTAAACGGTTGTGGGAAATCATACACCTACAATATTGATTTCAAAGAGGAAGCAGTTACAATAGACGTACAAACATATGAGTGCAACTTTATCCACAGTTTCAAGTACACCTACGACTCAACACCACATACACACAAACACACCCACACACACACAGTGCTCATCTCCTCAAACGCACACAAACTTCAGCTTTACACAGGAATACTTTGCACAATGAGGTTTCTGACACAAGACCTTTGAAATGCAGTCGGTGGGTGTTGAAAAAGTGTGTTTGTGCGAACAACCATGCGTGCGTGGACGGCTGTTTCATGAGGAATCGGCTCAATGCGTGGGTAACACATGAATGAGGCTGTGATTGTCACTGGCCATGTTTGTGTGTGTGTGGATGTGAATCCATTATTCATGTTTAAAGACTCATGTCCAGAAACAGTGTGATAGAGAGTCCTGCCTCTGAAGCCACATGTAATCCTTCTCACCTACAATTGAATCCCACAGAACTTTCTCTCCTGTGTCTCCCTCTTCCAGCATTAACTGTCTCAATAAATACAAACGGGAGAGGAATACCCAATCTTTAAATAAAACAAAACTTTACAAAATAAAAAAGGGAAGACGAGCAGTGTGTGCTTCCCACAGTGAGACTAATTCCCCAGGCCAGGATCACATAGATCCAAGCCCCAAAAGGAGCCTCTATGCCCTCGGTGCTAGTGCAAGTGTGCGAGTGTGTGCTTGTCTGTGCAGTGAAACATACTTTTGACCCCAACAACAGATTTGCCTCTGAGGGTCGCTGAGTTCGACTTGACAGGGAAAAAAACGGAATACTACAATGGTGATTTGGAGAGCCTCAACCTGGCTAAAAGCCCGCAGTCTCCTAGGGGAGACATTACAGAAAAAAATACTTTAGGGAGACTGAAAGAAAACGCATTAACCTTTCTCCTCGATATGGCAAATATCTGCTGAGGGTGAAAATGTACTCATTTATTAACAATCCAAATGTTGTCATCTGCATTAATCGCAACCAAAAATAACCCTGTGCTCTCTGATCCAAATAAGACACATGAATACTTGTTACATCAGTTTGTCTGGGCGCTGTGGCCTTGACCATTGCACCCAGCATTACACACAGTATTGGTTGCTTCTTACATTGGCAAACTAGAGATTTAAGCTTATTCAACTGTTGTACACACTGGATAATAGCATTAGCTAAACGCCTAAAATGTAAAATGAGAATCCTTCCTGTGTCTGTAAGTAAAGCCAGTGGCTGGCAGGACTTAGAGGAATAGAGCAGTGCAGAGAGAACTGTCTGTACTGTAGTGTGAGTAAACTGTATGGGAAGCTAGTCACATATACTGTACATGTTTGTGCGCATGTGTACACACACACACACACACACACACACACACGGGTACATGTGCAACATGGCAACAGAGCAAAAACAATCCCCCTGCAACACGACTTTAGCAGCAGGGATTTGCTGACACGCACAGCTCTTACTTTACTTCCAGTGTGTGTGCCTGTGTGTGTGCCTGTGTGTGTGTGTGTGTGTGTGTGTGTGTAGGCAGTTATGTGGAGACGTCAGATAGAGTTTGATAGTATAGTATAGTGAGCATTGAGACTTCATTTTGCTTACTGTATGTCCAATGCTCACAGTATGTGTGTGTGTGTGTGTGTGTGTGTGTGTGTGTTCTGCAGAGAAAGCAAAGCTGTAGCAGTTCTGTGTCTGATGCTGATGGAAATTGATTCTCTCTGCCATCACACATCTGAGAGGGTAGAGACACACAGTTCAGCCATAACCTATACATCATGCAACTGTCACAACCCACGGGGACACTGCATGTACACACACACACACACACACACACACACACACAAGATTAGAGTTACCGTCCTATAACGTAAAGGTCACAGGTTCGATCCCCACAAATGAGTCAAGGTGTTTGTGAGCAAGACACTGAACTCCTACCTGCTCACTCACTACAAGTCATTCTGACGGATTCATAAACTGTAAAATTTATGACACAAAATGAACAGTATTGTGCAACATCTAAAGTATAACTAACCATGGTGATTCCTTATGTGTTTCCTTCTATCTGAGACATTTATGATGTTTTCCAGTGAAGGATTGCATGTCTGTAGTGCTGTTGGAACACTAATACTAAGTGCAAACACGGGAAGAAGACATAAAACAATGTCCCTACATAAACACAGTCAACATGCTAAAACCAGAGTATTAGTGCAATCAGATTATTTCTCAAAAACAACCAAACAACACAGCTGCTTATACACAAACAGAAGTATAATCCTACTACACAGCAAGGAAAACAGGAACAAAATCTCTATCAACTTTAAAGCCACAATCACTAATTGGAATACGGCATCCTGCTACTGCTTTTAAGTTTTAATTCATTGTAGACATTTTTTCAACCTCAAACTGACTGACTGAGCAATTGATACAATAATTGACAGTATGTGTCATTTTACATGTGTATTGTTGTTTTACATGTGTATTGAGGGCTGTGAAAGTTGAATTTATATTAAGGTAAACCGGGCAATCTAAGTTAAAGCAGCCCTCTAGTTTGAGTTACTATGGGTTAGGAAAGAAAAACAAACAAAGCATTTTTTGGGAACAACTCAACAAGACGCTTGATGTCTGAACTCACAGCAAGATCCAAACCTGCTGTGTATCAATGGGTCTTCCTCTCTGATCAATATCTCCTCTGAAGAGAGCCACCTGGCACCGTGCCAAGCCTGTTGCCAGTTATCAATAGCCCCGAAACCAGAGGAGTGCATCTCTGACCTATCACAGATGTCCTGGCATCCCCAGTGACCAATGAGGAGGTGATGGAGTTGTAGTGACTTGCTGAGATAGCCAATGGGATCTCTGGTACTGGGCAGGGTTTCAGTGCGGGAGGTAACTCGACACCGCCCTATGGGACGGCAGGGAGATAAAAGGGTGTGGCCGGGCCAGACAGGCTGGTGCTTCAGTGGTGTGTGTGTGTGGTGTGCGTTTGTGTATGCGTGTGCACTTGTATTACTATACTTGTGAGGACTAGTCTGAGTTCTGGACATTAGGAACAATTACTTTTTGGTCGGTCCTCATGTTAAAAAGCCATAAGAATAGAGGTTAGGCTTAGGGTTATTTAAACCAAAGGTTATTTTGACAGGAACTCACAATGTTTCGATCCAACCTGGACCTTTGTCAAGTCAAGGGTCAAGGTTAGGCACGTATTGATGAGGATGAGGGTTAGCTGTGTGTGTACACATGTGCATCTTGTTGCTAAAATGATTCCTGAACCTCTGACCTGTAAGAAATGGGACGCATTAGAAGATGCCACTGTTGATCATTCTGCCCATGAACTGCCTGTACCAATCATCCGCATTATCCAAACAAACACTTTCACAATGCCCCATGGTAAACTCTCACCCCACCACCTCTCATGTTCTGTTTACACACATACACTCACACACACACGCCTGTCAAGTGTTTCCACACACACCAAACAAACAATAAACATCGAGGTCAAATAAACAAAACCTTTTGTTGGGCAGCCAAACGGGTCAGTGGAGGTCAAACGGAGTGCCGCTCCACACATTGGGCCCTTTCAGAACTCCCCCGGCTCCAGCCATTGTTGTGCCATGCTGCCAAACACGCATGGAGCACCTCCTCAATTAACGCCTTTTCTACTGTGTATTTTCCCATAGGGTGCTGGAAATAGTATGGCATCTCTGCCATCTGAATAAGGGCCCCCAGGCTTTTGACGCAAAGCGCTGCCGCCCCCATTTCCTCTAACTAGGACTCTGGCTGGCCCCCGGAGTCAGCGCTGCGCTCTCTCGACCCCTCACCATTGATGTGTGGGAGCTGTTGGCGTGGCCGTGACGTTAGCCCAAGTGCCTCACTAGGCGGACCTGCCACAGAGGGCTGTTTGTTCTCACGGCGCCTGACAAAAGGGACTCCCACCCCCCAAAAACTACAAAAAAAAAGTTTACCCATAGGACATATTTCGCTGTCACACAACGTCCTTGCGCTTGGTCGTCCTCGAAAGGCCATATGATTACTTTAAGTCATCTGGAGCATGATTGTTTTGGTAAAATGCAACCATAAAGGGGCATAAAGTAATCCATGACTTCTATGGACATCTATTGATGACTGGTATGAATTGCAACAACATCTACAGGTCTCTGCACTGCCCCCACCCCTTCTGTCTGCTTGAGTTACGGTGGCCTGTTTTGACACAAACAATAAAGACACATTTCCACAGTGGAGACGTAAGCTAGCTAATTAGAGCAGTGATCCAAAGCAAGAGCTAATATATCACGGTAATATATCACAATGCAAAATGCTGTAATAATAACACTGCTTTATTATTTGCTTTTTTGGTTTGAGAATAAAATAAGTTGCGATGCCAGTTGAGCAGATGAAAATGTGTGTGGAGTAAAGGCAAATTTATTGCCCGTCGCCGTAGCTTCACTGTAGGTATCTGCAGTGCGGGTGAAGCCTGCAAAGGCTGCCGCTGTCTTGAAATTCCAGAGATTTTGTATGGGATCAAAAGTGAGTTTCGAAAGCCAGAAATCTGGCAAAGTAATCGTTAAGTCATTGGTATTAATCAACAACCCTATCAAAAAGTCCGCAAATACATTATTGTCACGTTGTGCTATGGTGCAGTAAAACTCTTACTTATTGGCCCTTTAATAAACAAAACAGATAAATAAGTTTTACAAGGCTTTATGTTGGTAAGTTGGAATTTCAGGGAAGCTGATCATGATAAATGTGGTGTGAAACGCTACAACATAAAACACCGGGAATAAAAAAACTCCTGTACCGTTTCTCAGCACTAGTGCGACACTACTGTGCAACCGCAGTGTGTACGCAGATGTATGTCTATATGTCTCTGTGTGTATGTTTTATGGCATTAACATGGCTGGGCAATTACACAGAGCCCAATGATCAATGGCTGGCTGCAAGGCTGAGGCTTGGCAGAATAAATACCCAATTAAAGCCACTCATCCTGAGAGGCTGAGAGGCTGAGAGGCTAGGAGAGAGCCAGCGACAGAGAGAGAGAGGCGGTGTAATCACTGCTCAGACCCAGCCACTCAGAGGCTAACCACGCTGGCTACCACATTAACATACCAGTGAGAGCGCTAGCTGCCTGGAGATTTGGATGTTAGCAAAACAAAGCTACACACGGAGGTTGTTTAGACATACAGCGATATTTACAGAGGAAAAAAGTCTGTGTGGTTGAGGTATGGGCTGCAGTGTTGACACCTAAACAAATTAAGGTGAGCAAAAGATTTACGTTGCTAAGACTTTTCAGTATGCTCGTTAGACAGATCCACGTCTATTGGAGAATCCTTCTCCGCAGTGTCCATGAACTATTCACATGCACAGCTGAGGACTTGGTGGCCAATTAGAGGTTGTTAACCAATCAGAAGCTAGGGAGGCAGACACAAAAACATACATTTTCTCAATAATACAATTTTCACTTCTTTTTATCAATTAGACACCACCGAACAGAGAACAGAAATGATTTGTAGAAAATGATTTTACCACTGTGACAAAGTCTGACAGCACCCAAGTCAAAAGAGGAGTGAAGTGTCTCGCCTGACTGCCTGACTGACAGTTCACAGTCAACCAAATGGCATGAACTTGGCTCTTGAGGACCGCGGTGCTGTGGCAGCCGTACCATGGTAAAAACATGAGTCAACAACAGCTCTCTGCTTCGCTATGTAAACAATCCCCTCCAGAGGCTATAGAACCAAAGTTGATGATTAGACAAGGCATGTTTACAGCAAACAAAGCCTCGTGAATGGCAGCACACACGCAGGGCAACATATAGCACCCAGCAGGGAGCGGGTACCTGTCAGGCAATTAACCCGGCTTACAAGGATGGCGCTCAGCGAGTGTGGCATGAGGTTACGGTGTTGGGCCAACATGGGGACAGGTGGTTACACAAGCTGGCTCACCCACACATGCAGCACCGGACCCCATAACGCAAGCATTCCCATCACAAGCATGGCCTAGCAGTCAGAATACAGGTCAACATTTATATCGCCAAAGTGTCACTAAGCAAAGCACTCAACCCGTACGCAGTGACTTCTCACCCAATACATATGTGCATGTATTGTAGAAAAACACCTTACCGTGTAAATTGTGAAAAACAAAATAACCTTGATCATACTTTTAGGAAATACTCTGCTCTTGTACAGATTTCCTTTAAGTAGAAACTGTTTAAAAGGCCTATAATATTTAAGTATTATGTTTAATTATGGTTGTATCAATTGTATATCAACAAATATATCAATCATCAAAAAATACAGTAAGGACACCACACTGTTGCAACCATTGCACGGATCGACAAACTACACAACTGCAAAAACCCTTCTTAATAAAAACATACTTCACCACTGTTACATGGAAACCACCTTGTTTTAAGATTGACAATCAGTTATTTATAAAATTCTGCAATGGGTTTCATAGGTTCTTGAAACTTACTCAGCAGCGAAAGACCCACAGAAGCCGTACAGCTCGGAAGTTAGATGAACTTTGTTGATCCCAGAGGGGAAATTGCGTTTACTTTGGGTAAAAAATGCGAAAATCCCATGGAGTTGCGAGGTTTTCCTACGACAGTCACAACGATGTGAAATCTGGCTGACCCCATCAAAAACCAACACAAACACGGACAGTGAAATGTCGGCCTCAGCCTCCTGCCCTCCCTCTCTCCCACCATCTATCACTCTCTCCCTCCCCCTCTCATCCCCCCCCCCCCCCCTCTCTCCCTCCCGCTATCAGGCTAAGATCATGGATCACACACAGAGTTATTTATAGAGCAGGATTCCCCAAGGGAGCTCCTTGCCCCACAGACGCACACACACCCGCACAAACGTGTACGCATACACACATTTACATGAAACTGAGCACACGCAATCAAATCCAATTCAAACATAATGAGCAGAGATCAACACACCGCGCATGATAAATACAACGCTACACACACGCGTATGTGACAGCAGCATACGGCTTGCAGATTAACAGTGAGTGTAATCACTGACATAATATTACTCAGCCAGTGAGCCCCGCAGACACAGGTGCTCCCATGGGAGGGCAGGGAACGCCATGGCGACTGGTGGGAATGAGGCCAGCGGTTGGTCGGAAAGGGGAGGAGGGGTGGGGCTGGAGGCTGAGGGGGACCAATGAGGATAGCCCATTGGTCCGGCACATGGCCCGTGTGTGCACTCAGCTCTGAAGCGCTTCGGCACTTGAATGAGTCTGGGATGGGTGTGAGTATAAGTACAGTATGTGCGTACGTGTTGATGGATGTCACATTGCGTGTCAGTGGAGCGAGGCAGTTTCCTTGTTTCTTGCATGTCACCACCTCTTCGTTTTCTCCCTCTCTTTCTCCTTCTCTCGGTCTCTGAGGATGGCCATTCAATGTTCCCATACAGACAGACTCCACTGAGTAAAGACAGTCGATGGCAAGCACCAGAATACATTAAAGAGAAAACACTTTCTCAGGCTTGTATACAGATATGGGCCTCATGCTTCAACCTCCCAGTGCCTTCACTTCACCACGCCTTTTCCAACTTGCTCTCTTTTACCCATTTTCCTCTCATTTCTTCAACGTGATTTTTAAGCTCATCTCTCAACACATGGGGCACACACACACACAGTCACACCAAGACAGATGAGTAGAGCCACATGGGGACACTGCATGCAAACTGGCCACAAATCAACAAAACACACAAGCAGAAAACCCTCCTATCATCTTTCAGTGATTAAAAGTACAGATAACGATTAAAGGTATCGATATATGTAATCGAGCATGGAAAACAAATCCATGTGCGGAGACATGCACAGTTGTCAGAAGAATTTTACTCTAAAATGAGCTTTCTGAGAGCTGGAAATAAAACACTTTCTCCTACAAAATTATTGTTGGCATGAAAGTTAAACTTCATTTTTAAGCCGTCTTTTGTACTTTTTCTGCAAAAATGAGACATTTAGAAAATGGAGTAATTTGTATTTGTTTGTCATCATGTGATTAATGTGTTCTGCAAAACTGATAGGTTGCATTTTGGAATGAAACCCTTCACTGAAACATGCGTGTCTAAACAGAAACTCTGACAGACACATTCATGCACACCTCTCTCTCTCTCTCTCACACACACACACACACACACACACACACACACACACACACCCCCGACAGGCAGGCGGGAGGGACAATTGCAGTCACTGCCATCTGCTCCATTCAGTTGAAGGCTGCAGTGAGTGGTGCTGAGCGTGAGACTCCATACATCAGTACCATTCAATAAACACTGTCACTACTCAGCCCCCACACCACACACACACACACACACACACACACACCAACTGAACACATACACACACACACACAGATACACTCTAACTGAACACACGTACTCGCTAACTGATATATATCCCTACAGCAAATGAATGTACGTAAACACACATGCAGGCTAAATGAACATACACACACCAACTGAACACAGACACACATACACCGCAACTGAACACACACATGTACACCAAATGAACACCCAAACTCATCCCTTAACACACACACCACCCATACACAAAAACACACATTTAATTACAATTAACAGCAAAATGTAACTGACTAAGGAATTTCAAACAACACATCCACATGCACCATCACACATAAAAAACACAAACAGAGAGTCGGTACACTGCGTACAACAGCGAGAGCGCTTACCCATCAGTTGCGCCGTCCGGGTATTGTGTGTGTGTGTGTGTGTGTGTGTGTGTGTACAGTATGTGAGAGAGAGAGTGAGTGTGTGTGTGTGTGTGTGTGTTTGTGGCTAAATGTGCGACTCTGAAGAGAGCAATAAAGTCCACTGCAGGGCAAAATACAGCAGACCAGCCGGGTTTTCGTAGTCTGAACGGATCACTCTTTCTCTCTCTCTGTTTCTCTCTCTAGTGCTTCTCCCTCCGTTTCTCTCTCTGTCAATGACGGCAGTGCTCTGCTCTGCCCTCCGGCTGCCTCTCTCTCTCTCTCTCTCTCTCTCTCCCTCCCTCTGTTCCTTTGGTCCCCTCCCACTCTCTCTCTCTCTCCCTCGCTCGCTCTCGCTCCCTCTCAGTGACATCAGAGGGCAGTCTCAGGCATGTTGAGCATTTTATGGGAGTCTCTCTCCCTCTCCCGTTTCCCTCCTAACTAAAACACAAGCAGAGGGGGAGAGAGGGACTGATTGCAACCATATTCTCCTATGATCGAGTAAACACTATGCTTCTCCACTACACTATAGCCGTTTTTTTTTGGGACTGAATGGAGCTGAATGTTGTAGTTACTCACGTTTGTTCATGTGCTTGGCTGTGGGCTAGTGCTGTATTGTGCTTGTACCCTGTGTTGTGACCTCTCTCACACTCTCTCTGTCTCTCTCTCTCTCTCTCTCACACACACACACGCACACACACACGCACACACTCCTGTCTTTCCACTACTTGAAACTCCTGCTATTCACAAGCAGCCCAGCAGGACAGACAGTTGGTGTAAAGTGGGCTGTTGGCTTAATGATAATGGATGCTACTTGGCCTTGCAACTGGAACACACTTATTGCCATTTAACACTCATACATGCACACACACACACACACAAAAAAAAAGCACCTCTGTCTTTTCACACTTCTGTCTCTGTCTACTCCAAACACAGTAGACACCAATTAGAGCTGGACAATAATTGGCGTGATCAACAGTTTGAGTAAGTGTGTTCGAGTCAGGAGAGAAAAATGGAGGGACGAGAGAGAGAGAGAGAGAGAGAGAGAGAGAGAGAGAGAGAGAGAGAGAGAGAGAGATGGAGGCCTGAAAGTGCATCGGGGAACCGAGGAGGAGAGATGAGGTTTTTATTGAATGATAAAAGAGGAGCGATTAGGCCGGTTGAAGGATGAGCCTATCGAGTGGCATCAGAGTCCGCTGATGACAACTGCTCCCCTGGGGGCGACACCTGACAGACGGCTGGCTGTCATATCAGTGGGCGGGTTGATAGTTAGCCAATGGGAATGAAGAGAAACATGCAGGGCGGGACTGTGATTGGCAGTACGGACGGGATGAAGTTGTTTTTACCCCACCCAGTGTGTGTGTGTGTGTGTGTGTGTGTGTGTGTGTGAGTGAAAGTGAGCACATTTTGGCGAGTCCTCACTTACACGAGAGGCTACTTTATTATTAAGGCTTAGGGTTAGCCATTGGGGAATAAATGTAGTCAATGGAAAGCCCTCAAAAGAATAGTAATACAAAAGCGAGGGTGTGTGTCTTCAGACCAGCATTGAAACAACTGGCCGCTACAGATCGATGCTGCATTTACTTCTCCATGACACTGATCAATAGACTAAACTTATCAATACAACAGTACGGAAGCTATTAGAGAGTGAGCGAAAGAGAGTGACAGAGAGAGAGAGAGAGTGAGAGAGTGAGAGAGTGAGAGAGTGAGAGAGTGAGAGAGAGAGAGAGAGAGAGAGAGAGAGAGAGAGAGAGAGAGAGAGAGAGAGAGAGAGAGAGAGAGAGATCCCTGCATACAATGTGGAATTTGCCCTGATAATTAGATGTCAAATGAAGGCCATCTTTCTTCACTAGAACACATGCTCACATTTCTGCCCGCATGGAGAGATGGGAGGGTGACTTGTACCAGGCTAAAATAAGGGAATCGGGATCCAGCGATTGATCCAGAGAGATACTGTCTGTACACATCTCCTGTGTGTGTGTGTGTGTGTATTTGCGGGTGCTATTTTTGAAGTTCAACGTAGAGTCCAGTAAGTCGTTTTGTTTGTTCAGACAACACACCCACACACCTGGCTGTGATAAGGTCTGTGTTATCAGTGTGCTGTACACTGTTGACGTCAAAGGCTTAGCTAAGCTTCATGCAGCCATGACACTGATAATGGCTAATAGCTGCTACTGAGCCCAGACCACAACAGCATACACACACACACACACACACACACACACTCACACACACAAACAAACACACGTTCTCTTTTTTAGAACAGAGAGAATCGGCCCTGACCGACAGCGCCCAATACTGTCGAATTGCCTCTGAGCAAGAGCACCTCACCTGTTTGAAGGATTTGTATTGAAAATGAGTGAACATTACTTTAAATGCTTTGATGCAACCACAGTTGTCTCTGATCAGTTCAGCCATATAACATACTTGTTTTAGTGTTAATCAGGCCAGTGAACTCTGGGTCCTTCTGACTCACAGCACAGCCAATCAGCTGCCGGTCTCCTTTCCAAGAGCCAATGAGCTTCTGGTGTAATTTGGGGAGTTTTTTTGGGGGTTGCTGGAAGTCCAATTTGTCTTTCTCCATCCAAGTCACCTCCTACGTGGGTGCATTGCCCTGACCTTGTGGTCCTGTGTAGATCAATGGGTAGACATGACACTAACAGTGCAGAGGGGTTAGAGGTTCAATTCCCACTGTGGCCACTGATGCTAAAAATGTATGCACTCACGGTACTGTAAAGTGTTTGTGGATAAAAGTGTCCACCGAATGGCATGTGTCATTGCCAACGCGCAAGGCAGCAGCATGCAGAGTGTGAGATGTCATCATTGTTGTCCAATGAAAAGCCACTCCCACCTAGACAACACCCCAGGAAGCTATTCTCTGGGAAAATATGACCGACAGTCTATTATGACAGGGAAGTGAGAGAGAGATAATAGAATAAAGAGGAAATAATTTATCTCCCATGACCTGTCTCCCCTAGGCTATGCTCTTAGATGTGGAAAATAAATAAATCTTGATTTTACTTCAGCAAGACTAAAATAATGACAGTTTGCATGAGGCATTTTAGTGCATGAGGCAAGGAAGTGTGTGTGTATGTATGTGTGCATGTGTGTGTGTGTGTGTGCATCAGCATGAAGGGGTGAAGGAGGGAAAATGACTCATATGTATGAAAGGGTGTGTGTGCAGAGCTGTATATATGTTGGTGTGTGTGCATGTGCGCAAGACACAAGGCGATACGTGTGTATATCTGAGAGAGAGCGCTTGTGTAGCTATTTGCATCAGCGTGCATGTGCATGTGCGTGTGTGTGTGTGTGTGTGTGTGTGTGAGACAGACAAGGCGATAAGTGTGCATATCCCAGATAAATAGCTTGTGTAGCTATCTGCATCAGAGTGAGCGTGTGTGCGCGCACGCGCGCATGTGAGTGTGTGTGTTAAATAATGCATGTGGCGTAATGATTGCAAGGCATGCTGAGGTATACAGCGTGGCAGCCAGGCAGACGGGACTGATGAATAAGTAATGGACGGCGTCCGCCTCGTGAGTCGTAACACACACACACACATACAAACGCACACACACACACACGAGCATGCATCCACCCCGTAACCAAGAGCCGGTCTCTGCTCAGGAGGAAAAAAAAGAAAAAAAAAGACAGCAACTCTCGTTGTCGTTCCTTCTTATCCCCTTCTTTTCTCCTCTTCTCTGCTGTGACAGCGGGATGGTGGGAGAGGAGGAAGAGGAGGAACATGGTGGTGTGTGTGTGTGTGCATGGGGTGGGGTGGGGGTGGTTGCTTTTTTCATCCATTTCCCCTGAGAACTCCAGCCCGTCTCCAAATATGTGAGATACGGTGTCATTTATTATTGATTTGGGTTATTTATAATACACTCTCACTCTCTCTGCAACCCCCCTTTATCTCTGTTTCTCATTACCCTTTATATCACTCTCTCCGTGTCTCCCCCCCTGGCTGGTATAGCTGGAAATGTTGAAATACAGACACCAGATCTGAAACTTTAAATTCGATAACGTGTCTAAAATTATACTTTTCCGATACCTTTCTTTGTCAACTGAAAGCGCAGATCTTTATGCAATAGAGTGAAGAGTTTATAATGAGCCATGCTCAACTGACTTTCTCAATAAGAAAACGTTAGGCTAATGGAAAATTGTAATAACCCATTATAATAATCTAACATTTTGAAGCTTTTTGATACCTTTCAATAGCTTCTTATGTCTTACAATATCCTTATAATTGTCCTCCTCACATGTAGAGGGGCAAGTGATATCATCAGGTAAAAGCTGTTCCAATGACAGACAGCAAAATACTCTACTCAATTAACGGGTGTCTCTTTAAAATAAGTAGTGCTCCCCTTTAAGCTGAAGCGCGCATTAAGAGACCCAGGCCAGAGCACTGAGAGTCTGCTTCAGTTTACTCCAAGATAAATCTCATATCACACTTAAGCTACATTTAAAATGAGACAGTGTGTGAAGCAATTAATTTTTGTGTTCACTGTGTATTGTGAGTCATCTTTTACAGACAGGGCTGGGAAAGTGATGGGAATCAGTGTCGGTGGCAATGAACTTGTCAGTCACACCCACACGCACACACACCCACACGCACACACACACACACACCCACATACACCCACACACACCCACACACACATAGTTTTGGTTGGATTCCAATGAATTCTATTTGGTCTTGAAAACAAAGTTGCTGCACCGCTGGGCTGTTGACTTGTTTGTTTACGAGCAGCAGCACCTAACTGGCACCGTGAATCGCCATTTCTTCTCATGTCGCGGCACAAGGTGTCACACACATAAAAGATGCCGATGCACACACACACACACACACACACACACACACACTAATACCGCCACCAAAACAAACATTGGTCCAAGTGCTAGTGTCGTCTTTCCACCTCTTGCTTATGCATGCAAACATAACAGAGGCCAACGTGCACACATGTATACACATGCAAGCAGTTGATTGCATACTCCTTTCATTTGATGTCTACGTAGGTTTTATACCTGGTTAAAAATAACATCATTTTGTGTCAAATTCTACTCTAGGGACGTGCACACACACACAAACACACACAAAGTGTTCACAGGCCATCCTCAAATCAAGTTTGCCTGAGGCTTCCAATCCTGGGTGTATGTCAGGCACATCTGATCCAGCACTAACAAGCTCTACAAAGATACCAAAAACAACAATCAACTCCTACCGGTTCTGAACAAGACCTCAAAACATCAACGCTTCAAAAACACCTTGTTAAAAACCAGAGGAGGTAAGAAAAAAGAAATGCTCCGCGCTCTCGGCTGCATTGGGGCGCTCCGTTCATTCATATTTTACACCCTCTCCCTCCGTCTCAATGGTAATGCCTCGTGAGTCTGCTCCAGGCTTGCAGCAGACAGAGAGCCATTAGCTGTCGGCGATGCTGAACTGAGCTCATGGGAGATGTGAGCTTACTGCACTGCTCCCTGTGCACTGAGAATCACTCGGGTCACAGCCATGCCCCAATGCACTAAAGCTAGACCCACAAACTGTCTTTATGGACAGAGTGCAAGCAGAGGTAGCTACCTGTCTAAAATGGGCCTTATCAATATTTCCTAGGCATATAAACAGACGCAGAGGGACCACAGTACAGAAAGCAGAGAGGGTTACAGACATAGAGGGAGAGCAGTATCAAAAGCAGAGATGGGTACAGGTATAAAGGCATTACAGTAGAGAAAGGAGAGAGAGTTTAGGGGATTCATATTCAGAAACAAAGGGAAAAAAAAATCTAAGGAAAAAGAACATTCTCCATATCTTCCTGGGTAGCGTGGATTTACTCAACATACATAGTCTGGTTTTGATGACTGGCAGTTTGCCCAATTCTCTTCTTAGGGACTTCTCGCAAGTTCACCCCACATAGAAAAATAGTATGGAAGGTTGCAAAGAGAAACCGTGTTCTTTTTCTTCTGATAAATGAGTTTGCGGTAAAATATAATCTAACAGTGAAGGCCGTGCTCTAGCCATTAGGCTGTGGGCTCGGCTGTAATGAACTCCTCTTCCCGGACTAGAGGAGGCTAGCCTTTGGTCACGGTGGTGTTGTTGGCCAGAAGCAGGCAAACCCTTAGTGAGCTCAATGCAAAGGTCTGGACCCTGGAGTGGTCATCCATAATAGATGGCTTCCAGAAGCCTCTCCTGGATCCATATGGCCCTGCTATGGCTTTTAAAAGCTTTTACAAAACACACTTCTGCATTAACAAGTGGGTTTGTAGGAAAAACTGGGTAGAGGGTGGCTGGAGTCAAACGTACATATAATATCCATCTGTCTATCTTTACATCTGCACGTATATATATACACAGACACACTGTTAAGTCACATGCACACTAGGGATGCAGAGGTTCACACACCCACACACACACACACACATACAGACACACTGCTTTAAACTTCAGATATCTAACTGTAAGCATTACAGAAGCTACAGCATCTAGATCTGTGGTATCCCATGCATTTGAAGCTAGAACAATATTTTTTCTGAGCACAGGAGTCACAAACTTTAAATGACGTTGCACCAGGAAAGTTCTCTTGCTCAGGAGACTGCGTGTTGATGGCTTCACCTGTTGATGTGCCACAGCACTGATTGGATAGGAAAGTGAGATCCCAGATTTATATCCACTGAGTCATGGTCAAGAAAACTGAAATATGCCAGCTAGTTGCTGTTGCACTAGTTGGACACACAAAGACACACTCAGACTAATGATGACTTTGTGCATAAAGTTTCTCTCTTTTTCTCTCTCTTTCTCTCTCTCTCTCTCACACACACACACACACACACACACACACACACACACACACACCATCTCCCTCTCCAGACGTCTAGGTCATGGACAGCCCCGCCAGCCAGCCAGCATGGCAAAACACATACCAGGCCCTATACAAAATTCATAACCTGGTAACATGGTAAAAATGGTCTTCTTCTTTCTCACTCCATACACATACACACAAAAAAGCACACACAAGCAAACACACACTGCCAGTCCAACCTGCTATAGCTGTCAGGATAATGGCAATGATGCAGACAAAGTAGGTTAGGGCATTGCCTGCTCTGCTGGAAGACAAAAACAAGTCTGGCTCTGAGCACTCTACCGTACTTCAGCAGACTTGAATCTGTTTAAGTGTGAGCGTGTGTGCGTGTGTGTGTGCGTGTGTGCGTGTGTGTGTGTGTGTGTCTGCCTGTCTGCCTTGAACTTGGCTGACATGAAGGCCAAAACCTCAGGCTACGACTGTGAGGACTGATATAATTAGGTACTGGTACACAGTATTTTATCCCTTTTACAGCTCCCACCTCTCTCTCTTCATGATCCAATCTCAGTTCTCCTCTTTCAGTTTAAAGTTTAATGTAGTACACCATATTAGCTATATTGGTTCAGTACGGCATTTAGAGTTGTGGACTTGCTAATGGCTAACTCATTAGCTTTGGGCTTCCATTTTGACTCCAAATACGGGTCCATTTTGCTCCGATGCGTATAAACAAAACTGTAAAGTGTGAGAGACAAATAAGGCGGATGGGAGGAGAGGAGAGAGGAAGCGAGGAAGCGAGGAAGCGAGGAGCGAGAGACTGTCCTTCAGTTCATCAAAAGTTCAAGAGAGCCATTTGGACTTTGCGTGTGTGTGTGTGTGTGTGTGTGTGTGTGTGTCTGTGCGCATGAGCCCTATGGAGGATGAGCAGAAAAGAAGCAGCTGCCCGCCAGCTCTTGCCTACTCTAAACTGGCACCAGGCAGAAGCATCCATGCCAGGGCGGGGAGTGGCGTCAGGGTGGGGGCAGGGTGGGAGCTGTGGGGGCCATCTGGGAAACTGGCACCAGGGCCCGAGGGTGGCACGGGCTCCTCGGCCAGCACGTGAATACCAGGCAGGTGGTCTCCCATTGGGAAAAAAAAAAGTGGTCAGTCGTGGCAAAGTGACTGTCACTGCTGTGGTGTAGTGTAGCGCTAGAATCAGATAGAGGGTGACTTTGAGATGATGATGGATATAGACGTTAAAGGAATATACTAAGTTTTTTAGAGACTTACCCATTAAGTGATGAGAACACCAAAATCATCCATGTGTCCCCAGTGCATCATTCGCTTCAGTGCTGCATGCTAACACTTTAGCATTCACTATGTTGAGTATCAGTAGATAACTAGCTTTATCTCTTAAGTGAGCGAATGAGAACTTGTAGAAGCTCAAAAGTTAAGTGGTTAAGAAAGTTAAAATGATATGCGGTCAAGTCTGGCAGTTTTGTGTAACATTTACTCAAAATATGATACAAAAATAACTTATTGTTTTGAACCAGGGACTATTCTCCCTGTTGGCAGGTCTCTCTTCCCTACGAGACTTTGAGCATGACTTGTTTTGTTTCCATAGGAAGTGAACATGATGGTGGGGATGGCAGACTGTGTACAAACAGACAAAAAAACATTCACTGTTTAGTCACCTTCGATAACGCTAGTCACCTACTTTCACGCAACACAGTTTATGTCAGAGAGTTACCATGGAGCACTGGAGCGAAAAAAATCTACCTGCCAATCTCCCAAAAACCTGGTGTGTTCCTTTAAATCAACATGGGAAGAGCATGCACACATGCAAATATTTACAAAGTTCATGTCAAGCATCCAGTCTCACACACACACACACACATACGCAACACTGTGTTCCAGTGAGAAGGGAGGGAGGCAGCAGGGGCCTGGCCAGCAGACAGCTCTCTTCCCAGGGTCAAGGTGACCTGCAGACCGTGTCCTCTGGAACACACTTCTCCATCTCTCACTCTCCCTCTTTTTCTCCCCCTTTCCCTCCCTAACCCTGTCTCTTTCCCACTGTCTCTCT
This sequence comes from Centroberyx gerrardi, assembly GCF_048128805.1. Taxonomy (NCBI): domain Eukaryota; kingdom Metazoa; phylum Chordata; class Actinopteri; order Beryciformes; family Berycidae; genus Centroberyx; species Centroberyx gerrardi. The sequence continues at coordinate 11,075,328 of NC_136006.1, read as the reverse complement.
CTCCTTTTCATCCATTACATCTACAATCCTCAGAAACAACAAACAAACAAATATATATACACACACATTGCGCTCTTAAGTCTAAATAACACTTCATAATATCAAAACTTGAGGATAACCTCCAGCTGGCATGTTGCCTTGGGGACTTAACAGGGCAGCGGTATCAGAGTTTTCCCAGTGCTAAACTCCCATATCAACAGCCATGTGTGAGATATCACAAATCAAAGCAAATCAACTTGATTTTCTTCCTTTTTAAATGCATGCTAGAGCTCACTAAGGGAGAAATAGTCAAGTATATTTCAATCGTTTTTATGATTTTACATTTCAGTTTGACTTTCACACTTGAAATAAATGAATAAATGAATGAATGAATGAATGACTAATGACTAATGAATAAAGTCTTATCTGATTAGTGTTAAGAAAAAATTGCAGTTGAGGTCAAAGTTTAGGGCTAAATATTTTAGATTACATAATCTATATATAGATTATCCACACACTGGATTTAAGCTCCTTTCTAAATACTTTAATTCATTCAATATAGTACAATGTTTCAACCCTAATGTCTTTGTCAGGAAAAACAATAAAATAAATATGATCAAAACTATTATTAATTATTATGCATTATTAATAAATATTTTATCACTTAGCTTAAAATAATTTTCTACATTCTTCTGAGTGTGGAAACCCCTTAACATGCCTTCTGGACTGTTGCAATTGGCAGTTTGCACCAATTTGAGACTAAACAGCAGAGAAGACTAATAAACTCGACTGACTGATTGACCTCACTTGACACAACTACAACATAAAATCTCAGCCTCTTCTGACAAGGGAAACTAAACTATAATTCTCTATCGGAGAACTTTTGATAATTGGAGCCTTTATCATTACTTGGGTTTATTATTTGTGAATTGGGAGTTAATTTTAGAAAGCAGACTAGGCAGCAGAATTGGCTCCCTGGCAGCATGTTAGAGCTACCATATTAGAGCTGGGCCAGACATGTTCAGTGCAATCAGAGAGAGGGAGAGAGGAAGTGTAGAGGGAGAGCAGGAGGAGAGAGAGAGGGAGAGAGAGATGGAGACGGAGAGAGCATGTAAAAATCAGAGGCCAAATGAGCATAGAAATAGAAATCACACACTGAGAAAAGAGGGAGAGAAGATAGGAGTTGAGTGTAAAAGCGAGAGAGAGAGAGAGAGAGGAAAAGAGTGAGGGTGATGAAGTGTGTGTGTGAGAGAGAGAGAGAGAGAGAGAAAGAGAGGCAGAATATGTTCCTCTCCACTTTCCTGATTTCCCTTCCAGAGTTTTGAAATGGTAATGAATCTGCTTATATTTGCATAACGTGCCTCTCTCATCACTCTTTTTCTACTTATCCATGTCCTCTTCTCCTCAAATTGCTGTTCCCATGTTTTTCTTCCTCTCTCTCTCTCTCTCTCTCTCTCCCCGTCTCTTCTACCCCCTTCCCCCCTGCCTCCAATCTCCCTGTCAGGTTCTTAAGTGCTCATAGATAATTGAGGGCACTAAATAAAGACAAGCTGTTCATTCAGAAGACAGCGGCTGGTCAACAGGTCTGCCACTTCCTGTATGAACAGCCCTCCATCTCTCTTTCTCTCTCTCTCTCTCTCTCTCTCTTACTGTATTTGCTCGCCTCGACTTCTCATTCCGCTAAGCCTTAATATCAGCGCTTTGCAGACAGAAAATGAACGCGCTTACAAAGCCTCGAAGCTTAAAAAGCCACTAGTCACGTATGTTGACGAATACCGACCGCGCGCACCCAGGCCCATGATGACAGGGGTCCTATTGAAACCACTGTTGGTCTCCATTCCTCCTCTCTCTCTCTCTCTCTCTTCCTCCTCTCCATCAATCGCACTCCCTCTCATCTCCCATCCTTCCCTCCTCCTCTCTTCTCCTAATCCCCCCTCCTCCTCCTCCTCCTCCTCCTCCTCCTCCTTCCTCCTCACTTCTCTCACCTTCCCTCCCTCCTCCTCACTCCCTGCAGCGTCTGTGCTCTGACAGTTATGTGTGAGTAGAGCGTGGGCTGCTGCTAATTTGTGCAGAGTGGGAGAAAGCTGTTTTGGCTGGGGGAGAATGAGCCCAGTTTAGCCTATACTGTGGAATGGACGGACGGGGACAGACAGACACACACACACACACACACACACGTTAGCCCAGCCTCTAGTGTTGGCTCCCTCTCCCGTTGTCACACACACACACACACACACAAACAAACGCTCCGACACACGTGCACATTTAAGTGCAGAAGTGACTGCGGAAGGTGATATTACTTCTGTTCCTCTCACCTCCCCCTTTGCAGAACTTAGTCACCCTGGTTAATATGCACCCAAATCTGTCTCAGCCTTCCTCATCATCCCCCCCCTCCACCTCTTTGTCCTCCTCTTCATCGCCCCGTCACATCAGTCATTCATTCTGGCTGACACTCATCCTACTTTTGATCCTTGAGCGAATGACTCACTGAAATGGAAACACACACACACACACACACGCACATAGCGCTGACCCCCAGCTGATGCCGTCGCAATGGCTTCTGTGTGAGAGTCGACTTCACAGCATAGGACATGGAAGGAGTTCTATATAGTCTATATAAACTCTCTGTCTCGCTCCAACATGCACAAACACACACACACACACACAGAAAGTGTTGCTGTCGCTCTTGGCAAGTCATTTAACTAATTCTAACACATCTCATGAATGTGTTAACAGAACATTGTATTTCCTCCAATAAAATGATCTTGTCCTTTTTTTGGGAGGAAGTACAACATCTAGTTATCACGTTCATAGGATGTGTTATAATTAGTCACGCCGCTTGCCAAGACAGTTTCTGAGATGCTGGTCGTGTTTTAAGAGAGGAATGTTTCATCTTACCAGAGTTTGATGGGAGGCCTACGTACTGCTAGCGGGGTTGTTGAGATGGATTTGTTTGCTTGAGAGAGAGAGAGTGTGTGTGTGTGTGTGTGTGTGTGTGTGTGTGTGTGTTAGGAGTGTGCAAAGATGCTACTATTTGTATTTTTTCTGTAATATCTGTAATAATAATGATGATAAATAAAAATAATAAGCATTTGCTCAACCAACCAAATTATCTGTATTTGTAAAAATCTGAAGGTGGGTGGGGCTTAAAACGGAAGTGGGTGTGGTTTAAAAATCCCCCAAATTCTTAGCTTTTCCCCCCTTGTAATCATTACCATTGCTATTACATTAAACTTATGGCTTTACGATGATTTATCAATAAAAATGTATAAAAAGTATAAAGTAAAGTATAAAAACAACACATTTTTTTTGTTAAATGCAGCTTTTTCAACAGCCACCTAGATGTTATGTAACCTAAACATAGGCTTTTATAAACAGACTCGGAGAACAGGGAGTCTTGATTCACTCCCAGTCAAGCCAACTTCTCTCTTAAAGTCTATCAGCAGAGCAGAGGAGAGGAGCAGAGCCGCCGGGACAAGAAACAGAGAAAAACTGGCCTTAGCAATGCTAAATTAGTAATCAAAACAAATACAATATTCCCGCAGCAAACAAAAAGCATAATTATGAACAAGCAAGCAACACTCTCTCTTTGTTGCAGCTCCGTGCGTATGTGACAGACTGACTAAGAAATACAAACAAACCCCGCCCACTTCTCTTCCGAGTTCAGTGAGAAATATGTCGAATATGGTATTTGGATTCAGGAACATCCCCAGTGTGTGTGTGTGTGTGCTGTTCTTTCCATTTCTGTTCATTTTATATCACCCATAAAACAGACAGATCAATGGAAAGAGAGAAGAAGGTGTGGGAGAGAGAGAGAGGGAGGGAGGAAGAACGGATGAGAGGGAAGAGAGAGGGGAGCAATAAAAGCCTTCCTCCATTTGCTTTCTTCATCATACTATAAAGCAAGGAATCTGTCTGTGTGTCCTTCGCATATCTCGAGAACCGTTCGTCCGATCGACTTCACACTTGGCGGGTGTATTGCTGGGGACCCAAGGACGTGCAGTGTCGGATTTGGACACGCGACACGTTCAATATTAATAAACTTTGAATAAACAAGCGAACGGCGCTCTGTGCAGCGGTGGGGCGGGGCGAACAGCGCTCTGTGCAGCGGCGGGGCGGGGCGAACAGCGCTCTGTGCAGCGGCGGGGCGGGGCGAACAGCGTCTGTGCAGTGGCGGGGCGGGGCGAACAGCGCTCTGTGCAGCGGCGGGGCGGGGCGAACAGCGTCTGTGCAGTGGCGGGGCGGGGCGAACAGCGCTCTGTGCAGCAGCGGGGCGAACGGGCACTGCACTAGTTTCTACAAGGAAAGATATCCAATGTAGAGGAGTGTGTTCAACTCGATGAAACCAATTTCAGTCTCTTTTTGTATATGCTATGTAGGGTGCTGAATCCCTAGAAAGAAATAATCCATGAACAACGGACAGCACTCACTATTTATTTATGTGAATTGTACTAATGAGATGATTGAGATCAATTAGTGTTTCTTTGTTTGGAGAAGGTATTTAAACCCTGCTATTGTATGACTGAACCAAACACACCAACACCCGGAGGAAGGCAGGTGCCGAAACGTCCCGAGCGGTGTGAAACTTGTACATCATCATGTAAATAAACAAGAGAAGTTTACACTTACGTTCATAGTGTGTGCCGCCTGTTGTTCATGGATTACAAGGAAAGATACAAACACAAGACAAAGCAAGATGCCCATCGCTTTGCATCAAACCATTTAGCTTATATTAGCATGAGACAAGATGGTATACGTGTATACATATGCTTGTATGCGTGGTGTGTGTGTATGTCAGTGTGGGTGTGTGTGTGGGTGTGTGTGTGTGTGTGTATATGCACTCATGTGTTGCTGTAAGGCCATGAAACATGCTATTAACAGACCACGGGCTCCAGGTCTTGGCAACCGTATTGGTGACATCACCGCCGCGTCAGCGTTTCCTCCCGCCACATGGGACTAACATGCCGCTGGTGGGCTGACGACATGCTGGTGCGGCGTGAACTTCCCACGTTCCTGTCAACAAGAGCGCGAAGCTCGATCGACACCTCTCTGTTCACACGCACTCGCTCGAACACGCGCGAGTGCACTGACACGGAGAAGTTCTCAAGGAGTAAGCCGCCGAGGAAAAGATTGGCAGGTACTAAAAACGGCGTGTGACATCAGCTTGTGGAAATGATTACACGCTCATGAGTGCATAACAAGCTTTCTCACACATACAAACACTGGCAGACAGAGTGTTTTCTAAAGCCAGGTGCAGCAACCGTGATGCCACCAAATCACAGGTCAGCAGTGATGGTCGGTAATCACACTTAGTGCATTACTCATCAGTAAACCCAAAGACATTACTCCATCAAACACAGTTCAAAGTTAACCAAGACTATTTATGAAGTCTCCGAGTAGGGATGCATCAGTCCTGGTATATGAGGCCAATACCAGGCAGAAACAGAATGTGTGTAAAAATCAAAGCAAACTAAATACATATTCTGTTTTGTCCACATGTAGGAGATTCAAGATTCAACTTTATTGTTCTTTGGATTAAAAAAGGAAATTTGCCCTCAGCTTTAAGCGGCTCAGTTAAAAATACATAAATAAATAAATGAATGAACACAAAGGGCAAGAAAGGAACAACGGTCTTACAAAGATACAATAGAGTACAGCAAAAGATGAAAGATGTTAAATATCTATAAAATGGGGGAAAACGGATAATATAACAGATTTTGTGATAAGGGGGTCATTGCTGTGGTGTTTCTGCTCTGCACAAGTCACTGTGATGTGATTTCTTGGATTTTCTGTTGTTGAACTTGGAGTTTCTGTAGGTGGCGCCTACAGTAGCCTACAGGAGCCTAGACCAACCTGCTACTGGATGTTTAGAAGCAAATGAACTGGGTATAGGTTGAATCAGTATTGTAGTATATCAATTGGTGATAGATTTATATGAAAATGTCACCAATTTTGACATTATCAATTCACTTGCACTTGATCAGTCAGTCAGTCAGTCAGTCAGACAGTCCGTCCGTCCATGTAGCTCAGTGAACAGTGACGTGTCCTTCCCAGTTGGTAGCCCCGAGATATGCTTGAAACGGCTGACAACCCACAACAGAGCCCTCTCTCACACACACACACACACACACACACACACACAGCGGTCCTACCAGTTCGAAGGTGGTTGAGTGCAGCTGGTTTAAGAAGTTCCAGAGGCTGCTCCTTGCTGGTCAGGCCACCTGTCAGAGAGCAGGAAGAGTCTGTTTCACATACGGTCCTCAGTATGACACCAAACTAATCTACTAGCTAGCCTCAGAATACCTAAAAACCAGTCTACAGCTCCAAGTAAACAGACGTTAAGAAGAAGAGGAGAGGGAAATGGGCACACCGAGGCTAGAGGGAGGAGTGAGAAACCAGCTGAGAGTGAGAAAGGAAGAGAGGGAGTGTGTGTGTGTGTGTGTGTGTAAGTAAGTAAAAGTGAGCAAGAAAAAGACAACAAGAGGTATGACTACGGTAATATGATATCCAGTCACTGCAGCAAGAGAGAGAATGAAGGAGAGAGAGTGAGACAGATACAGAAAGTAATGCAAACATCGACGCAGAGCGAGCGTTAACTCATTACATGTGCTGCCTTTGCTTAAACAAACACAGGCCCGTGTCTCATGTTTGTGCACGTATGTGTGCACACACACACACACAGAGCAGCACGTGTTGCAGATGATAATTACAGTGGTAACAGGAACAGACAGTAGCTCAATTCAGGGAGCACCTGTCTATAAATAGCCTGGTAGGGCACACACACACACACACACACACACACACACACACACACACACACCTCTCCTATCCTTATGTAACCATCCCCACTCCTCTCCTGTTCCTTTAAATTGTTGCCACAATCAATGTATTTAAGAACTATTTAACACCACTATCTTGTTTTGTTAAACCCACAAATCTCCACCTCTCCTCTATAAAACTGCGACACTTTTTTAAAAATAATCTCAGCTGGAACTGTTTTTATGTCTTGCTGTTCAATCATGGATTTTTGTTTTTGTATTTTGTTTGACCACATTTTGTTTCACATCACTAGAGATAAGCCCGAGGCATATTTCCACATGTGTAAACTCCAATCTGATTTATTGACTGAAGCTCTGAAGGGGGCACAATCTGGCCCCTGGAGCTAGTATTAGACTTTACAAAAAAGTGATATCATGTGCTGTATCCCCAGCTGTATCTGACCTAGGTATGACATGTCTCTCACACACACACACACACACACACACAAACAGAAAGCCAATAATTAGCCTGGTGGATCGAGATGTAAGCAGCCTGTTATCAGGCAGATAGATATAAGAGTGTTTCTCAGGAGATAGTCTAAGGGAAAAGTTGGCCACACCTGAACTTGTAGGTGAAGTTGCCAGTCAGCAGACAATAATTTGCTTGTGTTATATGTTACACCCATTACAGCAACACCATTTAATAATAATGATATGATTCTTTATTGATCTGCGAAAGGAAATCAGCAGGTCGGATGCTTGCTGGCTTGAACCCTGGTCCTCCCTGCTCACTATGCAACCCTGCCACACTGTTTGTGCTTCAACCTGCAGTCAGCTAGATCAAATCAGGATTCAATGGATTTTAGCCTGGTGATGTGGCTGCTAACAGTCTGAGCTCAGCAGTGTTTCCCAAAGGCTGTCAGTTGGGACAGGGGTAGAGACAATCATACTATTTTCGTGAAGCGGACCTCCTCAACATATCATGTAAACAATGTTTCAAACTTTGCCCCCACTCAGTTTGTGTCAGTGCAGACACAGTGTGAGTCAAGCAGCATCGAATGTGATCACTACTGTGCACCGTGTCATAGGTGCAATGAATTATGGTCGCTGTATTTCACTAAAATGCTTCCAGTGCTTGACATTAAATCTAAGTTTTTCCAGTTTACCTGGACAGGCTGCCCAAATATTAACATTATATGGGTAAAGAGATGACCCTATGAAATACATCCTGGTTGCTCAGCAGATTGAAGTGCATACCACAATATACTTGCAACATTTGAATCTGGCCCAGATTCAAATCCATCATTGCTGCATGTCATCCTCTCTCTTTCTCCCATCTTTCCTGTCATTTTTCACTGTGTGCTGTCTAATAAAAAGCCGAAATGACTTGAGGAAAAATAGTTGAGTTTAGTGGCCATTTTTCCCCATCTCAAGAGGCCCTTCTGTCTCCAATAAGGATGATTTACTGCCGTTTATCACAATCTAGCAAAGCCTGCATACTAGGAAGCAGCACATCATAAGACTGTATTGGATAGCGATGCACGACTCTGCAATTCCTGAAATCTACTCCGACTCCTGCCATTGCAGTCGAAACGAACGGATTCCTCAGTCTCAACATTTAAAGCGGATGCAATTTGACAAATTTTGTGACCATGCTGCTGCTGTCTTGGCAGTTTATTGACAGCCAGAGGGCCTTGAAAATCTAAATCCAATTATTTTCTGCGGACAGCGACAGATTTGTATTGAAATTGAAAAACTTTTGAGTTCGAAGAGTAGGCACGGCCACATGCATCATCATCATCACTGGACCACTAGAGACAGACATGAGGAAGGCCGAGAGAAAAGGAGTGTGCAAGGAAAAAAAAAAAAAAGGCAGGAGCAGAGAGAGGGAGAGGGGAGACCATGTGCTGTGTCACACATGAACGAGCACCGGCACATGACACACTCACAACTACTGGGGCCTTTGTTTTTCTGGGTTGCTGGGCGCTATTTTCAGCCCAAGCAGACTGCTACATGATTAATACATGACAGAGGGCGGGACCGAATTAAATATTCATATCGCACACACGAGCACACACCACACGCATACTCTTACATAGGCAAAACCTGCTTCCTTTGTTTGTGTTTCGATACTGAGCAAACGCAAACATACAAAACTCCAACACCACACCAGAAAAAAAAAAACCCCAAATAAACAAACAAAAAACAACAACACACATGTTTATCTGTGGATGGTGGAGGGAAGGAGAGGAAGCCTTAAAGTCTAAAGGGAGAGGAGAAGAAAGACTAAACAACTGGGGTTTGTTTTGACGGAGGATTTTAAGAAGGCTGGATGTGTGTATGTATGTCTGTGTGTGTACGTGTGTGTGTGTGTGTGTGTGTGTGTGTGTGTGTGCGCACACGTCAGTGGGGTGGCAGTGGCAGATGGCAGAAAGACGACACCAGAGCCTGATGGGCCAGAGAAGGGCCGAGCAGTCTCACACACACACAAACACACACACACACATACACACACACACACACACACACACACACACGGGAGTGCTAAGTGCAAGTGTAGTGTGACTGTGAGCTCCTTGCACAGTTTCCCTCTGTTAATGACAACCATCACTTTCTCTTTTTTGCTTTTTGCTCTTAGGACTCCTTAAAACACTTCTTGTGGACACATAGATGCCCCTGGACCACACTTTGGAAACCACTGGCCTCCATAACCTATGGAGTGTGTCGATATAGGTGATGACTAGAGAGAGTGGAGTGAGAGATAAGCAGAGAGAGAGAGAGTGAGAGAGAGAGAGTGAGAGTGAGAGTGAGAGAGAGAGAGAGAGAGGAGATAAAGAGAAATTGAGTTTTGTGTGTGTGTGTGTGTGTGTGTGTCCATGCATGCATAAGTATAGGGAAGTGTGTGTATTTGTCTGTGCGTGTGTGTGTGTGTGTGTGTGTGTGTGTGCTCGTATAGGAAATGAACCCCATGGAAACCAGGCTGGTTTCTACGTCGTCTTCTCATGGAGTGAGCAGACTTTGACCTTTGACGCCTGGGGAGGAAGACAGACCAAGGGCTCTCTGCCTCAACACACACGGATGAGAGGCAATCGCCATGGAAACCAAAACAAACAGATATGCAGGAAGAGAGGAAAAGAGAGGGAGAGAAAAAAAAGAGAGAGACTTGTATAGGCAAGGCATGTATGCATCTATGCTATTACATCAAAGTAGAACACTGATAGGAGGACTATATTTAAGTATATGGCTCAAAATCTACCAGTCCATTGAATTACAAGTATTAGAGTGTGCAGCCCTATCTGCTCCCTTAAATTTGACAACTATTTTACCACTGCACCCCACAGAGAGTACTGCGTAAGACCCATATTGAATAGAATAGAGGTTCCAGGATGGATAGCTTCTAAAAACACTAGTATGCAGTCTTTTAGCCAACCACTGGTCTAATTTACCCTGCCTGGCTCACAATTCACTGTCTTCCAAGGCCAGCCACAATGGACAGGCTGCCTGTATGTACAGTCCACTTTTGACTACACACTGTGTCTGAATGTGTCTGCGTGTGTGTGTGTGTGTGTATGTAACCACACACTTGCCTCCAGAGCGCTTCTGTCCAGTCCAAACAAGGCACTTATCCATCTACTTTCCTGTCCATGCTAGGCCTCTATTGTCTAAAAGAGTTGTATTGAGTAGTTGTCCTCTCCGCAACACAACCACCATCTGCTATTATAGAACTACCGACAGATAAAGTTCAAGAGGGATGAGACAGAGATGGAAGACCTGTTAGGTTCACTACCTCTTACAGCTCATGCTGTAGTCCAAGCTTTAGCGCTGCCAGGTTAAATGAAAAGAAGTGGACACTTGAGATAGCATGGAGTCTGTTGCATGGAGTCTGTTGCATGGAGTCTGTTGCATTGAGTCTGTTGCATGGAGTCTGTTGCATGGAGTCTGTTGCATGGAGTCTGTTGCATGTTTTGCACTGTCTCTTTGCATTCCATCATGCCGTATTTCACCAAAAATGTTTGTTGCTACACTAGCTAAGTGTACTTTTTTGTTTTCGCATGTTTTTTAACTCTTTTGAAGAAAACACTGCTGTGCATCATATGTAGCCACATTACCATTATATAAATAATCACAGTAAAGAATGACCTATGGGGCATTATTGCTGCATTAAACTGTCATGGTCTACATACCAGCAGAAAATGTAGAATGGTTAGTATGGAGAACACTGTTACATTCAGCATGCTAACGTACAGCCAAAGGGGACTCAGCCCCTGGACAGATAATGTAATGACCTATATGACCTGTGCCATATGCGTTGCCTTAAGCAACAGTTAAGTATGGACAATTCCCCCAGCGACATGTAGGAGCACACATATGGCACATAAAAATACATATAGGCCAGGACATGGTGCACGCATGCCTCCAGCCCCAAGTGGGAGAGAGATTTACTCTTCTACATATGTGTGTCATATCCCATCTGAAAAAGCCTATATGTGTCGACAGACTTCCTTGTGGATAGACATACGTGTTCGCCACATGGAAAAGGAAGAGGGGCAGTGCCAAGTTAACCGCGTCTGGCAAGAGGACAAGTTGGCATGTAGACTGGCAGGAAGCGGGCGTGCCTGCTTCAGTGAGTACACACCCGGTGTACAGTGGTGAGGAGAGCCCATCAACTTTGCTCCGAGACGCAATAACGCACACACACGCTCATATATACACCTGTACATAGACAGCACATACACATTTGCGCGTACACAAACACACATCACCCTTCCCCCTGCTAGACTGTTAAAGTGCCCAGTCGCCCTGCCCCAGGCTGCCTTTACCTCAACCTGACCGCCAATCACCACAACAGTGTGCCAGCCATGCCAACCTGTCTAGTCCACTACAACTCAGTCTGCTGTATTCGGAGCCCTCACTACCAGCCTCAGAGCTTTGCCAATGCCCCAGCCCCTCTGCCAACTATGCCATCCTGTCTGTAGAGGCTCCACCAAAACTGCCCTTCTGCTCCAACCAAACACCATGCCAGTCTGAGAGAGTGCCAGCCATGCCAACCTGTCACCGCCACTCTAAACCACAAGACAACCTGCTGGGAAGCCAAAAAACGACGAGTTTCATTCCAAAATGAGATATCCATCATTTGACTGTTACAAAAATGATTGATAGCAAAAAATTTAAACAAACTATGGTACTCTTTAAAGGCTAATGCAACTTCAGTCCTTCGTTGACAAAATGCTAACATTTTTACACACTGGATCCTCTCTATTTAAACAGATATTAAATAATGAACATGAATTAAAGATATCCTTCCAAATGGATATATATATATATATATATATATATATATATATATATATATATATATATATATATACTCATTTTCCCCATGGGGATCATTAAAGTTTCATCCAATCTCATCTTTTGAAATAAACTATTCATATGGTACCAGTCGCACTAACCTACTGGAGCCTGGAGCCTGGAGCCCATTCTGTGTGCCCTTGTACCTCCACACCACTGGCAGGTGCCAGGCTGGAAATGATGCCCTGCTGCCTTCTAAATAGGAGCCAGTCTACCTGCCACAAACACTGCCAAGTCACTATGCCAAGGGTCAGCAGTTAGAAGATAGGAGATGGTTCGCTTTGGTAGAACAGTTTCATGTTTTAGTGCACAGCCCTCTCAGAGAGTTCATGAAAAGATAAGCCATCAATGCCGGTCACAGTTACCACCATTCAAATATGCATTTTGAAAGTTTGGTCTAAAAATCATGCTTCAAATGAATGTAGAAAAGTAGCAAACTAAACCGAGGTAATATTTCATTTTTGGACAGGGCTATACTCAAATAATTTACAATTATTGCTTTAAACTGGGGAAAATGCACCAGCGAAGCTAATGTTGGAGGCTGAGTACTTTTTTTGTTTTTGTTTTTAAACACACACACACACACACACACACACACACACACACATAAATTACATCACACATGAAATCTGTCCAGTGACATTTTGGTTTAAATGCCAGCATCTCAATCAGATAATTTCAGCAGGAACGGCTGACAGCAAGACTTCCTGGTTTGCAGTGTTTATGAAATGAATGTTTATAGAACAGGAGATTTGGCAGTTTTTTACCTTCTTCCATTTCTTGGTGCTTTATTCGAGTGTGACTATGAGCCAGAGTCTGTGCGCTGGGCTGAATCCCTCCATAACCTCTCACCACTGCCTTGCTAAAACCGCTTGTTGATGTTGCGGCCATGTTTACCAACTACTTAACACTTCCTCTGGGCATTCTAAACCTAGAAGATAAACCACACCCTTTGACTGTACTTTTACTGCCGGGCCTTTTTAAGTCTGTCTGTGTGTCTGTGTGTGTTTCTCTGTGTGTGTGTGTGTGTGTAATAGGCAAGGGGCAAGGCATCTTGGCCCCTAAATGATCTCAGACTTAGGTGTGTTTGTATGTATTATATGTTTGTGTCTGTGTGTACAGTATGCATCCAGTATGCAAACATCCATCCACACATCAACATTGGTACCCCATATACACTCACTTTCACACACACATACACACAAATACACACAGAGGACTGTTCAGAAAGAGGCTAGTGGCCATGTGGTCTGGCAGCAGGCAGGCAACAGGAGCTAGCTCCATAGGGAGACAGGAGATCCCCCTGATACCTGAGAAGGGTGCTGTGTGTGTGTGTGTGTGTGTGTGTGTGTGTGTGTGTGTGTGTGTGTGTAGCTCAGTGTCTCTGTGTGTCTCTGTCTGGTTTTTGGCTGCAGAGACACTTGAATGTGTATCGTACCCAGTAAGACAGAGACGGAGGCATCTGCAGAAGAGTGGAGGGGTCACTGGGTAGAGAGAAGGGCCCCTCTGTCTGTCAGAGCGCTGCACATATGGACATTACATGGTAGATTAAAGTTACTGGTTAGGGAATGAGTCCTCACAAATATAGTAATACACGCATATGCATGTGTGATATACACATTAAGTACACTCTCTCTCTGTGCCTCCAGGCTGTGCTCCTGCAGAGAGGAAGACACTATTTTTAGGGGTCCAAGCACTCCTGCAAAGTTGACTCAATCTGCACCAAATTTTACACACACCATATTTCAACTGCCTACATCATGGCTACTCCAGAGAATTTTGATACATGTCATGTTTTGGCCAAGACACACTAATGAAGTTGACAGCAAAAATGCGCAAACCTAAAAACTTAATGCCAGAGCAATCAATCACGTCAGATCACAATTGATCATGCTCCATAATGTTGCTGTGACTTCAAATTGGCAATTTTGCAAATTGCGATTTCTCAGGCATCTGAGTGTGTTTGGCCCATGGGCTCGGACCACTTGAGGCTATATTTTAAGATTTCTAGGACATTTATGCTTTATTAGCAAGCTGACCATTTTGAGAGAGACAGTAGAGAGAGGGGGGTGACATGCAACTAATGTCCCAGGCTGGATTCAAACCCGGGACGTCGCAGTTACATGGTACGCCTTCCAGCCACTGAGTCACCACAACGCACTGAGAAAGTCTGCGGAAATTGTTTTTCATACTGCAAAAGAACGAATGGCAGCAAATGGCTTCATCTTCTAAAGGTAGGACAATGAGCGCTGATATCTCAACTACGCTGACTGTGTGTGTCCCTCTGTTGCTCTGTCTCTCTGTCCCGAATTACTCTCGCTTGCGCTTTTCTTTGCGTTTTTCCCCTCAGAAACAAGCGTGGATGTGCGAGAGAGAGATTGGACAAGGCAAACCACCATCCAGGCTGTAACCACTGGAGTTAAATATACCTCCTGTCTGTCTTACAGCCTGTTTTCACAAGAGCTGTGTTCGCCGTTCGTGGTTGGATGCCTGGAATACGGGTGTGATTCCCAACATGTCCAATCATGTTGATACTCAGCGAAGTGTGTGTCACAGCCAGCAGTGTGTGTGTGTGGACAAGGTGAAAGCAATACGCGTGCATGTTTGTGCATGTGTGTGTCTACAGGTGTGTGTAAATGCAAGCTGTAAGAGCAGCTACCTTTCAACGTTTCCCAGTAGAAAACTCTTTATAATATTTTTTTTAAATATTATACACAGATATGAATAGATCAGAAAGGCTCATTATTCACATCTCCGTGCATTCTATAGGTGATTTACCTAATTGTGGCATTTCTATGATGCCTGTGTGTGTGTGTGTGTGTGTGTGTGTGTGTGTGTGTGTGTGTGTGTGTGTGTCCAGTGAATCACATGTGTATGGGCTCACCTCTGTGAGGCAAACAGGAAGTGTGACTCACCTCCTCTGTTCATTGGGTGAACAAGTCGCTTGGCAGCCACACACGGCAATGACCTGCTTCAACAGCCTCCAAGACACACACACACACACACACACACACACACACACACACACACACACACACACGAGCGCACACGCAAACAGTTATAAAAATACACACATTTGCCAGTAATGATTTCTTTTGAAACGTATGACTCATTACAGATGGCAAGATAACAATGATAATACACGATGCGTCCACTGTGTGTGTGTGTGTGTGTGTGTGTGTGTGTGTGTGTGTCATCCTCACTTGTTCCAAGTGCGTTTTCCTTGTATTAGAGCTTCAGAATGGGCTCCACGACCCTTACTTTAGTTCATGTAGGTTGTGTTCTTTAACCCCCCTGTTCAACAAAAAAAACAAAACCACCACAAACCGACTATAGATCAGACCGGCACATACGACTCCACCTCTACTAGGGGGGTACAAAGTGGAAATCTGTATTGGTCTAAATGTGTTTTTACATGTTTTCATTAGAGTGTGATCAGCCTGTTTAGGTAATTGTTCACTAAATTAAGTAAATTAGGAAAGACATGTCTTTAGATTATTGCGTGACCCTGCTTGAATTTGAGCGTCCGCAATATCTGGAAAATGAAGGTTATTTAGATTAACTGTTCAGCCTTCACGCCCCCTCAGTCTCTCTCTCTTTAAAAGTGGATCAATGACTCATCTCAGTGGCCAGACATTATATCCCAACACATACACCTACTTGATCCAATCACCAGGACAGTAAAAGTAAATGACTGAATGTGTCATTGTTTTGGCTTTGATGGCAGTCCTGTTTACCTATGCTGTTGACTTGAATGAGTGACTCCACTGTCCAAGCAGCCACCCACTCAATAGTTAGATGGCGAGCTAGCAGTAAACCGCTAATGTCTCTGAGAACCGGAGATCAGGATTTTTTACACTTGCTGGAGGTGCAATCCACAACACAGCAACTTTTCATCATGTTTTCCAGTCTGTTTAAACAATGTGGTGTGGTCTCAAAGCTGACCAACTCGCATACGGACAGTACTCTTCAATATGGACGATCGTCTTCTTTCCCCCAAAAGGGGGCACAATGGCGCGGTGCCGGTTTGATCTATCCAAGACTGTCACCAAAAGCCTGGCCAATGCAGCAGCAGCATGTAGATTCATTCAATTTCAATTCACAAAGTGGATTTTCTTACAAAGTTCTTATAGCTAACCTAAAGGAATTTAAAATGCAGACTATCATTAAGTCAACTGTGGTTTCAATTTGTACTTTGAACAGAGTGAAAGTGAATTGACGAAAGCTCTGATAAAAACACCTGCTTGCTCATACACACACACACACACACACACACACACACACACACTCACTCACACCCATTCCAGAAAGAAGTCGACAAGGTCAATTTCAGAAGTCCATCAACTCTGCTGATAGTGGGGTCTGCTTTTGGCAATAAAGCAACTGCAATAAAGGAGCTGTTATGTTGTAAAAATCAATGTTTCCCCTGTGAGGAAAAACAACCAACCACCAAATAACTGCTGGCTGCCAGAGAACCGCACTTGGAGAAATTTGACAGAGAAAGGAGGAGATGGAGAGAGAGCGAAAGAGAGAGAGACAGCTAGAGAGAGGGATTGAAATATAGAGATAAAGCAAACAAACTGAGACACTTGGGATGACAGGGAGGGGGGTTGTGGGGGTGGTTTGGCTGGGACGGACATGAAGGGATTTAAGTAAGTGTGGAGGGGATGGGGGGGTTGTCCCAGTGACCCACAGCCTCAGGTGCTCTTGGCAGGAGTGGGGGGGTTAGAGGGTTGGGGGGGTGGGTAGTACGACACGCGTGCACACACACTCCACATCTTCCAAGAATAGCTCGTTATGTGTCGTGCCCAGTCGAGTGGCAGAACCCAAACAACTGGCAGCAGCGTAGACAAGCCCAAGGCACTGTGGGGCTGCTGCTGCTAGTCGGGCTGTCAGGGTCGGGACCTCGGGCTCGACTGATATATTGGTTTGCCGATATATTGGGCCGATATTGTCCTTTCAACAAAAACTGTCCAGTCACTGCCCACCGCTGATATGTTGGAGGTGAATACAGGATGATTTTACTCAACCAGCTTCAGGAGTGGCAGTCAGTAAAACCTACATTGAAACTTTACTCACCCCGCTATTATTGGTAAACTGCCCTCATATTTGACCACTCTCCAAATATCCACCGATGCCTATATAGTCTAAGATCACAGTACCTGCATTCTTCTTAAAGTTCCCAGAATCAGAACTGTTTTTGGTGAAAAGGCATTTGATTATTTTGCACCTTGGTCCTGGAATAATCTCCAGTCAAAGCCCCAGCTTGACCAGTTTATTCCCCTAAATCAGTTCAAACTAATTATCCACAGTCTCGTGCAAGATGTGTGCTTCTGATCTAAATTGTCTTTGTCTTTTTTTTTCCATCTTTTTTTATTGTACATTTTACTATGTTTGTATTTGAATCTCAATGGGACTTCCTGGTAAAATAAAGGCTAAATAAAAAAAAATAAAAACCCTACCTTAAGGAGCTGCTAGCTAACAACCTAAGAATTTCATTAGCATGGGATTTAATGGAGACTTTTTGTGTTCACTGATGGTCTAAAAGATGTTTCAGGGGCTTTTCCACCCTGCAAAGAATAAATTCAGGGAGGAAACATTGAATCTTTCTCATTTTTGGCATTAACGTGGTCAAATTTAAATAATCTACAGAATATTTGCTATCAGCAGCTTCAACCCAAAACCCCATATCGGTCTGATCCCTCTCCTTATTCCAGGTCAGTCATCCTGATGAGACTGCATAATAAAGCCGGACTGTCGGAGCGCAGATCTACAAGACCCTGCAGATTAAGTTGGCTCTATTCTTAACTGAAAGCTTGTGTTTTAATAAGTTTAGATATAATAAGATAGAAACCAGGTTTTATTTGACCAAAGAAAATATTTGGCACATTCATCTATGCTCTTTAAGACTTTGACTTGTAGATGGAAAAATAACCTTTTTAGAACTTTCTTAGCCCGTCATAACTCAAAATACAGGTCTGTTTTTATAAATGCAGACAAATCCTCTACAGCCTCAGAAAAAATCCAAGACTCATGTTTAGTTGTTACCTCCAGTTTCTGCAGTAATACCTCAGACAATAAATACATAAAAAAAAACATGAATTCCAGTAAATCACATTACATGGTCAGCAGCACAAATTTTAAGCGCATCATTTCTTCTTCGTGGATAATGGTGGCCGAACATCAGCCTCCTGTCTCTGACCATCCTAATGGGCGCTGACACCCAGACTGCCTGTATTAACTGAGGAGGGCTGCTAACATCCTAGCAGTTCAACAGCTGAGGTCCTCCTTCTCCTCCTCTGCCAACATGTCTCTCTTTCCTGTCTGCCAGAACCTGTTCGATCACTAGCTCTCGACCGCTAATAAAATGCATCCAGAGGGGAAAAAAAAAAAAGCTTCAAAGGCATTCCTCCAGCCGATATGGGAGCCTCCGCAAATCCCCGGGTTCCCTCCTGTCTCCGTTTTCAGCACAAATCCTCCCTGTGTGAGTGAGTGTGTGTGTGTGTGTGTGTGTGTGTGTGTGTGTGTATATGTGTGTGTGTGTGCCCCCCCTACACCTCACCATCACACTCTTTTCTCCTAAATCAACTCTCTACACCCGCCCCACCCCACCTTCCCCTACCATTAAAAGCACTACATTTCTGAGGCGAAGACTGATTTTGGAGTCGCCCTGTTCCACTTTCAGCTCCGTCGCTATCTTGACTGATTTGGGATTGTGTGGAGTTGATTGTGGGGATTGTGGGGGAATGCCTGCTTCGGCAACTATATTTAACCATGCAACTGTATTTCCCCTCCGCTTCACTCTGATTTTATTTGTTGTTCTGCCTTAAGAAGTCTTCCCCAACAGTATTTCCGTCGTGGATAACCCCACTTCTTATTTTTCTTTAATTTTCTCTATTTCAGTATGTACATGAATAAGGTTATTTGATTTACAGGGGGTGGAGTGCACATGTTGCTTACAATAGCTGTTCTACTTATAAGGCAAAATACTGGCCTAACCCTTGCCCTCCTTGCTATTGGTTGCTTGTAACGTTGGTGTTCTATATAAGAATTACACCTTCAACTGCTGTGCTTGTTGTAAGTCTCTCTGGATAAGACGGTCATCCAAATACCTAAAATATGTAATAAACCCTATCAGCAGCAGCCCCTTTTAAAAATATCAGCGACGAGGGGTCTTGCCGAAGTTGGAGCCAACATTAATTGTTTATAATATTATCAAAAGCACTCTTTTTTTGTTTAAACAAAGCTGATATATAATATCTGTTATCACTGAGTCATAAGGAATCACATAAATATTGTTTTGTGGAAAACTGAGGGCCAACAGTAAGGAGTAAGCCTAGCTGGGCCCTGCTTCACCCTGTTGTGGAAACAAGGCTGATATTATAACAGTCAGGAACTGCTCACACATTCCTAGAAGGTGGTGTAGGATGACAGGTGCAGCACTGAGACCGGTGGGTCAGCAAAAAAAAATCCAAACACATCAGCCTTTGCATACAAGGAAAAAAAAAACAGTCGAAGAAGTGGGAGTAGCTCTGTGTCCGTCGCCAATTTCAAATTGTCTACCACAAAGCTGTTTTGCGAGTATGGAGTGGAAGAGGAAAGGAGGAGGAGGAGAAGCAGGGAGGGTTGAAGAGGAGGAGGGAGAAATTGGGAGTGGAGGGGAAGGAGAGAAAATAGGGGAGGAGGAGGAGGAGGAGGAGGAGGAGGAGGAGGAGGAGGAGGAGGAAGAGGAGGAGGAAGAAATAGGGATGGCTGGGGAGGAAGAATGGAGAGGAGGAAGAGGAGGCTGAAAGGTAGCCAAACTACAACCTATAAAACAAAGAGCTACCTTTGGAACGATGGATGTGAACCGGAACATTTTTTCCTCTCTTTTTTTTATTTTTTTTATACAATAAGCCAGCACATTCCCAGTAATTAGGCAGGAATTTCTTACATGTGGCTCTCTCTGACGTCAATCCTGTACCTTCCCAGAGTTTGCTTTCTCTTCCCCGGCACAGTGAATGTTTAGCGTAAGGCTGTTCTTGGCAGAGATCCTGGACTTGGGTGCTAGGAGAGTTTTGGGAGCGGGCGGGGTTTCTTTGCTTGTTTAAAAGGCAAGCAGGGAGGAGCATGGCAGCCTCAGTCCCAGCGTTTGACTCTCTGCTGCTGCACTGTGCATGTGTGTGTGTGTGTGTGTGTGTGTGTGTGCGTGCGTATCAGGCCAGTATTTGCAGACTTTTAATGGTTTGTTTTAGCCTACTTAATTGCCAGATGAGTGGAGTTTGTCAGATAAAATGAGTGTCAAAGAGTTTACATAATAATCACAGTAAAGTATTTGAAAGTGAGTGCAGTATAGTTTTTTTGCAAGTGACAGTATAAGTGGCAAATTATGGATTGTCCTGGTGAAGTAAACTCTACCAACTGCATATAAGTTGAGAAAAACTAAGAATCATTTGCAAGAACCATTTGACAGGTTTGTAAGAGTTTGTGTGTGTTTACAGACTGAGTGAACTCTTGATGGTTCAGTAGTAAGTGTAGGGGCTGAATGACTGAATGTTCAATGTTCAAAAACTTCAAATACGATATCTGTCAAGTTCATTAATATACAGTATCTTGATCAAATCCAAGTCCAATGCTTAGTGACTAGGCTAAGTCACTGGTGAGTGCAGAGTGGGGTACAACAATCTCCCGGCTCAGATCATGTGAAGTGCTCACTGCTTTTCATAAAAATAGATGGAATGCAGAAATCCTGTTGAAACCTACTCACAGTCCAGTAGAAACAAACCCCACAGGCAACCAGGCATGTCATCCCCTCTCTGTCCCGTCTTTCCCGCCTCACTCCATTTATTAGACAATGTGCACTATCTAATAAAGCCAAAATGCCAGAATCATAAAAAACACAATAACTGAACTGCATGTCCCTGTATCCTCAGGGTGAACAGGACTTAATGGGGGCACAGAGTCCAGATGGGAGTCCTGCAACACTGCTGTATGGATTTGATTCAGATTACTTAAGTCATAGAAATCACATTTTAAACAGTGTCAACAGTACACTTCTCACAGTCTTGTTTAATTACCAAGAAAGAGCAGATGTTGAACTATTGTTGTCATAACACATTAACATTTTTACAGTGCTACAGCTTCCAGTTCGGAAAAACTCTTATAATCTCTTAAAACCTTTTCTCAATTACAGGCACTGACTATTTTATATCAATGCTGCTGCACTAGGAAACAAAATGTCAAACAACCATAAGTCAAAACACTGGACCACGCCTTCAGCTGATGATCAAAAAACACGACTTAGTCCTTTGATAGCATTTAGCCAGCAGCACTATACCAATAAGCTGAAACAGCCTATATATGCAGCAGCCATCTGCCTTGTAGTGCACTCTTTGTAGCTGTTGAAATTGAGACAATAGCTAAAATGCAATCAATGTGTGATTACAGTGGTGTATGGGTGTGTGTATGTGTGTGTGTGTGTGTGTGTGTGTGTGTGTGTGTGTGTGTGTGTGTGTGTGTGTGTGTGTGTGTGGTTTGCGTTCTGCAGCACTGATGTCACATAAACCAGGAAAGGGGATTATCTGTAATAATACTCACTCACTCAGGTTTTAGCAGGAGTTTGCTGTGGGATTACCTAGCCATCTGATGCCGAGTGGATTGCACTGTCATTATGATTATGACTATCATCCGTAATAGTGGGCTCTGTGATTTGTGTTTTTCTTTTACCAAGTGTCATGTTTACAAGAACATCCATTACCAAACTACACTTGAGGAGCAGGCCCGGGCAAACAAGTAATTGAATGAATTTTAAATACTTGAAACAAAGATGAGGAGGGCATTATTTGTGTCAATTTTTCGAGAGTGGTGTCTACTTCTTTCGTGCGCTATGGTGAAGTTTTCTGGGAGGACAAGTCAAGCGCACCACAACTGGTTAAAATATCTGAAACCATATTCAAACACATTTGTGCAAGTCTTAATACACTAAAGAATTATCATAGTAAACACATCTGAATTAAACATTGCTGAATTTATTTAAAAATAACATTCATTTTTAAGTGTTACACATGTCGAACATATTCTTTGCCCATTACCAAAGATAACACTGATAATTTCCCTTCACTGATAACCAGAATGCTCTTGTATCCATCCACTCTCTCCACCACATGTCTATGGGAACATGCCAACTGTGGGGATACTTGCTTTGGGCTTAGTTTGTTTGTTTTTCCTCCTCTCTACGTGCCCAACGCAGGCTTGGTTGAGCTTTTTCGTTGAGCCCTGTGTGTGGACTCAAAGTTCCCATGCCATCTGATGTCAACAAGTTCCCTCAGCAGCACTAATCCACTCCCGAAACTCCCCCAGATCAGTCAGCAGTGGCACTGATGTGAAGGCAAGCCAAACTTCCAGCCAAGTGTGGTTTAAGCCTCAAAGAAATCACCTCTCGCAAAAAATTAATGATGCACCAATACTGGCATCAGACATCTTTGACTGCATGCTACAAATAAAGTTTCAGTACAAGTTTTTTCCAATATTCAAATACAACACTGAGAGCAATGTGTAACAGGTTCAATCAGACACTGATTGTCAGCATTTTACACACACAGAAGGATGTCTGGTCTCTAAATTGTTATCGTAAAACATCCAATAATGGCCGTCGTCTAATAATAGCCTGTCCCTACGCAGGCTTGCAAACAAAGCATCAATGCATCAAAACAGAATCAAACAAAAACTGCAAAAGCCAAAAAAGTGAACTAACAAATTGGTGCAATGCTGAATGCTGTACCTGTATCCATGGCAACAAGATAAACATGTCAGTGTGTTCCACTACATGCAACGTTTCCTTTTGGCAATAATATATTTTGTGACACTTGAGTCATCTTAATTATATTTTAAGACATAAATATTGTATTAATTTAGTCTCCTTTTTCATAATTACGCCGTATTTTTTTCAGCTTTTATTTACGCATACACACAACACTCCCTGTCTATTATGAAATCCAGCAACTATTTAAGACCTGGTCTTTATTGGAAGCTTTACGGTATATCACAGTTGGTCTTGCCTCCATGCCATATATGTATGGTCTAAGTCTAAAATGTTCAACAACAGATTCAATAAGCATTCGATATCAGCTGAAACTTAAAGTTGAGGTATTGTCAATTTCAAAAGTGTGTCTGTACATACCTACTTAAAAGTCTCTTATACACATTGCAAATGACTGAACAATGGATGCCTTCAGACAAAGTCCAGTACATGAACATTTTTCAAAAGATAACATACCAGCAGTTATATAGTCAGTCAGCACTCAGTAGCATCTGAAAGTACACATCCTCTACTTTCTTTAACCATGAATTCACAGTACAGTCAAATGCATTAGCTTAAGATAAGTTTTGAACATGTCAGTCATCTGAAAATATAAAACAGACTTAAATGATTCTTAGTCTGAGCGATTCAATTGCAGATGTGGAGGGACACCACAGAGCCACACAAGAAGCCTTTCCTATCCATTTTGGTGGACACTTCAGACAACAAAACTAGCAAAACCTACAAGGTCGATCTCTTCACTCCTCTCCACTGGTAGGCTGAAGTGTTAACCCTGTCCAATACAGCAGTCCATTAGCCAGCTCCTCTTTCTTTTTAAAAACACTGTGATATTTGGGAAGGCAGTGCTGTGGAGGGCTGGGCTGAGATGATAGAACTGTCAACACGGGCCTCTGACAAGGCAGGGCACTGCCATTACTTTCATGTGAGAGGATGGGTTAATTATAAGATTTGGTTTCTAATATGGAGCCTTTCAGAGGAAGTGGAGAGCTTAAAACCGGTAATTAGGCATGTATCGTTTGACTGATGCAAATGGGGGTGGGTGGGTGGGAGTGGGGGTGTTCTGGTGGGATCAGGCTTTGTCAGTGGCATGGGTGAGAATAATATTCTTTTGTTTCCTGGTGAAACTTCCAAGGTTATTACTCTGTTTACAAGCATATTCAGTGGAAATTCTACAATAAAAGTAAGCAAGTAAGTTGATTTTTATTCTTCAAGGAAAGCAATATAATTGGTCCCGTCCAATATTTCTGAAAGCATTCACATACTAGCCGTCTGAAAGCCTTGGTGTAGTGGGAAAAAAACGCTGCTGAAAGCCTCATTGAGCGGCTGAGCTTGCAGTGCATTTAAAGTGAACGAGATGACAGTGAGATGACACAGACGCACTGAAATGCCAGGATGTGAGTCATTCTAATGAAGCAGCAGTTAAATAAAGGTAGAATAAACCCCTCTGGAGCGCTTCCACAGTAACTAGTGTATTAATGGTATGACTAAACATGCTACAATTACGGCCTTGGACCACTAGCTTTCAAAGAGCCATTCCATGAAGTGTCGGGTCGTGTCAGCTGCACTATTCACATCAAAAGATTTACGAAAACCCATGACTGCGCTTGCAAAGACACACATAGACAAATATCCATATGCACCGACAGACACAGAGACAAAATAGCCATTTGCTTCATATGACTGGCTCAGTCCCTACACCAATTTTCTCCCTCTAATTACAATTAAAATCAGCACGCTTGCTTTCGTGCCGCATAAGCACGCTCATAGGCAGCATTCTGAGAATGGCTTGCTTGTTTATTGTGGTGCTGCTGACAATAGGGCCTTCACAGGCGGGGGCCTATCCCCATCA
Source organism: Centroberyx gerrardi (assembly GCF_048128805.1). NCBI lineage: Eukaryota > Metazoa > Chordata > Actinopteri > Beryciformes > Berycidae > Centroberyx > Centroberyx gerrardi. The sequence continues at coordinate 11,050,592 of NC_136006.1, read as the reverse complement.
TGAGATACAAGCTCTTCTCTTTCTCTGGGCAGCATATTAACAGGCTGGGTAGGGAAGCATCTAGTCGTCAAAAGGTTGCGGGTTCAATCCTCAGTGCATACAGTGCCCCCTGATGTAAAGGCAAATGAGCAACACCAAAGTGCATTTACCAGCCTACTCAAGGATGGATGGATTGCAAAATGGTCACATGCTCCATTCAATACTTACCTTGGGGGAAGGAGCTGTGAAGCATAATCAAATGACACTAGCAGATCATATAAAGTGACCCAGCATTAAAACAGCGCCTTGACAAACCACCCAGAGTGGTCTGTAGCCTGTGGCTAGTCACATGACCTAAGCAAGTGTGGATATGGAGAAATTATCTTTTCACTTTTCCGCAATTCCCGCAATTCCGGAGTTCAAACACAGTGAAACAACACTGTATATCAACAGTACATTAGGTGACATTACATGGGCCACCAAAGCCCAGGTAATTACACGATGCAGCCACTGTAATCTAGGGCTGCCTTTAGCGAGGTCATTGTCAGCCTTTAGTTCATTAGGTAATGCAGTGGGCTGCCTGATCCTCTGCAGACGTAATACCTAGGTCATAACATCAATGGGCAGATCAAGGATGACACCATGCACAGGGAGCTTAAAGGAACAGTCCAGGTTTTTAAAAAGCCTGATTTATCATGAACTGGGAGTATTTTGAGATCATCCAGTAGGTCAGTGGTTCCCAACTTCGTTCCTCGGGATCCAGAGCCCTGCTGGTTTTCACTCTAGCCATCTAATAGGCACTAATTTAGACCAGGGATGCCAGGTAAATGCAATTAACTACCTGGTAGGATAGAAAAGCAGCAGTCCCCTGGAGTTGGGAACCATTGCAATACTATTAGGGTAAAGTGAGGCTCCACTGCTGAGGTGGTACTATGATGGGCTTTGTTCCCTTGTGTTTTGGCATGTGGCTACTGTACGGCTGGTATAGACAAAAGGGGATGCAGGGGCCCCATTAGGTCCGTGCTTGCAACAAAATGCTCTCTGTGCTCAAAATGAATGTGTGAATAAGTGTGTGAGAGAGGAAGAGTTTGGAGGGAGTGGATAACTGAAAAGTCATTGTGTCTATAAATAGATCGTGAGCATACCCATCCTCCCCTTCTCTCTGTCCAGTCGATGATAATCTTTAACATCCCCTTCTGCATTCCCTTTGGGCCATTAAGGTTGTGCTGACATCCCTTTATCAGTGCCGATAGTAATTTCTGAGTACTAAACTAAATACTAGCCAACACTGAGCAGCAACCCAATCCATTCTGTTACTGAACACTGACTGAAGCCCTATTCAGACAGGATTAGTTTTCAGGACAGTGTGTAAAGTACATCTTAAATGTTAATGGAGAATTTGCTCGGGAGAGCTAAGAGATTTCTAGAATGAGTCTCCAAAATTACAAAGATGAGAGTGTCTATTCCATTTACTTATTTTCATCACATCAAAAATGGACTATGTACCATACATAACTTCCACAATTAATGTAGACGTGCTGAATACAGCATGGCTAAGAGAACGAAGAAAAGTCACAACTGGACCAGATCTCAGTTTGGGGAGAATGCTGCTTTCAGGTGCAATTTGAACAGATGGTCCATTCCCCAAGGAAATGACACAGTACTGGCCAACAACCTCGGGGATGTCAATTTGAATGGGATTAGTTTTACCTCAGGTATTTCTACTGGCCATTTTACAGAAGGTAAAAGAGGCTGGAATTTTTACTGGTGCAGGCCATAAAAATTACTGACATGGCAGATTCGGACGGGACTAAAATGACATGCCCCGGTAATGATTACATTACCCCAACTCCCCCTGAAAAGCTAATCCCATTCGAATAGAGCTTTAGACCATTCGTTAGGCATTGGTGGACAAAAGATATAATCCATATGCATCATTACAAAGGTCTAACATCTTTCTATGTGTAAAAAGGGAGAAAATCTGGGGCTGAACAAGGGAAAATTCACCCATCAGCAATGCATGAGATGCATGTTTTTCCCATACAAGCCTCACAACAGTCTTGTCATGTGAACTAAATACATTTTGCTTTTTGCAATGAGACAGAGCACCTTGGACTTGTGCTGGGAACTGTTGACTGGATCTTAACGTATATTTACAAAAACTTCCCATGCATTGTGTTACTCAGACCTTGTTGTCATGTTGAGCTAATTAGTAGTCTAGTGATGTGAGCCAGTGTATCTTGAACAAAGTGAAAAAGATAGTAAAATCATTGCAAAAGATTCTGAAGCCTTCAAAAAACTCCTTAATATTTTGGTACTTGGTCATATTATACTTTGACAGAGCTGACACAGAAAGTCAAAAGATGATGTGGTTAAGATAGGGTGAGGAAATCAAGAGCGCTCACAAACTCCACTGTCTCCTGACTTCATCTGAAAATTACAACAATACCAAATCAAGAGGTCCATTCCAAAAAGAGATATCCATTCTCAGAAAAACTCTTCCTGATGACATCTTCTCCTACCTACACCTAAACTGACTGCTGGCTTCAAAGTAAAGCTCACTATGGGTTTACTATTTAAGTTTCGAGTCACCTAAAGATACTTACAATATGTTTTTCCGGGATGAAATCATTTTTGTGTTTTTCAAATACAGACTGATGAATTTCAGGCAACAATATTTTTCCAAAATCAATATGTCTTGGACTAAAGCCTTTCATACACAAGCATAAGGAATCAAAACATGAGACATAAGAAATTAATTGAAAAATCAAGAGATATCACTCATTTTGATGCCCCAGTGGAGAGATGTTTCCTGCCTATATGGCCCTTGTTTGAGGTTGGCCATGGCTAGCATGAAACCCTCAGGATCCAAGTGTCGCATTCTGCACCAAATGTGCTTCAGACAAACTGATTGTTCGACCCACACACCCCTCTGAGAGTGCGTCTTTGTCAGGTCAAATAAACATTCCCACTGGCGGGCCGGTGTTTGCGTGTAGTACACGGTGCCTCAGCATGTTCAACTGCGGTCTCATGCGAGTGAAATGCTCGCTGTGCCGCTCGTCATTGTATGGATCCTCATTAGAGTGTTAGCTCCGGGAGCAGGCGTGTGAGAGTGACACGGAGAGCCCGGCAGACCCCGACACAAAGACGACAGAAAAGAGTCAGAGAGCGACAAAGACAGCATGAGATGATTTAGCATGAGAAAGGTTCGAACGAGCTGAAGCAAGAGAACAATAGCAGGAGAAATGGTAGGAAACACCAGTGATTTTACTCTCACATTCATTCAGTTCCATCATCATTCATTCATGAACTCTACTCTGACAACAAAACGTATTTTTTATCTTTATTTATCCAGTGAAAGTCTATAGAGTTTAGATTAGGGATGGGACGATATATATCGAAATTCAATATATCGCAACACAAAAATGTGACAAAATGCATCATGGGGCAGAAAAATCTAGGAAGCCAATGCCACTGTTAGAAAGATTTGTGGGTCAGAAATAAACATAATTCTGCAGTCAGACTTTGTTGTCACTGAACTTTTATTTATAACATCGTATCATGGTTGTATCGAATCATGTACCCCATTTAGCATATTGAATCGTAATGTGAGATAAGCATAGCGTCTCATCCCTCCCACCCGTGATTTTACTCTCAAATTCATTCAATTCCATCATCACTCATTCATCAACTCTACTCTGATAACAAAACTTTTGTTTTTTAAAATCTTTATTTATCCAGAGAAGGTTTATGGAGTTTAGATACTGTTATTTCAGCACTACTCAGCTTCACATTCACACAATCACACATGGGAGCTGCCCAAGTTTACTGCTCGTTAACACACAGCTCCACTGAAGCAGTTACAAAACGTAAATGACATGCACACAGAATGACAAAACCAATGACGTGCTCTTACATTCATTCAACCCCATTGCTACTCATTCATCAAGATACTGACAACCCTTTCTTGACAATAAACTTAAGCAACAAGCTCACAGAATCCCACGTCCCCCTGAGCTATATTTTTCATTCAACTCTGCAAGCGAGTTCCCACCAGCTCATTTATCTAGCTAAGAGCCGAGCTGCTAGCATACCCTTGCTGTTTCATTCATCTAATTGGCAACAGCCTCCGATAGCTAAACGAATGAGCTTGCTGTGTTATGCTAATGGATGAAAGAGGAGTCTGGTAAATTAAGAATGTGGGAGGATGACAAACCTCTGTTTCATGCGATTTGACTGATGATGAGCGCTGGTGAACTCAGTGCTCTTGCATATATTTCTGAGCCGGGGATCGTGGGTGCACTGCTGGAAATTCTGCATGTACACAGTTGGCTGATGGGAACGGTGGTACAGTAACATTTTACCTAAGGCATACAGCTATAATGGATAATAATGTGTGACATATTAATGTAGAGAGTCATTAGAAACTCTTATAATGTGTTTATAATAGGTTACGTCTCTTGAAGCAAATAGCTGACCCTGCTGGCTATTTAATCTGATAACTGATAAACACCACTATGAGCCACTATGCCTGTTAATGGGCTAATTTCAGCCATATATAATGACCAGGTAAAGAGCTTTGTGGCCAAAGATATCCGAGTGGTTAATCCCCCACCTCTGGAACCACATGGTCAAACACCATCAGAGCTTTCCCTCTTCTGCGTTTCCCCTCCTCCCTCTCTAAAAATGCTTAAGGTGAGTGGACTGCCCACCCTCCTTCATGGTCTCCTCATTTGATTTCTTAAAAAGTAGCAGTTCTGTAGTTTTTAATTGTTCCTCTTATAAAGCTAAACAAAATACCCTGCAATTAAAGTAGATTAGTCAAAACATTGTGTTGTTGTCCCAATATTACTGTGGCTCACTGTATAACTTGTTGTTGATACCAACTGTATTATGAGGGATATAATGTGGCATATACAAATCTGGACAACAACAGAAACCCAGTCATGTCCCACGAGAAATGAATAAAAACTAAAGTGAAAAAAAACCTGAAATCCTGGAGAAAAGAAAACTGAAAAACCTTTTCAGGTTACGATAAGCTACCTAGAAAGTCTAGGAGAAGGGGATTGGGAGCTTTTAACTTTTATTTATCCAGGGGATGTTTACTAAGCATTCATGCTTTTTCAGCAACGGCCTTCACATTACACACATTCACACCTGGAAGCTGCCAAGTACAACCGCAGCCTTCTACTGTTGGCAACTGAGCAGCTCCAGTGGAGCAGTTAGGCTTCAAATGCCTCGCTGAATAGAAGGCTCTACAGTAGTTGTTGAGGGAGGGAAGAACGTTACACATTCACCACCCAGATTTTCCCAGCCGGTGCAGGGTTTCAAACCGGCAAACTTCTGGTCACAAATCCACTTATTTTACCTTAAGGCAAGCCGCCTATACGGCAACATACGCTGAGATCTGTTGTGCTACCAGCCTCAGTCTCTTGCTACAGCCTGGTTCCTCTTCTTTAACACTGCAAGACGGCCTATCAGGTATTAACGCTCTACCTAATGGGACTGCCACAGATCACTTTACTGATTCAATGACACTAGACAAGCCCCTAACTACTACTACAGACTAATGCTGTGCGTGAGTGAGTGAGAATAAGGAGTACGCATGTGTCAACAACAGCAGACAGTACACCTACTGCTAACACACATACTCTGGAGACTGTGTGTGTATAAAGTATGTGCTCACATGAAACCACACACAAAAAAAAAAAAAGTAGTTACACTGGTTACCTTTCTCGTTTTAGCTATTTTTAAAGTTACAATAAGCAGCCTTAGATCCATTTCAGAAACCATGGGACGCAAAGACTGCAAAGTGGGCAGTTTTCTAGTATCAATGGGTCACAGAAAGAGCACATTAGCAAAGCAGGGCCATGGCACAGCACACTACCGCTGCCTGCTGGCACTGGCAACACAGACACACTGCTGTTTGACAAGAACGAAGGGTGAGAGGAAAAGAGGAGAGGACCATATAAGAAAACCCATGAAGAACAGTGAACTATGATATGTCCCAGACAAATTTCCCCTTAGGACAATAAAATGAAAATGAAGCTCATCTTATAAAGGCTGAAGAAAACGGATTTAAAAAAAAAGACATTACAAGTTACAAAAAAAAAAGAGTAAGAAAAAAGATAGAGCTTTTCAGGAGCAGTGAACTGTGCTCCTTTAGGTGCTGTAACTACAATTAACCACCTTAGAGACAGCAAAACTCCATTTAACATGAGCATAAGGATGCATACTTCAAGCTCCAAATATTTAACGTCAATATTCTGCATGAAGGACAGACGAGAAGACAGCTACCTTTGTATTACTGACGGCGCTGGCTGGGTGACGAGGTCTAAACTGGGAGAAACAAGACTCAGGTGCTGAGACAGTTGCCCTTAGAAAAGATGTGCGTCTGTGCCGGATGGCAGAGGAATGTGAGGCCGCCACAGCAGCCATACGGCCAACAGCTGTTCTCCCTACCGAACCTAGCAGCCACCCCCTCCACACACACATACACACACACACACGCACAGTCCCTGCGATACAAACATACACATTTTACCAGAGGTGCAGGGTCAGCTCGACAGGAATGGACAGATTGGCTGTTGTGGGACTTGAACCTGAGACCTTCTGATTATAGGACGGCCTTAATAACCACAGGGCCACCCCAAACACACACACACACACAAACACACACACACACACACACACAGTGTACTGAAAGTAGGCTACTCAACTCACTCAAATCAACTTTTTATGGTTAATGTTGTCTTATCAGTGACTTACTGAATGATTTATTGAATGGAACTAAAGTTTATTGCTCCAATATTTTTACTAGCATGCACAGTGAACTCTTGACGTTGAGCATAAAGTTTAATGCTAACCATGACTAAATGAAGCATTGTTATTGCCTAACATCTGCTAATTCAAATAACCCAAAGTGACGTATTTTCCCATTCGTTGATTATTTCCGTTATGCCGGTGAGATTTTGCATGTTCATCGAGGTCACTGTGTGTCACGTACTAGTTTGCACTGCCTCGACGGGAAATAGGATACAACACAGTGACAATGGCCAACACTGACAGCTTTTTCACCATTTCCCCTCCACTGGCTGGTGATGTTGTTTTAGCTGCATCACAGTTGACTTTCCTCATAAACTGCCCGACAGGACACGTGCACCAACATTAACACATATGTGCAAGGAAGGGCATTTGATGCCAACTATCTTGTGAAATACTGCAGTTTTCAGAAGTCAATTCACTTTAATAGCCAAGTACAATAAATGCACGGGAAATTGTCTTGCTGATCTTCTAGAAATTTGGATACAATCTCCATCTCCCCACAAAAGATAAGCAGGCGGTTCACTCTAGTCGACTTTTTGCAACCAGCTGGCTTGTAAGGAGGTTTGTTTGCAGAGATAAAGATTGCAGTCCTGCTGCATTATCTAAGCAGCAAGATAGCACCAAGAGACTGTGACTGCACTCAGAGTACTCATGGAAGATAAGTGGCCGCGAGTGTCCATTAAATCCTGTAAAACTGTGTGAAACTGTAATGTTTGGGCTGTTTTTATGTTGCAACATTTGAAGTAGCCAAGTTGATTAGCTCAACTCAGATCAGTGGAGTTGTTTGACAATGACGTTCCAAGGAGCAGTACTTCCCTCTTGTGTCACTTTCCTAACACGTCTAAAGAATATTATTTTTTCTGTATTAACTAATCATTCATTTCTTTTAAAGAATATCTACATTGGATACTTAAGCTGACAGATACAACTTTTCCTTTTCCTAACACTTCATGATGTTAACATGCAGGCTAGGACCTGCGTCTTTAAACCACCACATTGGCACCGTGGGTAAAAAACTGCAAGGGATGCCGGTCATCGTGAACACAACAGCTACAACAGCTCTACGGGGCATTTCATGCATTTTCAGTACACAGCAGAGTTTGAAGGTCTCTGTTTCGGGGCTTATCCACGGATTAGTGCCTGGAAAAGTTCATTCTGCCCTGGGAGACCCAGGGTGCGCTGAGCCCTTCCTAACAGGGATTGTGTAACCGCCGGGAACTTTTGATTTTGTTTTGTGCAGAGGCAGGAGGATTACATCCTCAGAGACCCACCTGACCCGACTCCCTCTGCCCTGCTGTCCCCGGTTGAACCCATACAGAGGATTCCACCTCTCAGCCAGATGGAAACTACAGTACTGCAGGGATTCTCCTTCCTTACCACACTGCTATTTGTTTGCTCGACCAGACAGAGTGGACTCCCGGACAGGGAATGAGAGTCAACTTGACCCTCCTGCGCTTTGCTCAGAAGCTTGGTAGCAGATGTGAATCCTTATGGGTTAATCTTCAAGGTCTTGCATGTTCTTAATCTCCATATCTATTGCATAGACTGAACATCTGGGCTATTCTAAGCGCTGTATGCTATACTGTCAGCATACATCTGGCGTTCTAGCCCATGGCTTACCAGTCAATAGCTGTATCTGTGCATGGTGTTGGCTCTACCACAAATGCTATAGCTGACTGCCTGCCTCTGGCCTCACTTCTAAGCTACAATCATACGTTTGCCACTGCTATAAAACCCACTGAGATGTAATTACAAGTTCTTTCCACAATACAACAGCACATGTGGTATGTTAAAGCTTCAAGGCAACCAGCTTCACTGACGTACAGGCTGGAGGCCAGATGAACAGAGTAAACAAGAAAAAAGGTAGGAAAAAAAAGGTAATTTATCAGTCCTTTATTTAGGTAATTCCAAAATCAACTGGCATAAAGCCTAATTTAGCTACCAAATCAACCATGAAATCACAGAATAATTAATAATTAAAGTGCACAAGAAGAAGATTACTGGATCTTTGTCTATTTGAAAGAAGAGCACACATAATTTTGTGCACAAAACCCTAATTCAATTGTGAATTTCCCTTCCGGCGAGCAAAGCTTTGAATGCTTAATAAATTCTTCCAAAGACTAAATGCATACTTGTTTCATCTGGCAATGAGATTACTTGAATGGAATATTCTGGAAAACTGTAGAGAGAAAGACAATAATGAGGCGGTAATCTTATTTCTCCACAGTGGCTTCCATTGTTCTCTAAAAGGCTTCTGTTTAGTCTGGTCCCACTCTCATTCGCATCCATCTTTCCATTGAGGAAAATTTTGCAGAGCCGAGGATGAATGAGAACAATAACATTTCTGTGACGCTCAACTGCATCAAGCGCAGATATGACGGAGTGCTATTGTATCCGTCTGGCAGTTTGGACAATCACAAGATAGCAACGGTGACTATGAGCGCGGCTGCAAGCTGACAGAGGCACAGATCAAGTGAGCAGCATCGCTCTCTGTAAAACTTCTCTCTTTTAAGAACTTTCTCTGAAAAAGCTGCGAGACCTGACTTCACTACGCCTCCTGCCTCGGTTGACTTCAATCATCTTTAGACAACTTTTTAAACCTTGAGAATGAAACATATCAATTAACACCCCAGGCCTTTTCCTTTGCGACGGCGGCCCCTATAAACGAGGAAGCATCAGTGTGGGCCAGCAGGGGTTAAGCTCCTCTTTTGAAGATTACGCTTCACTTTCCAGTGGCCTGGCCCAGACACTAGCCAGTCCCTCCTAATCCAGCGCTGCAGGCTTTTGATAGCTCCCACTGCGAGTCCTTATTACAGTTGGCGATTAAAACTGAGAGACAGAGAGAAAGAAAGAGATAGGAAATTACAGTGACATAAGAGAAGGAAGGGCAAATGAGAGAATTAAGAGCCTCTCCTATTTCAAATGCAGGAGCCTCAAATATATGGAGCAGCTGATTTAGATTTTCTCAAAATGTAAACCTCAGTGGCTTAAGCTTAAATTTGGTTATTCAATACACACATACTGTATGTGAAAACCGTCACTTTACTTGAGCTTGAGTAAAAGTAATTTGCTTAAAAAAGAGAGAGACAAACTCACATCCCTGCACTACAAGTATTGTTGTCTTCCTCAAGCCACTATTAACAAAAAACTAGAACCAGAAATAGCCCACAAACTAATTGGGAAAAACAAAACAGTTGCTATCACAGCTGTAAAAGAAAGAGCCTTAAATCCTAGGTAATAAAGACACAGCGCCCGTTCCACCGGTCAAAATGGAGAAAAGGATTACTAGAGTCTTGTTGGGTATCAGTTGTTCTACTCTACTGTTTCTTGTAAGACGCTTATTCTTCTGTCAACCCTCTCAATCATTTTCCCCCCTCCTCTCTGATATGGAATAATCTCCGGGATAAAAAATCTAAACTTGGCCATGCACTTCCCACAAACTTGACATGAATAATTCACAACCATCTGCCGTGGATCAGCTGTTTGAAGAGGACTCAGGAAAGCTTAGGAGCTGCAATTCTCTTGTTTATTTTAAAAGGGTCTCCTCGAAGTGACCTCGCCTCTCCATGCCTGGTAATCCTCTGCTGCTGGGTTACAGGTGCAACAATGGCTGTCCGAAAGAGGACTGCAACACCCAACATGCTATTTCCATTATTGATTAATCTAGTGACTATTTTTTCGATTAATCGATTAAGCACTTAGTCTACAAAACGACAAATGCCCATCACAAGTTACCAGAGCCCAAAGTGATTCTTAAAATTGCTTACTTAGTCTGACCAGCAGCCAAAAAAAACCCCAAAGTATTAATTTTATGACATGAAACAGAAATGCAGTAAATGTTAGCATTTGTGAAGCTGTAACCAGCTAATTTTTGGTGTTTTACTTGATAAATGACTAAAACAATGAAATCGCTTATCAAAATTCTAATAGATACATTTTCTGTCAATCGGATCGACTAATCGATTAATCAACTAATCCTTTCACCACTGTACCTAGCCCTTCTAGGTTAAGATCACAGATTCCCCTTTAGTCCCACTCTCCTTATAGTTTCAAGGCATGACGTTAAAAAGGTATGAATTAATATTGGAGGATACAAAACACACACACACTCAGAAATACAGTGAACACAATGCGTCTTTATACACAGGATGCAACAATGATAGCAGAAGTGGAACCTGAAAAAGGTAAGTCCACAGGGACATTGAGCTATGAATGAAAGATGCACCGGGAGGACAGAGTCTTCCAGGTCTCATTCTCAAACACACACAAAAAGCAGGAAAAAAACATCCTCCATTATCTACATGCTGCCAACTTGTAGCACTGACCCATCTACCAGCCAGCAAGAAGAACTATATTTGCATAAATGTCACGGATAAGACCAGAGGAGGAGGAGGTTGGGATACATATCTTCCCTCAAAAAGGAAAATAAAAGACTAAGGCTACTACACAATGTACCAACACCTCCTAAACCCAGCATGAGCATTCTTTTTGGCAGACTGTTTGGGCCTGAAAGGCTTTTAACAAGCTATGCGAGGCCTTCAGCAGCAGACGGCCCCTCTCTCTGTTTGTGTTCCAGGCGGGGGAGTCGCCCCGCATGACGATTTATTGACGCAAGATCCCCCTCAGCCTGGACCTGCCACCAATTACCGCCGCTGGAGAGAGGAGAGGGGGGCCTGGTTGGGATGAGAGAGTTTGTGTATGTTGGTGTGTGTGTGTGTGTGTGTGTGTGTGTGTGTGTGTGCGTGTGTGTGTGTGTGTGTGTGTGTGTTCGTGCACTTGTGTGTGCTAGATCTGGCTCCAAGGCTGTAGCCCAGTTCCAAAATGCCAAGTAGCATGTCAACATGCCAGCCTTTGCCACCCAAGTATAAGTCGGACAAAAGGCCCTTCAGTGCTCCAAGGATGGTGGTTGGAGAATGGGAAATGATGATCTGTCATATATGGAAAAGGGGTTAGCAATGCTACGCAGACTGGAGGGCGACAAGGGGAAAATGAGCTGCTAACAGGAGGTGTGGCCTGTGTCAAATTGACGTTGGATCATCACAAACGCCTTGTTCTTATTTCCAGAGCTTTTCAAGGTGGAGAGAAGTCTGGAAGTCAAAATGTTTTTGCTTAATAAATAATTTCAACAAAACTATTTTGAGCGTTGCTCAGGAACAAGTCTGTATGGAATATTTGGCTTTGTCATTGAGCCATAAGTTGTAAGTACATTGTTTCTCCTATGGGGATTAAATTTATCCATCGCATGGACGAATAGGATTTAAAACCATCTCTCCCTCATTGAGACAAACATCCCAACTGAGAGGACAAGCAAAACTAAATGATTTCCATGAACACTGGCGATTACTCTGACAACTTTGGAGGGATTCAAGTTGTGACAATTTGTTCCATTTGCCCCGAGAGTGCATTCTTGGCCATGGGTGCACAAGCAAGTCAGATGATGTAACTGAAATAACCAGAAAATGACACGCATACCTCAAAATTGACGACAGTGAAATTCTAATCCTACCCCCTTGGAGTTCTTTTCGAAAACTTTCAAAATCTTGAGGGGAAAAAAGAAAAAAGCAGTCTTACGGGACCTGAGAATAAACAGACCATGGGACTGATCAGAATAGAAGGAAAATAGAAGAGGGAAATATAGCCTACTCCAATGTTCCGTTCACATAACACAATGTACAATAAAAAGAAGAGAAGAAAAAGGAATTGTGAATCCCCTATTGCAGGGCGAGAAAGTAACAGATAGCTTCGGCCCGCGCCAGCGTTCATAGCTATCTGGACAGCCTAAAAGAGACTGCCGCATCCAGTTTGACGCACAGGCCCTTGGCTAAGGAAGCCAGTTCTCCACTCGCAGAGCCAGAGAAGGGAAGGTTTTGCCAGCAACCCAAATCGCCCTGCAGTGGGCCAATAGCGCGACAACAATTAATCAATGGCTGTGACATCATCGCGTTGAACACGGCCACGGAGGCCAAAGTATGCTGAGGAGCGGAGGATACAATCGGCCTTTTGTCAGCTTTGGTCTGCCTTAGCCGGCCAAGCTGTAGCAGTGGATGCAACTGAGAAAGAGGAAAAGCCAGATCCGCTCCATGGTCGTGATTCAGGAAAAAGCATTTGCGTAGGCCGCACGGTTAGCTCCCATTGGCTGAGGTCAAGCACACCAGGGACTACATCTTTTAAGTACGCAGAAAGAAACCAAAAGTGAAAAAATAAATTCATAACCACTAAAAACATCACATGAATCTGTCATGTGAGGGGTTGCTCAATTGACATGGGTCAAAATTTTGTTGGAATTCCCTATATGGACTAACTGTCATGCTGGCGCGTGTTTGACCAAAAGACACTTCAAAAGCAACTGAATGAATCCAGGCCCCACAGGAATGAGTCCCAGGAAAATATCTATCACGTATCATCAGCATGTATCATCCACTGTTTATCGTCCACTCTTCCTCTGAGCCATTGAGAAATCTCGCTTATGAAGATGTGGTTTCAGCAATTGAGAGGAAAATCCAAAACATGCCGTATTTGAGACCTGCCATATCCTTTATTTATGGTTTGTGCTTGATTTGCATACTCTCTGAGTTTGGTTTGGACCACCACAGTGTTTGGCCACGCACAAATGAAAGCTAGGAGGAATGCTGTCTTCTCCTATGACAGCTTGAGGGATCTCTCTACGGCTCAGGCTCCTTCTCTCTCCAACCCTCATAATTTAATTCATACATCTCATTCTTTTCAGTTGAACTTTCTCATAGTACACAAGTTCAAGTTCATTTATATATATATATTCATTTATCGCATGCAAAGAACTTTATAGAGAATGAGCCTAACTAGATCTAACTGATCAACAATCAACCATAGAACAGAATGATATGGGACAAACATCAGGAAAAGCACAAGACACACCCTGTACAGCTGAAACCATTTTGTAATACAGTCATTTATATAGATGTCTATATTCTACTCACTCACTGTATGTCTTGTACTGTCCCTTTGCACTGTCTGTGAAGCTCTGCTTTTCTTTTATTGTGTATATCAGTGTGTATTTGAAATACAAAGTTGTAAAAAGTATCTAAAAAAAAATATCACGAAGACAAATTCCTATATTTTTATTGTACTTGGCCTTTAAAATGGTTCTGATTTTCCCTCTATAAGGTTTAATGTGGAATAAAATACAATGTCTGATTCCATACATCTTGAATTTGGAGCTTGAATTTGTGACCCACTGCCTCTTTGATAAATCCACAGTCACAAATTCTGCCCGACCAAACGAGAGGCCACATGGCAAAGAGATGAAAGCCACAACACTTAGATCAATGTGCACTGACCCCAGTCTGCTGTTCAGCAGCTCAGAGTCATAACACAAGACAGAAAGAGCAAGCTCAAAAAACAAACAAACAAACAAAAGTACTACATCATTATCTAATACCAACATATCCAAACATGATATTTATCAAAATTACAGCCCCCAGAGTAAATGAGGAGCAGAGTACAGCAAGAAACCCCATGGTTATATTTTTAACAACAGCTTCCAAGTTAAATGACTTGGCTCCGTGTTCTATAGCCTTTGGTTGACCCTAAACTATGAAATATATTTGTAGAGGTAGACACTTGTGATGGAGCGCCTAATATACACAACAGCGTGTGTCTGAGTAAGGTCTATATAAGTAACCATGAGAGCACATGCTCTGCAGCAGAAAACCCTGAGCACACACTATCATTCACAGAGAGTAAACATGGTGAGATTACATCTAAAGGATGATCTAGGCGGCAGTAAAAATGACTACTTGATAACTTCCTCCCTTCTAGGAAACCAATATAATGTGCAGATAAACGGTGTGTAATCTTTAACCTAACGAGCCTACTGCTGCCTTCAGGAAACTGTCATGGAAGAAATTGAGATAATATGAAGGAGACCTAAGCTAGGGGGATATGACATACACCAACAAGGCAGGAAAAACTGAGATACAAATGCAACCTGATGACTGATTAGCGTGTGTGCCAGTGTTTTATGCATTTTGTGTCAACCAACTAAATCTTGTCTATGGAACCACAAATACATATTGTAAAAATGTGAATATAGGGGATGCACTGCTGATGAGTGTATTTACTTGATACGATTTTTCACCCCACATAGGCATCTAGTTAGGGGGCAACATATCCCATATGTTGCAGCAACAAATGTAGCGGCATGTTTTGCTGCCAATAACACATCTCTAACACATGTTGCGTTGAAACGTAACAAGATGTGCGTAGTCTGCAGCCGTGTTGAAAAATGACTCAGCACTTTTCAGACTGTACTTGTCCACTGATGTTCAGGGAAGATTAGCTGTAGCTGTTGTGGTTTCCCCTTCTGCACTATTTACTTGATCCAAAGCGGTGCGTACAACAGGGGGAGAGAGAGAGAGAGAGAGAGAGAGAGAGAGAGAGAGAGAGAGAGAGAGAGAGAGAGATTATTACCGTTTGTCTTATTCAGGAAAACCAGGAAGTACTTTCTAGCGCTCTGTCTGTTCCCACCCATGTTACTCCACAACTTCAGTGAATGAATCCTTTTAAAAATTCTATGATGAAAAATGACAAGTGGAAAACACTTTTCGGAACTACAATCACATTTTCCCAGATCAATTTGCTTTCTTGGCGCCATTGTTTTCTTGCATCAGTATGAGCGCAAATCAATCAACAGACCACAGGAAAAAAAATATTTGGACAAATACACACGTACTCTCTTAAGACACCATACTGTGTAATTACTGTTTAAACAATGGGGCATGCTGGAGTTTTGGTTTTGCCAGCTGTCAGCCAGATCATATTCACTTGCAGTATTCCTAAGAAGATTGAAGAGCTGTAGTAGGAAATGCAAAATTGAAAAAGCCAGCTTGGTCCATGCACTGAGGTGTAATCAATTATTATCTACCTAGCCAGAAGCTACAACGCCATACTTCAAACATTACCATTCTCCATAAACCAAAACACTGTCTTGGCTTTGGCAACAGAGAAATGTCTGGTTTGGTAAGGGCTACAGTCCAACTTCATTCCTTCCATCCCTGCCTTCAGACTCAACTGTAAATATCACAGTGTTCAAATGTCAGACTTCTGAGGACACATTATATAAAGTCTTAATTTAGCCATCATATCTTAGCTCAAAGAGAAGAAGAAAAAAACATTTGCTATCACAGAAGCAGGTTTTACTCAACCTGCCCTATCTGCGAACAGTTCTTCTGTAATGGCAGAAATCCTAAATAACATTCTTGTGAGATAAGATTTTAAGGTTGTTTCTGTACTGCTGAAATAGTGGCAGCAACCCAGACACCATGAGTCACCATGGGGAAAAATTACAATGAGATGAACCCGTTTTCTCAAGAGCAGCTGTAAACACCCTGTTGATGATGCAACCTTGAAGTGACTAAAACAAAACCAATCCACAGCTTTGAATGAGGAGTACAGAAGAACAGACTGGAACAGAGTAGAGAGAGCAGAGCAGAGGAGACCTTCAGTATCCCCAGGGGGCAATTCACATGACAATCAGCAGCTACAAAGTACATTCAAAGCATACAATGACAGAATACATATGCATCTTGGTGAGAAAAATAAGGCAACAGGGTAGCAGCCAGAATCCATCTTCCATATTATCAATCTCATCCTAATCACCATCCTACAAATCATCACAACCACAAAAGAACAAAAGTATAAAGTTGTAGTAAAGTCCTAGATGACATCACCATGATCACAACCCCTTGCCAATCATCTTGGAGCTTTCCCTGGTCAAAGCGACTACACATGCACAGAAAAGGACAGAAGACTGCTGCACATTTTTAACGTCTTACCTGGTCGACTGTGAGAGCTCATGGTTATGGCGGTCGGTGCCGGCGCAGACTTGGGAGAGGAGGAGGGAAGAGCAGGAGGAGGAGGAGGGACGGGGGAGAAGAGGTGAGCGGCCGAGGGTGTCAGTGCCCCTCCGTGGGAGGCGGAGTGACCACCATCTGCTGCCCAGCCAAGCTGGTGCTGCCAGGGGGAGGCGCCGGGACGAGGAGAGACAGAGGGCGGTTGTCTATCGAGGCCTCATGACACCAAGCCACAGGTGGATGGTGGAGACCTCAGAAGTGTGTTGTGGCAGGATTCCCTCCTATGCTGCCAAACGGTCAAGCTGTGAGAGGTGGATACATACAATGAGTGTTTTTAGAAAAGTATTCCAGAAAATAGCTCATATGCCAGTTAAAGCTGCAAGTATTTTTTTTTTAAATTAAATTAACAATAAATAAATGGGGAATGAATAGGTATGAACAGACAGACTGATCATGTACAATATGCCCTGTAATGTTCAAGACGTTTTGCGGCAGATACCATTTGCTGTGGGCAAGTGTTGTATGGGAGTGGCCAGCAGTAAGCTGGGTTGTGGCTATCAAGGTGAGGCTAGCGGCCACAGAGCAAGGAGGTCAAAGCAGCAACAACAATGTAAGAAAGCAGTAAGAAACAAAACAACAACAACTCAATGTGCAGCAGGTAAGAAGCATTCAAAAACACAGTGAAAATCAGCATTGGCTTTTTTTGTTATTGCAGATTGCCTGTCTCTGGTTGCTTCTTCAACACCTGTGGTGGCTTTACGGTTGCCGGTTACCTCAGCCTCAGGCTAGATGCCAATTCAAAGTAGACAGCTTATCAAGATGAGTGACAAGTGCTGCGGCAGGAACTTGACCAACAGACAGCGGGAGTAACAATACTTGGCTGACTCAAGGCGAAAAGTTGCATATTGTAGCTTTAAGGTTATATTTGGGGTAAGCTCTTTATGTGCAACTTCACACTGTTCACAAATATTCCTGCATGCATTAACTGAATATTCTGAATACAGAAATGGAATTTAGACAGGGAACAAAAATCAATAAACTGGATAAGGTGTTTACATGTCTCAGTATCCCAGGTCAGAACCCAACACTCATATTCATTCATATTGCTTGAGTATCCAAAATAATATTAGAGTATGATACATGCAGATGCACTAATTGAAACACTGTCTTGATCTGAATCCGTGGCCTCTTACACTTTTCATAGACCATTTAATTCCATTCTAGGCTTTACTGGGACACAGGCATGTCATTTTTAACGTACGCCTAACAATTAAAGCCATTGAAAACTGGAAAGCACTTTTTTCAAATAAATGTTTGCTCCTGTTTGGTGCTGCACACATTAACCATTCCCCAAGTATGGGAAATTTGTTGAGATTCCTCACAAATATGAGTCCTATAGCTCCCAAATATTATTTTGGTTTTGTTCAGGCGGGGCTAAAGAAGATGTAGTGATGTAAGCATCCAATCGGCCAAAGATGTATCAGTTAAATTTGTCTGCTTTCTGTTAAATTTATTTGCTTTCATTTGAACCATCTGTGTTCCACCAAAATCACACCACGTTTACATCATTTGAATGAGACAGCTATACTCTCTGCCAATCATTGTCCAGCGCTGTTGCCACACCCAGTGAAGCCAAGTTTCTGATTTGGTTTTTGGTCTATAAATATAAAAAGAATAACTCTATAACTTATCAAAATGACAATAAAAAAATATATATATGAAGAAAACTGATGTTATTAAGAAATTCAGGTAAAAGCTATGAACAAAATGAATAAAATGTGGCTTTCCAATAGTTTCAAAACTTTTTTAAAAGTTTCAGACAAAAAACAGCTTTGAGCTACATTATAAAACCTTTACCGCCAGCTTACAGCTTACATGGTCAACTGGGGTACAAAGTCAGTCAGTGCCTCAATAAATGTGAAACTTTAGATTGACACTATCCAAGTCTAATACCCTTCCCTGGAGCAGAGTCTAGACTGAAACGCAAACAGAAGCTTCCTAAAAGCTTAGACTTGGTACTGGGCCTGTTCCATCACAGTCAACAGAAGAAGAGAAAGGAGGAGCGAACCTTTCATACTGTCTGATTTCCGTGTGTGTCCATCTTGTCCAATGACTACACACTGTCAGGAGTGGGCACACTCACACACACACACACACACACACACACACACACACACACACACACACACAAACAGAGCTTGGCCTCTGGCTATTAAACTCTGTCTGAGGAAGGCCAAAACTCACCCCTATCACATCTAACAGGTGTCAACACCAGCGCTGCAAACAAACAAGTATTAATGAGAGCTGCAATCACAGTAAACACTACACAGAGGTCATATTTGACTGTGCATGCTCTCTCTCTCTCTCTCTCTGTCTGTCTCTCTCTCTCTCTCTCTCTCTCTCTCACACACAGAGTCTCTCAGCTGTCCCTGTTACTGCGTAGCATTTGAACTCAATTACCGTCAAATGAATGAGTTCACTGGAAAGAAGGTGCAAGCCTTGCATGCCCAAATAAAACCTAATGGAAACACCTTACTGCCAGGATTCTCCAGGGTCTTACTTCATTCATCAGGAATTATCATAGAACAAAAAACAGTCCCTTAAGTAAATGACTCACTCCCTCAGAGTCCAAATTTAATGGATCCCCAAATTATGCATTAGCATGGCATTCCATGTGCTAAAAATAAAGTAAGGATCTGGTATTTGAGTATTATTAAGATGTATTTAAGTTATTAATCTACTAATCAACAATGCAACAGTGAGCTCCATAAATATTTACACAGAGAAACATTGTTTTGGCCCCATATTCTCGATACAATGATAATGAGGTTCAAGTGCAGACTGTCTGCTTTAATCTCAGGGTTTGCGAAAACAAACATTAATATAATTTGCCAAAACATCAAACAATGTGTTGCTGCGTCACTGTGCACATGGGCGACTTGCTGAGCTTTAAGGTCATTCATTCTGAAATTTGAGTGCAGTGCCAGGATAATTGGGAAAAATCTTTGATGCGCT
Organism: Centroberyx gerrardi; assembly: GCF_048128805.1. Classification (NCBI taxonomy): domain Eukaryota; kingdom Metazoa; phylum Chordata; class Actinopteri; order Beryciformes; family Berycidae; genus Centroberyx; species Centroberyx gerrardi. The sequence continues at coordinate 11,030,943 of NC_136006.1, read as the reverse complement.
GAAAGGCTTTAAGGCCACTGGTACAGCAAGAGCGCTGCACACAGCCAGCTGGTGGCTTCAGACACCAGACGACAGTTAAAACAGCATCCTCAAGGCCTGGAGAATAAATAGCCACACAGGGGAGGTTTAAATGTGTGTTGGCATGAGGGTCCTACATGCATGATCTGAGTCTGAATCTCTGGCGTGTGTGTGTGTGCGTTTGATAGCTGTGTGTCCATGATGGGCAACGCATCGATGACCTGGAGGGATAATCAAAGTGGGTGTTGACAGATCTGCCGAGGCATGAGGCGTCACAGAAAAGCCCTCAATGTGTCGACCAGGCCGCTGCAGCACCAGCACAGCTATTCTCAGACCCAGACTCCTATTTTTGTCAGAGGGGCTGTCTGTCACATAAGAATTTGGACTGTGCTTTTACAGCATGTCACACTGCGTTAGCAATGAACTCAGACATTTAGCCTTTCTCTCTCCATCACTCACACATTCTCTCTCTCTCTCCATCACACTCTGTCTCACTCTCTCTCTCGCATTGGTCGGTTACCGGCTGCGCATTTGTTAATGTTCCATTCATATGAATTCACCTTTTTCTACAAATCAAACAATTCTTTGGGGACCGTATTAAAAAACGGACCTGATCTTTGTACAAGACCTGCAGGTATTTTTTACCGCACCGTGGAACCGTAAAAACACACCACCTGCACCTCTTCACACGTCTCATTTCCACTGACTGACACTTAAGATTGGACGAGATTCATAGTTCGCATGCAGCAAAGTATGAATCTGGAAACATTTCATGGCACTTGACAGGAAAACAGCTCTCAGGACTCCTTAATAGACTTCATTTCCCAAGCACTCCGAGCGCTGCCGGGAGTAATCACGACAGCATAAAAATAACATGTGGTCGGGTAGCGAGCAGTAAACAACAATTAGAGACCCCTTGCATAGCTCGTGAAATGAATCATTGAAAATGCACTTGTGCCACGAAGACAGCTTCAGCCTCTCAGCCCTAATTGACTATGAATAATTCAGTTGGCGAGCGGGATTAGCGGCAGCGCCAGTGTGCTGTTGATTGACGCGCTTGTGTTTTTTTGTTGTTGTTGTTCTTGTTGTCGTCAGAAGCCAACTTTTACTCGCTTGCCTAACAGCGGCAAAAATGGTGGGGGGGTGGGGGGGGGTTGGTAGAGCTGGCTGCAATGAGACTTTACAATGAGAGATATCAGAGAAAGAGATTAGTTCAGCTTGAAAACTAGACAAGAAAGCATGCAGCCAAAGACCACTAGAACCTGAAGGCCCAGAAAGACATGCATTGCTTCTGACTGCTACCAAGGACAGAGGCAGAATATTGGGACATGCGCAGCCTGTCCTGGTTCATTTGAAGGCATGACTGTCTGAATCTGAACCCATCTTCCTTGATAGGAGGGACACTTTAAAGTCAGTGTGACAAAAGGGAGGAAAAGTTATAAGCGTACATGTGGGGGGGGGGGGCACAAGTTTGCGGGGAAAGGGAAAGTGACACCCTATCTGGCATGAAAGGACGTCTTCCTCGTGTTGACACAATACTGGCCGCGGCTCGTTCATGTTTGCAAAAAGAGAACATGGCGAGCTGCGGCCGCAGGACATCACATCAATCAGCCGTTTGCTGAAAAGGGACAGGCCGAGGAGCGCAGGCATCGAGTGGCGAGGGGAGATCATGTTTCTTGTTGTTGATATGGAGCAGTGGCAGCCAGCGGACAGTTATGCATCGCTTGCCATTGAACAGAGTAAGACCATGAAGACAGCAACTTAAAAAAGCAGCAGCAATGAATGGATAACGACATAAACTTTCTGTGTTTTTTTGCGGGAATACGATGGAATATCATAATGGGGGACTTAGGCAATGGCAATACCGTATTATTATGAATAAGGCTGCATTGTATCATAGCACCAAATCCCAGTGAATAGCAAAGCAGCAGAGAAAATCATGAGCACGGCTTCCCAAGCATTTACTCAAGACCGGAATCCGTCTTGTAGTCTGATCTGGGCTTTGAGGAGAAGGACGAGCGGTCTGCGTGTCACGTGTAACCTCAGAGCGTGATGAAAAGTACAATGCTTTACTCACCATCCATAATAGACTCATGAGTCTGTGTTGATGATGATGAGGGCTCAGACGCCCCCGCCTTGTTCCCCTGGCGACAAAAGGCCATCTATTCTGAGTCAAACAAAAAGCAGGAAGTAGCCTCTTTCCATGCCGTCTGCTAAGCTTTCTGAATGACAGAAGCCCACTCAACTTCCCTCTCTTTATCACTCGCTCTCTTTCATTGTCACTCTCACTCCTTAACCCACGCATCTCTCTCGCTCACTCTCAGCATCACCCACCTATACTATTATTTATCCCGCTCTCCCTTGACCTCATCATACCTCTTTACCACAAAAATCATTTTCACATTCATGATCTTAGTCTGCTGAAACACACCTTTCCTTTCTTTCTGCCCTATTATCAGTTGCCATTTGTGAAAAGTATTTAGAGCTTCCACAGTCCAAATAGTAATTATTGTCCCTCATTATATACTACAAGATGCAGCCTCTGAAAAAATATCTTCCACATACAAAATGACAATCTCAACATGCTATATTCAAACCATACTGGAACATAAATGCTGACTCTACTGTTTTTCTAATGCCTACCCCGTCAAACCCCTATAACAGTAATATATCCTGGTATTCTTGTTGAAGACAAAGATTCACCTTGTGAATTATTATAAATTCATTATAGCAAAACAGCTGCTACCAGCCAGTAAGAGCCAGCTGACTCCATTCCTGTTTTTCCCCAGTCAGCCGACTCACCTTGCCCTCACTCTCATCTCCTTGACCCCCTAACAGTTACAAAAGCACGTGTTGGCGGGGTTTGGTTGAGTGTTAACCACAAAAAATATATTTTGAATTTGCAATATTGACGAAAGCAATTTCCAAACTGCAGCAGTCTACAGTTGCTTTAAGCATGAGCATCCCCCTCACCCACCCCCGCACACAAAGACACAATTTTTAATCATTTTTCAAGCTCTGCAAAGAAGTTAGAAAGAAAAAAAAACTGTCAGAATGAGGGTAATTTTTAATTTGCCATTCAAATTGAATATGCTATGGGCATATGAACAAGTTATCACATTCACAATATTAAGGGAAAAAAATTGCAATATGACAGAGGCTCGGTATGGCCTTTTGGTTTGCCAGGATGGGAAAGCAGGGGGGTGGGGGGTGGGGGGAGGGAGTGGGGTGATAGCCGGACGGTTTACACAGTCCTGCTGGTAGAGCGTGCCTGTGCACCGCAGGGTCCTGTCACCATGTTTGTACCCAACCACGACAGCGCCATTAATAGACCCCATTAGTATCCATTAGCGTGACAACATCCACAAGACGTCCACAAACAAGGACGCCTTCCCCACTTGCCAACCTCTCCAACCCTTGCTAATTGAGTTTGGGGAGGCAGGGTGGGGTGGTGGGTTCAAAGTCAGGCCAAGGCACTAACAAAGCACAATGGAGCTAAAATGGGCTTATTAATGGAGTGGTGAGGGGCAGCGGGGTACATGGGGTGAACCCAGGACAATGATTCAGAGCTCTTTGTATAGCTCCAATACTCTTCCTCCTTTCTTCTTTTAAGCTGCAAAACATGAAACCTGCTGAAAAACAGCTATGTAACCAGTAAACTCCAATTATGTGGAATTTGACTGTACCAATTTTTGCATTTAATGTTTACTTTTCCAAAAGTGAAAAAATAAAACTCAAACTGGCCATGTGAAAGTGAAGTTGGTTTGTGTCGCCAATATCTTTGAATTAAGTGGCCCCACTCTCTAGTGCCTAGAGTTAGCGGTTGCCTTCTGTGTCAACCAATTTGATTGGTTTAGGTGTTTTGTTGGTGAAGAGCTTGGCCTGTTATTCTATAGGTCTGAGTGTGATGCAGATCTAGCTGAAACCGCAGCCCTGTTTATGATGAATCATATCATATCATATTTACAAGGCAACAGTAAACATGTCATCACCCACAAAAAGTGCAGTCCCTCTCATGCCAATCAGTAACAAATATGTCTCCTTGTTTTGACCTGTTACTGTAGCACCCTCCTCAAGCCAATCAGTGTAGTTTTGAAAATGCCGTTACACAGTGGTGGGATGCATCATTTTCCCAAGTTTTGTCAAAATCTAATCAGTATTGTCTGAAATATTACATGTGACACGTGGACAGACGGGTGAGGGAACAAACAATGTAATGCCCCTCCTGGGATAATCAGTGTGATTTTGAAAATGCCAGAATGCAATGGTGAAATGCATCATTCCCCCAAGTTTTGTCAAAATCCCATCAGTGGTGTCCAAGATGTCATGTGTGATGGACAGATAGACAAATGAACGAACAAAAGAACAAACAAACGGAAACTGGGAACAAAAAATGCTAGATGGCAGGGGGCTGAAGGGAAGACCCTGCCAAGCAGTTTACCAATTCCTGCTGGTTGAGCGCGCCTGTGCACCACAGGGTCCTGTCACCTTGTTTGTCCCCAAGCAAAACAGTGGCATTAATAGACCCCATTAGTATCCATTAGCGTGACAACATCCACAAAATGTCCACAAACAAGCAAGCTTCCCCAATGCCAACTCTTGCTAAATGATTTTAGGTGGGAGGGGGTTGGAAAGTCAGGCCAAGGCCCTAACAAGGCACAGTGGAATGGAGCTAAATGAGCTTATTAATGGGGTCACAAGAGGCAACAGTGCGGATGAGTCCAGAACAATTCAGTGTTTCCAAACTCTGGTAAGGTAGTGATGCCCTGGGATGGCCCATGACCTTAAAGTCTGCTCAGGCTGGATTACACTCAGAAAGCATCTGTTGAATAGTGGGACACAGGGACAAAAATAATGTGCCAGCAAATCCTACCAAAATCATGCTTTTGGCCAAGCTTCATTCATCTTTTTCAACCAATTAAATGACTATAATGGAGGCGTAGTGAAGGGAATGTTAGACCACTCCATTCCTTAGTGCCCTGTGCATTGAAGCCAAATTCAGTAAAGTATCTGAGCTCACCATTTGTCTGGACCACTATGGCAAAATCATGAACCCTCCCCACCTCACCAAGGCACAAATGTTGATCAGTTTTGTTTAGGAAGCTGTGCTGACTACTGTTTAACAGCTAAAAGCTGTAGTGTACAGTGTGGACACAGGAACATTTATGACTATTTACTGTCTTTTGACTGGGCGCTGTGACTTTAACCATTGCACGATTGACTGCTTGTAATGTCGGCCACCTGGGAATTGAAGCTTGTTCTATTATTGCACTCACTGTAAGTCGCTCTGGATAAGAGCATCATTTAAATCCTTAAAATGTAAATGTGTACTTATGCCTCCTACCAACTTTCCTACCAATTACGACCGCTCTGATGCTCTTAGAACAGCATTTCATATGCCACTAATTGCAATATTTATCACTTGTTGAGTGATTAAAAACAGCTCTCGCTGCAAAATGAACCTCTGGCTAAATAATCTCTGTCACAAGGAGAAACAGACGATGGAGAAGTAAAAGTAAGAAAAAGGAGGGACAAAAGAGAAATTTAATTCCCAAAGACTTGGTGGAGCATTAAAAGATGATGAAAGCAGCATTGACCTTTTTGGCTTTGTTGTGTGTGAGGTACACTAGACAGTCCCAGGTGGCGGGAGATCCAATTTTTCAATTGCTTACGGCAAGCTACCATTATGGGAAGGTGCTGAAATCGTACAAATTGTTCGGTCAGGTAAGGTCAGTGCTGAAGAAAAAGCAAGTTTAATGATTTCTTGTTTGGAAGAGGCAGGCTGTGTGATTTTTGTGTTAGGTGGGACCATAAAAACTCCATCCATACAACACAACACACAGCCAGCTTTTGACAATTATTTGGGGGGCTACATGATGTACGTGGAAAATCAGGGTGTAAATAATTCAGGGCCCCATGGATCTTTCTATACCTGGCTATGTGAAATTGATCGTAGACATTGCAGACATTCTCGTTTCCTTCTACTGTTTTCTCTGTGTGCATCATAGTCGCGCAAAACGTAATCAGCAGATGTCGGAGCTGCATACACGTGCGCGTACGCACATGCACACCCATGAGAGGTTTGTTACCTTCTGTTAGGCGGTGTATTTTTCTTATTCCCACAGATAATTGCCCAAATGTAGCCAAAGTGATGTGACATTGAGAAATTTCCAGCACAGCTAAAATGAAGTTTAATAGGAGACAAATTTTCAACTGTCTAACATCCAACATTCCAGCGGTAAACATCAGGTTTTGGTGTCAGTCCCTGAGAATTAAAAAGAAAGGGCTTCTTTCTGGACTCACAATTTTGCACTGATGTTCAGCAATCATACAGGGAGAAATCCATTGTTTAAGAGGCAGAGTTACTAATTTCTCCACTGACTGTAGCCTCAATAGACCAGAATGCAATGCAGCCACAACACATGTTGTGTTAGTACAACAAAAAGGTAACTCTACTCACTCATTGTAAGTCACAACACTTGATCACAAACTAACTCCTGGAATGCATTGAACGTTATAAACTGATGATATCCAACAGTGAGGGTGGATTTTCCCTTTAAAGGAAAATTCCACTCTTGGATGCTCTCACAGTGTAATATATCATCAGTCTGTGATGTTCAATACATTCCCGGAGTTATTTTGTGATCAAGTGCTGTATTTACTTTTTGCTGTACCCACTTTCCCTCAACCTGCCTCACCTACTTCTACTACAGTTAGTGATTTATTGCACTGCTGCATTCAGCTGTGCGTTATGCGTGTAGGTGGAGAGAGCAATAGTAATAGCAGAGTGAGAGGTTTTCCAGTTGAGAAGAAATGAGAGTCGTGCCCCTTACTCAAAACACAACACGTCTCGTGGCTGCATTGCATTCTGGTCTATTGAGGCTTCTGTGTGTGGAGAAATTGGTATCTCTTCCTCTTCTACAATGGATTTCTCCCTGTATCACTGCTGAAAGTCAGTGCAAATGGTGAATCTGGAAAGAAGCCCTTGCTCTTTGATTGAGTGATGCGTGTTCACTGCTGATGTTTTAGCTATTGTTTTTTTTCTTCTATGAATCTCCATTGTAGCTGCACTGGAAATATCTCGATGTGATGTCATGTCATCTATGCTTGGCCAGTTATCCACAGGAATAAGAAAAATACACCACCAAATAACAAAATGGGCCCAGAAATGCAAGGTAGAATGCCAAAAGCTGCTTTTTTAGGGTGGATTTTTCCTTTAATAAGCTTTTATGTGTGTGTATTGGCATCAATATTCTGTTCATTTACATACGGCTATTTATACAATGCTCTAAAGCATTTTAGGCATTCTGGAGGCAGTAGGGTGGCCCAGTGGTTAGACAGGCTTTCCCGTAACCAGAAGGTCTGAGGTACGGCCGTCCTCGTAAAAAGCCAATATGTTCCTCAACAGCCACACTGAACCCCTACCGGCTCACTAACTGTAAGCCACCCTTGACCAGATCATCAGCTAAATGTCTAAAATATAAAACCCAATATATTTTTAGGCATGTAGCTGAGGCTCATCCTAGGCGACTAACTGGTTGTCTGTTGTGCGACTGAGATGCTCGGCTCAACAACAACAACAGCAAAAATTAGACCCAAACTTGAGAATGAAGACAAGTCCCCGTTTGACTTCTCCTCCAATCAGGGCATTACCCTCAGCGGAGTCATCCTTTAGGAACGGTGCTCCTTGCCAAGTTTTCTGGAAGGCTGCTGTGACCTTCTTCCTGTGGGGCCTGGGTTTTACAAGTGCAGAACAGCAGTCCTTGGGAGCAGGAATGCTGAGGGAATAGTTTCCACTAGTGGAGGCTAGAGGAGCCGGGGAGCAGAGCACAGACACGGAGACACAGACACGGCCCCGCTGCTGCTGGAGCTGCTGGAGCTGCTGGAGCTGGAGCCTTGTGTTTACACATTATGAAGACACAAGTTCACACCCAAAGCTGTGGCAGCGGTGGTTCAACCTCAGCAAAAGCCTCCATCACACAAACACTGATTTCTCCTCACATGCACACATACAAACGCTCTCACATGAACACACGACCAAAGAAGAAGTAGATATAGTATTTCAAAATATAAATGTCCCTAGGGTTGATTTGAGCGTAGCTACATTGTCTGACAACTTTTTACTGGACTTTAGCAGTTCCTCTAAAACGTGCGGCGTTATTCACGGTATGAAAAAGGACTCCTAACTGCGGTTGACAGAAACTCAGCGCTACATCTGGGAACTGTTTACACTAACCTACAGCCAGTCATTCTGCAAGGAAAACAATATGAAACCCTATGGCGCTGTGCTGCAGCACAACTCTTAAAAAAGTGATATGAAAAGTTTGACCAAAAACATAACTTCGTGCACTGTTCCTAAATCCTTTTTTTTTTTTTTTTCAAACGGCAGCGTGTAACAGCCTGGTTTTAAACAATATAATAGTGGCTCTCATAAGATCAATAGTCCTGCTTGAATCGAGTAGTTCAGGTCGCACAGTAACAACGTTGCACAACACTTAATACTGGATAGGTTTTTACATCCACTCCAATTTGTTATTATTGAATAACAACAGCGGCATTACGCAACATCTACACTTGAATCATACTGAGCATAAAACACGCAGGGGAAAAACAGTTTAAAGTAGAATAAACAAGTTCAACGCTGTTTGACTCCGAAGTGAAAAAGCGCAGCAACCAACTACTAGATAAACATAATTTTTGACTCGCTCCACTCCGTATATCTCCGCGCGAAAGACAGGGCTGTGTGACTGTGCTTCGTAAAATAAATAAATAAGTAAGTAAACACTACCTGAACGAGCACCCTTGGGCGCAAACGTGCGGGTTTCTCCCAGTCTCCCCGAGCATCCACAGTGCGGGGTTTTAGGACCCGTCGGTAAGAAGAGAGCCACTGGAAATCATTCACCAAACAGATCCGCCATACTGGATTTTGGCAAATAAATCACGTGCCGGACGCCCTCCTGCATTTCCTTGGGAGGCGGGGTCTGGAGGACAGGGTGACTGACATCTGAGGGGGAAATGAAACGATGTGGGATCCATATGAATGAATGAGTGAAGTTTGCCCGAAAGTTGAATGAAGTTTTGTGCAAAGTGGTAGCCTATCCGTTGAGTTAAAGTATACACAGGAACAGTGTGCATACATTATCTGTGTCCCCTTCCTGCAAATCAGTTTTGGATGTTTTGAGCCCTCACGAGAAATAGTCCTGTAATATTATAGGGACTTATAGTTTGTCTGTAGTACTCAATAGTGAGTTTACTTTATGGCTGTTTTTTTTTTTTAAATCTCTCATGGTATTAGTATAATATTCCTATAATATTCCTCTAGGGACTTATAGTGTGTCTCTGGAACTCTAATGAGTTTACAGTGGCCTTATCAGGCTTTATGGGATTTTTTTCATCTCCTATGGCACCACTATAATATTACTATACTATTCCCGAAGAGGTCTATGGGGTGTCTATGGTAGTCAATTGTGAGTTAATTTTTTTTTCATCTCCTATGGTAGGCTATCACTATAATATTCCTTTAGTATTCCTATATGGATTCATAGTGTGTCTGTGGTCTGACCTTTATGGTATTTTTTATCTATTAGGAATCACTACAATATTCCTTTAATATTCCTGTAGGATATATATCGTTTATTTATATTTATTGGTTATAGTTTCACTGTGATATTCATAATCTCACAATCCTTCTGAGATTTATGATAGGATTACTATAGGTCTTTTTGTAATGGATGTTTTGGTACTGTAGGTTTATTAGTGAATTTTACACCCTCTGACTCACAATGAAGACACAATGAAGCAAACATTTTAATTTTAGGTAGCTTTAAAAAAAATTTGTAGACTCATTGTTTTACTTTTGTGTCTTCTCCATTGGATGGTAGTTGAGAAGGTGGATATACTCTGGGGAGGGACCTACAAAGAACTACAGTAATCCTATGATACATACAAAAATCACAGCAAAACTAAAGTTCCTATAGGAATATTATAGGAATATCATATGAAAAGCATAGGAGATTAAAAAACTATATAAAATGACGATAAGGTCACTCACTAGGCCTACTGAATACCACAGACACACTATGAATATCGATAAGAATATAATAGGAATATTATAGTGATTTTTACATTATTGTAGGATTATTAAGTAATAAGTATTAAGTGAGTTTTGACTTTTTTCTGGTAGTGGATAGTAGGTGTTTGTACTGTGATCCAACAATTATTCAAAATCATACTCTAAATAGATGATGATGATGATGATGATGATGATGATGATGATGATGATGATAATAATGATGATGATGATGACGTCAGGAGCAGCTGAAAATAATACTCCTGAGAGAATTTAGTAATTACAACAACAATACGTGATTATAATGTGGCTGGAATTATACATGCAGACTCCTGTTTGACGTTCAATTTTGTAATCAAATTACAGTAAAAAAAAAAAAAAAAAAAAAAAAAAAGTACTAAAATATATCCCTGCTTTCCTGTCAGCTGATGTAGGATCATCAATGATTGTAGTGATAATAACTCCAAAGACCAAGATTTAAACATGCAACCCCTTCCTTTATTATCAGGACACCCCAACATTGTTCATTCATTATTTGGCAGCTCATATCTTTACTATGCAGAAAAAACAGTGTGGATTAACTCGGCTGAATACATGTTTATAATCCCCTTAAATTGCTGTTGCCTTTACAAATAGGTGCCGGCTTCCAGCAGGTCAGTATTTTATTTCACTCTCTCTATTTTTTTAGTTAACTTTTGTCTGTTAGATATTAGATATTAGGTTGCTTCCTTGTTAGTGAGGATAAAATAATGTTAATAATACATAAGAGATGGTCATGAGCTCCCATATTATTGAAGTTAAAGCAAAAGCATCTGCTCCATGGGTTCCTACTTCTGGTTTCCCTGCACTCTGACCCCTCTGGTCACATGTGTACATACAGTATAGGACTTAAACAAATTCCTGTTACAATGTTACAATTTCACTAGACAGGTGAGGGGAACGCTGGTGTCAAGGCACCAAATCTTAATAGCATCAGGGTGTCAAAGCATCTGCTGATATTGTGAGAAACCAAAGGAACATTCCCAGCAAAGTCGCAGGATTTAAAACACTGTGCAAACACCAAACTAGCTGCGATACGAAGAAGAGAAACTTGAGCGTGAACTTCCCCCCAAGTTTTTCGATGTGATCAAGCCCTCAGAACAGTGCTGTTACACAGCGGCCCTCATTATGTGATGTCAGTTGAAAGTGAAAACTAGTTGTCACTGGATTTATTTTTCCTTGCTTGTATCCCCATTACTCTTTGTTGTAACAAAGTGGCTGTGAACAGATAACTGTAAATCCTTGGCCACTGTGACACCAATCAGAAGTGTGTCTTGGCTCTGCATGTTAAGAGTTCTACATTATATATATATATATCTAATTTGGGGAAAACAAAAAACAAAAAAACAAAGTTTATCTAAGTTTATCATTCAATATCACTAAATTCTAGAAGAACCAGAAGGTGAAGTGTTTTGGCAAACAACCAAATCAACCAATCATTTTGTCCATCAAAGACTTAAATTTTATTATTTTTGAGAAAAATGACCATGATTTGTTTTAATTTGTGTTTCTCAATCATTTTGTAAGAGTTAGTATCATGATTTCAAAATGGTGGATATCTCATTTTGGAACAAGGCTGTTTCATATGGGCGATGTGATTTGCCCCTGAAGAAAGCCTTTTATCACAGCAGTCTGACAAGTCACATCTCCCCCAACTAATTTAATGAACCGCTGTCACCATGGGAGTAGTGACACGAGCCTTGTAGCTGAAACAAGCGGCGAAGGCATCACCGACAGGCGCTGGCATAAAAACAAAAATGACACAATATCAGTGAAAATAAAAACAATGCTCAGTGGGAAAAGAGCTTTAATTAGCTGGCTGAAATAGAAAACCGAGTCGTGAATCCCTTCCCTCTTGAAACAACTATCTCAGCTACTTGTTTTCCTGTGCTGAGAATCTCCAAACGCACTTATCCGCATAAGAAAACACTCTGCCGAGAGCTGATAAAAGGGATTGGACAGCAGTTGATAACGATGGACTTTCTTTCATGATCAAAGCAGACCCTGCGCGAGCCATCCTTGAGCACGGGAGACACGTGTGGACTGGAGGAGACAAATGGAGGAGAAGAGGGAAGGAGAGCAGAGGGGAAGACACTTGTTATATACACAAACTGACAAAGAGAGGTGATGGACTGCAGTTAGGTATGGTAACTGTGTCCCTAAATCACTGACCACCAGCAGGGCATGTGCTCACCATCAGTGATCCAAAGCACTGTTGTAAATACAGCATACCAGTAGACTATATTGCTGCAAAAAAAAAAAAGTCAGTGAAAAAGACACTTGACGTTGCCACAAATGTAGAGCTGCCGTGGGATTGGGATTATGCTAACGCTGGTACTCTAGATTTAATAGTGGAGGCTCATTTGAACAGAAATGGAGCAGCTCAACCCAGTGGAGCTGTTCTCTAAAGAGTAACATTGACAGCGTAATAAGCATCCACTCAGACTTGCCTGTCCACATCAGCGCGCAGTGAAGGCTGATTTGAACAGAAATGGGACAATTCCACCCGGCCACACTCTTCTCTTAAGGAAACCATTGACAGCATAATAAGTATCCGCTGAAACTTCCCTGTCCACGTCAGTGCGTTATAAACCGCAAAAAACTCAAAGATGTAGCTCAGCCAGCCATCAGTGTAAAATGGATGCGTCCAGGATGGATCCGCCATGATGGAAACCGATACGGCTTCCACACGATGCCATACCATACACAGCCAGCGATTAGAGCAGATTGTATTACGATACTTATCTGCTTCGCTTCAGCTCTGATAAGATCCCCGTCCAGTTTCCATTAAAACTTTTATCTTTGAACTTGGTCTGCATCTGGACAGTCATTTTCATGCTGCTTTATGTGAGAAGGAGGCAATATTCAAGTCACATAGACATAAAACAGATAGGCCTGTTATTGAATTTGATCAGGCTAATCAAGGCCTGAATTGAGTAATCAGTCTAACCTATTTGTTAATAAATCAGAACCATTTGGCAGAGCCATTCTAGTCAATTACTCATCTATAGCTTGGTGATGTACTAAAATCACCAGGTGCTTTTTATCTAGGAGGCCCAATTTGGCACCTAACATGAATTTGGTGCAGTAAAATTTCACCAGGAGATGTTGACCACTAATGTCAACGGACCTGTGCTTTTTATTTGAGTGATAAATGGCTTGAATACACCTGAGCTTGGAGAGCATGGTGTTCACACTGAGCAGGTGAGATGTCCCATGAAGTGGACTCAATAGGAAACCACATTCCTGAGGAGGGAGGTGATTTGATTGATCATTTAACAGGATACATGCAAAATGTAATTCAGTGAACATTTCATCTATCTACTCTATGTGACTTATTTTAACCTCTAAACTTTACTCCTCTGTACCTCCGGTCCTTCTATGTTTTGGAGCCATCAGGTGGGTTTGCCCTTCTCTGTCATATCTAACCATCAAAGACTCCACCCCCACATGTTCTGCTTACTGCTGCTGTCACGGAAAAGTCTCGTAATTGCAGTTTTGGTTATTTCCATAGTTTGACTTTAACTGAAGGCTTACATGATGCTTTACAGCACTTTTCATGACGCTAGTGTCCATGAAACCAATTCAAAACCCATGGTGAAATGGTCAAAAATGGATGCCCATAAATTTTAAATTAGAAGTGTTTTTTGGAAGATACAAGGTTTTCATCTGAGAACTGTATTATGTAACTCAGCCAATTAGTAGCGAAGATGAGAGGCAATACTTCAATCCGGCAGCTTATTGGTCAGACTCATATAGCTGACAGGCGAGTGAAGGGTAAGGAGAGAGCGAGCATGCTCAGACCTGCCGACTCATTCTCTCTCTCTCTCTCTCTCTCTCTCTCTCTCTCTCTCTCTCTCTCTCTCTCTTGCTGGTCTCTCTTGTAATCCTCTCTAGGTGTGATTTCAAATATCAAAATTTCACACAGCAACTGTTGTTCATTGATGTCACTATTGGTGTGCACAGACTCTAAAAGGGGCAGGGGCAAAAACCTCTAAGAGTGCACTTCCCCAGAAGTGCTAAGAGGGTCTGGGTGCATGATGTTCCCCCCCAGGAAGACATTTTTGAAAATCTGCTTTTAAAAACTAATTTCTTGAGAGTTTTGCACAGTGACATGTACATAACCTTTCAAGTACTTGTTCAGTATTCATATTTCTGTGTTATATGACTTGGTTTATACAAAATAGACAGTGTTTGTATTCAGGAATCAAAATTTCCACTTTCATCTGCAAGTTGTACTATTCTAGAAATAAGAGCCATTGCACAAATCTTTTTGGGCTCTGCAGGCCCTTAGGCTGCTGAAAAGTGAAGAGCGCATTTTAAGGATCATTTCACTGATAGTTTGGCATGCTATTTTAGAAATATGGCCGATATTTAGGCCAAAAGTAATCATACAGGTAATGGTGTGAAAATTAAGTGGAGTAAATGGAGTGAAATAGATGTAGGTCTAGGTTTAAAATTGTGTTTACAGGCCAGACCTAATAGTTGCTTCTGAACTGAACTATTTTTTTTATCTGAGGGAGAGAGGCAATTTTTCTACTCACAGTGGATAACAGGAGGTAAGTGTCATGATTTTATAAAGACAGTGAAAACAACCATGTGCCCATAAATGCTAACTGCTGAATGCTTTAGATATTCTATCTCGGGTCTCTCAATCTGAAAGTTTTGCAGGTATAAAATGTCAAGAGTGGCAACTTGTCCTGGCAACATTTGACACAGAAGAGTGACATAAGTGACTTTTCTAAGAGAAAAGGTGTCTGGGGAGAGTTTTTCCTCACCTGTGTTTTCAGCAGAGTTTTTAGTCTTTTCAATCTTGTCAAAATTGCTGACAATTTGAGACAGGTGAATAACTTAAACAATATAACCCCAGACGTCTTTATTAAAGGCCTTGTAGGTATTGTTTCATAAGTTGACATGTTGGGTGAACATAAATGAATAAGATATGTCAGAATGTCGGTAGTATTGATAGCACCGTTACTCTGCTGTTTGCTTTCAAAGTAAATTTGTGGCTCAGACATCAGAGCAATTGAGGCAAACTCTGGAGCGGGAGGGGCTTTGCTCCGAGCTGTCAATCACCTGTCGCTCATTGCCACTGGCTGGATGGGTAGAGGAGGGAGGGGAGAGGGGGAGCTAGGGCTGTTTGTCTCACTGTTTTTCTTCAAATGTACATACTGTGTTAACATACAAGTTAACTTAATTTTGCTTGGTGAAAATTAGAATTTCAGTGAAGATGGTTATGTGAACTGTGAAATTTAGAATTTTCTTGACAAGATAGGTTGATTGGCTTTCTTTCCTCTCAGATTTTGGTTTCTTAGGTTAGGAGCTACCTTGCCATGGGAAACAGAAAATGTTAAGTTATTTATCTGTAGATTGCACCAATCCAAGTTTAAAGAAACTGCACCTAAACTTTGTATATAAAGATACGATTTTTACTGTATGGTTAACCATGGTCTGGTAGACCATATCACAACAACATGACCCCAACTCACAACATTCAAGTTCCATTTATTGAACTTATCAATTATGTCATGTAATACTGGGATTCGTGGGTCATGTTATGTGACCTGTATTGGGAGGCATCAAGTAAACCTAGGACTACTACTTTAGGAGATTAATTTAACATAAGCTGATCATTTGGTGTCTCTTTTGTTCAAAATGCCTTAGAGTGTCAATAGTGCAACATTTTTTGTATTGGGGGCCCCAGTGTAATTTGAACCCTAAACTCTGTCGGTGTTTGTGCCGTAGCCTTAGTCTATCCATTGAGTTACACAAGTAATGGGATCCCAAACCCTTTCAGAGTTAGAGCCATATTCTACCCACTGGTGGAAAATAGAGAGAGAATAGAGAATAGAATAGAACGCCTAACCCAGGCAGACATAGAGCCATAATCTGCCCATGGTGACTCACAGGACCATAATATCAAAAGCTAAGATGAGAGCCAATGCCTTCTTTTAGGCCTCACACCCTACTTTTACAGTAAGTTATTTGTCAATAAAAACAATTTTGTCTTCATCACTCCCAAAGTCTTAATAAGTCATATAATGCCTCTCTGCTTACAGGAACAGCTTGTGCACCCCATTGCTGTCAACAGCACTCTAGAAATGCCAATACAGGCCTCTAAAAACACCTGCTTCATCAAATGTGGCTGCTTTTCTTCCAAACATGACTGGTAATTCTATTTGAGCTCCCAAATCATCCAAGATGTGCAGGGAAAATGCACTGTACCCCTTTATTGTAATATTGCTTTGACAGCAGTGGCTGGATTTCCTGCCTGTTCTGACGGGAAGATCAATCTCTCCAAACCCCCGATAGCAGAGCATTCTCTAGAGAGCGGAGCATTATCTTTCAGGAGATAAGTTAATGTTGGCACATTTGTACACTGTAAGTTAATGCAATTCAAACTGGGAAGAGAGGAGCAGAGGGGAGATGCCGGCGCATGCAAATGTGGCACACATGATTAACAGGGGAAATCGCTGGCACCGCTATAAACCACTGTGGATTATGGCCCTGAAAGAACAGGGTTTTACTTGTAACCCTTCAGGAATAATCTAATAATGTTCCTCTTTTCCATTATCTTATTTAATTTCAAGATTTCAGCCACCCACAGAAGAAGGGAAAAAGGCTAACAGGGCGTGTGTTTGTGCATCTGGCTAACTCAATTAAGGCCCAGGGTTTTAGTCCTTTCTGTCGTGAAAGCTCAGCTCATTGATTTGGCCCACTGGTCCAGCACACAGCCCAGTTACTTTTAGACTTGGGCCACAGCTTGTGTCATGCTCTGATCCTCTTCCTCTCAAGCGATTTTTATCCAAGATGGTGAAAAGCAAATATTCCGACTTGAAGACTC
The DNA here is from genome assembly GCF_048128805.1 of Centroberyx gerrardi. Taxonomy (NCBI): domain Eukaryota; kingdom Metazoa; phylum Chordata; class Actinopteri; order Beryciformes; family Berycidae; genus Centroberyx; species Centroberyx gerrardi. Next base: position 11,013,973 of record NC_136006.1, on the reverse strand, counting down.
TAGGTGGGGGTTACAGTATGGAAGGTCTGCATGACATTATAATGATTGTTATTGGACTACTGATATTTTCATAAATACTGCTCACTGGGAGGCAGGCTTACATGTCAGCATGGGCTGTAATTTGTTCTTCTCTCAAAACATGGTAATTATAAATATGGATCAAGCATATAGGGAAAATTATAAATAGTCATCGAGGAGTTTATGTATCATCGACCTTAACACATGCAGTTATGTACTGAAGCACACACATTTCCAAGGCTCACAACTCCTGTTGTTTCTCTCCCTTATTTGCTGCAGTATAAGGCTTAAATGAGGCTAAGATTAATTATGTGATCTTGAACATTACTGGACTATAAACAAGTTGATTTTTGAAGATGGAAAGGATTTTGCTTCCCTTGAAACTGACTGTTTAAGAATGGCTCTTATTTGAAAATGTATTACCGTGGTATATGGACAACTGTGCTGTAATTTAATAATATTTTTTTTAGGGCGTGACAAGCAATAAGGGCAGATGATTTCACTCTATTTACATTTTTCTAGCTGTGGAGGCAATTTTCCATTTGTAAAGGACCACCACAGCTAAATGAATGTACAGGAAACACTGATCCCAGGTGCTGATGAGAAGATTCATGGCAACAGAGGCTCAAAGGACTGTAAAACCCAGTAAACGCCGGGTTTTACAGGATCTGAGTTGGGAGAAGAATGAAAGAGAAACGGATAAAAGAATAAATGTCATCAAGTCAACAAGGAATAGGGGGATTCGGGGGTGTCAGGGATGCTTTTCAAGAATGTTTTGCACGTCAGTCACTGTGAACGGTTGCTGAACACATGGTAACCTTTTTGAATAGAATAGAAATTTACCATCCTGAAGAAATTCATTTGTCTCACCCATTACAGAAAACTGACAGTAATACACTAGACACTTACAACGAATGGATCAAAGAAATCATTTAGACAAAGGAGAGCAATACAGATGAATGGAGCTAAGGAGTGTAATCCAAAACCTGTGCACTTATAGGCGGTTGGTATGTGATTTGGCTATGCAGCGTGTCCTCAGTCGCTGGTTCACTGGGGGGGGGATAACCACCTGACGATAGCGGCAGCTCGCTATCCTTCCTCCACAGTATAAGGTGCAGTAAGTGGATAGGAGGGATTAATGGCATCCAGACCACAAACCCGCCAGCCAATCCTGTTAAGCCAAGCCAGGCACGGTGGCAGCGGTTCAGACATGTACCACTTTAGCGATCCCTCACGGAAAATGGGCTCAAAGAGGGACGGGGTCTCCTGGCACCGAGGACGCCTCAGATGACTGCGTTCGTCCTGCCTGTGTGCTTACAATACGCCTCTGATCCCCTCATCTCCTGCTTCTCTCTCTCTCTCTCTCTCTCGCTCTCTCTCTCTCTCCTCGCCAAGCTAATTCTCTGTTTCTCCTCTTGTTAGTCCTTTCTGCATTTTATCCCATGGCCAGTTGCTCTTACTTTCTCCCTCTCTCTCTTCCCTTTCTCTTTTTCACTTTTGCCCTGCCAACCTTATTCCTCCGCTCTCATCTTGTTCCCTTCTTTAATATCAATTGGATTTCCTGCACTCCTTTCTGTGGAGGCATCAGTTAGTATCAGTAGAGCTCATAATTAGCTTCATTGCAAAGGGGGCGAACGGAGAACAAATGGCAGAACAGGGATGAGACGTGTCGTAGGAGAGATTATCGAAACAACATATTGAAAGCCTTGTGTTGAAAGCAAGTTTTGGTCCTAATGATGATGGTTTCAAACCCCCAATTTGCAGTAACTGAGTGAGCAGAGTGAGGATGGTTTGGATTCATCTGAGCTAGATAGAAAACTTTCTTACATGGTAACTCTGATATCCTGAATATTGGACCTCTGAATCCAGCCCTAATCCGTCCATTTTGCCAAGCAATAACCTGCTAGTCATCTGGGATTTAGTTTTAAGATGTGCATGTACGAACTTCTCAAACTTCTCAAACTTCATGTACACACACTCTTTATCTTTCTCTCTCTTTCTTTTCTTTCTCTTTCTTGTACACACGCCCCCTTCCTCTCTCTCTCTCTCTCTCTCTCTCTCTCTCTCTCTCTCTCTCTCTCTCACACACACACACACTCTCTGTCTATCTCACTCCCTGTCCCTCTCACACATGCACAACCCTGGAGTGTATTAGGAATATTTAGTTGGCCCTCCATCATCCTCCAATCATACCAACACTAACGGCAGCGTACCTCTCTCCCACATCACTAATGCTGACCCTCTGTGATAATAAGAAATCACTGATGGGACTATTACATCCCCTCTGCTTCACTGGCCACACAGGCGCTCAATTCATAGCACAATCAACAAATCCTTCCTAGATTTACAGCTAATGCCGGAGCAGTTTGCTTATCACTTTTCACTCAGTTTGCTTTACCCCATGTTTTTCATTAGATTTGGCTTAAGAGTTCAACATCTGAAGATGAAAAGTGGCTCCTTCAATGGATTAGCTGTACGCTTGTTTCCAGAGTAGAACAATCCCTTGTTTTGTTGCGGCAAATTTTGGTCCCCCCCGGTTCTGCACACCTACGCGGAACCTGAAACGAGCGTCACAGTACATTTTATATGGGGATTCTCACGTCAAAGCTTCCCGGTGCAAGCTCCAGATTGCAAGCTTGTTCATGAGCCCGCAACAAGCATGCTCCTCAGGAACATTTGAACGGCACTGAGAGGCGAGCAGGCGTGGAGTACACTTCCAGCAGAGTCCAAGTCCTGTGATAGTGTGACAAACAGAATGCGGCCCTAATCCGCCAACGACACCAACACTCTGGTAGTACACGGAAAAAGGGCTTGAGGAAAGACAGAGAGGTGGCAAAGGAGCTTTGATTCTTACTTTCATCAAGGCACAAACTCCACGCCAGTTGTGAGTGGCGTCACCATGGTAACAGCGGATTAACATCCCCTTACATAACTGGGGCTGTGCATTTAAACCCTTTGGATAAAGAGCCACACTGTGCTGGTTTTGTAATGAGCACTCCTAGCAGGCTGTCATGCATCCTGCTTGTATGGATGGTACTTATCGGTCAACATAGGTTCATTGGGAGTCCTAGTTTGACTAACTGAATTTATTTATTTTATTTTATTTAGTAGTTTATTTGATAGGGATAGTGCAGTTAACATAATTACATTTTACAATTGAAAGATAAAAGATGTACGACTAGACTAGACTAGACTACAACTATCTAAAATGTCTTGTATAGGCTAATAAAAAGTACAGAGATTATAAGGGATTTATAAGGGATCTGTGGGTATTTGGGCTTAATATGCACAAGGCCGCCTGGACACTTATTATTATTAAACCCAGTCTTGGTTATGGCCACGTACTGATAATAAATTTCAACCATTTTAAAGACGGCTCTTCAATGGAGCCAAAAAAAAAAAAGTTGATTGGCACAAATTGTTCCTGAGGAGCTGCACATAGTTGCTCTTCTCCTTCCCAACATGCTCTATCAGTGTATAATGTGAGCAATATTAACACCACACACCCGACTGCTTTAATGCTCCCGTGAGTCAAAGGAGAGAGTGGGAGTAATACATTAGTATCACTGACATGCAAAAGTAAGCAATAACCCTGCAAATGACTGCACCAGTTCATTAATTCATCTGGTGGTTAAGCAAGGTGAAAGGAGAATAATAGGGAAATGCAAACCAATTGCATAAATGTGGTGGTACATATAAAAGGATTCTCAATTCTTCCACTTAGCTCTGTAGTCACACCTCAGTAGGTGTCTGTAATCTCAAGTTACCTCTGATCTGTCAGAGGGATGCTGTCATTGTAAAAACTTGGCACATCATCAGGCCAAGGGAGCATCATATGAATATCAAGAGAACAATTGGATAACCCAAGACTGAACCCACTTCAACATGTGTTCCTTGCCGATTCTACTGGGCAATAGATACACACACACAGCTCCCTACATATATGCATTACAACAGAGAGTCAGAGTGTAGGGTCACCTGTAATGCCGCGCTCCTGAGCAGTTTGGGGTTCAGTGCCTTGCTCAGGGGAACTTTGTCAGTGTTGGTGGAGAACATAGACCAGCCATTCTCAAGGCTGTGGCTCATAGCTGGAGTACAGCTTCTTGTCAATGCCAGAGACTGAACTAGCAGTCTTTCAGTTGTTAGACCGCCTCTCTAGGCCAACCTGTAACTATAATGATATGAGTGTTTGATACCTATTACTCTAGAATTGTCACAACCTATTAATTACAATTGACATGTATGCTATATGTATGTGCCTATACTGTATTTGAAAATGTATTAAAATGTTTTCTGCCAGCCAACTATCACGTCAGTGTCAAAAAAGTACCGATTCCAACTTAGAAGTGGGCGTGTGACATGGTGTTGAAGTTCTGTCACTCTGAGCGGAGCTAAAACTGTTCCTAAATGTGAAGTACAGACGAACTCCTACACACACCACCCTGCAGCGTTGCTTCACTTGGAGCCGGCGCTCTGACTATACATCAGTGCCTGCTTGTCTTGTGTGTGTGTGTGTGTGTGGGGGGGGGGCTTTTAAAACAAGCCCCAGACAACTGATTTAAACACACGGCCTGCATGATTCATCTGCACAGCTACAATAATGAACACAAAATGCCACACAAAAACGTAGGCACGCAAGACATGGGCACACATACTGTACGTACAAAATCAATACAGTATACAACTGCAAAAGTTGTACACACACACACACAGTCCCTCCCCCATCTCTCCCCCTCTTCCTCCAACATCCCTGTCCCAAAATAACACTGAAATAACATTAACACTGGCTCGTTACCAAGTGTCGGTCTGAGGAGCATGAGCTGAGAAGTTGACAAAGCACAGCTGCATGTGGGGGAAAGGAGATCACAGTCTAACCAGACATGGAGTCTAATCAGAACAAAAAACACTGACACCAAGAACAGTACAGCGGATGGAAGTGATAGACAGGATAGTAATTTTAGAGGTAAAGAAGGGTTTAAGCGAAGAAATTGGTGTGTTAGGTGCAGGTGTGTTGGAAAAGTAGATTAGATTAGATTAGGAAAGAGAGATCAAAGGTAAAAGGTACATCCTTGCCCTGATTAACCTGTTGCATATCTGAACCTCGTTTAGACTGGGATTCTAATGGGTGGAAATATTCATACATCACTATTTCAGAAGAGCTGTTTTGACAGAAATCATTTGAAGGGGCTGATAAATCCACTGAAGGGGGCCTTTACTGTAACCCATGTTGTGTACACATCAGTACACAGGGAGCCAAGCAGCGAGGCACAACAGGGAATTTCACTGTGTGCACTCCAGCCAACAGTGAAATCCACCAGGCCAAGTGTACCTTTCACTCCTAATTACTGTGTTTCCCGGTGACATTTCAACTCATTTGTTCCTTTTGTTTCCTGAATGCACTGTTAAAGGAGGGCGTCTTGAAACATTACAATTGTGTTTTCGAACCAAGAAAAGCAGTGCAATTAAGCAGAGAACTGATATATACAGGGGGAGTTGATGGCGATCCCCATGATACAACTGGCAGCTAAGCAATCTGATTGGTCAAAGATGCTTTCCAGCTGTGCTGATAATTCCTATAAAGCACAGCCGCGCTTTATTAGTTGCAATGCCAACTCCTGCAGTAACCAGGGAGCTAGTTATCTATCTTTTTTGCTTTACCCACGCTTTTTTCATTCTTATGTACTGCATGTATACTACTTTGAAGAAGACTTTCATGCATGTGTGATGGTGGTACTTCGGTGCTGCTGACAGTACTCAGTTGCATCACCATTATTCCCATAATCACAGTAAAGAACACCCTCTTGGGTATCATTGCTGTATTACCGGTGTGATGATATTTAGGCTGTATTTCTTGGTAGCATCACAAAGCAGAGACATTGATTGCTCCCTTGCCCTTCGGAGAGACTTTCTCATATTTACAAATCTAGAAAGGGCTAAGATCAGCGGAACAGCATACTGGTACAGGTTCCCTCTGCGGAGGCAATTTGTGGGCTGGAGATCATTAGCCTGTTTTTACATGTAACCATGTGAGTAAAGCACCTCCTCCTATGACTGCTCAGAAATTATTGAGGCTAAGGACTGAAATGAGATAGATGAACATACACCGAGTCTGATGTAACTATCCTGTGTGCTGTTAGGGCAAGGGCTTATGTAGAAACGTAGCTTGTATGTCAGAGGAAAGGAGGGTGGGCGAAGATGACTTCAGGAAAGAAGCCCCAAAGGCAGCCATGAATCATGAAATTCAAATGGCCATGTAGTCGATAAGCAATAACAAGTATGAAAATGAGAAATTCACGCAGCTGGATCCAGATTTTTCTGTTAATGCTGGCAGATTAGCTCAGATTCTTACACTCAGCTCTGGCATTGAGAAACAGAGAAGAGAAATTGAAGAGGCTTGAGGTTGTGTTCTTCTCTGGGCGACCTTAATTTTCCCTCCGGTGGCGCCTTCCTTCTGATTGAGCCAATTATGAGTATAAAAGTATTAGACATATTCAGTCTGTAACCTTAAATAGATGTAATATACATAGCCCTTTATCACGTTCCTGCTTCCGTGGGTACTTGACCTAAGCACAAAGTTGAGAAGAGGCTGCTCAGCTACAGTAATCCGTTTGATTTGATACACGACTAAATGTTGGTTTTCATATGTGAACTTTTTTTTTGCGTTGTATTCTGACATCACGTGACAGATTTTACTTCAGATGTGAAAATTTCAATTCATAGGGGGAAAGTGTTTTTTTTTCACCTGTAATTTCGTATGACAACATTTGTTTCACATGTGAAACTTAATGTCAAAGAGACAATTCACAGGTAAAAATGTCATTTTCACATGGGAAATGTGAAATTTCACATATTCTCATATGAAAACCATTATATGTCCAAAAAGCACATGTGACGTTTTACTGGCATATTGAGATACCAATGTAGAACCACAATGTGGATTGGCATATGAACTGATTGAACTGATTGAATCCCATTAACAAAAACGCTGTCACAACCCAGTCAATCTGCATTTGACTTTGTCTCACTTGTGCAAGGCGGTGTAGGCGGTGAATGGCATATGAGTCAGCCGTCGACTCATTTGGACTCTAGAGGCGTCTCCAAAATAAGAATCCACTTCGATATTCAGTTTCACTCTTTCCTAGAGACACCAACTGAATGTAGTCACAGTGCACAAAATAACATGTCTGCACTATATTAGGCTGTACAGTAACCATTAGAAAGTTATAATACAGGGCCTATATGAAATTAATTCAGAGGATTTGTTTTATCATGAGGATCTCCAAAATAAAAATCCACTATCTACGATGATAAAATGAAAAAAAAATATCCTCCAACTTTGTTAAGATCATCCTATTGCTACAGAGACATGCTACAGAAAATAATGGATTGCATAAGTATCCTCCTTGACTCAATATTTACCAGAAGAACCTTTAGCAGCAATTACAACCTTGACACTATTTGGATAAGACTCTATTGAGTTTGTATACTGTATGTGGATAGTCCTCAGCAAAGTTACTCAAGCTCCATCCGCTTGGATGGGGATCATGAGTTAACAGCGATTTTCAAGTCACAGCAAAAATTATTAGATTATGGCAACATTAGGAAAGATTGTTATGTAAAAATACACCCATCTTATCAGCTTCAATCACAAAATGGGACTGCAACAGAGAAGAGAATCTCCACCCCCCTAAGTGAGACCCCATAGATTTACCCTATTTACGCAATTGAAATGTTGGTGTCAGGTATGTAAACTTTTCTGCACCACAGAAAGTGATGAATCGAAATTTAACAGTGAAATCCAAACTGTCTCCTAAACAGCAGCGAGCGAGCTTTCTGTCCAGAGAAAGCAGGACTCACCAGATCTTTTTCTCTCTCATCCCTTTGGTTTCCTTTGATATAAAGCATCACAGACCAGCCAGGCTGGTAAACATGAGCGTGCTGTGTGCAGTTTACTGTCATCACGCTACCTGATTTCTGGGTAAGTTCAGTTACCTCATGCTGGCATTTGGAGATGCAAAGTTGCCTAGTGCAGCTTGAAATAACACATATGCTTAAATTTGATAATAGTAACTTTATTCAAAGAAAACTTTTCATAATAAAATTTACAACGTGCTATACAGCGCAAAATCACAACAAATGCAATACTGAAAGGAAAAAAAATAAAGTGGAAACGGTATATTGATTGATTTCATGTAACATGCAACATGGCTCACATAAAACTAATTCAGTCGCTCTGCTCCCTGATACTGCTAAAGTTCTTGTCCTAAAGCTTGTTTTTGCATGGATGGCATTGTGGCACCTGCATGAGTCACCGACTGGCTTTTTTTTTCAGAGTGAGGAGACAGTACCACAGGCTCTGCTCAGCGGGGTGAGGGAGCCTGGCAGGGGAATGGCGGGCTACATCCTGTCATGGTGGGCTGTTGCTAATTGTTTCCCGGAGACCAGTGGCACACCAGACAGCCAGAGCTAATTAGGATTCTGAAACAATCCAACCTGCCAGACAAGGTTGTTCAAACCCACTCTGAGCGGAGGCACTTTGGAGCCGTGGAGGAGAATGACTTTGCAATGATCTTGTCAGAAATGTACTGTTATACCTTTATACAAATGTCACACACTGTACAAAAAAAGCCCTGACCATTTTCCATTTTTTGTAATAAATGAGCACTGTTCGCTAAAAAGACATAGAGTCGAGGTCGAGTTGCTGTTATCAGACACGTGGGATTTTTAATGAGAAGATTTTCTCTTTTTGGATGAGACACAAAAGTCTTTTTTAAAGCACCAGCATAACATTCTGTTAGACCAACTAGTAAAGAAGACAGATAAACATGCAGTTGATTGATTAAGTTCCATGAAAATGAAACCTTCACATTTTTATTGTTTTCTGTTGAAAGTGGCTACCTCAAAACTTGGTAACAACAGGTTGCACTGATGCCCCAGCAGGCTCAAGCATAAACCATGTGCTCACTATGTCATGGATTTGAGTCTAACTCGCCAACTGTCTTATGTCGTCTCCTCTCTCTCTCCCATCTGTAATGTCTGTCTCCACTGTATACTATCTAATAAAGCAGAAATACCAACAACAAAAAGTAGTAACAGCAAAATGCTGAGAGTGAATACCCCAAAGCATTCTGAGTCCACAAGTAAATTTTTGTCCAGCTAATTTTTGGCAGAGTGCGGAACATCTTTGACTTTTTCTTACTTTTAACAAAATTCTTAAATTTAACAGTGCCATAATCTGCAGAGACTCCAAGTTGGCTTTGACCCTCAGCAAACAGTAGTGAGCAGTCTGTAAGCCACAAAGAACCACCAAGCTGTATGCCAGCTGTTGTGTGCCATGCTGCATGTCCTTTGTAGTGCTACAGCCACTGTGCACCGCCAACCAAGCTGCATGAGGAATGAGCCAAGACGGATTGGACGTGCCAAATGGCGTAGTACTTCCATGTCAGTGCCCCGACAATAAAACATAACCACAATCTTTGAAACAGCAACAGTGTTATGGGTAACATTGCATAACATGTCTGAACAGAATTTTTCCTCAAGGTCTAAGAGGGTTATTAGACAGGGCATACATCTGGTGAGTGGATGAGACTGGCATGTTCAGAGGAAATAGCGGTAGGCGCAGCGGTCTCCACGACACAACAGGACCCCTCTTTTCAATTTCCTGCTCCAGTTTCCACTCCTGCTTTATTTCGTGCAGGGACCTGTAAAGTGGGAATCACAAAGGAAGAATGCAGCATTTAGCCGATATGGTACCACAGAGCGCAAAACAAGGAAATTGATTCTGTCAAAGGCAATATTTGTGATAATGATCTCAATAAAAACATAGGGTGATTTCAAACGGTGTTAGCAGGATTCCCTCAGTAGAGCTGATTCTTAACACAGCAGTGGTCTCACACTGGCATTAAAGGGAGCGCTGTACATTTCAAGCTTACTACCGGTCTGTTACCTGAAGCGTATTTCATATCCTTATCCACTTATTATAGAAGGGTAATTGCAGTCCTGGGTTAAACAGTATTGACAATAATGGACATAACTGTTCACAGCTAGATTTAGCCTTCTTACAATAGTATAGTAGAATAGTAGCAGAAAGTTTAAACAGTCACAAGACAATTTAAGAATTTTCCTGATGCAGTAAAGTCATTTGCTACTCCTTGTAGGTTTAACAAAGGATCTTTAAACTGTAATTATTTCCAAATACTGTTTAAGCCATGGGTCTGGGTGGCAAATCTGATTGTTTTGACATCCTAAGCCAATGGAAGTCTATATTTATACTGTGTATCTCCTGAATTGTATCCACACTCACCTAACCCTAACCCTAACCCTCAGTTGATGAATTCTGAACACGTTCAAGGATCTTAAGTTCAAAATGTTGCAATAATAAAGTATAAGACAACCTACAAATCTCCAAGGCAGTCAGAGGTGCAACGACTCAATTTCAAAGTCTTTGTTTTGAATTTGCCAAGTGCAATGAAATACATGACTTCTGCACATTGAATTTTTAGATATGGTCAGAAGGCTGCTTATAAATCTCCCTCAGCTGAAAGTCAGTACAACAGAGAGAGAGAGAGAGGGAGAGAGAGAGAGAGAGAGAGAGAGAGAGAGAGAGAGAGAGCGAGTGAGAGAGAGAGAGCATGTGCTTCACTAATTAGCCTCATAAAAGTAACACACAGCAACATGTTAACCAACCTGGATTTCAACATCTAAGGTTGCCACGGGGAGCAGACACAACAACACCCGACGATCATTTATTAGTCTAATTCTTAACAGATGTTATGTTTTTGACTACTGGAATTAACAATTCCCCACTTTTTGTTGCATGCTCAATTTTTGCTGAAACACTGTCACCCAACGACTGGCTTTGTTTATGTCTGGATTCACAGAATTGACTCTTAAATTGATTTTTATACAACTGTTACAAATGGATGCTCAAAAGGCCCAAATGCTCATTTGTGGTGCTATTTATATTGTGCAGTGCTCCTATCTTTTTTTTTTTTTTTTCAGAAACAAAAATGGATCTTTGAAAGAGTGACACCCAGTGAAGAAAGCCCAGAGCTTTGCAGCGCAGAAGGTTACTGTATAACCTAAAGATCTGTGTTATTGCAGAGGGTGGTGGATTCAATAGCCTTGGCCCAGCTGGAAACATTCTTGCAGTATCACATTGCCATTATTGGAGTGAAAATATTCCCACTCCATTTTGGGAGGCTCCCATTCCAGCGTCCCATCCCGCACGATTCCTTAACAATAATGTTTTCCTGCTCTAGTGTTTCAACTACGAAGACCTCAGCTTCTTTCCTGGAAAGGGAGTGAGTGAGACACCCAAGTCTGAGTGGAAAACTCACTTTTCACAAAGACTTCTTCTTTGCTTTGGTAAAGTGCAATTTACCCTTATTCTATTGTTGCACTCATTGTACTTTACATCACACTGGCTAAGAACATCAGCAAAATGCCTAAAATGTAAATGTAAAATGTAAGTGCACTGTACCTAGGATTTGAAATAACAATGAATCAGCGACACATGAGTACAAAGTGCTACCTTTTTCTTTCTTTTTCCTTATTAATACCACACACACAAAAAAAACACCCGACAAGAGTAGCTGTTCCATCTCATGCTCGTAAATGCAGAGGGCCTACTAGGGAGCAAAGCTGGCATGTAGCAGTTTGCAATCACCATCACTCTGCCTCCATGACACAGAGGGGACACTTCCACCCAGCAAGCATTTGATTAAAACAACAACAGAAGAAGATCAAGCCTCATTTTCCGTGTTCATGGCAAAGGCATGAAAGGCGTCGAGGAATGGTGTCTTTTGTTTGTGTTGTGCACCACAGCTGTTGTGTATATTTCTGTTGCTCCTTGTTTAGCTGCTGTAGATTCAGTGTGAGGTTGTCATGGACACAGAAAAAAGAACAGGTCTCTTGGGGCCAATGATGACTACCGTGACAACACAAGACGGACGAGGGATGATACTCCAGATGTAAGTGATTTGGATATATTGTTAGGTTTATCAGACGTGATTCTCAGAAATACATCCACTATACACTCCACTCAAATATACTGCTTAAAACATTCACTCACACAAACACACATGGGCAAATCATAATGTATTAGCTGTGTAGTGGTACCTATTGACACTGGGTCTTCTCTTTGAAAACAATTTGAGCACTTGAATTCAACTTGAAATTCACAAAAGATATATTGCATGCAGCCCACCATTGTTTTTTATTTAACGCACTTTTATAATTATCCCAAACACTTAACAATTAATTTTAATTGCAGTACAGCTCCTCAGTCTAACGGGTTTCTTGTGTGTATGAGTGTGTATAAGCAGTTAGTTCAGCAGCACACAATGTGTCAAATCAAACCATACACTGCAATTACAAACTCATCAAACTTTCATTTAACTTAATCAAAGTGACCTAAAAACATTTCATGGAACTGCAAGAGATTATTTTTTTTCTCCAGCCTGGCTCATGCTCCATCCTGGCTGACTCTGGGGGTTCAGGTATTGAGCGGACCCCTTGTTGGTCAGAGCTGTGGAGGAGCAGGGAGGGGAGATCATGCAGAAGAGACACCCGCCGTGTGTTAATGCGTACATCCTGTTGAGAAAGCCGGTCGTCCTGGAGACCAGATGCAGGCATCCTGGTAGGAGTCCAGAGAAGCTGCATCTTTCCCCTCCCAGCAGCTTGTCAAGCAAGAACTGGTTTATATGGATCGAGTTATCGAGTGGGAAAGACATGCAGGTGCATGTTTGACTGGCTCCAAAGAATACCGCCTTTCCCTCCCTCAACAACTCCTGTTGAGGTGCCCTTTAGCAAGGCACTGAAAACCACAACTGCTCCAGCAGAACTAATCAGTGGCCAACAGTAGAAGATTGTAGTTGTACTGACAAGCTTTCAAGTGTGAAAGTAACTACATCAACGTGAGGCGGGTTATGGTGCCAGGGCTCAGAAAACCTTCTCTGGATATTTAATGGAGTCAAGGCAATTGTGAGCAAATCACTGGGAGCAGCAAATTACACAGCAGACAAAAATAGGTCTCTGATGAAGTAAATGAATTCCTCATCACGACCTTAGATCAATGGCAGCAAAAAATAACTGTTCATTGGGGCAAAAAGGTATTGAAAAAGCAAAATGTAAATGTAAAAGTTTAGGGGATTGTCGTCCTCATCCAAGTATTTACATAGGCCTACTCCTAAAAAGGCAACTTTTTAATAATTTGTTTACCTTGGATATACCTGGTGTTTGCAATGGGTCTAACTTTAATCATTATCAAATTCATTTTATGACTTTTTCATCTTGAGTGGATGTCACAAGTATTTTGACAGTTTGATGAATTGCTCACTAGTTTTGTTGATGTAAATGCCCAACTGTCATTAGTTTCATCTTCAATTTTTGGAATTTATATGGCCAATTTTTTTTACGTTAATTACAACAAAATTAATGTACATCCCACCTTATGATAATATAATAATTTATCATGTTTTCTTGTAAGTAAGAGGAAAATTATTTCCCCTACCTACTTATGCCCACAAAGTAATGTTACAATGTGTGTTAGTTTCATTTTCCTATTTGTCCTCTCTGTGATACTGTTTAACATATATGAAACTGTCACATACTGTAGCAAAGCGGGTTTAGAAAGAATACTCCATCCAGAGTCCACGTCTGAAGAAAATTATGTAGTGGCGCCATCCAGTGGTCAGTTGGTGACAATGGCATCAGACATGCCAACAGCTTCCAGGTATAGCCTTTATTTCTAAAAAATAAATTGGTAGCATTGTAGTAGCAATGATCACAAAATCACATTTCAAGTTGCTTTAAAAGGTGGATATATCATTTTGGAACAAAACTCTCCCAATAGATCCTGGGCCTCTGTCAGCCAAGATCCAAACAATAGGGATCAACTTCAGCTGATCTCCAAAAGCTGACAGCTGACAGGACACTGTTCAATACGCTGCACAACTCAGCTGCATGCTTTAAGAAGCATACAGCCACGTTGCTATCATAACCTGGCAAAATGTGAAATCACTGTCCTAACAACCTGGAAACTTCTATATGAAATAATGTGTACACAAAAGTTTTCAAACATGCACAGTAGTCCAACAACATTTTGGTTCCAGTATCTTTTATAGTAGACAATAGTAGCTACACTTGGTGATTCTATTGCTGAGTCTGTTTTAAGGTTTAGTTTAGTTTACATAGGTAGTATAGGTATTCATAGAAGAGTAACACAAGGCTGAAAATAAAGCTAAATGGCACCTAAATAGGCATCTGAAAACCATACAAGTATTAGCAAATACTATTTAATCCAGGTGTGTATAACAGATAGAGTAGCTTGCAATAAATGTTTTCATACAATTCCAAAACTGTCCTCACATTCTCTCCATCCTGAGGGATTCCACAGTTGTTGTCTTTAACTTCCTTTTAGCCCTCAAGAGCCGGTAGACCACAAAGATGACCCCAATTACACTTAAAAGAAGAAGTACAAAGATGACATAGAGTGCCACTTCAGCATCATGAGCTGAGAGCTCCAGACCCAAGAAGTCCACCATGTTCAGGGGGAGGACAGGGACAGGTGTGGTCACAGTGGGGGCACTTGTAGCTGTGGTAAGAGAGAGACAAGACACAAGGAAAAATTCCATCATTAATTCCAACTATTTTATTGCAACCGTTCTGCATTTAGACATGGGCTAAAGTCTGCTTCAAAGAATTACATTAGTATTAGTTTTAGTGGCACATGGCCTGAAGGCTGTTTCAAGGGTGTTTCCACTCTGCCAAGAATAACATCTGGAGGAATAACTAATTCCAAAATCCTACCACGATGATAGTGGCTTTAAATCAGTAGATTTTTGCATTACGTTACCTTCAGGTTCAGGGTTCAAACACTCATGGGGCCCAAGCGCTGGGTCTGGGAAGCCATTGCAAGTGATGATGGTGGCATAGCGAGAAGCTGAGCCTTTAGTGATGCGAGGAAGGGTGGGGTCGGACCGGTTCACAAAGAAAAGTCCAAATCGCTCGGCGAAGCCAGCAGCCCACTCAAAATTGTCCATCAATGACCAGGCTGTGTAGCCTCTCAAATCAACTCCATCCAGACGAAGGGCTGAAAGGTCAACATTAACTAGTATGATCATGTATGTACATATGATTAAAGACTCGATGACTCATTCTTTGCTGCTCAGTTGCTTGAGCTACTATAACAAAGTGTCCTATTCTCTAATTCACCTCTAAAATGAAAAGGAATGCATGCAAACAAGTTGTAGCAATGAAGTGAAACATCAGAAGTGAATCTTTTTCCATAATCTTTTCCAAATTCTCAATTGCACAATTTCTTAATTATAAATAATGAGATCATACAATAAATTAATTTCCATCAATCCATCCAACACTGACTCGTACCTTTCAGGGCCTGGTTGATGTAACTCTCATAGTAGTGCTTTCTGTGGAGGTCATTCAGGTCTACTGCTCCTCGTTCTGAGATCCCATTCTCTGTGACGTAGATGGGTGGATTTCCATACTCATCCTTGATAAAATTGAGGATCCTCCTGAATCCAAATGGAGTGATCTTCAGCCAGAAGGAGCCTGACTCAATCCAGCTGCGGTCCTGGATGCTTCCAGCACCCCTGGATGTTGGATTGGACATCAACTCATGATCAATCAAACGCACATAAACGTTTCTAGATACATCTATGTAAATATATTAACCTCACCGCACCTACTGTATGTGATCGTTTGATTCCCACTGGGACCACCCATCATGCACATAAAAACATCCACCAAATGTCTTATGTTGGCTCAGTGTCTTTTTCAAATCTAAGCTCACCTGTCGCCTTCATAATCCTGTCGATCTCCAAAGTCAACAGGAAATGCCAGAATTGTGGTGTAATGGTTGAAGCCAAAGTAATCATGAGTCCCTTTGATCCTCTTGATTTCCTCGGGTTTGAACTCAGGAAGCCTTAGTTAAAGAGAAAAGTGTTTTTCAAAGACCAATCCAGAATTTTCTGTCCATTTAAATTTTAGGTGTACATATAATAATACATACAGTATGTATATGCATTGTGAACAGCCTCAAAATACTTCTTAGACTCATGCTTAACTGCCAGATACTGTCAGTCGAGGCTTGTAAGTTGCAGCAATAAATTTGAGAGTGAAACATTTTTTCATTTTAGTGAATCAAAACATAAACAAAGCTGGCAGTGGGGCGACAGTGTCAATAGAGCATGCCATAATGAATTTACAGATCGGGGAGTTTAACACAGAGGGTACTGCAAATACTGGCTAAGCCATATTAATATTATATATCAAACCACTTCGATTTTTATGCTTTTAATGGTATGAACTATCTCTCATTTACCGTGATTTAGGCAGACCTGCAGCAAGGCTTCTCTCACGAATGATGGTTTTCATTACGTCATTATAATCTCCATTGAAAATTGGGTGGGCAAACCAGCCAATGAAGAACTATGGAAAAATCACAGCTGATGATATTCAGAACATCCAGGGCTCAACCAAGCCAACCTTAATCCTGATAGTATAGTCCATAGATACATTTAGTCCACTGACATGGAAAATTCATATATGCACATAATTCTTAGTTTTTGTTGTAACCTGCTTGGGATACCAGATGGGTGGGGTTTATCACATAGCACAATACAATGAATGCCAGAAGGTTTCATTGAAATGCATTTGAATCTGCATTTAATAAGCTTTTCTGTGATTTTCAACTTATCTGACACTATCTGAACTTTCCTGATGCACAAAGCCCTACCTCATCTGGTACTCCATGGCGATTAAAATAAACACTACACATTATTTGCAAATACTATTAGACCCAAGTCTGGTATCCAGACATATTTATCTACCTGCAGGATGCGTCTGGCTGCATCCACATCCTCCTGTTTATGTGGGTTCCGCGGCTCCACCCAGTCAGAATTGATGGTGATGGAGATGAGGCCACCCTGCTTTGCACGGTACTTGTCGTTGTACACGTGCCAGGCCTCAGCATGGGCCTTGATCAGGTTGTGACCAGCAATATACTGCTTACCCACAATGCCTGATACACGTGAGGTGTTATTAAAAGGGTTTGTTAAGCATATTCATCATCAGACAACATGGCTAGAATATGTCCTTATAGACCAATTTCCACTTTTCAATGTGCAGTGGAATTGTTTCATCTGTATATAGATTAATTATTCCCACTCTGAAGAAAACAACAGGACAACTACAACATATAGAACCTATAGAGCCTACTACTTATTTTTAAATAAGATATACAGTCATTCATTAAAATTAAAATTAAATTAAATTAAATTAAATTAAATTAAATTAAATATGCATTACTGTCTCCTAAATCCTACATCTGTGATGGCATACAAATGTATAGTCCCTTAGAGAATTAATGCAAAAGATGGAAAGAATTACTTTGAAAGAATCAAGGATGATTTACTTGGCATTAAGAATATATTTTGTGGTTTGGATCAGCTAATTTGATGTAAAAGTTAAAAATAATCATTGAATGAGTCCACAAAGTCACTCTCCCATACATTGTCAATGGAGTCTCCAAGTGATATATTGGCATGACACCACAAATTGGAGAATTGAGTCTCTGATTTCTTTCTGATAGCTTTGAGAAACAGATGATCACAAATACTGATTTGATAGCACTGAGCACACATAACATATATTCCTATATTGAATGGTAAAAAGTGATTAAGGCAGAAAGCATTTCAAGAGAAAGTTGTTTGTTTACCTGGAGCAAAGGTACCATATCCGTAGCCAAGGTTGGCCACAATGTAGGGTTCATTGAGAGTGATCCAGAACTTCACTCTGTCTCCGAGTCGGCTAAATACCACATCGGCATAATCTCTGAATCTCTGGACAGTGGTTTCATTCTCCCAGCCCCCCACTTTCTGCAGAGCCAGAGGAAGGTCCCAGTGGTACAGAGTGACCTGAAGAATGGAGAAAATTGGTAAGAGGTTGAAACAGTGCACTGTCTCCCCACAGGTGAATTTATTCCGAGGTAGCCCAAATTTGCAAGTGTCTCACATGGTGTTGCTTGTTGAAAGAAGTTGATTTGAGGTAGTTTAAAAACCCATTAAAAATGATGTTGCACCTGCATGATTACCATTAATTAAATATTAATGGCACATGAATGTAAATATGAATGCTGATGTTTGTGTTGTGATAACAATGCATTATAATTTCACTGTGTATTAGAATATTCTATGAAAAAAAAAAGTATACTTTTATCTCAAATCCTCCACACTAGATCAATAATATGAATCTGATCCTGATACATCATCTTTGTTACATAAATAAAATCTGAAAAATGGAATTCAGTTAAGTAACTGACGCCTTGTAAAGGAAAGAATATTACAAAGGCAACACTACCTACCTGAGGCTGAATATTGGCAGCTTCCAAGGCATCCAGTAATCTATGGTAGTAGTTGAGTCCAGCCTCATTGATGTGTTTGTTAGTACCATCAGGAAGCACCCTGGTCCAGGATATAGAGAAACGATAGTGGGTCACCTTTAACTTCTTCAGCACCTCCACATCCTTGTCAATCTTGTTGTAGCTATCACAAGCGATATCGCCGTTGTCATTGTTGCCCACTCTCAGAGGAGTATGGGTAAACTTGTCCCAGATGCTCAGTCCCTTTCCATGGGCTCTCCAGCTCCCTTCAATCTGGAATAAAAGGAAAGTAATATTATAGCGGTAGCAATGGCAAAAGTTCCTCAATCCTTCTCGCCCATGGTTCCTGCATTTAGTAAAAAGTAGGAAGTCCATGGCAGTTTTATCTGTACATGGCCTGTTACATCCAAGTTAGATGGGACACAACTTTTGCTGTTTGATCATGATATTCAGTCAGGTGTAAATTAACAGAAAACATGCTTTGTTGGCATTGCTGTCACATCATCCACATCTAATTTGGAGGTAGTCAGGCTAACATTATGATCAGAATTTAACATAGTCTAGAAATGATGCAACCACAATACACATACAGTATAAGTATGGAATGGAAATATGAGAGATGCACAATGGACATATTTTGGATATGTGGATACACAGCAAAGTGGTCTCATAACATCAAATGATGAGAAAATGACATCTGGTGTCTAGAAGCCAGATGATGTTTTTATCATTTGTAACTCAACTAAGTAAGGAAACAGGGGAATAAACTATTGAAGAATGTATCTATTTCCTTTTTTATTTTAGGAATTTAAAATGTATTTCATACATGCACAGTTATATGTTTTCATTACACCAGAGAGGTCAGAGTGCATGGACAGCCAGGAGTTTCATCCCTGGAGCAAGCAGGGTTTCAGTATCTTGTTCAAGGGTACTTCAACAGTGAACACATTGCAAGGATCAAGCCACCTCATACCGTGCCAGTATGCCTGAAGTACACTCTGCCTTTTAACAAAAGGAAATGTGTTGGACCATGCTTACCTGGTAAGAGGCGCTGGCAGTGCTCCAGCTAAAGCCTTTGGGAAACTGTCCATAAAGTATCTTTTCATCATCTGGTTTAGGGAAGCCATTGTCCTTGATGACTTGGTAGTAGTAATGGGCTGAGTGTTTGGGTGTCCTTGGCCGGTTTGGGTTTGTGAAGTCGATGTGATGGAGCCCAAATCCTACTTTGTACCCATTGAGCCACTCAAAAGAATCCATGAGAGATGATGCTATGTATCCTCTCACCT
This sequence comes from Centroberyx gerrardi, assembly GCF_048128805.1. NCBI lineage: Eukaryota > Metazoa > Chordata > Actinopteri > Beryciformes > Berycidae > Centroberyx > Centroberyx gerrardi. The sequence goes on along the minus strand of NC_136006.1, from coordinate 10,994,266 downwards.
TCACACCATCTAGATTATGAGCTATGGAATGTGATATTAGGATATAAATAACATAATTACCAATAAAAAAGGATATATTCGTTTTAACATAGCATAATTAACATACATTTTATATAAAAATGTAAAATTTCAAAAGAATATTTTGCAAATTAATTAACAATTTCAGTTTTCAATTTTCAGTAATCTATTCATTGGTTTAAGATAGAAATATAAAGTAGAATTGTTAACTGACTCATTCGTTAGTGCTGGCTAAATCTTGCTGATATTTAAGTAGTGATTACCAGAGAAATACATTTATATTATATATGATATTTATATGAGATATTTATATGAGATATGAAACTGCAATAATTGGTGTGCACACTCACCTTTTAGAGCTTCATCAATGTAGGTTTTATAGTAGAATATTCTGTCAGTGTCATCAACTGTGGTCTTTGTGTCTGTAGCTACTCCATTCTCTGTAATGTAAATCTCTGGATCTCCATACTCCTCCTTGATCCAGTTGAGGAGCCTTCTCAAGCCCCATGCTACAGCTCTCTGGTTACTGATGGCAGTGGTTGGTGAATCACCCTCCTCTGCTTCTGACAAGTCCCGATCATAGTCATAGGACTGTGGGGTGAGCCGAGCTGTGATATGGCTTGCTATCTTTGTAGTATAATGATTTATGCAGAAGATGTCAGCAGTTCCCCTGATGTAGGCCTTTTCTTCTTCAGTGAAGGCAGGTAGTCTGGACTCTGATAGACCTTGGAGTTCACTCTTGTTTCCAACTTGCCACTTCATTGCATCTGGATAGTCTCCATTTTTGAAAATGGGATGTGCAAACCAACCAAGTTGGAACTGCAGAGCGCGGTCAGCAGCCACCACTTCCCGAGGGATGTTGATATCTTTGGGTTCAATCCAATCAGCATTGAGGGCAATGGATACCAAACCACCTTGGGATTTGCGATACTTCTCATCATATGTGTGGTAGGCCTTGGCATGTGCTTTTATAAGATTGTGAGCAACTCTGTACGGTGCATCTCCTGGCTTCTTAACATTTGGTGGGATCTGCCCAAGTCCATATCCGGACCACGCGATTGTATGAGGCTGGTTGAAGGTCATCCAAAACTTCACTCTGTCCCCAAAGGTGGAAAAGCAGAAGTCGCAGAAGTCATTGAAAATGTCAATCATGTTTACATTGTCCCAACCATTGAGGTTTTGCAAAGCTTGAGGAAGGTCCCAATGGTAGAGTGTCACCATGGGTGTGATGTTATATGCTAGGAGGCCATCAATGAGCCTATTGTAGTAGTCAACACCTTTTTGGTTCAAGGAAGTGTGCTGACCATTGGGAAAGATCCTGGACCAGGATAGAGAGAATCTGTAGGACTTTACCCTCAGAGCCCGAAGCATGTACAGGTCCTCTTCCAGTCTACTGTAGCTGTCACAGGCTACATCTCCATTGGCATTAGCAGGAATAGTGCCAGGTTTCTGGGTGAATGTATCCCAGACACTAGGTCCTTTACCATCAGCATTCCAGCCACCCTCAATCTGGTAAGCAGACGATGACACTCCCCAGTGGAAGCCTTGTGGGAAAATACCATAGTGGTAGAGTTTCCTTTGAAAATTGGTTTGGCTTGAGAATTTCTTCCATACAACCTTTGCTTGGGATGGGACTTTGGAAGGGGGCATTGAATACAACTTTTTTGGTTCCAAGTTTTTCAAACCCTGTACATAAAAAAAATTTGTGGAAGCAAACCCATTTTTCTCAATAACCTCAGCGTAAAAATAAGCAGATTGCTTTGGAGTCCTGGGCCTGTCAGGCAGGTCAAAGTTGACATGGTGCAATCCAAAACGTTCACTGTAGCCTTGTGGACCTTCAAAGCCATCCATGAGTGATTGGACAGTGAAACGCTGCACATCTATTCCATCCAAATGGATTGCTATTTAGAAAATAAAGACATTCAGCCATTTAACTCCATTAAGCATGATATTGTATATCAAATTTGGATTGATCAACAATTTCCCAACAACATACCTTTCAGTGCTTCATTGATGTAGCTCCTCATGTACTCTATTCGACTGGTATCATTGAGAGAGTCCCCACTGTACTCAGTGGGCATTCCGTTCCCAGTTATGTGAACAGGCACCTTGGTAACATTCAGGTACTCTGCAGAGATGTAGTTGAGAAGTCTTCTAAGGCCCCAAGGTGCAGAATGGATCCAGTCAGATGCTGTAGAAGACCAGGAAGCGTCCACATGGGCCTGGAAGTCACCCACCCCCTGAGGGCCAGGGATGCAGCCACCATCACTGTTGTTCACCAAACGGGAGGTATAGTGGTTTAATCCCAAAAAGTCAGCTGTTCCACATATCCTCTGGCTCTCTTCTACAGTGAAGACTGGAAGAATGGCAGGCTCAGAGAGGGGACACTCATTTGTTTTCTGTTCAATCTGAGTCTTGAGTGTTGCAGGATAATCCCCATCTACAAATATGGGATGGGCAAACCAGCCCAGCATGAACTGCAGGTAGCGATCAGCAGCTGCTACGTCTTCAGGTCTGGAGGGGTCCATGGGCTCAGCCCAGTCTGAGTTCAGGGCAATGCCCACTTTCCCTCCCTGCTTCTTCCTGTGTTTATCATTGTAGACATGCCAGGCCTCAGCATGGGACTTAAGCATATTGTGAGTGACCTGTAAAGGCCACAGAAATGGTAAGCTAATGAATAAGGGTGACATTATAACAGAATGTATTTTTGCTAAAGTAAAAATATCACTCTCACCTGGTAGGAGGCAACCACATAATCCTTTACTCCAGGGGGATGCTCACCAGTTCCATAGCCAGCATGGCTCACCACCCAGGGACTACTGAAAGTGTTCCAGGTCTTGACCCTGTCTCCGAACCTGGAGAAGCAGAAGTCTGCATAGTCCTTAAATGCTTCAACAATGGAAGCATTGGTCCATCCACCATAGTCCTGGAGCACCTGGGGCAGATCCCAGTGGTACAAGGTGACAACAGGTTGTATGCCAGACTCAATGAGAGCATTGATCAGCTTGTCATAGTAAAGAGCCCCTTTCTCAGAATGGCTCTCCTGGTGGCCAGAGGGGAAAATACGGGCCCAGGAGATGGAAAACTGGTAGGTGTTGACATGGAGACCTCGAAGGAGGTAGACATCATAATCCACCTTGTGGTAGCTGTCACAAGCCAGATCAGCTGTTTGATTATCAAAAACTTTGTTTTCATGGCCAAAACAGTCCCAAATTGTCTCTCCCTTCCCGTCTTCTGACCATCCTCCTTCAACCTTGAAGGACTCACTGGAAGTAGCCCAATGGAAGCCAATTGGAAACGATTCATTTAGGAAGACATCTCGCTCAGATGCAGTCATGGTGGCAAACTTGCTCCAAATGTTGTGGTATGTTGGGGAAGATGGTGATGTTTGAAGACTGCTGTATACAACATCAGGTTGGTGTGAATGACTTTAAAGAAAGAAAGTGGAATAATATTTTAGAAAATAAAATTACTTCACGAGAACTGAACAGATGCTTTTCAGTAAAAATATTAGATTAGTGTTGAAGAGTTAACAGATAGGACCAAACAGGCAACATACTATTTTGGTATCATACATATAAATACCATCTCTGTCAAAGGGAGTGTCAGTTTCTGAAGCTCTTATGAAACTGGCATCTACAGGTGTATTCCCCTTGACTGAACTGAGTGTCATGGTGGCATCACCTACATTAAAACTACCACATAGCAGGATGTAAGTCAGCGGGGTGCAGGACCAGAGAAAGCTAGAAACGCTGTGCCTGCAAAATTACAGTCAAGTGATACAACGTCGAATAGAAATCACCATATCCAAATTTAGATATGGTGGGTGAGGAGGAAAATTAAGTGCAAACGCAAAAGCAAATGTTTTCAAAAGAAGTAATCTCATTTGGTCAAAACTCTCCTGAATTAACTGATTGTTTTTGACTTAACTAGCCCCTCAACTTACCTACACTGCCAAAAGTTGTCCACCAAGACCTGAAATGATCATTTTCAGATATCTACACAAAGATACTGTTTGGATGAATCAGGTTGTATTGTTGAGTAAATAATATTTTTTTATATGCACCAGTATACCTTTTAGGGATAGCGTCAGCTGTGGGTATTTCAAACAAGTCCACAACGTCAAATCCAAGAACATTTTCATCTTCATTTCTCAGCTCTGTAAAAATTCCATGAGTGTAATTAAGCATTGAATTATCCTCAAGTGATTATGCAATCCATGAATCCGCCCTGCCATTCTTCATTATAAATTGAATTAAATGGTGCAATCTAACTTTTCATACAGGCCATGAAGTAATTATAGACGTGGATTAATCTAACCACTCAACATTTCTTATATTATTGTATATTAGGATTAGTTCAGTAATCCATTTGTGACAATAAACAGGCAAATAAAAATATTGCTCTGTTACATATACAATTTGGTTTTCAGTTCTTAGTTTGTAAAACTTCTGTATTGATAATGCACATGTACAATGCACATAGCAGGCAATAGTAACTGAGTACTAAGAAGAACTCATTTATCTTAGATTGTAACTCTATTGATTAATGAGTATATGGAAGATTACCTTTTAAGATTTCCGTAAGAGACTGTAACTGGCCAGGAGAGCAGTCATTGATGTTCAGCTCATAAAAGAGAATGGGATTGTCTCTGCTCTTTCCCTACAAGAATACATATGCAATACAAGTGCATGCAACAAAATTCTCAGAATAAGTGACATGATGCTTAAAGTTAGGGCTTATTACATTATTATTTATATAGGTATGAGATTGATAACTGTATCTTGAAAAAGATACATACCATTAGGCTTTGCAGTCCCTCTTCTAGGTTTTCTCTGGTGGTGCAGTCATATTGAATTTGTACAGACAGGAAATCAAAATATTTCTGAAAGAGAGGTGCAGGTGATAGTGTAGCTACAATAGATGTGGAAAGTGTAAGTATCCTTACATGTGTATCCAAACAGTTTTATGCTGTTAGGATAAGTCTTGTCATATTGTCATCATTGTCATATTGCCATACTGGAAAAGCACCAAACTTCTATTACAGCATGATCTTACCACTAGTTGAGTGTCACAGATAATTGGAACTGTGTTGGCCTTTACCCCAACTGATATACCTCCATCTGAAACACATGATATTTTAATTCAATTATTAATTTATACTTTTCCTCTCCTATTAGACAGAGAGAACACAGTGTCCTTTCCCCTGCATTACTGCATTCACTTGTCATGACCTTTGTTATACATGGTGAGCAGATATGGAAACCAATATCTCATCAATCACTGCCATCATTACTGTGCACACACAGTCAAGGTTGACAGCTACAACAGAAGATAAGAAAGCTAGTTTCCAAAATATGATTGTTTCAATAGTTTTCAAAATGCAGAATTAATAGAATACAGAAGTCAATACTTTAATACATAACTTAATGTATGAACAACCTAACGGTTAATTAAAATTAGATTTTTGCAATATCACTGGACTGAGAAAGTCTACCATGGTGATTAGGTGAGACCCAAGGAGGTTGGTAATGTCATCACACTAGCATACGCAGGCATCAAGCCATTTACTTCTTCATTTACTTATAATAATCAGATCCTCAGACTTCATAACTCATCAGTGTATTGTATGACCATAAATTGTGGCAGTGTAGAAATATTCTCATTGGCACAAGTATCAGGACAATAAACTAAAGAAACTCTGCTTTGCTCCTGACATATTTACAGTGAAAACAGGCGAAAATAGGCAATGCCAATAACAGACTGACAGCTTTATTCTAGATCTTTATTGGTGTCCATGTTTAAATGACAATAGCAGCTCAACTTTAGCTCACTGTGCCAGCCTTAGGCTTGAAAAAGACCAACTATACCAGTACCCTTTTGCCACTGCCTGTATGGCAGCTTTGCATATTTATCAGGCTTCAGTGATTGATGCTGGCATTTAAGAACAATTTCTAGTGCAAATCAGATCAGATTCAGCACACTTGCACATTTTGGAATAATGACTGACAAGATATTTCACTTTTTAGAAAGTTCTGAATATTTCAGACAGATTAACCATTCTTTATTTCCTATGGCTACAGGTTTAAAATGGGCAATCTTGAGTCTTTAGCTTTATAATGAAGTTGCACAAGATCAGGGTACACTCCAATAAAATATTCAGCTCCTACCTCTCCCAGGAAACAGCTGATGGTAACGGTGGTAGATATTGACATGTGCATGGAGGGTGTTTTGTATCTCAGCATCCCTCAGCTCATCTAGGTGGCTCAACGTCACCCAGGAGTTTGCCAGCTCTCCAAACTCTTGGAAAGCAAACTCTGCATACTGCTCAAACACCTCTAACAGCTCTGGACTCTCCCAGCCTCCAAACCTTGATCTGAGGGCTTCTGGTACTGTGGATCCATGAAGGACAACCAGAGGCTGAAGGCCCACCTCCACTAGCTGTTTCAGCAGAGTCTGGTAGCAGGTCACTACAGCCTGTTGGGGCTGGCTGGAGAGGTCTGTAGGCAGGAGCTGAGCCCATGACAGGGGCACTTTGAAGTGGGTTATCCCCCTGCTCTGGAGGTACTCAAAGTAGACTCTGGATCCTGAAGGTAAGGGATGAGTACAGTCAAAGGTGTCCAGTGCAGTTCCTTCAGAAGCCTTGCCATTCACCTGTTGGTTGGTCATGGGACCGGCGAGAAGTATGGCCTTATGTTGATCATTGTCTTCCTGGCACAAACACCCATAGACACTTATGAAATAAAGAGAAAGAACCTTCCCCAGGAACACCATATTGTCTGAGTGTGGGGAATTCACACAGGGAATTCATACAGTCCTTGGATGGCTAACCATTTATAGTGGTGTTGTTTACCGACTTGAACTCTCACACTTGGACCCTGAGTTTCATAACCATCACTACTGTATAGTGGGGTCGCCACTGATGTGATACCTTAGGGTGTGTGTGGTGATAGTGGTCACAGCCTTGAATGGCTGTGATAAAATACGAAGGGTCAAACAGCGGGCAGAGGAGTTTTATGATGAAAGCTACCAAATATCTGTGCACAGGTCATAAAGAAATGATTAGAAAAAATAAAGCCGACTGTTGTGTATGAGAAGTGGTATATTAATGTCCAAGGAGGGCCTTTACGCTGGTATGTGTATTATTCCTGAATTGTATCTTAACTGAACTAAATTGGTAAACCTCATAACACTATTAATAATCTAAAGTAAGAATTGCACATTGTTCATAGTGTAAAAAGCATAATTTCTATTTTTTCAGGAAACAAAGATAACTATGATAGCACGGCACTAACCGTTTTCAGTTCAAAAATCCATTGTGATATTTGTATATAACATTATGTGTAATGTAATAAACATTGTATATTTTTTTCCTTTACTCATGCACCCCTAACCCTAACCCTCATACAGTGAATTTTTTTTATTCGAAGGCAGAATTTCACATAAATCAACCATTGTACATATCAGATCCATGCATTAATAACTTTGTAGATGCACTTGAATCATATCTATAAATTACAATAATCTAATATCTGATGTTAATATACTAATATATAAATTCCATTCATTTTACACTGAAAATCACATTTTATCAAATGTTGCAAAGCAATCAACAACATAGTGCAATAAAACACTTTATTTTAAATATATATAAAGCTGCAATAATTGACTTCAGTGGTTTTAAAGCTTACAGTCACAAGAAATACTATGTACATTCAGTCTATGTTACATCAGCCCTCTGTTTCTTTACAGGGATTTGAGGTCATTCTTAATTTTAGGTTATCATTTTTGTCCACCAGTCTCTTGTCACATTTTTAGAAAAGCTTCATTAGTTCTTCCCCAGTGTCCTTGTAAAATGTCTTTTTAGCATTGTGAGCATTCAACATTAAAATCAGGTTAGTCAGTCAGTTTAATCAGTTTACTTTAAACGTGAAATGATTTTTGGGTTTGCTTTGTTGAAACATAAAAACAAGTATGTCAAGGTAAGATATGGTTACAGGAGTTAAAGGAAACATATTATAGGGTTGTGTGATCACGAGCCACCTGCAGTTGGTTAAGATGTGCACAGTATTGCTTGTGAAATAAGTGATTGTATTATTGTCCAATCCATCCAATTCTTCACTACTCCTCCCAGCTGTACTTACATCCTCCCCATCTTCAACACTTCTCCAGATGTAGTTTTTGACTTTTTAATGACCTTTTTAGCCTTCGTGATCCGCCATAATGAAAAGATGATGCTGACAGCACTCACAATAAGGAATACAAAGATAACGTAGAGAGCAATCTCTGCATCATCAGAGGAGAGTTGCATGCCAAGGAAACTCACGTTGTCCATGCTCGCACTTGTGATGTTCTCAAAGGTAGTTGTGATGGTGGGTGTGCTCGTACCTGTGGTGATAAAGTGGCAAGAAACCAGAAAAAACTTTCAAATACCACATACACAAAAAAGTACTGGAGTCACTTGTATGTCATGTTGGGTGGTAATCTATTACTCAACACTGCGTCACAGTAATGTTATTACTTTTGCCATTAATTACAGTTTAATTTTTAGTAATACTTTTACAGTTTTTTGTTTATCAAAAAATAAGTTGAGACGTTTGCTGTCACCCCCCGTAAATATTAGTCATCCTCTCAGTTGATGTGAGCACATACTCACGAGAAATGAGAGAAAACTCTCCTTTTTTTTTAAAGTATTTGCTCAGCTTTGATTTTATCAAGTAACACAAGAACATTGGATATCAACACAATTTGGTTACCATGATCATTCACACAAAAGCACACAGGTGAGGCAATTGAGTTATCCTGAATTTTGATGGTAAGAGATGATGCAATCATCAGTTTTGGGGATATAACATAAAAGCAATATAAAGACTTGTGTAACAAATTCCTGCTCTCTGGGAACCGCTTATATGTGACTCACCTTCGGGTTCTGGGTTCAAACATTCATGTGGCCCAAGGGCTGGGTCTGGAAAACCATTGCAGGTGACTATGGTGGTGTAGTGGGAAGCTGAGTTCTTCGGTATGCGAGGAAGAGTGGGGTCAGAACGGTTCACATAGAAAAGACCAAATCTCTCAGCGTAGCCCACGGCCCACTCAAAGTTATCCATCAATGACCAGGCAGTATACCCTCTCAGGTCCACCCCGTCTATCAAGCAGGCTTTTAAAACACAGAGACACACAAGAGATACAGCTGTAAACATACAGACAGGAGAAATTGTGTTTGGTTGACTTTTTGGATAGAGGATAGAGGGGGAACATATGCAAATTTGTTGTCATGAAGTGAGAAATGATTTAAGAAGAAACATATTTGTCCAAAAAGTGGCTCCGGTGGGAGCATTTATGTTTATTTTTGTGTTGTGTTGTTATACCTTTAAGGGCTTGATTGATGTAGTTCTCATAATAGTGCTTCCTGTGGATATCGTCAAAGTCTACTACTCCTTGTTCTGAGACCCCATTCTCAGTAACATAGATGGGTGGGTTTCCATATTCATCCTTGATAAATTTGAGGAGTTTTCTGAATCCAAATGGAGCAATCTTCAGCCAAGAAGAGCCTGTCTCAATCCAGGTTCGATCAGAGATGGTTCCTGCACCCCTGGAGATAGCACAATCAAAAATTATCTAAGAAGGGATACAATTATTCTTGAACTCCCCGAACCTAACATAGCAATGCATTCTGATGATATGAAACTTTTATATTTTTAATTGCACCAGTTGAGTATGTAAGCAAAAGTCACCTATCAGCATCGTAGCTTTGCTCCTCCCCATAGTCTACAGGGAATGCCAGGACCGAGGTGTAGTGATTAAGTCCAAAGTAATCATGAGTGCCTTTAATCCTCTTGATCTCTTCAGGAGTAAACTCAGGAAGCCTGTGGATGAGACGCCGTTAACTGTAGGTAAAACAGATTTGGCATGGCTGATTAAAGTAGCCATTATAGTATATAGACCTACTTAATCCTGTCTCAGGTTTCACATTACCAGTACAAAATGTGCCCCAGGGCTCTGTACTTGTCTGTCTCTTATTTACTATATTAATGATCTTGACCAAAATGTGTCAAGTGCAAATCTTGATGTCTGTGTTGGTGACATGATTATTTATTGCTGTGCTGCAAACCTTGTCAAAGCCTTTGTAAATGTACAACCTGTATTATGAGTGCTGCCAATCAACATTTTTGGAAAATTTTTGAAAAACAGGCCACAACATTTCCACCTAATCTTACACTTGAAAGCAAAGTGATTGAAACTGATGAATCTCTCATTCAGGGATATTAATCGATGACTGTCCTTATTTTAAGGCCACATGTCTACTACCTTCTAAGGAAAGTGTAGCTGAAATTTGGGGTGATGTCAACAGGTGATCTTATATCTTACCGTGATTCAGGAAGACCTGCAGCAATACTCCTCTCTCTAATGATAGTCTTCATTGTGTCACTGTAGTCTCCATTGAAAATAGGATGTGCAAACCAACCAATGAAGAACTGCAAGACAAGACATGTCCAATTACAACAGTAGACAAGAAATAGTCAACTTTTCAAGAAATACGAAGGAACATGGTGCTTGATTCGTGTATGAAAAATTAACACAGTATAAAAGAATATTCATACATTCTATACAAAGTGCTCATTTAAAGGAGTATGGCAGTGTGGTTAATTCCTCATCATGTTCACCTGTTAGCTTACATAAATATCTGCTGTTCACCATTTCAGTCAGTTAATTAGTGTTTTAGTTTTAGGTTATGCTTATCTTATACAGCTCCAACTGACTGCAATAAAGATTACAAAGTGCATCTAAAATTCACCTTATCACCCACCAACAGTCTTCAGTTTGAGTGTTATGGATTGTGTTGTAATGCTAGCTAGTTAACCGGCCAGGCAGAATTAAAATCCTTGAAATGCCAATGTGCAGGGGGCTTTTGTTGAGTACAGTCCAGAAAGACAGAAATCTTAGCACCAGGCCAAGTAATTGTTGAGTCATTGGTATTGATCAATAAGCCTATCAATCCCCCTAACATACATTATATTAAGGTCATTATGTGCTATGGGGCAGTACTACAAATCTTACTTTTTAAATCTTTAAATCTTTTTTGCCCTTTAAATTAAGGCAATTAATTAGAGCAGACATCTTCAAGTCCAATCTTGTCTGTGTGTACAACATCTTAAGTTGTAAAAACTACTTAGGCTAGTTACAGTTAAGGTTATGATCAAGTTCAAATAATGAACAGAAAAGATTCAGTTAAGACAAGAATGGCAAGCTAAGGACACGCTTGAGTTTGGGTAATGGGCATACAAGGTTAAGTTTAGACAGTAAGTTGTCTATAGTTTGACTAAGGACTATGGCTAGCTTTAGCATTTGCTAATATGCTAGTACCAATGATAGTGGAAAGTGTCACTAAAACTGGGGGTTGAACTCTAGTCCTCCACTCATAAACCTTAAGTAGCTGATCTAGGGTTGCAATCCGATAATCATACCCATGTTATTATTTTTCTGGAAAAAAAAATCCAAGAGTATCGGAACACAAAACTATAAGTCTGTATCAAAAGCGAAAATTCTCATGTTCAAATAGAAAGTCATTGCTAGCCATTAGAGAAGGGCAAAAACTTAATTAGGCCACTACAATCCTTTAAAATCTTACATCTTACAGAAAATTCAACAGTAAAGAAAACAAGAGGGGCACAAGATTTTCTATGGTTATACTAATGAGCTCCTTACCTGCATGACCCTTCTCGCTGCCTCCACATCCTCCTGCTTATGTGGGTTCCGTGGCTCCACCAGTCCGAATTGATGGCAATGGAAATTATTCCCTTCTGTGTGGCACGGTATTTCTCATTGTAGAGGTGCCAGGCGTCAGCATGGGACTTAATCAGGTTGTGACCTGCAATATACTGCTTGCCCACAATGCCTAAAATGTAGACCCATTTTTTTCAGCAAAAATGTTTGACCAACCAAAATAAGAAAAAAAAATCTTGTTTGACTGTGTGTGCAATGTTAATGATTGTTACTAATGCAGGACAAGAGCCCTGAACATAAAATGTCTGTAATGAACTCATATGACAGCCTGTGATCTGTAAAAGACTCTGATTTAACTGCAGTAAATCATACAGTACCTGGAGCAAAGTTTCCATATCCATAGCCAAGGTTGGCTACTATGAATGGCTCGTTATGGGTGATCCACAACTTAACTCTGTCCCCAAGGCGACTAAAAAGAACATCAGCATAATCTCTGAATCGTTCGATGATGGTTTCATTCTCCCAGCCGGCCACTTTCTGTAGAGCCAAAGGCAAGTCCCAGTGGTAGAGAGTGACCTAAAGAAAGGAGAAAATTAATGATTGGTTGATATAGGATATTGTCCTCCCATAGGTTTATGGGCACTGATCTTACCTGAGGTTGAATATTGGCTGCATGCAGGGCATCAATCAGTCTGCTGTAGTAGTTGAGTCCAGCCTCATTGATGTGTTTGTTGGTCCCATCAGGCAGTACCCTGGGCCAGGATATGGAAAAACGATAGTGAGTCACCTTCAACTTCTTGAGCACCTCCAAATCTTCATTTATTTTGTTGTAGCTGTCACAACCAATGTCACCGTTTTCGTTGTTGGCAATTTTCCCAGGAGTATGGGCAAATTTATCCCAGATACTCAATCCCTTTCCCTGGGCGCCCCAGTTCCCTTCAATCTGATGCAAGAAGAAAGGATTTTAAGCAACCTTTGCTTGTCTGTATGGTTTGCATTTAAAAGCTGATGTGTTAACCAAGACAATAAATTTCAGCTGAATTCTGCGGCCTCAAAAGTATAAAACAGATTATTTCTTAAAATTTTTTTCTGTGGTTTCAGGTTTCCTTAAGGTAGGGAAAGTAGGAAAACTGATGTCACCTGATAGGAGGAACTGGCAGTGCTCCAGTTGAAGCCCATTGGAAAGTGTCCATAAAGTGGTTTCTCCTCATCTGGTATAGGGAATCCATTGTCTTTCATGACTCGATAGTAGTAGTGAGCTGAGCGTTTGGGTGTCCTTGGCCGGTTTGGGTTTGTGAAGTTGATATGGTGGAGCCCAAATCCTACTGTGTAACCACTGAGCCACTCAAAAGAATCCATGAGAGATGATGCTATGTATCCTCTCACCTTTACACCATCCAGGTTATAAGCTGTGGGAACACCCGATTTGTCTTGCCTTTTTATAATAATAGATAATTTTGCCTACGTAATTATCTCATGATACATGAGTAAAGATTTGTCATTATTGTTGATATCATCATTAAAGAGGGGCTGTGCTCATATAAACACATGTATCGTAACTATGTATATAACATTCACTATTGTGTGGTGCAACTCACCCTTTAGAGCTTCATCAACATAGGTTTTGTAGTAAAAAACTCTGTCAGTGTCATCAACTGTGGTCTTTGTGTCTGTAGCTACTCCATTCTCTGTAATGTAAATCTCTGGATCACCATACTCCTCTTTGATCCAGTTGAGGAGCCTTCTCAAACCCCATGCTACAGCTCTCTGGTTACTGATGGCAGTGGTTGGTGAATCACCCTCCTCTGCTTCTGACAAGTCCCGATCATAGTCATAGGACTGTGGGGTGAGCCGAGCTGTGATATGGCGCGCTACTATGGTGGTGTAAGTGCTAATACAAAAAACATCAGCAGTCCCCCTGATGTAGGCCTTTTCTTCTACAGTGAAGGCAGGCATTCTGGACTCTGATAGACCTTGGAGTTCACTCTTGTTTCCAACTTGCCACTTCATTGCATCAGGATAGTCTCCATTTTTGAAAATAGGATGTGCAAACCAACCAAGTTGGAACTGCAGAGCGCGGTCAGCAGCCACCACTTCCCGAGGGATATTGATATCTTTGGGTTCAATCCAGTCAGCATTGAGGGCAATGGATACCAAACCACTTTGGGATTTGCAATAGTTCTCATCATACGTGTGGTAGGTCTTGGCATGTGCTTTTATAAGGTTGTGAGCAACTCTGTATGGTGCATCTCCTGGCTTCTTAACATTTGGTGGGATCTGCCCAAGTCCATATCCTGGCCATGCGATTGTATGAGGCTGGTTGAAGGTCATCCAAAACTTCACTCTGTCCCCAAAGGTGGCAAAGCAGAAGTCGCAGAAGTCATTGAATATGTCAATCATGTTTACATTGTCCCAACCATTGAGGTTTTGCAAAGCTTGAGGAAGGTCCCAGTGGTAGAGTGTCACCATGGGTGTGATGTTATAAGATAGTAGACCATCAATGAGCCTATTGTAGTAGTCAACACCTTTTTGGTTCAAGGAAGTGTGCTGACCATTGGGAAAGATCCTGGACCAGGATAGAGAGAATCTGTAGGACTTTACCCTCAGAGCCTGAAGCATGTACAGGTCCTCTTCCAGTCTGTGGTAGCTGTCACAGGCTACATCTCCATTGGTGTTACCAGGAATAGTGCCAGGTTTCTGACTGAATGTATCCCAAACATTAGGCCCTTTACCATCAGCATTCCAGCCACCCTCAATCTGGTAAGCAGAAGATGACACTCCCCAATGGAAGCCTTGTGGGAAAGTACCATAGTGGTTTAGTTTTCGCTGGAAGATGGACTGCCGTGAGAACCTCTCCCAAACAATCTTGGATTTGGACGGGACATCAGATGGGGGAAGAAAAGATCGCTTTACAGATTCATTGTATTTCAAACTTTGTGAAGAGATACTTTTTCTTGCCGTAGCAAACCCATTTTTCTCAATAACATTTGAGTAAAAATAGGCAGACTTCTTTGGATTCCGTGGTCTGTCAGGCAGGTCAAAGTTGACATGGTGCAATCCAAAATGTTCACTGTAGCCTTGTGGGCCCTCAAAACCATCCATGAGTGATTGAACAGTGAACCGCTGCACATCTATTCCATCCAAATTGATTGCTGTTTAGAGAAAAGCAAAGTCATGTTCTATTCGACCACTGAAATATAGGCAAATACGGTATAACATAGGAATAAGGATATCTTGGCAAAATGGAATCGTATCTTGACAATAACTTACGTTTCAGTGCTTCATTGATGTAACTCCTCATATACTCTATTCGACTGGTATCATTGAGAGAGTCCCCACTGTACTCAGTGGGCATTCCGTTCCCAGTTATGTGAACAGGCACCTTGGTAACATTCAGGTACTCTGCAGAGATGTAGTTGAGAAGTCTTCTAAGGCCCCAAGGTGCAGAATGGATCCAGTCAGATGCTGTAGAAGACCAGGAAGAGTCCACATGGGCCTGGAAGTCACCCACCCCTTGAGGGCCAGGGATGCAGCCACCATCACTGTTGTTGACCAAACGGGAGGTATAGTGGTTTAATCCAAAGAAATCAGCTGTTCCACGTATCCTGTGGCTCTCTTCTACAGTGAAGACTGGAAGAATGGCGGGCTCAGAGAGGGGACACTCATTTCTTTTCTGTTCAATCTGAGTCTTGAGTGTTGCAGGATAATCCCCATCTACAAATATGGGATGGGCAAACCAGCCCAGCATGAACTGCAGGTAGCGATCAGCAGCTGCTACGTCTTCAGGTCTGGAGGGGTCCATGGGCTCAGCCCAGTCTGAGTTCAGGGCAATGCCCACATTCCCTCCCTGCTTCTTCCTGTGTTTATCATTGTAGACATGCCAAGCCTCAACATGGGACTTAAGCATATTGTAAGTGACCTGCAAAGGCCACAGAAATGGTAAGCTAATGAATAAGGATGACAGTATGACAGCAAGTATTTTTGCTAAAGTAATAACATCACTCTCACCTGGTAGGAGGCAACCACATAGTCCTTCACTCCAGGGGGATGCTCATCAGTTCCATAGCCAGCATGGCTCACCACCCAGGGGCTACTGAAAGTGTTCCAGGTCTTGACCCTGTCTCCAAACCTGGAGAAGCAGAAGTCTGCATAGTCCTTAAAAGCTTCAACAATGGAATCGTTAGTCCATCCACCATAGTCCTGGAGTGCCTGGGGCAGATCCCAGTAGTACAAAGTGACAACAGGTTGTATGCCAGACTCAATGAGAGCATTGATCAGCTTGTCATAGTAAAGAGCCCCTTTCTCAGAATGGCTCTCCTGGTGGCCAGAGGGGAAAATACGGGCCCAGGAGATAGAAAACTGATAGGTGTTGACATGGAGACCTCGAAGGAGGTAGACATCATAATCAACCTTGTGGTAGCTGTCGCAAGCCAGATCAGCTGTTTGATCAGCTTCCTTCCAGCCACCTTCAACCTTGAAGGACTCACTGGATGTGGCCCACTGGAAATCATCAGGAAAGGATTCATTTAGGAAGGATGAGGTCATGGTGGCAAACTTGCTCCAGATTTTGTGGTAGGTTATGGAAGGCACTGACACCATTTTTTGCAGGTCATCTGCCGTCTCATGAGCAAACCTTTAAAGAACGAGAAAGAACTTTTTATTATTTAATTTATTATAAAATTTACAGACAATTGCATATCATCTTCCAAATATTGTATTGTTGAGGAAAATTATTTAATCAAACTAGAAGTTTACGAGCACCCTTGTAGTAACACACACAAACAAACTTTCTATGTTCAGGTAGATTCTGGTTGTATTTTTCAGTTTCGAAATTCAAGTCAATTTCAGTTTTCAGTATGTACCTTTTAGGTGTAGTCTCAGCATTAAGCATTTCAAACAGATCCACAACATCAAATCCAAGAACCTGTAGGTCATCATTTCCCAGAGCTGGAAGAATTTAATTAGCTGAATTAGACAATTACATATCTACAAATGGTTATGGAGTCCATGAATTCATAATGCTATTTTCAATTATACAAATCATTATTCAGTGTACTTCATCTCCTCACACTCATCATTAAAAGAAATGAGCACTTGTGGATCAAGTGCAATTATTCAATATTGCATATATCACAGTATGTAACGTTAACACTAAAATCTTCACTCATTAGCTATACATTTAACCTTCTTTGCATATTCAGAAAGAATTATACATCAGCACCACATAGAAATGGAATGGAGAGACAAAGCAAAACTGTAATATTTGCGCTAATGGGGAATCCCCTATTGTCTCTGCCTTCCCATTCTTTCCAGTCCTGTCCTTCACCTTCATTTGTATATATGCACAATGGGAGAACTGTAGAGAACTGTTTTAAAACTCAATTTATCTTAAACTGTAAATAGTGCCACTAATTCACAATATGTTATTCTAACCTTGTTGATTAATGTGTTCTAGTGGCTTTACCTTGTAGGACTTTGGTAAGACCCAAGAACTGTCCCAAAGAACAATCCCTGATGTTCACCTCATGAAAGAGAAGCGGTTTGTCACCAATGATTTTCTGTAAGAAAATATAAACATACAATATAATTCAGAGTTGGGGTTCACTATATTTTAATTTAAAAAAAAATTTGATTAATCATTTCAACTTGGAATAAATAGATACATACCTTAAAGATTCGCAGCTCCTCTGCTAAGTTTTCTCTGGTGGTGCAGTCATATTGAATTTTTACCAAGAGGTAATCTAAGGATTTCTGTAACAGACGTGCATGTTTATCACAGAAGTCACATTATCCTTGTATGCTTATTCAGCACTGTGTTTTCAGTAATTTTTATATTAAAGTAATAGTCTTGATTTTTCACCTAGTGCACTAAAATGATGCTTATTTCCACATTTAATACTTTCTCATCATGATCCTACCACAAATGGAACATCACTTTGGTAGACGACAAACTATATTACTGGGCCTCTTGCTGAGTTTATGGTGCTTGCGGTGATAGTGGTGTAACCACTATCACCGCAAGCACCATAAACAGCCTTGACTTGGTCTGAAATTCTGAAGTGTAATGCAGCTGGTAGGTGAGATGACATCCCCACCCTGCCAATGACAAGTTCCTCTATTCAGGACCTGAGACTGAGAGAGACAAAACTCCAGAGCGACTTTCTCTATTGTGATGGCACCTCGCCTGTCATTTTCCACCTCATTAGTTTTGTTAAACAAAGTGTCAAAACACTTCAGAGGGATAGGTTTCCCATGCACAAAATTATCACCCTCTGTCATTGTAATTATTTGTCCATATTATTTCACATTATTTGTTAAGTCACACAAGTGACTATAGGTTGCTCTAGTGTGGGAGGCTTCTGTAGAATTGAAACATCTTTCTGTAGCATATATTGGTTAGCAGAATTTAGTTAATTATTACAGCGAATCTTCCCATTAATAAATAAGAACATAACTCTGATCGCTCTGTGAGCTAAGGCGCATATGACACACTTAACAATTTTGTGGGTTAAAATCTGTCTCACTACCTTTGTCCCCTGTCATACTCTCTCTTTCTCTCCCACCTTTCCTGCACGCTTCACTGTACTAATAAAGCATACAGTATATAAATAAGCAGAATTGCACCCAAACAATCTTCAAAAGAAACCTGAGTCAATATAATACATTAAACCTTGCTGTTCAGTGTTGCAACTATATATTTCATGGGCTTCAAACATAAGAACATAGAAGAAGGATGCAATTATCAGTTGACATGTGAGTCCAGAGTCTTTCTGACCGTAATCATCAACACAACTGCAATAAAACACTGAAATTGACACCACTTCAATGTGATATCTATCACGATTACGTAACAATGCAATAGTTCAAGCAGGAAAATATGATTGCTTTTTAAGAGCTTGCCTATCAGTGGATAATATCAGTTCATCCTACTGAAGCCACTATGAAGCACTCACTGTGGGCGCTTTCTCTGTGGCTTTTGTGTCTGCATGGTTGCCAGAGCAAAGAGGTGAACGGACAAGAGGACTTCATGCTTCTTGCGGGCCCTTTGATGAAGCAGTCGGCCAGAAACTCAGACAATGGGGTGAATGATGCCTTTGACTGTACTCATCCCATACCTTCAGGATCCAGAGTCTACTTTGAGTATCTCCAGAGCAGGGGGGTAACCCACTTCAAAGTGCCTCTGTCATGGGCTCAGCTCCTGCCTACAGGCCTCTCCAGCCAGCCCCAACAGGCTGTAGTGACCTGCTACCAGACTCTGCTGAAACAGCTAGTGGAGGTGGGCCTTCAGCCTCTGGTTGTCCTTCATGGATCCACAGTACCAGAAGCCCTCAGATCAAGGTATGGAGGCTGGGAGAGTCCAGAGCTGTTAGAGGTGTTTGAGCAGTATGCAGAGTTTGCTTTCATGGAATTTGGAGAGCTGGCAAACTCCTGGGTGATGTTGAGCCACTTGGATGACATTTGGCATGAAAGGCAGCAATTGGGACTGGGAGCAGATGCTCCCAGTCCGCTCCACAATATCCTCCAGGTCAACAGGAACATTTACCAGCTCTATCATCACCGGTTCCCTGACAAAAGTAAGTGCTTAAGACTGAGTGAAAAGAAGGAGAGGATTAAAAGATATTTACTCTAAGACTGATTGACTGAGCTCCTGATTCAAGGATTGGTCATATGTAACTAATGTTTAACCTTGATGTATATTGAAGCTATATTTTTACTCTCAACAATCAATAACTATAAATGGTATCTACTTAAAATGCATACATTTAGATATTTTAAAACAATCTGTCAAATGGTTTATATTCAGCAAAAATGAAAAGAAGTTGGATGCTTTATTTTCCAACTATCATTTCAGATTTTAATTGATTTCACATTCAGTTATTCAATATAATATGTTGCCACTTGGTCAATTGTCAGTATGACTCTTTTATAAACAAATTATTATCTTTTCTTATATCTGAAACCCTTCACCCTATCATTTATGGCACAGATGACGTGTAGATTATTCTGCTTATCTGAGCAGTTTAATCCAGGTGAAGACCAAGGTGAAATCATCACGAAGGTTGTAAACTTCCTTCTCACCATGGGGCTGCAGGCTGCACCCGATTAATATCTGAGCTGGGGAGAGAAAAGAAATCCGTCAAATATGCCTGGTCTGGTGGAAATTAAATATGTGTGCACACAAACACACACACTCCTTGAAGTTCATTGTGATAAGAGTGCTCTTTTGCTTTCATCTCTTCTCAGGGAGACGTCTGTCAGTTGGGTTTGGAGCTAGTGATGTCGCTATTCTTTCCCAGATCAAAGTTTCGACTACAGTAAGCTGTATCTTGCCGTTGTGTACTCTTGAATCCTTTATATGAAGAACCACATACAGTGGATATCAAAAGTCTACACACGCTTTCAAATTTTCTAGGTTTTATCGCACTGAGGCCTTAAATGAAAAACCGTTAAATTGGACTTTTTCACTTTCCTTTGGAAATAGTAACCAGCAAAATCAAGGTAAAAACAAAAGGTTGCCCATTTCTGAGAATGTATTAAAAATGTAAAACTATAATTTTAGGCCCCACCACAATAAAACCCAGAAATTTTGAAAGGGTGTGTAGACTTTGATATCCACAGGACTTACTGTGGATATCAAGTTTTGAAATGAGTGATGTTATCAAATACCTATATCTAAATCTAAATTTAAGTGCCTCAGTCATAGTTAAACATAGAGGCTGTGTACTTTCTGGTGATTTGCAGAATTCACACTTAAAATTATTTTGATTGACTATACAACTGTCTATAGGTTTTGCTATTGGAATATTACAAAAGGGACTTTGCTTCATTTGATGCCCTTGTGTCTGTCTAATATACTACATGTGTGTAATAATATACTTGCCGTATCTCCTATTTTGGAACAGGTGGATTTCTTGTCAGTGCAAATTGAATATAACTGTGCCTCTAAATCAAACTTTGCAGAGGAGCTGAGGAGCTTACAGGTGCAGTAATCATTACAAAGTTTTTCTTTGTCCTTTGCATTACATATTTTGTGCTGCTAATATTACACTATATTTATTTATGTATCAGATTTGATATATAATAATGATATGTTATGTTATGTTATGTTATGTTATGTTATGTCATGTCATGTCATATTATAGAGGTCCAGTGGGGAGATACCTATCCTGATATACAAGATAAATATTCAGGGTTGTTCCTCCGATCAATTCCAGCCCCTTGGCAATGTCTTGCAAGGTAAATTTAATTACAGATGAATGGATGGATATTACTCTTTGTAGCTTGGTGATTGTGGTTGGTGGTGAGTATTTTCCTTTAAGAACTTCCATTTGTGTATGCCTGTGTTTCTTCTACCACTGAATATCTTGCTGCCACCCCATCGAAATGATAAAATGAATGCACCATGTTTCAAGTGGAATATCCCTTGCAAATGTTCAAGAGAATTTACACACACTCTGCAATAAGCAAGACAATTTAAAGACATTCAAACATTAACATTAAACAACAGCAACATTAAAACAAGCACCAGCACGGTCAATCCTGGGTGATTTCAATGACCAAAAGAGATTATGACTTTGTTGACTGGAGGTATAGATAGTGGAATCAATAAACCAAACTGCGATTTGCCACCCATTTGTAATTAACTTTTACAATCTTATAAACTTTTACAGACTAATAATCATAAAAGTGCTGTGTCTTGGGACTGTTATCACAAAGCAGTGATTAGCACAAATTCTTTCTTGGTATCTTCCCCATAAAAGTTACAAGGAAAATCATGTGCATGGTGGAGTACAGCTGTAGGCCATGCTTTTCCTATTACCACTTGATGGAACACACACAGATTATCAAACAATCTGCCCAGTGGTCAGTACATATTGTTTGAAATGAAGTAAACCACTAATGTTACAGGACTGTGGCAGGGAGATTTCAAAAGGTGATTGGTGGAAATCCTTAGCTGAAAAACATTGGCTTTAGGGTGGTTGCTTGAATTATCTGTCTTTTGCAGATTTTGGTTGAGGTGAATTAATTAATTAAAACAATAGAAGAAGTTAGATGTTTTAGTGAATAATGTCAGCTTAATCACAGAAGTCGATAAAATCTCTCTTTTAGCAAATTCAAAGGCAACAATGTCCTCCATAAATATTAATCAGATCAGTATGTGGCTAACAATGGATTACTTTAGTACAATATAACCATGTTGTAATAACCCACAGCCTTTACAGATACACATCTATGACTAGTGCAACATCCTTTGCTCCTACCATAATATGTATGTGTACAAAGTACAACCTCTCCTATCAAAACTCTTGTAATGAAATAAACTGTAATGTCTTTGTAATGTCTGTAAAGGTTTCTTGAATATGTGAAAGGTGCATCTGTATACATATATGAACAAGGAATTCCCAAAAATGGTCTACCATTAAGAGAATGTATTTTTTTAATCTCTGCATATTTCATTCATTCATTCATTCATTCAGTCATCCATTCATGTCCACCATGTAACCAGATGTCGAACCAGATGTGAAGTTAAATGAGGATCCACTGTACCGTACTGCACTAATCTGATAACTCTGTTCTGAAATTATTACAGTTCTGAACAACAATGACCTGAATATTGTGGGGTGTGACATGGTGGACATGTTTGGTAAGATGGATATGGCTGACACTCCGAACAGGTAACAGTTCACCTTTGTAAAATACATTGTTTCTGAACATGTAAAATATATGTTGTGTTAGAGTCTAATATGGCCGTGATTGTTTTACATGTACTTACATAGTTTTATGTCCTCTTCTTTTTCACAGTATCCCAGACTACATTGAAAATACAGGCTTTAGAAACAGTTACCAGAGTGTGTGGGATAAGTTTGGGGCCCAGATCACAACAGAGCGAGATCTTTTTCTCAATGAATCATTCCCCTCTGGCTTCCAGTGGGCCACATCCAGTGAGTCCTTCAAGGTTGAAGGTGGCTGGTCAGAAGATGGGAAGGGAGAGACAATTTGGGACCATTTTGGTCATGAAGGCCAAGTCTTTGCAAATCAGACAGCTGATCTGGCTTGCGACAGCTACCACAAGGTTGATTATGATGTCTACCTCCTTCGAGGTCTAAATGTCAACACCTATCAGTTTTCCATCTCCTGGGCCCGTATTTTTCCATCTGGCCACCAGGGGAGCCATTCTGAGAAAGGAGTGCTTTACTATGACAAGCTGATCAATGCTCTCATTGAGTCTGGCATACAACCTGTTGTCACCTTGTACCACTGGGATCTGCCCCAGGCACTCCAGGACTATGGTGGATGGACCAATGCTTCCATTGTTGAAGCATTTAAGGACTATGCAGACTTCTGCTTCTCCAGGTTTGGAGACAGGGTCAAGACCTGGAACACTTTCAGTAGCCCCTGGGTGGTGAGCCATGCTGGCTATGGAACTGGTGAGCATCCCCCTGGAGTGAAGGACTATGTGGTTGCCTCCTACCAGGTGAGAGTGATGTTATTACTTTAGCAAAAATACATGCTGTTATACTGTCATCTTTATTCATTAGCTTACCATTTCTGTGGCGTTTGCAGGTCACTCACAATATGCTTAAGTCCCATGCTGAGGCCTGGCATGTCTACAATGATAAACACAGGAAGAAGCAGGGAGGGAAAGTGGGCATTGCCCTGAACTCAGACTGGGCTGAGCCCATGGACCCCTCCAGACCTGAAGACATAGCAGCTGCTGATCGCTACCTGCAGTTCATGCTGGGCTGGTTTGCCCATCCCATATTTGTAGATGGGGATTATCCTGCAACACTCAAGACTCAGATTGAACAGAAAACAAATGAGTGTCCCCTCTCTGAGCCTGCCATTCTTCCAGTCTTCACTGTAGAAGAGAGCCAGAGGATATGTGGAACAGCTGACTTTTTGGGATTAAACCACTATACCTCCCGTTTGGTCAACAACAGTGATGGTGGCTGCATCCCTGGCCCTCAGGGGGTGGGTGACTTCCAGGCCCATGTGGACCCTTCCTGGTCTTCTACAGCATCTGACTGGATCCATTCTGCACCTTGGGGCCTTAGAAGACTTCTCAACTACATCTCTGCAGAGTACCTGAATGTTACCAAGGTGCCTGTTCACATAACTGGGAACGGAATGCCCACTGAGTACAGTGGGGACTCTCTCAATGATACCAGTCGAATAGAGTACATGAAGAGCTACATAAATGAAGCACTGAAAGGTTAGTGTCTGGCATTGGTGTGATAGCAAACCATATTCATACAGTTGGGTTTTTTTTGTTGGTTTTTTTAAGAAATTTAATGTTTCATTTTCTATTTCCAATTTTAGCAATACGCTTGGATGGAGTGGATGTGCAGCGATTCACAGTGCAGTCACTCATGGATGGGTTTGAGGGAAAACATGGCTACAGTGAACGGTTTGGCCTTCACCATGTCAACTTTGAAGATGCTGACAGACCAAGAACGGCAAAGCAATCTGCATATTTCTACTCTCAGGTTATCAAGCATAACGGATTTGGTTCAAAAAATGGTGGCGACTTTAAAGGGGTAGAATTGCAACTGACCAGGCGTACACCTGCTTTACCACCCTCTGAAGTTCCATCTAAATCCATGGTTGTCTGGGAGAAATTCTCACACCAGTCCAAATTTGAGAGGAAACTGTACCACTATGGTACCTTCCCTTCCAGTTTCCTTTGGGGAGTGTCATCTTCTGCTTACCAGATTGAGGGTGGCTGGAATGCTGATGGTAAAGGACCTAGTGTCTGGGATACATTCACCCAGAAACCTGGCACTATTCCTGCTAATGCCAATGGAGATGTAGCCTGTGACAGCTACAGTAGACTGGAAGAGGACCTGTACATGCTTCGGGCTCTGAGGGTAAAGTCCTACAGATTCTCTCTATCCTGGTCCAGGATCTTTCCCAATGGTCAGCGTACTTCCCTAAACCAGAAAGGTGTTGACTACTACAATAGGCTCGTTGATGGCCTCCTAGCATATAACATCACACCCATGGTGACACTCTACCACTGGGACCTTCCTCAAGCTTTGCAAAATCTTAATGGCTGGGACAACGCTAACATGATTGACATCTTCAATGACTACTGTGACTTCTGCTTTGCCACCTTTGGGGACAGAGTGAAGTTTTGGATGACCTTCAACCAGCCTCATACAATCGTGTGGTCCGGATATGGACTCGGGCAGATCCCACCAAATGTTAAGAAGCCAGGAGATGCACCATACAGAGTTGCACACAACCTTATAAAAGCACATGCCAAGGCCTACCACACATATGATGAGAAGTATCGCAAATCCCAAGGTGGTTTGGTATCCATTGCCCTCAATGCTGATTGGATTGAACCCAAAGATGTCAACATCCCTCGGGAAGTGGTGGCTGCTGACCGCGCTCTGCAGTTCCAACTTGGTTGGTTTGCACATCCCATTTTCAAAAATGGAGACTATCCTGATGCAATGAAGTGGCAAGTTGGAAACAAGAGTGAACTCCAAGGTCTTTCAGAGTCCAGACTGCCTGCCTTCACTGAAGAAGAAAAGGCCTACATCAGGGGAACTGCTGACATCTTCTGCATAAATCATTATACTACAAAGATAGCAAGCCATATCACAGCTCGGCTCACCCCACAGTCCTATGACTATGATCGGGACTTGTCAGAAGCAGAGGAGGGTGATTCACCAACCACTGCCATCAGTAACCAGAGAGCTGTAGCATGGGGCTTGAGAAGGCTTCTCAACTGGATCAAAGAGGAGTATGGAGATCCAGAGATTTACATTACGGAGAATGGAGTAGCTACAGACACAAAGACCACAGTTGATGACTCTGGCAGAGTATTCTACTACAAGACATATACTGATGAGGCTCTGAAAGGTCAGCATAAACACATTGTTGAGTTCTTAAAGATAATTGATAACAATGATCATAATGACTGTATTATCTGAATGTCTTGATCTTTTGTTAATTCTTGTTTGTGTTTCTATAGCCTATGATCTGGATGGTGTAAAGGTGAGAGGATACATAGCAGCATCTGTCATGGATTCTTTTGAGTGGCTCAATGGTTACACAGTAGGATTTGGGCTTCATCATGTGGACTTCACTAACCCAAACCGACCAAGGACACCCAAATATTCAGCTCATTACTACTATCAAGTCATCAAGGACAATGGCTTCCCTAAACCAGATGATGAGAAGCTACTTTATGGACACTTCCGCAAGAACTTCATCTGGAGTACAGCAACAGCGTCATACCAGGTAACTGCTTAGTGGAATAACATGTCAGCTGTTTAATCTTTTGATGGTATCCTTATGGAAATAGAAGCCAATCTATCCATGTTTTATAAACTTTTCCCATTGTTGGGGTGTCTCTTTGGTTTAGCAGACTGGGGCACGTACAATGTTGTGGGATAGAATCTAGCTCATGACTTCTGTCACGTCACCCCCCTTGTTAACATCTGCCCTGTCATCCTGCTCTATATACAATATAAGCAGATCAAGAGAACAGCAGAGAATACATGCAGTAAGGATGCCTATTCGATCTGAGTCATTGTCACTCTGCACTGATTTCTTGTTTGACAACATGGACGATGAGTTAAGGTTTCTTCTTTCAGTTATTATCTGTCAACACTGAGCACTAGAATTTCTTCTCCATTGCAGATCATCTTTGAAACATGCTTTTTTTGCTTTGATCTAATTAGTAGGGGAGAACCGCATGGGCGTGGATTGGGTATGGCAGTGTATGGCAGTTGCCACACCTTGGCTTCATGGAGTAATTCAGATAAAGTCTATAGTATTAGGGTCACTTTTTAGTTTAGAGTTTCCTAATAGTGTACAGCTCTCAGGTCTCTCTGGTCCCTTACTGGCTGCTGGGGTGGTCAGACGCTTGCTGTTTTGCTCCTGCTTTTCTTTGAATTTCTGCTCTATTTCCCCTTTGTTTTCTCACATCGGCTGCTAATTTCTGGCTTAATGACAACTACTGAGATGGATCATCTGACCTACTGACGGCTAAGTTGCCACAGGTAGCGATCTACTACTTTTAAACTTTCGGAGAATACTGCAAGCTGAACTACTGGTGTGACCTGCTAGCAGCCTGCTAGCAATACTAACATTACTAGCCTGTTGTGGCTGTGGATTTCTACGATGCCTCACGGTCCCAGCATCTCGAATCCATCAAAACCCACTACGGACTCATTATGCCAAAACTGTCGGAAATATCTACAGGAAATCGCTGTGCTCCAGGCGAAGATTTTTACACTGGAAGCTGAGAAAGGACTACATGAGACACTCCCCATAACAACCTGTGGTAAGACGGCTAAGTCTGGGGCTAAACAGAATGCTACCACTTATCAAAGCAGTGCTAACCAGGATGCTACCGCTAATATGCTAAACCTAGATCAGGTGTCGCCAACCTGTCGATCTTTGGGAAGCTCAAAGGAGATCACAAAGCATTAGGGGAAAAGTTGTTTTAACCTATCGGAATTTAAATGTCATTTATATATTTTTTCGATCCAGCCAATCCGGAAATGTTAGGACATGACGCTCTCCTGCTCTCCTGTCTGATTGGCTGGATCACGATAACATTACTGTCGTGAAGCTACTGTCGTGAAGCTACTGTCAATTGGCTTAGCAGCAACTAGCTAGCAAGTCAAGATGGAGGGGAATGTACGAAAAAAGCCAAAAACCTACAACTTTCATTCCGAATGGGAACACGAGTTTTTGTTCACTTTGGTCAACGACAGACCAATCTGCCTAATTTGTAACCAAGCGCTTGCTCTGGCGAAAAAAAAGGTAACTTGGAGCGTCATCACGCCGCTAACCGAAGTTCAAAGAGGACTTCCCACCCAAAAGCGCTCTGCGCTCCAGCAAAGTGACCGAGTTGAAGTCGGCATTGAAGGCACAACCAAGTCCACAGACAAAAGAAAAGCTGCAACAGAGGCCTCCTTTCGTGTGAGTCACCTTTTGGCTAAACACAAAAAACCATTTACTGATGGAGAGTTAATCAAGGAGGCAATGTCTGTCACTGCTGACACTTTATTCAAAGACTGTAAAAACAAAGACGATATTAAAAATGCGATCGCGAGTGTGCCACTTGGTCCGGCAACTGTGGCCAGAAGGATAGAGTTGTTATCGGAGGATGTGTCTCAACAAGTGCTCAGTGATTTATCACTGTGCGAATGCTTCTCACTGCAATTTGACGAATCTGTGGACATGACAGACACTGCACAGCTAATGGTGTTTGCTCGGATGGCTTTTGAGGACTCATCCACGAAGGAAGATTTCCTCACACTTTTGCCATTAAAGAAGAGGATGAGAGGTGAGGACATCTACAACGAGTTCAAACGGTACATGCATGACAACAACATCCCCATTCATAAGTTAGTGGTAATTACAACTGATGGCGCACTGTGGGGGTAAATCGATGTCAAAATCATTGTAAATGCACAGACTATGAGTCACAAATATATATTACAATTTGTAAACACAAAACACGATCTACAAACAAACTCTTTATGATCCACAAATATAAAACACGATCCACAAATAGATTTGAAATCCACAAACAAACTCTTCATGATCCACAAATATAAAACACGATCCACAAATAGATTCAAAATCCACAAACAAACACATCATGATCCACAAATAGAATTCAGTGACTTGTACTTGAAAACCAGAATTTGAATGAATGCAAAATGATTTGTCTGCGTGTGTGGGTCGTATTCTATTTGTAGATTGTTTCGCATTTGTTTTCAGAATTTTGACACTACTGTTCCGCTGTTTTTGGGTGTAACCAATCTACAAATGCACTCTTCACAATTTGCAAACAAACACAGTCTAACTTGTATTTTCAACCAACTGTTTCAAGACACGCGTACAAATTCTGTGCAATGCTCAGCGTTCAAGTGTCAAATCTGTGTTTGTGGATCACAGTGTATTTGTGGATCACAGTGTATTTGTGGATCGCTTTGCATTTGTGGATCGCTTTGCATTTGTCTACAAACAGTTTTGACACCGTTTTACCGCAGGGAGTGTGAATACGAGCCACAAATGTAGTCAGCCAATCAGGGGTATTGCTTGCTATGTGATGTCACGATGCCTCAATAAGCCTTTCAAAATAAGAGCGTGAGCTGAAACGTGTCAGAACACCGTGGTAAAGTGAAACGGTGTGTTAATATTCTGTATTCATTACAGATTAATTGTTTTTATTTCATGGCGTGGGATCGTTCTGTTCATATGGAAATGTCCTAGCTAGTTGGGTCTAGGCTCAGGTCTTCTTACGGACTGTTCGTTATTTATGAGAGGGGGGTTGGTGCAAAACAAGGGAAGGCATGTCAAATATTTTTTTAAGCACTGGGGAGGGACTTATGTTTTTTATTTTGGCTTTAAGGGAGGGACATACAACTTTAAATGGTTGTACTTAGGTGGTACAGCTTCAACTACAACTGACACTGGCATAGTTAAGTGGTGTATATACTAAGGGTTATATACTATAATATTTAAGGTAACATGCAGTGCGTTCTGGTAGCCTACTGGTTAAAACGCATACCTTATGACTATAACGTCTGCGGTTTGAATCCGGCAGTGAAGTGTTGTTGCATGTGGCCCCCTTCATGTCTTTTTCTCCCTTTATTTTTCCTGTTGAATCAACGTCTTCAAATAGTCAGTAAAAAAAACTTTAACTTGTAAACCTGTTTTGAACGTCTTTTCACCGGTGACCATAGTCATTTTTTAAACGTCTTTTCAACGGAAAAATGCTCACTGGGGAGGGTCATGCATTTTCCCCCAGTCACTCAGGGAGGCTCAAGGAAAAATATTTGTAGGTCCGGGGAGGGTCAAGATAAAAAAAAAAAAAAAAAAGTCACACCCCAGCCCCCCCTCTCATAAATAACAAACAGTCCCTTTAATGTTAGCCTCAAGCACTGATATCTGTATAAGCCCTGCATCTAGCTTCGTTTCTGGGGTTATGTTATGGACTCTCTAACACACTGATGTACAATACGGTTGCTGCTCAGGACAATCAGGCCGTCCAGCAAGTGATGAGAACAGCCCAAGCCGCCACAGAAACTTTGCTCCCATCCAGGACATTTAAGCCAAATGCTGCACCAGAAGAGCCCGCAACACAATCAAGGATAAACATGCCAAGCTTTTATCACCACACTTTAATGAAGCTGATCTCATGTTAAATTAAGTTATGTAAGGTAGTACAGGCAAAATTGTCTTTTCCCTCAGCTATCACTGCATTTCTGCCCATTATTTTGTCCCGTTTGCTCTGTCAGTTGTTTGTTTGTGGATTTCGAATCTATTTGTGGATCGTGTTTTATATTTGTGGATCATGAAGAGTTTGTTTGTGGATTTTGAATCTATTTGTGGATCGTGTTTTATATTTGTGGATCATGAAGAGTTTGTTTGTAGATCGTGTTTTGTGTTTACAAATTGTAATATATATTTGCGACTCATAGTCTGTGCATTTACAATGATTTTGACATCGATTTACCCCCACAGCGCACCAGCTATGCAAGGCACACACTGGTTTTATTGGTTTGACCCGGAGTTTCCCCAGTTCCACAGTTATCACTGTGTGATCCATCAACAGGCGCTTGTTAGCAAAGTTATGGATTTTTCCCCATGTAATGACGCTAGTTGTGAGGATTGTTAACTCCATACGGGCAAAAGGACAGCAGCACCGACTGTTCAAATCTTTACTAGAAGAAGTTGACGCTGCTTATGGTGACCTGCTCCTGCATGCTGAAGTTCGATGGTTAAGTTGCGGGAAAGTGCTGCAGCGATTTATTGACCTGCTGCCCGAGATCCGCTCCTTTTTGGAGGC
This sequence comes from Centroberyx gerrardi, assembly GCF_048128805.1. Classification (NCBI taxonomy): domain Eukaryota; kingdom Metazoa; phylum Chordata; class Actinopteri; order Beryciformes; family Berycidae; genus Centroberyx; species Centroberyx gerrardi. The sequence goes on along the minus strand of NC_136006.1, from coordinate 10,963,698 downwards.
ACGGAATGAGCAGCACAAACAACTGTCACAGGACGCATGGCTTCTTGATTTGGGATTTCTTACAGACCTGATGGCCAAACTGAATTAGCTCAACTCTGAACTGCAGGGTAAAGACAAAGAGGTGGCACACATGATTAGCGCTGTCAATGCATTCAAAGCCAAAGTGGGTCTGTGGACCTCTCAGCTGAGAAATGGGAGACTGACACACTTCCCAAACCTGGAAAGACTGGCACAGAATGTGAGAGAAGCTAAACCTGAACAGTTCTGTGCCCATTTGGATAAAGTGGCAGCTGAATTTGACAGGCGTTTTCAGGAAATGCATGTCATGGAGGACATTGTCAAATTCATCACAAATCCATTTCTTCCCATTGACATTGACACTGTATCTGTCAAGTTGCAGGATGCATTTTCCTTGCCAAATGGAGTGGACATGGAAATAATTGAACTGCAAAGTGATACTGAAATGCAAGCCAGGGCAAAGGACAGCAACTTTTGGGGACTTGTGAGCAGGGAAAAATTTCCTCTCCTCTCCTCCTGTGCACTGAAAGTGAAAGCCTACTTTGGCTCCACTTATCTCTGTGAGATGGCCTTTTCACAGATGAAATTAATCAAAACAAAGCACAGGACCCGCCTGACTGACAGGCACCTTACTGACTGTTTGAGACTAGGTGTCTCTAACTATATAGATCTAACTGATCAATAATCAGCCATACAACAGAATGATTTAGGACAAACATCGAGAGCAAGACACATAAAAGCTTATTTTAGCAAGACATAACAGCCTACTTATTGTACATAGCCTAACCTACCCGGCACCACCAGAAAGATAATTTTCCTACAGGACCAATTAAGTATCACATCATTATTGTTATGATAACAGAAATGCCTAAAAGCCATTTAAAATATCCATTTTTGAATTGAATGTGAATTGCATGCATGCTTTGCTCTGATTTTTCAACTGGTTATCTGTATTAGTTACTGTGGTCTTAACATCATATTATACTGCTTTCAGATTGAAGGAGGCTGGAGAGCAGATGGAAAGGGTCTCAGTATCTGGGATAAGTTTGCTCACACTCCTCTCCGAGTGTTCGACGACGACACTGGGGACATTGCCTGTGACAGTTACAACAAGGTTGAAGAAGATGTTGCCATGTTGAAGCAACTTAAGGTGACTCACTATCGTTTTTCCATATCCTGGCCCAGGGTGCTTCCTGATGGCACCAACAAGCACATCAATGAGGCTGGACTCAACTACTACCACAGACTGGTAGATGCGCTGCTCGCTGCAAACATTCAACCTCATGTATGTGTAGCTGCTTTCAGCATCGCAAAAAATTATATGCAATGGAAAGGTTGATCAATTTGTGCACATAGTATTCCTTGATGATTTATCATTGCCTTTGTCAGATTACTCTCTACCACTGGGACCTTCCACAAGCTCTCCAGGATGTCGGGGGCTGGGAGAATGACACTATTATTGTCAGATTCAGGGATTACGCCGATCTCATATTTAGCCGTCTTGGCCACAAAGTGAAATTCTGGATCACCATTAATGAGCCCTACAATATAGCCAATGTGGGCCATGGCTATGGAGCAGCTGCCCCAGGTAAAATCTGGAAAGGCTGAATTTCAGCAAAACAGCACTGCATTACTGTTTTTTCTTTCCACTGTTTCTTTCTTTTAAAGTTGTGGCTTAACTGCTAAAGTACAAGGATCTTTCTCAAAGGAGAGTGACTCTGATTACACTACTCAAATAATCTTATCATTTTGCATAAAGCTCTCCTTAAGGTTGACCTTTACGATCCGCAATGACAAAAACAATTAGCTAAGCAAATCAGCAAAAGGGCAGCAACATGCATCTTTTAATTATGCCCAGTCATTGAATTACCTCATCTCTGTCCAGGGATCAGTTTCAGACCAGGAACTCTGCCCTACATTGTGGGTCACAACCTGATCAAGGCCCATGCTGAGGCCTGGCACCTCTACAATGACAAGTATCGGGCAAAACAGAAAGGAATCATCTCTATCACCATCAACTCCGACTGGTCAGAGCCAAGAAATCCACACAAGCAGGAGGACATTGATGCTGCAAGACGTGTGGTGCAGGTATTATCAGATACACAACAAGAAACCCCTCCACGTTTTACTGGTCGCATAGCTCCTTGTTTTGCATGCAAACTCCTTTTAAGAAGTCTGGATTTAAACAGACAGGCATGTTGTCTGTAAGTTTCCGTATGGTAAAAATGTGCCGGGTGTGTCTCTCTTGGTGCAGTTCTACATTGGCTGGTTTGCCCATCCTATATTCAATGGAGACTACAGCAATATAATGAAGACGATCATTCGTGAGAGAAGCTTAGCTGCTGGTCTGTCAAAATCTAGGTAAGATATAAAACAATGTAAGACAAAAACCTGAAATTGAAGTCTTTGTCATCCACTACATCAGCTGGTGTAGTGTTTGGTTGTAATAAAAACCGGCATACTCTTAGGTCACGATGGCACATGGTTGAAGACCAATGGCACATTGCATTTTAAATTCATGAAGTAAATTCAGTCCATCAATCTCTCCAGGCTGCCTGAGTTCACCCCTGAGCAGATTAAGAGGGTTAAAGGTACCTATGATTACTTTGGCTTCAACCATTACACCACTGTCCTGGCTTTCCCCGTGGACTACGGAAACCTTCAGCACTATGATGCCGATAGGTAAGCAAGAACCACAATACCTAACCAAACAAGAAGAACAACATAGCCCATTTCATAGCCCAGTCTATCTAGTGCATAAGCGATATTCGCAATTGTTTATAATCAGCTGCAAATTATTTTCTGATCCTGGATGGAAACTTAATTTATGTTAAATAAAGCCCTGATTCCATCTTCTGAGCCCGGTTTTTCAAAATCGCTCAGAAGGATCATTCTGATTCAGATACCACAAGATCAAAATTACACAAATTAGATTTTCAGTCTTTAAACAGACCTCTGTCTCACCATCTGTTGGACAAATAATGTTACAACATGTTGTTAGGCTACTAGGACATAGTAAGTGAGCTGGATGAAAAGGTGTAAAAGAAAGTTTCAATGTTAATTTTATTTACTTTCTGCACAAGTATCCAATGCATAAGAAGTTAAAGACAAAATTCAAAGTTGATGACATTCATTGGATGGCAAAAATGATTCAAAACCTACAAAATGGCGGTTGGTATGAGATTTAGTTTTGAATAATTTGTTCATTTAAAAATGTAAACATTAGAAACTATTTTTGATCTATATTTAAGTTGTATAGGCTGTTCTTTCCCCACATCCTCACCAAATGTCTTGGTTACATATAATACCCATTATGTTTCTCAATCCACTGTGAATCACCCTTCCAGTCATCCAATATAATCCAGATTTTTGGCATCAAAACTATCCTAACCTCTGCCTTTTGAGTTTTGAAAAATGCAGAAACAACATTTAAGCTTGATTACAGGTAGGATTGGATTACCCAATCCAAATCTGAATGATAAATATCTCATTTAACAGTTTTGAAATGCCCTATTTTCAGATTTAACCCAATTTTATTACTGAAATCTTATTTGAAAAGTTTTGAAAAACTGGGCCTTGATGTTCCTCAGGAGCGCAGGAACGATTGCTGATCGTACCTGGTTGGATTCAGGCTCCTCCTGGCTGAAGGTATCGCCGTTTGGATTCCGGAGGATTCTAAACTTCATTAAGGAAGAGTATGGAAACCCACCCATCATCATCACAGAGAATGGCATCTCAGAGCGAGGGCCTATAGACCTCAAAGACGTCCACAGGAGCCACTACTACGAAAAATACATCAACCAGGTGCTTAAAGGTATCAAAGCTTTCATATTTTTATGAAGACCTTTACATTCAGAGGGAGAAAATTTGCCTAAAGCCATAAAAAAAGTCACCGTGCATCACAATAGATACAGCTTATCAGATGACAGCATCCACTGTAAAGTAACCACCTATACCTTTGTACAGTGCAACCAGGATAATAGTTTATGATGATTTTGCTCCTTCATAGTATGTATTTTGTGCTATTATTTGCATGTTGAGACCAAGAGATTCCCAATTTTCCATGCATTGAACAACACAATATTTCAGCAGCCATTTCCTGAATCAGTTTTTCCAGGTAGTAAGGATGTTAATTGTCTTGTTGCAGCTTACTTACTAGATGATGTTGATATTCGTGGATACACGGCTTGGTCACTGATGGACAATCTAGAGTGGGCCACTGGGTTTTCAGAGAGATTCGGCCTTTTCTACATCAATCGCTCTGACCCTAAACTTCCTCGCCTGGCCAAGAACTCTGCTGCCTTCTACTCCACGATCATCAACTGTAACGGATTCCCAGATCCCGCCTCAGGACCTCATGAATGTTTGAACCCTGAGCCTGAAGGTAAAGTGACACAGAGTCGCACAGTTTATAGCAAACCTGCTCTAATTAATGAACTTTGTGTGTTTCTAAATACTTTGCCTTTAATGTTTGTCTGCAATTTCATTACTCAAGAAAAAAATGTATGAATCATTATTCACAAAAAACTTGGGCACTTGCCAAATAGCTTTATATTATTGCTGCATATTGTAGATGTTCTTGGAAGCACATAGTAAATTCCAGAAAAACATATACAGTCATAGTGGAACTTGTATTCAGAGTTTGTTGACTAGCAGATGTTTCTGTATGCATACTTTGGATTTGAAAAAAAAAACCTAATGTTGCAGTTAAGCAGTCTGTTCAAATGCAGATGATCTCTTCTTTGTCACAGGAACAAGTGCACCAACCACCCCCCCTTCCTCTGACAACACTGTGAACTTCCTGGGTATGAAGCTCTCCCCCAGCGATGCCGAGACTGGACTTAACAGCACATTCGCTCTGCTCATTGTTGCAACCTTTGGGGTTATTTGTGCATCCTGTTGTTTCGTGAAGGCAAAGAACAATTCCAAGAAAAAACCCTCTGTAGAATCAATGAAAATGGTGAGCAAATTCTAAGTGTGAAAATATAGAGTTTCAGTAGAAGTCTGAAAGGACATAGACTGAATTATCTCAATGAATGTATAAAAAAAATGGGGAAAGCAGTAGGAGCTGGATCTAAACCCATAAAGTATAGATAAACCCATCTAGTACCTAAATCAATTCACTGCATGTCAAGACAGCTGAAGTTGAAACAACATTTTTAATAAGACAAGTTTTTGGAGGGTGAAATACTGAATTCCTGTTCCAAGATCATGATCCAAAGTTGTGTTGATATTTGTGTTCTTGTATGCAATATGTGTTACTGTTATATCCACGTCTCAGTTTCTGATCAAATAAATTTTGCCCATGATCCATTTCATTTCATTTCATTTACTGATCACACTGATTCCACCAGTAACGCAAGAGGTACACAATTATTTTACTCAAAACAGAACATTTGCAGCCATAAGTCCATCACAAATTTAAAACAGTAACTGTTCCATGCAACATGAACCACCATGAATCCCGTGAATACGTGTTTTATACTTGTTTAACTTTTCAAGGATGGCCTTGCTGGAGTTTCACTCAGGCAAGTTATTAAATAATTCATCAACACACAGGACAGGGGCTCTACTGCTGGAATCAGTGTGGGGAAAATTGAAGAGGTCTATTTTAGGCAATTTTATAAAATATAGTATTGTGTCATCATTATTATCCTTTTGACAACCAAATATTTACTTTAATTACTATCCTTTAAAAAGTATTACCATTTGCATTTAATCATCATTTTGTAAGATAGGTGTCACCTTTTTCCAAATGGTGGATATCTCATTTTAAGAAAAAGCTTTCTTTCATGCTCCGGTCTCTAAGTAGGTATACACACAGGAGTGAAACCCTACCACTGTGAACAGTGCAGTGTGTTTGCTTTCAAACTGCACCAGCAGCTCCACATGGGAGAGAGGTACAACTGTGACACTGTCGCAATAGCTGCAACTTGCATGTGACATAATTATGCCATTTCATGAACACTTTTACCCCAAGTACATGCCTACCCAGGAATGACTAAAAGCAACTATTGAAAACCTGTTTAGAGCTTAGCACTTTTTGGCTAAAAGTTAAAATATTTGTAACGCCAAAAACCTGCTAAACTGCCAGTATCGTCAGGACAATAGGCTGCATCGGGATGTTTTTAAATTGAAAATAAGTAGAAAAGACGCAACGCTGTGGAGAGCCACCCAGTGGACGCTCACCAAAAATCTTCCCAGTTTCCACCGTGTTAGGTGCCAAGAAATCAGCATTACACTCACCTGTAAGACAGCCTCCCACCCAGCCAGAAGACTAACTGTTATGCACCGCCACAGTGGCTGGTGGATTCCAAAATTCACTTGCCACTTTCACTGGTTTTTACCACACAAATATAATTTTTTATAGAACGGAAACCTCCGATCACTGGCTGGTTGCTTCGAAGAGCGCCGATTGAGGAGAAAAAACTTTGAAGCTACGACGGAAATTTACCAACACTCACAAGAGACCTAGACAGGTTCTTTATAGGCTCTGTGAGAGGAGAAACCCCACCACTGCTCCTCCTGAGGGAATAGGGTTTTAAATAAACAAGTGTTCTTTTTAGTGTAGTATATCCCAAATATTTTCAAAACAGCATGCAGAGAAGGCCAATGTACATCAAAAACTCATTTTGAATGCACAGAAATAGCACCTGTTCAATTCATTGTCCACATTCAGTGTCAGAAAGTAGTTAGTCCTTCATCACTGGGATTTTCTTGGAAAGGAAGGGCGCTACTTGTCACTTTGTCTTTTTCTGTCAGTGCATGACAGACACACATATGCAGTTATAATGTTGTGAAACAAAAGATATTACACCATACATGAAATACTGGGATTGTGTATTGTGGAGGCATGCATCTCCAAAAAAGTCAATTTGCCAGGAAGCATTTGAAAATCTGGTTGACTTGCACAGTTATGGCATTGTATTTACTAGAATGCATCATCAATGGTTTGGTTTGGCCCCAGGGTCATGAATCATTTTCTACATAACATGAGACAGTTACCAATTTTTTTCTTGAATTTCAAATGTTAATTTTCTGCAAGATTTTCATGCAAAGGGAATGGTTAGTCTCCTTCAGTTTCAGCCCCAACCAAAGATACCTGGCCTCAACACAAAGGCATACCATCAACTCCAAAAATACAACCTTTTCCAAATGTAACAAGGTTAGTTTTTAATCCATTTGCATGTCCATAAATGCTGCATTAATTTGCAGTTTTTTCTTCTACAAGCGAGCTGACAGGGTGCAAGGACATGACAATTAATATGATCTGTCACCAGAGTAAATCTGTGAATTGGGATGCAAACAACTTCACTATCACACAATGCAGTTACATAAGCATCAGACTTAACAAACCACTTGACAAAACTGGTATTTGTTGAAAAGGTTTATTTTAGAAACTAACCACAAAAATACTATCAATACAAAAAGTATAAAAAGTACAAAAAGCATTTTTTAAAAATAACTTGAGATGACATTTGCGTTGGCACTGTGGGCATGATTCAGAATACAAATGGTGGCATCGTGGTATAGAGCATTCAAGGCATTGTATGGTCCTACCATCAAAATGATAACATGTTTATAACTTTCATTGAGACTCTGAGGGGGAACAGTATAACATTATAATCCAAAAACCAGCACTTTCAGACATGGCATGTTCTGTCTTTTCACAGAAACCAACAGCTCAAATAAGTGTAGGTCCCGAGTGACAACAGCAGCATCTGCTGGTCAACATGCAAATAATAAGGAATAAAATATTCATATGCTGATCTTTTTAAAGAAACAAAATGAGTCGTGGGCTGAACTGTTGCACTTGTCCTCAAATTGTCATGAACCGTTTTAAAGATGCAACAGTCTCTGGGTAAAATTAGGCTTTTAGGGAGCTAAGACAGTAGTGAACGTCATTCTTTTCAAACTGAACAATAATGTTGGCCACAGTGACAAAAGCCTCTTTTCAATGACAAAATACTCAAAACTAACATACACTTAAAAAAAAACAAAAAAAACACAGTATCAAATTCCTTTTAAAAACAATACAAGACAAGGTCACAATTTACATGTATTTCAAGCATTAACCAGGTTTTTATTCCTTTGGACAAAGGCACCACAAGCGTGTTCCAGTTACCATACCTGGCACCAGACTTGGGAGCAGTGACTGGTGCAGTGCTAACATGATCCAAAAAAAAAAAAAAAGAAATATGGGTATGTCACAACTGCACAGCTTACATGAGTCATTACAAGCTGACGACATTGTCCAAACTGTTTGAAAATGTCAGTGGACACACCTAGAAGAAAGCTTTGTAAGAAAATTGACACCTCCCAAAGTCTGTGTCAGTATAACAATGACTCCAGTACCTTCTTTGTTCTTTTATGAGTGGTGCCTTGTCCATTAGCCTGCCAGTTCAAATGTACAAGCACTGACTCAACTGTAGTTCACTTCCTCACAAAACACAAGACTCATACCTTACAGTTTTACATGTGATTTTTTGCACAACAATTGGCCTGGCCTTACCTTATCAGTATTGCTGAAAATGGACTTCCAGTTTAGGTCTAAGGCAAACTTGAGATGCACCCCCTCTGAACTTCCAACAGCAGACAAACTCACAAAAATGGAACCACTAATAATCCTAACTCTCAAAATAAAAAGTCTGTAAGCACTTTGGATCTTTAGACAGGCTAGTGGGTCAAGTATAGCTGGATTGGTTGAGACGCCGTTCTCCTTGTTCGACTTGATCCTTGACCATTGCTGGCCGTAATACTGAAAGGCTTCGGCTGAGTTCAGCCTCCTCAAGCAAATTCACAAGATCACAGACACATTCACACACACACATCTCCACATGATATTCCCTTATGTCCGCTCACTGTCCCTGATGTGAAGTTTTATCCACAGTGTCAGCTGGGCTGATGAGTTCTATGCTCGGAGACCTGGGGAGAGAAGAGTATTGTGTCAGTAGTGCGTTTATGTCAGTAAGGCTTTTTGGTTTAATACACCCAAAAACTGAGAACACAGGAGTTACTTTTACATGACAGGCTGAAACCGGGTCAAGGCTGAAGAAGCACAATATTGACAAACCATCGTATTGCAATCATTTCCCTCGATATTGCAATTGTGATATAAATTGCAATACAGGCTTTTCAATATTTTACATTTTTCAGCAAATAAGAAACATTTAATAAAAAAAACAGATGTTATTGCTTAAGATTTGTTCTGTTTGAATACAATCAGTGGGGTGCAATTTAATTTATAGGCTAGAAATTGTGCACAGCACCAAAATAGGATGCTTAGGAATCTATTTTGGGCACCCACCACTATATATTACTAAATAACTGCAGCTTCATGCAATTAGGAAATTGTAGTTCATATTGCAACTTTACATTTTTCTCCAATTAATTGTGCAGCACCTAGTCAAGGCCAACTCGAAATGGTAGTATTTTATTTGAAACTATAGCCCAGATCAAAATCTCTAACACAAAAACATTTAAATCACAGAAATAATGTTTTGGGAAAACATTGTTTGGTCATGGCTACAGAGTGAAGATAAAAGCCTTAATTATTGTTATCAGGGAACTGACTTCTCAAAATAGTAGGATTGAAAAAAAAAATCAGATTTATCTTGTATGAAAAGCTGGAATTCTCACCTTTCTCGCACGTGCTGCTCTGCTTCTCCTGGGCAAAGTTTAGTCTGTTCTGCTCCACAGCGGTGCCATTGGACTCGGGGCTGCTGCTGCGTGACGGGCTGCCCTCCTCGTTCTGGTAAGCCATATCCAGGTGCTGCTGGGCCAGCTTCAGGTGTCTCCGCAGCCTCTCCAGCTCCCGCGATGAGGACTCGTCCCCGAATGACTCACGGCCAGAGTCGCCCAGGTTGTCCCTGAAGCCCATCTTTCCCGACGGGTCCTTCTTCAGAGCCGTGTGGTAGCCTGGAGGGGCGGACGGCTGGCGGCAGATCGAGGGCCGCTGGCTGGCCAGGGCCACGTGGCGGGGGGTGGGAGGCCGAGGCCGCGGTGCGCAGAAGCAGTCCCGAATGCCGCTGATGCCAAGGTGGAGGATCTCGAACACGGTAAAGAGCAGACACAGGGCGCTGACGGCGTACATGATGAGCAGGAAGATTGTCTTCTCTGTAGGGCGTGAGATGAAACAGTCCACCGTGTGTGGGCAAGGTGAGCGTGTGCACACATACGATGGCGACACTTCCAGCCCATACAGGATGTACTGGCCAAACAAGAACGATGCCTCGAAGGTGGCACGCGACAGCAGCTGAAAGACGTACACCTTCATGAGGCCATCGCGCTTGATGCGCCGGCGCCCGTCGTGCTTTTTGCTCGGCTTCTCCACAGCTTCCTTCTCCTTGTCTGGCTCAATCTCCTCCAGGATCATGGGGTCCTCCTCACCATTATCCTCCGCTTCCTCGTAGTCCCGATTGGCGCCGCGGCTCACTATAGGCATCCTCTTCCTGCTCCGAGGCCGGTATTCATCGTCCTCCATGCGGGCAATCTTATGCATGGCGAAGCCTAGGTACATGATGGTGGGAGTGGTGATCATAATCACCTGAAAGACCCAGAAACGAATGTGCGAGAGTGGCGCAAAGGCATCGTAGCACACATTCTCACAACCAGGTTGCTGCGTGTTGCATGCGAATTTACTCTGTTCATCGTAGTAGATGGACTCTCCCCCGACGGCTGTCAGCACGATGCGGAAGACGATGAGAAGCGTGAGCCAGATTTTGCCCACAAACGTAGAGTGATTAGAAATCTCGTCCAGCAGACGTGTAAGGAAGCTCCAGCTCATTGTGCCTCTGGGGTGGGGGGAGGCCTGTCAAATCTGTGTGGGAAGAGGAGAGACAACTTTCAGATTTGGTTGTGATTTTGAGCAGATGAAAGAATAGGATATTGGGTCATGGAAACACATTGATGTGCACAGGTGGCTTGAAAAACAACATTTCATAAGTAGTGATTTGAAGAGTCATAACACATAGGTGGACTTGATCACAACCAAGGTGATAGGCGTGCAAATAAAAATACACCCTAAATATTGCACTGTATGAAATAGACTGACAATGTAGGCCAGGGCAGTTGTAGGGTATTTTCATCTATTCTCTTCTATTGCTTTAAGCATGATCAAACCAGGTTAGAAAATGCTATTGAAAACATAGAACAGGGCTGCAAAAAAAGAACTACCCCCCCAAACTGTTCCAAAGAATGTAAGCCTTAGCCAAGGTAAAAAAGGAAATTAAGAAGAAGTAAATTATTAAGCATCTCATATCAAACCTAAGCTGTCATTTTTCCACTACCTTACTAAATGGTTATTGTCCGGTTGGGTCATTTTGGCAAACCGCATACAGCCCATCTTAAAATTGTGGCTCTCGACTCCCTATGCCATAGCAATTGCAACTTATTGCCGCTAGGTGGAGACGTCGTTTCAGTCTAGTAAAACTGAGAAATCCCATATGGAGCAGGCTGTTCCATGTCTGCCAAAGACGGCATGCTCAGGCAAGGACCCCCGGCAAGGTTTGAATAGCTGCCATCACTAAAGCACGCAGCCACGTGAGGATTGTTAGTGAACAGCTGTAAAGTTCAAGTTTCATCAAAACAGACCTGTGTAGAAACCCTGCTTGAATGTGTTAATTACAACCAGTGAAAACGCAAGTCATGTTCACTTGCTGGAAGTGTAATAATCTGAGTCAGATGGCCAAGAGGATGACTTGACAGAGTGAAACAATTTACAACCAGAGAAGAACTCCTGTGGTTTTACACCATCTGTGACCAACCTCTTACCAGCGTTTGAAGAGTAATTATCCACAACTATAAAACTATGCTTACCGGACTTGTGCCTAGTAAACAGGCTCGATGCAACATAGTATTGTAACTTACAAAAATCACAGCATTCTACCACTCACTTGAAGGCTTCAGACCAATTACTTTCACGTCTGTCTTTTACAGCAACAAGTTGCACGCACATCGCATAACGGATTTACCTCCCAGCCTTTTCAGATTTGCCCTTTTGTTGCTGTAAACCAGTTGTGTCGCATCATATGCCCTGGAGGACCAGGAGTCAGCAGATTTTCCTTCTGATCAAAACACTATAAGCAGAGAGGGAGCAACTTAGTAGTGAAATCTCCTGGTGCAGTGATTGGTTGGAAGGAAAACCTGCATACTCTCTTGGCCCTCCATGGCACATGATTGGACACCACTGCTCCAAACAAATATTGAAGATATGAAATCAGTGGTGCGGTAGTATACTTTCCTCTGCATAATTACTCCTGCACCGCTCTACACCGGGGATCTAAAACCTAGAGGAACTGAATGTAACATAATTTATGACTACAAAATATGCTTCCCACTACCATCACACATAAAGCTTCAGGCAAACATCTACTTGCCACATCTACCCCCGATACTCTACTACTCCTATAATTCTACTGCTGTTGTAAGCTTCTGAACATACATTAACACCACCGATACTAGAAAAGGGACAAGCCGTTGTAATGAACTTCTGTTATGACAAAATCCTTAATGCACATGCCCCTCTGTAGTCTGGAGAAGAGGAAGGAGGAGCTGCAAGTCTGAGAAGTCAACCAGTTAAAAAAATAAGGGGAAACTGAGAGAGTGGTGCTCTATAGAGTCAGTGATAGAGCTGACAAGGCACTTCACCTCCAACATCACCAGTGGAGACCGTGGAAACTGGTTCTACTGGGAATGTGTGTGTGTGTGTGTGTAACTGTATGAATGTGAAGCGGGGCGTTACTGAGAAAGAGTGTGTGTTCTTCTGAGGGAACCATCCCTAGATAAATAAAGGTTGGGATAAATAAAGCACTCTTAGCAGTAGGGCACAGAGTTTCCATTATGCTGCAGCAATTAAGTTCAAGGCACTCAGGAGAGTCTGATGACTGATTAGCTTATTAGGACAGACTTGCATAGAAAATCACTTCCTTGATTGGCTAAATGGTTACTCTATCAGATTTTTAGAAGAGCTTATTGATTTTGAGTCTATGGGTGTCTGATTAGTGTTCATATCACCAACATCAAGAGTGAAGCACAACTAATATGCACATAAAAAAGAAAATGTTGAGTGCATAGAGAAAGGGATTGTATAGTGAGTGATCATGTATGGACCGTAGACTCTACTATCCATAGTATGTTTTGAGTGCATGTGAGGTCCTACAGTCCTTATACCATGTGTCAGTATGTACAGTGAAGCTAATTGTCAATATGCCTCTGCACAAATGTCTCCTACAGTTCCCTATAGCCATCATTTATTCATTAACAACTAGCCTGATTAATTAAGTGATTCTTTTTTTTCTTTTAATTGGATTATTTTTGGGGGGGTGCCTCTAATTTCTGTGTCTCAGTAGAGATAGACAGGAAATAGTCGAAGTGACAAAGGTCCCAGGGCAGATCCAAACTCATAGAATTGTTTCAGAAAAAACAAACCAAAAACAAACCCAAGAGGCCGTGGCCACACAGCATGCACTCCAGCCAACCAAGCCACCAGCACGCCCCATTGATTAAGTGATTCTGATCTCTTATTTGATTAATTAGGCCTACTGCACAGTGACGACCACTATGTTTATTTTTAATCTGGAACAATGAAATGGGGCCTTCTGTAGTGCTGCCTATTCGTACCCAGCTGCTCCTTGCGTTCAACCAGTTTAAAACACCTGAAAGCCGCAGTTTTAACGACTGCACTCACAGGTTTCCGCTTCTTAGGGCAAGATAACACTACCAGCTTCTCCTCAGCGGGAGCTTGTGGTTTCAAGCTGAAAATGCATCTGGAGGAATATTTACCACCAGCTCAGTCTACGTGTTGTAAAAGGGAATACAAAGTTTTTGAGCCATCATAAATCTGTATAATCAGTTACACTTTATAATTTCAACATGATCAAATAGGCCAAATGCCTGAAATGTGAAATAACTATGGCTCTCCTTTAGGGCTGCAGCTATCGATTATTTTAGTAATCGAGGTGTAATCGAGAGTAATCGGATAAGAAATACTTTTGCTTTATTAAAGAGCAATAGTAAATATACAAAAGAGAAAAGCTGTCCGCACGAAGCTGTCCATAAGACACTGTGATTTACTGAAAACGAGGTGAAATAATAATTATTATTGATATGTATTACTAGGCCTAAATATCATACAAGTTCATAAGACTGGCTAATGTACATTTATTTACTATGTTGAAGGGTTGCCCTACACCTGCTGACCCTACTCACTGCAATCAAACTAAACTGAATATACCTGCTGTATTGGACTGGTGCATTTTAGGCTCCAATTGCTAAACTTAGCTAACTTAGGGACATCATAACTAGCCACCATATTGATTTACGTTCTTAACTAGCCATTACATATAGCCATAATTAACGTGCATTCTTTACTAGCCTTCATCTCATCCCGTTTTAATATTAAGTGCTGACTCCGCCCACCCGGGCCAGTTTCGGCGTACGCCGGTAGAAATTACAAGTGGACCCTATCCTACAGTCCCTGCTCTCAGCGGAGGGAAGGAGCTACGCTGTGTGTGGGAAGCGCTGTGACCGTCAGACCTCTCTGGATTAGACAAGCAAGTAGAGAAAACCGGCATCAGCCGAACCAATTTATTGCCAAATGCTTTGGGATTCAACACATTAACATTGCTTCCCATGGTCAGAAAAAGTCGGCAGATTTGTCGCTAGTCGCTTTTGAGAAATAAAGTCGCCAGGGGAGTCTGAAAAGTCGCTAAGTCTAGCGACAAAGTCGCCAAGTTGGCAACACTGGATCCGAAACTTTGGACACTTTCTGTCGTTTTCTCTGGCCTGTCTCTTCTCTTCGCCCCTCGCTATTTTCTCTCTCTTTCTCCAGCGCGTTGTGCAACAGTAATAATCATCCGTGCGAAACACTGAGTGTGTATATAGTTATATGGATTAAACGAAGCTTCGATGCAAAGAATTTGCATCGATGATTTTTAGTAATCGAGTTACTCGAGTTTCTCGAGGAATCGTTTCAGCCCTACTCTCCTTTCACACCGAGGCAGACATGTGAAAGGAACAGAAATCAACAGCCCACTCTGTCATTTGTAATGTCTAGTAATTTATATAGCCCTTTATCACAAGCATGTCTCAAAGGGCTTAACATACCATCATATACATAATACATCACTATATACCATACTAGGCTACATCATATGTAGTATGCAATGTAGGTTAATGGATAGCAGTTGCCCCAAGCAAAGAGCCATGGCACCCATGTGCTATGAAAAGCCTTCTCCCATGCAACCGCCTTATCACTCTGTGTGTGTGTGTGTGTGTGTGTGTGTGTGTGTGTGTGTGTGTGTCTCTCTCTCACATGGTGGTTCAAGAGGCCCCCCATGCAGCTGGCCAGAGGCACCAAATCAGCGCGGTTCATAATAGAAATCAGTTTGCACTATATATACATATATATATATATACATATATATATATATATATATATAACTTTACAGTGGATACGGATGGATCCAATTCAGACGATCTCATAAAAGCTCACTTAACACTTGATTGATGTGTATTGAGCCCAAATTATTCATAGTCTTATAATGCCTTAATTTAGTATATTACCAATTTTATTAAATTAAATTATTAACAAACATCAATGCCCTGAGATATATATATTAAAAAAAACTTCCTGATCAATTCTGTATGCCTCTAGCTGCTAAGATATGTCCTTACATTGCCTGAAACTAGGCCTAACCATACATGAAACTTGGGGATTTCATTTCTTGTGTGTTTCCACGTCCTATCTCCTGAAGGGGCCCTGGCCTCCCTTTATCTGTGGCACTTCAAACACAACCCTGCTTCCAAGAAATGAGCAAAGTAGAGCAAAAAGAGAGAGAGAGGCTGGCAGCCAGTTTCAACACTGACTGAAGCCTGCAGAACAGAGAGGCTTTGTGGATCTCACATCTGGGAGACTAGTTATCGCTGCTCCATCCCAAAGCCCTCCGGCTGGGAGGCCCTGGGCTTGGGGAAATGGCCACGACCACAATATCCCAGTCAAACTGAGAAGTGACTTAGTTTCTGAGCTGTGGTGTTGTAACCCAGCGGGGGGAAAAAAACATCCAAGTCAACCAATCTGTCCGTCATATCACCTGGCATTGTGCTTGATCACATAAAACTCAATATAAAGTTGTTTGTAATCTATATTGACATGCAGTGCAAAAAAAGAAAATGGGGTGAGCTTTATAAAAATAGGGTGATGGCCTAGTTCAAAGCACTCCAATCATACCCCATCCCTAAAATGGAAAACTAATTGAATTTGCTGCAGAGAATAAGAAAACAACAAATCCTCCTGGTGGCTTAACGGGGCAGAACGCGGTGCTCCACATGCTTCACAAGCCCCATATCGATGGACGAGTATTAGGCTAACGGGAATACCATGGCGAAGTGAAGGGGTGGCAAAATTGCAAAAAAATTAAGTTGCAGAAAACTGAGATTTGGGGGGTCACTTCCCAGGTAAAAAAAAAAATAAAATAAAAAATATGACACCATCCATGTGTCGGGGCTCCTTGTGCGTTCCTCCATCCCCAAACCCAGCCGACAATCAAGTCACAATGTCCGTTAAACAAAAAAAACACTGAAACTACAAAACAGTTTCAGCGTCTGTTGCTATATGGCATTAGATTATACGCTGAGGTAATTGTAAATCCATACAAGGCTGTCAATTTGCGTGCTTTGATTAACGTAGCCTCCTGCGGGCTAGGGCGCGAAAACACTGATCAAAGTTAGCATTAAACAAGCATTTTCTACCCTGGTTTCGTGGCCGTTATGTCATTAAAACACTGAAATTATAAAGTGCAGGTTTGCAGACGATAAGAGGTGCAGCAGTTACAGATAAAACTTACGCTAACGCTGCTAGCAGAGGCTAAAATAAAAAGCTATGTGGTGATGCTGGACTGGCGTCTCTTCTTAGCACGCTTTGTTAGAGAGACGGCTTTTACCTTCAAGTGCAGTCTAGGTCCTCGGTTTCGTCCGACCGCTCCAAAAAGTTGTCTTTTCCGACAGCTTTTCCTTCGTTTCCTCCTTTACAAAAAAAAAGCCCCCGCGTTCCTATCAACCCATTCAGTTTTTGTGAGACGCTTGTGTCCTCCTCCAGTTCTGGGTTGTAATGCGGGGTGAAGACAAAGAATATTTCCAAATCCCCCCCTTTTCTCCTCCCCGTTTCAGCCGGGCACCCCACCCCCTATCTGCGCAGAAAGGAGGAAAAAACGAAGAACTCCCAACATTCCTGATGCAATCCTTGCCTCGTATTTTGTTAACAACTTTAACCTCTGCAGATGCCGACTATAACTCACACAGTCACTGAATCCAGGACATTATTAGGGCGTAGGAAGCAAGAAGAAGAATCCTATTTTCTGTCCAAGATTTCAGGCTATTGGAAATAAACAGAAAATGACACCTATAACTACACTATAACACACCTTCAAACCACACAAACTACTTGAAAGTATTTTAATTTGTGTGAGAGAATATATTTTTGTGATACCAACAAGCCATTAGAACATTACAACTATTTTAATAGTCTTGTGTAACCTGTATGGTGTCATCTACATCTGCATGCTATTTCCATACAGCAGGTAAAGATACCAGCAATCACAGAGGAGTCATGCTTTGCTTGTGTGTTGTGTTTGGCAGCAGCCCTATCACCATATAACCCTTTGTCTTTGCTGATGTGAAACAACATGCCCCTTGCTGATAAGCGGC
Source organism: Centroberyx gerrardi (assembly GCF_048128805.1). NCBI lineage: Eukaryota > Metazoa > Chordata > Actinopteri > Beryciformes > Berycidae > Centroberyx > Centroberyx gerrardi. Next base: position 10,945,977 of record NC_136006.1, on the reverse strand, counting down.
ACCTCAGTGGACGTTGTCTTCCTGCTGAGGCGGATGCTCGGAAGTTGTTGCTATTTGAGACCCTTCCTCCATGTCACACTTTCTTCGGAAATGGCAGTGCGCGGGTGAGTGTATGCTTTTCCTCATGTAAGCCTTATCCCCTGTTTGAACCTATAGAGCCATAACTCCAGTATTGTGGCCATGCTCCAGAGGATGCACGTATAGTTAAAAGGTTCATCACATAAAGACAAAAGGAAGTGTGCTCTATATCTTTAGGCCGTGATTTATGTCCCCACTTACGGACTAAAAGGGATCCAGCAGTGGCTTGAATTGCCACACTCACCGAGTGAATCACGTCCACTTACTTGTGTGGAGCTGCTAAATTGCAGGTTCCTATTAATGTGGGGAAAAATGGCGGCATTTACCGATCTGCACCATGATATCAGCCCTCACACTCAATCAAAGGTGAGAATTCCTCTAAGCAGTTTAACTTCTAGTACAGGCTTACGCTGCACTTTTCCTAGAGGCTTAAATGAGTTCTGTCCAGTGCCCAGATGAAATGTTGCAGGCATCCAAACAGTCTGGACCGCTCTCCTGTGGTTGTCACTCAAGTTGAATAATCACATTGTTTTTCCCAGATCCCCTAAAATGCGAAGCTCCAGTGCTTCTTCATTGCTTAACCACCTCTCCGGACAGAAAAATGTGAGCAAAGCAGATCTATTATAATTTCACAAATTGCTTCTGAAAGGACTTTGCAGAGATCAGGGACGGCTTGGGCTTTGTCTCATCTTTTTTTGATATCTGGCCAAGGCTGTCGAAAAAGCCCATAAAAGCACCAGTTATTGTTTAATATCTGCTGCAAACAGGGGGTCAGTGGAGGAATGCGATGCCCTTCCCCCCTTCTCAGGGAGCAGGGAGGCTCTATTGTGAGCTACAAGCGTGCTTTCATTCATAGGGTGTAATTTGGGGTGTGCTGGTTAACCACACTGCAAACCCCAATGTCCTGCTGAGACAGAGATTTCTGGAAACCCTGAGCAACACAGACTCATGGTTCTTCAAGACCATTGTGCAGTTATTCTTGACACTGAAGTATTCTGTTTGTGATTTCGAGCAAGTAAATGCATCTAAAATCACCCAGGCAGGCTCATATAATCTTTAATATGGAGGCTGGGATATTGAGGCATACATCTTGAAAACTGTTTTGCACAAAATATTATGTTTATTCTTCCAGAGAGGAGTATTCATGATCATGATATAGAGTAGAATAGAATATATAATTCCCTCGAAGCACAGGCAGACACAAGTGGCTTTCTTGCTACTGGTTTATTTGAAGGCTTCTCTCCAAATCCACCGTGAAAACTAAACACACAGTATTGATGAGAAAATCTAGAGACCATGTTAGCTTAACATAAAACAATAGCATGCACAGCATGTGGAATAACATATTACCAAAGTAATACAGACAAACAAAACAAAATACCTCGTTGGCTGCATGCTACAAAAAAGGGAATAGTCTTCGAGTCTTCCTTATAACCGTTCACATAAAATTAAAGTCTGTTGTGACCAGCATAAAACTTCTCACCGGCGCATATGTGATGTCCTTGCTTGCTGCTTGCTTAAAGGGCAACTTCGGTATTTTTCAACCTGGACCCTATTTTCCCATCTTTTTGTGTCTAAGTGACTAAAGGGGACAACAATTTTTGAAATTGGTCCAGTATTGAGCGAGATCGCTTCAGCCGGCAGCCGCGAAACGAGCTGCAATGTAATCCGACGGGGCAAATCACACCGTCAATGTGCGTCCACTAAAAGTGCTTGTTTTTGCCACTGACAGGCTCAGATTGTTATTATAAGTGTCTGACAACATTATGGAAAAGGACCCTACAGAGAAATGAAACGTTGTTTTGCCGGTGGCAAAAACAAGACCGGATCAAGCGAAAGGTAAAGAAAAACGTTTCATTTCTCTGTAGGGTCCTTTTCCATAATGTTGTCAGACACTTATAATAACAATCTGAGCCTGTCAGTGGCAAAAACAAGCACTTTTAGTGGACGTACATTGACGGTTCACATTTGCCCCGTCGGATTACATTGCAGCTCGTTTTGCGGCTGCCGGCTGAAGCGATCTCGCTCAATACTGGACCAATTTCAAAAATTGTTGTCCCCTTTAGTCACTTAGACACAAAAAGATGGGAAAATAGGGTCCAGGTTGAAAAATACCGAAGTTACCCTTTAAGAGTCTTACTCGCGCGAGAGCAGCCCAACGAGGCTTGTACGTAACTTTGAGCTGAGACTTCAAAATAATAATACTATTACTTGTACTAAATGAAATAATGTATAAATAACAAATGCAACTTAAATTAACTCTCAATTATGACATTGGTCTTAGAAAAAGTAGATAAATTATATAAATTATGTAAGCAATATAATTGCAACAGTTACAGAATAGACTTTTATTTTCCCAGAAGGGAACTTCAGCTGTAGCCAGCAGTTGAATTACATTGACAGTGAAAAACAAATCAACACAAGTTAAACACATTAAGGTTATCAATAATGACAATAGTGATAGACTAATACACAATAAATTAAACAATATACCAACTGAACAAAAAAATAAGTAAATATAACAGCTCTTCATCTGCCAAATGCTGTTTGAGTCCCAAGATGTGTTGTGTCACATATCAAGATGCACAATAACAGCTTATCCTGAATAAGCTTTTTGCATGTGAACACACTCAGAGGAAAAACACCACACAACCCGGTTTTGCTTGTCTAGATTGTTGATGTACTAGTAGTATAACACTCCTTATTTGACCCAGTTATCACTCTTCATTTCTCTGCTTTGTTCTCTTTACCACAGTCTGGACTGGCCGAATCATACTGCATGGAAGGTGAAAGTTTTTTGTCACCATTACTAACAGCGTTTATGTCATCATGTCTGAGCCGCTGATGTTGAACTGTGAATCTCCCTCGTTTGTGACTGCCTCCTAACCTAGGTTTTCCTCAGTTTCTATTCACAGCTCTACTGATATGATGTTGCAACATTTCTAAAGAGGTGAAAGGGCGCACACACACACATACACACACACACAAACACACAATCTTTTGATGAAAGCGTGACCCTGCAACTGGTTTGTGCCTGTCGCTTGTGCAAGTTCTGCTGGGAGTGCCACCATGGTTTCCCTTCAGGCAGTTATGGTCAGCGGGAGGAGCTGAACTGCTTGAGAGAGCCATGGAAAAGGAAAAATGTGTCCCAGACTCCAGAACTCAATCTCTGACGTTTGTGATAACATGACAAAGGATGACATTGTTTCCATGCAGTACACACACACGCACACGCACACGCACACGCACACGCACACGCACAATGTCTGGTTATTGCAGTGGCAAGCATTGCAGTGTATTTTCATCTTTTACTGAGATCTTATCTACTGCAAAAAGAGACAAATACCACCCAGCTGTTCACATTTTCTCAGCTGCCTTTTGTATGAGATGATGTCTGTATTCATCACCATGTAACACATCCAACGCCTTTCCCTCTGCATTAGTCACATCTTCATTGTCTGGCTGGAAACACATGTGCATGCACACACCTGCCAAGCTACAGTCATATTTGGGTCTTTGAGTTAGCAGAGCGGATGCTTGCTGCATACTCTTGCTGGTTCCAATCTTTTCACTCGCATTCTTGAGGCGATCACCCTGCCAACACACCCAGAAAAATGCGCAGGGGCCAGAGCCATTTTGTTGAATGGCACTATGCACAAGTTTAACCTGGCAACATTCCAAAATGACTTTAGAAAAATGACCAGCCAAGTCATCGCTGCAGACCAGAATGGAATTATTTTCTCTTGCAGCCTGTTTGTCGGTTGTGAAACTTGTTTCTATTCATTTGACCACTCCTGTTGTTTTTTTATTCTTTACAAAATCCTCTTATCAACCACCCATGCCTCTGTGAACTTGAAGGCACCGTTGCCTTCGGCTACAAAGGCAAGGTGAATGTAGAAACCGGTGAAATCTTTGGTATGTCTTTCATAATGTCAGGTAGCAAATATCACTTGCACCTGTAAGGTTTTTGGCAATTATACCATGGAACATACTAGAGTAATTAAGTTCAGCAGTAAACTTAGCCCACACTGTTACATTTTCATTCACAGTACTACATGGAAGTTGAGTTTCCTGCCAGCAAGACTAATGCTTTCCATCTGTGTGTTGTTTAGTAGTCTGTGTATCCTGCACAGTTCCTAAAAGGTTCTGCCTCAGATCAGAATAACCCCAAAGTATAGGCTACTAGATGTAGAAGGATTTGACTTGGTGTCATTGGTAGAGACATATTGGCAGCATACTGAGTTTCACACCACATACTGACACACGTGGTACAAGGGCAATATGATCTCAGTACAGTACAACAGAACAACACACACTATGGACAGTAAAATATACGCCTGTCTACAGATAGCCTATACATTCGACATTAAATATTCTGTAGCTACTTGTGGATTAATTGAGTATATCATCACTAGTCTCCTAAATTTAGAAAAAATCAGCCGTATGATGAAGTTTAGGATTGAAGTGCAGAACTGTGGATAGGTCTATGTGCAGTGCATGTCAAACAAAATCAGAGCAATTCATAACTATGATCCTGAAGAGCTTTTGTAATAAAAGAGCAAGCGTTATCTTTGCAGATCTGTGTTTTTTGACTGGGGCTCTGTAGAGCAACTGACACTCTAAAAACCTGTTACAGAAACCTACATTTTGCTTAATGCTGGTTCAGAGATACTTTCCAACAGCCATCAACCCTCAACGCAGTAAAGTAAAACAGCAAATATTTGAAGAGTGTCACTTCAAAGCAAGATATCCACCATTTGAACAAACTGACTCCTACTTAAACAAAATGATTGCTAGCATGAAAGTAAACATGATTGGTTATTAAAAAAGTTATGATTATATTGTTATCATCTTAATACCTTTGCATAAAAGAATGTTTTTGCAGATAGAATCCTCTATGTTTCTTAATATTGACTGAGGAATTTCAGCAATTTTTTTTCAAAAGTGGATATATACTGTGTATATTGCATTTTGGAATAAAACCCTTCAAATGTTTTGCCTGGAGGAACAGTTACCAAATACATGCCCTCCAACAAAGATAAGATTTCTCACTGACATCTGTATTTGCACTTCACAGAAACAACTTTTTACCCCTTTAGGGTGAATGCATGTAAATTTTCTTCTAAGCGCTCTCTCTCTCTCTCTGAAATACATGCATTCTGGTTTATTGCCTCTCCCTTGCTGTAGTAGGTGACATGATGAGTTCAAATGCAAACTAGAGTCCTTGCAGCTTCAGCGCCTAAAAATGCGCCACTTCCACATAATTCCCGCCTATCACCCCATTTCTGGGACAGTCGTACGCGGGACAAGCTGACTAGGCATTGGGTTAAAGGGGGGTGGGTGGGCTTAATTTGCAAGGTCACCTTCTTTAGCATGGGGGAGGGGGACTGATGTTCTTAGTAATGGGGTTTGCGTGTGTATGTGTATGAGATAGAGTTGTCCAGTTTCACTCCAAGGCTGGGTTTCCCCAAAAGGCATCTCATCGCTAACACCATCTTTGTTTCACTATATGAAAAAGATGCTAAGATGCTATTGCGAAACCCGGCCCAGGTCCCTCGATGGTCGCGCTACAGTGTGTCTCTGCCATGCAGTCGACACCAACCAGGCCCTCAGTAGCATGGTCGGGTTACAGTTGGAACAGACTGCACGTGGGACACACAAAAGAACCCCCAGTGCTTATAGGGAGGAGGGGTATACGGGGTTGCCATGGAAACAGACAGCCCTACCCCCGGAACAGATGGTGGTGGTGAGGGTATCGGGGGTTGGGTGTACTGATGGCGGGACCTACAGATGATTATCTCTTCCAGGTTTCCCTCCTTAAACAACAGCTTCTGTGCGTCTCCTAAAACAAACAGCGGTTGATTGGGTGGGTTGGTTCTGTGTAAAAACGTTAACAAAGTGTTTAGAGAGGGTTATTAAGGGCAGTTCATCAGCTGATCGTGATTATGAACTTGACATGTCAGTGAAATTTAGGTCTGATTTTGATGAAGTGTCTTGACGGGTTAGTTTAGAGGCGATCAATGAGCTTTATTCTTTCAAATAGCTACGTGGATTACAGGAAAAGATGAGTTATTGCTTAGATCATATTGAGAACGGTGCTTGATTTGCATCTTTTGGCATTTCAATGAATTGCCTTTATCACATTATTTGACTCTCTATTTGAATTTGAAGTACTGAAATAATGTGCTTTAATATTTTCCGGGAGCACCACTTTTTATCTGAAGTCCTTACTTTTCAGCTCTCTTCACCCTTCAGACTCAGAGAATCAGAATCACTTTAATTGTGAAGTACAGTACAATAAATATACAGCAACTCTTCTTATTTGTGAAATTGAGACATATCAGCAAGTTAAAGAGTTTCACAGCGCTGACAAACAAGTTACAAGGGCCAGGAGTCCAGCGTTTGAATCTTTGATGCGGCAGTGCAAACATGTTTATGTGAAAGAGGAGAGCAAAGGCAGCCATTTAGAAAGAGGAAAAAAGGGACACTTCAAGGCACAGGAAACTTGTGGTTATTAAGGATGACCTAGCTGTGTGCCCTGCTGGCCCCTGCCCCCGTGCTTACAACACTTCTCTGGTTAACAGAAAGCACTGGCCCTTTGTTGCCTTTGTAGTAGTCAGCTCCTGAAGAACTTATTTGTTCTTATTTGAAACGACTGTTGTTTTTACTTGCAATTTGGAAAGTAAAAATATATATACTGTACACATAGAAAACTGAAAAAAGTCAGTGCGTGGAATAAGTTGCACCAAACCTACACCTTTACGATGTTGTTTTCCAGCATTTTGCCAGAATAAGAAATTGTGTGTGTGATTATTCCCATAGAACTGTTTGAGGAGTTTCATTCCAAAATGCTATATATCTATTTGGGATGTCAAAAAAATATAACTTGATGAAATCATCTAAAATGTTTTTGGGGGTTTTTTGTTACCAAATGTCCTTAGCTTACTTTATATTTTCATTAATAATGCATGATGTGTTTTACTTTCATGTCAGCCATCATCTTGAAAGGGTAGGTGTCACGTGTAAATAGTGGATATGTCATTTCGGAAAGAAATTCCTTGTTTTTATCAATCAATTGATCAATCTCATTCATGTTGAAAGTCTCTTAAAAGAGGCATGTCCCATCACAGTAAGCAATCATGTTGACTTGTTGAGTACAATCAACCTGTCTATCTATCTGTTTATCTATCATTAATTCTATCTAAAATCAGATTAAGAGAAATGTATTTCACATACAGTATTTCAAAAACATTACTAAAACATTTTCAATACAACAAGTTTATCTCTGTTTTGTGTAACAACTCTCTGTCCTCTGGTTCCTCCTTGTCCTACTTCCTTCCCTTTCTCTTTTGGACTTGATCACTTGGAAGAGACTTGGATTTGTAATAACATATTCATTTTTTTGATTACTCCAAACGTGTAGCATTCACTTTGCCTATTCTCTTTGTTCTCGGATACAATTCCAGCTAATTCAAGCTCGTGCAGCCGAAGTAATAAAGAAAAAGAAAAAAATGGTCACAAATATAAACATTCTTATACCTGACACCATAGATCACAAAGAGTGTAGGAGTACAAACTATGTCAAACATTTTCCAAAAGCACGTGCATCCTATCCCTAAACGCCCTCCACGTGTAACTCAACCCCACAGCTGCCTGCATCTGGTTTTGAGGTTTCGTAACTCAGCGCTCCGTCACTGTTACTTTAAAAAACCCAAAGTTGACTCCTCTCCTCAAGACACACTTCCCGTCCCCCCTCTCCTCTACCTTCCTCCTCTACTTACACCCCATCCTTTTTTCTGTCTTGTCAAAAAAATCCCAATTTGCCAAGCACTCCTCTATTTTACATAAATGTTATAGGGACATTTGTTATATTTATTGTGTGAGCGCTATTGCTTTGACCCTTGCACTCCTTTCTATTTATTGTTGGCGATCCAGCAATTTAAACTCATTCTACTGTAGCACTCACTGTACGTCGTTCTGGATAAGAGCATTCACTAAACGCCTAAAACATAAATGTAACTGACCTTATTTCCGTCTATCAGACCCCGACATCTTTTTGTCATCAACACTGTGCTCTGTGATGTCAGCATGACTGTGCCAAACGGAGAGTCATAAATGCGTCAGAGACTTGGCAGCCATGTTGCCTGACGTTGAGGAGTTATGGACTGAATAAAAGTGCTAAGATCACCATTGATTCAGCAAGTATACTCCCTTCGGATGACGGGAAAATGAGATACTCTATCAAGGCCGTAGTAAAAGACTGCAGAGGAAGGGGGAGATTTGTGACCATACAACTATGAGAATGCAAAGAAAGTGAAGAGTTTTGATATATAGAGAGGAGTTTCACACTTAGAGGTTAGCATATAGTTTGAGCCTTAATATACCCCTATAGAGTGGATCTTTTTTTCAAGTTAGGTAATTTATGTTTTTGCATATCCCTCCTACATGACAGCCCAAGCAATAAAAAGGAGCCACATGACTCGACATACCATCAACACAAATGCCAAAACACACCGCGACAATGGCTGCAGTTAACTCAGTACTAAGGACTGAATTCATCTTTCAGCTTTAAGTCACACTCTCTATCTCTAGCCCATAGCTTGAGGGCAACTATAAATCTTTTCTCCCATCAATCCAGTCACTCACTGCTGTTGTTCTGGTTAACATGCCGAGGCCAGGGGTCGACAGTGAAAGCATGTGCTGAACTTTCACCCCACTATTTGGATAATTCCACGTCCAAGTAATTGAGGGAACAGCAAGAGGTATTACGTTTCAAAACAGTCTGAACTTAGGTGTGTATGTGTGTGTATGTGTGTGTGTGTGTGTGTGTGTGGGGGGGTGTTTATTCCATCTGGCCCGGCCCTCTCATGTCTAAGTGGTGATGTCATCAACATAGCCCCAATTAAATGAGAGGTTTGGGGTCTCCAGAAGCTTCTAGTTACACCATGAACCAGGTAAAAGTGTGTTTGTAAGGGAAGGGGCACACAGATCACTCACATCTTTCTTTCCTGGAGCCATGACTAAGAGTGTGAGTCCTGGATTTCTCACAAAGCTTGTATATCCAGTAAGATGACTTACAAAATTGGTCATCCGTGAGAAAATACTGCTTCCATCTGTTAGTTAGAGGATATGGTTGGTGACAGTACCGTCAGTGGGCAGTTAGTTAGGCAGTAATAGTTAGACTCTGCATGTGTTGATTTGAAGCCAAACCAGAGATTGAGAGAGCTGAACTATTTGTGCTGTCATTTAATTGTAAAATCTAGAGCTGCTGAATAGATAATCAATGGGAGACTGATTGTGCGGTCCCACAGACTGTTTTTTATCAAAGTGTTATCAGTTCACAACCAGAAAATGTACCCATATCCGTAGAAAATCATCCTGGGTGCTCTCACAGTCAGATTTAAATCTTGACATCACAAGATATAGTCCTAATTTTCCAGTTTCTGGGGTTGGGACAGAGATGTTCACAAACACTGAATGGACTGTCCCACATCACAGTAATAAAGCTTTTCAAATTGAGTGGTATTCCCCTTTAAGGTGTGCTGGGTCTGGATGTGGTAGTTTCCCTTCACTTCCCTATTGTTCTAGCTTAAGTTCAGTGGAACAAAGTAAACACAAGTAAGTAAGTAAGTGAACCTAAATAAATGAGAATGCGTTCACCTCTTTCAGACCCTCTTCACAGTTGAAAGTCTATTGGTAAACTCTTTGTTTTTGCACATGTGAAGAACATGAATAATGCCAGTAAAGTGCTTTTTGTGAGGATTAGCACCATCAACCCCACCCTTAAGTACGATCATTATCTTGACTTGAAACAAGTACCCATCCTGAAGTCACACTGCTGAGTGCTGAGTGCACACTCCTGAGCTTCAAGCCTTTCCTCACATCCAAAATGCTGCATATCCATTTTCTAAAACGAAAAAAGTTAATCACTCAATATGTTAAAAATAGAGATAATTCCATCTTGAAAAATATTGCTATTTTGAAAGCAAACATCTCTGGTTAACTAATAACTCTCATAATGTCATATTTTTCCATTGATGTATATTTTGTTTTGGAACAAAACTGTACAAGTAGTGTAGTTTATTTATTTGCACATATTACTTTTATAAAACACAGAAAAAGTGATTCTGTGAGTGAGAACAATGGGGCTAATAAAACATTTCCGCTAAAAATAAGCAAACAAACAAAATGACTATCTTGAGGACCATACAAAGCAAGGACAGAGTGACTTTGAATTTGGACAGGAATGGGAAGTGTTTATAGCTTTCTTTATAGCACGTCTAGCCTTGTTTTGAGTCTATTGTGTAAGAGCGACATAAGAATGCGCCTGAAAGGCAGGTCTGACTTTGTTCTTTTAAACTCACCTCATTGATAAGTTTTATGTCCTGACTAGGGAAACTGCACAGCAACAGATGGACAATGCTGTTAATGCTGATAGACTGGGCAACCTTCTGTGACCCCAACAACATCCCCCTTTTTTCTCATTGGACAATACGTCAGTGAGCTCGCTCTCCATTGGCTGCTCTAATTGCACAATTGCCTCCTGTCGCCATGTGTTATAAAGATCAAGACATCTATAATGTACCATAGACAGAGAACAATGTAGAAAAACAACAATGACGTGAACTATGGGCAGGTCAATAAGAGAAAAAAGTTCAGTGACTTGATCATTGGCTTAATAGTAGGTTTAAATAAAATATGAAGTATTAATTAAGTGTTATTTCATGGATTCACCGATAATAAAAAAGCTATCAGATAAGTGACTGATGGTGACCAACAGCAGTCAGAATCAGCAACCAAACACCAAACACCAAACACTAACCCTAACCCTAACCCTAACCGACACAAAGGCTGAAGATAAATGGGTTTATAGTGTGATAAAGAAATCTGGATATAGATAGAATTAAGGACATCCATTTGGCTGTAGCTATCCCCACCTACCTGCACATCAGACCATATTGCATCACATTCATAGTGACTTGACCCTGGTTTGCCTCATGTCGCTCTAAGGCTGTAAACTTATGCAGTAGGTGTGATTTATGACTAATCTGAAGAACACAGGGCTTGAGGAGAAATAAGAGTAAAAGAGGTGTAGGTGTGTTCTTTACCAAGTGATATTAAAACAAGTCCTACATGGCTCTATTTGACTTTCAGTTTGCTCTCTGGTTTTAAGCGTTAAGCCGTACCGCCAACATCACAGGCAACCAATAGGAACAAATGCAAGGCTCAAAGCCACAATGTTCAGACAAAAGTATGTTGAATATTTATCTATAGTCTGTGAATGTGACAGGTAAAGGAATGAGAGCCAGGCAGAAAGTTTGTACATCGCTCCAGACCTACGCAAGCCTGCTCTGCCTCTCATCACCAATTAAGATAAGCTGGAGCTAGTTGGTGCGTGTCATCAGTGGACCAAAACCCTTCTCAGACCTAAATCTATGGAGTTAACTTGTCTTCAAATGCTTGTTTATGTGTGCAGGAGTGGTTTTAAAAGTTGAATTGGCTGGTGAAATTCTGAATCTATTTGCCACTATGGCCAGTTGACTAAAACATTTTCATACCCTGCACCCATATGCATCAACTATAAATGTCCAACTGATTTAAGGTGCCTTATGGTAGACCTCAAAATTGTAGAGGCTATATGCTGAACTGTAGGATAAACTGCGATCACATGACAACAGTTGCTGAAAAGGAGTTCTTCCTCTTACGTCACATCTGTCCATTTACCCAGGGAGGGTCTGGCGGTTTGGCACAAGGATGGAAAATGAAAGATGACCCAGCTGCAGATCCAGTTCCACAAGAACTCTGACTTTCTGAGCAACATGAGCAAGTCCTCTTACAACAGAAGACCACATGCAAAGCAAGTCCTGTATGTAAGTGTTTGGTCCATCGAATTAGTGACTTATGTCCAACAAAAAGAGAGAAAAAGTTGTTCTTCATAAAAATCTGGGCTGCATGGCTGACTGATACTTTGCAGCAGCTCTAGATTTATAGAGTGAAGCTAATAGAAACAGCTGCGTCCTTTTCCAAAAGAATTCATCAACTCTCCACACATTTTCTATGGTCAAGCAGAGTAAACAGCTGTATGATTTTGGGGATTTGGGGCCCAGGCCTATTCTTCCAGTGAGCCATAAAAGCACACAGAATACATGTTCGTTGCTTGAAAAAATAACTTAATTTCAAGTAGACGTAACTCCTCACAGTGAAGATTGTTGTTTTATGTCCACATGTCAGTCATAACAACTAACACTACCACTCTATGACTGTTTTTTTTCTTCAGGCCCTTACAGTTGTTCTGGGCGTTTGCAACAAATATTTGCATCTAATCCACATAATTAGGAGAAGAGGAAAAAGCAGTTTGACCGCCATCAAACCAGAGCATATAGTCACTGTCGTATGAATACCTTGTATCTCAAAAAGGTCAATTTCCAGGAACTAAGAAAAGCAGCCTTATTTTTAGTTTGACGACAGTGCAGTTTTGAGTTTACCCAGTGGGTTTTGTAAGGGTTCAAAAAAGCCCAAGAGGTCATAGAACTTCCTCAACCCATAGAGGAGCAAATGCAAGGCTCAAAGCCACAATGTTCAGACAAAAGTATGTTGAATATTTATCTATAGTCTGTGAATGTGACAGGTAAAGGAATGAGAGCCAGGCAGAAAGTTTGTACATCGCTCCAGACCTATGCAAGCTTGCTCTGCCTCTCATCACCAATTAAGATAACCTGGAGCTAGTTGGTGCGCGTCATCAGTGGACCAAAACCCTTCTCAGACCTAAATCTATGGAGTTAATTTGTCTTCAAATGCTTGTTTATGTGTGCAGGAGTGGTTTTAAAAGTTTAATTGGCTGATGAAATTCTGAATCTATTTGCCACTATGGCCAGTTGACTAAAACATTTTCATACCCTGCACCCATATGCATCAACTATAAATGTCCAACTGATTTAAGGTGCCTTATGGTAGACCTTAAGAACAAACACAACTTTTTGAGCTGTGATAGAGGGCATCTACACTCAATACAGTCACAGTGTACTGCTGTTGTCTATTCTATACTACTCTAAACTAATATAATTTCTCTATTAACCCTTTTATGAATCTGTGACATTTCTTCTCAAATCAAAACACACACAATGTGCCAGTCTTCTTGCTTTCACAATTGTTTGACATCTTAGCAGTAAGACCTATAACAACTTGACATTTTTCCTCAATATGTGGCTTGACTAGTAAACACACAAGGCTTTCACACAGGATTTCTCAATAAAGTCAAAAGGGTAGGAAAAAGCCTCTGGTCTGGACCATAGATAATCCAAACCATGTGGGCTTTCCAGCTTTTCTTTGATATTTATTTTATTTATTGACTTAGCTCACGACAACTTTGAAAAATGTCTGCCTGTCGAAAGCCAGACATATAGCCAGACTCCTGGGAGTCTTCTGAACTTTGAATACAATAAGTTTCCTTGTTTACCTGGAGCATGCTCTATTGTCAGGCGGCATGTCCCGACAAGACAATAAGCACGGAGCACAAAAATGCACTGGCCAAAGAGGATTCCTCCTCTTCACCGCAAAGGGTTGCAAATGCAGTCATGCACAACACAGTACATGAAAGCAAGTGCAGACACCCAACAGGTTAGAGCCACCCAGTTAGTCAGTTGACACGGGTTTGTGCAAGTAACAGGTGCCAATATGAGCAATTTAGTGCTATTTCCCGGAGACCTTTCTCAGGAATAACTGTGATAGATGCGTATTAGTTTATATGGTTGTTGTTCATGCTGTCTGTATACTGGTGTTGAGTGTGTGTTCCTCTGACTTATTTCTGTGTAAGGACAACTGAATTTCCCTCTGTGATTCACAAAGTGTATCTCACCTCTCTCATCGACTTTATCAGAGAATAACAGTTTCAGGGTGATGATTCAACATAACTGGAAACTTCCTTGTAATCAAAGCTGATGAATTCAGTGGAAAAGGAGTGTAAATGGAATTGTCCAGCTTTCCATTAAATGTAATCAAACTCTCTATTCATTATTGGTGAATTTTATATGATACTAGGACATTATTATGCCACACATCGTCTTATATATCAAAATTGTAGAGGCTATATTCTGAACTGTAGGATAAACTGCGATCACATGACAACAGTTGCTGAAAAGGAGTTCTTCCTCTTACGTCACATCTGTCCATTTACCCAGGGAGGGTCTGGCGGTTTGGCACAAGGATGGAAAATGAAAGATGACCCAGCTGCAGATCCAGTTCCACAAGAACTCTGACTTTCTGAGCAACATGAGCAAGTCCTCTTACAACAGAAGACCACATGCAAAGCAAGTCTTGTATGTAAGTGTTTGGTCCATCGAATTAGTGACTTATGTCCAACAAAAAGAGAGAAAAAGTTGTTCTTCATAAAAATCTGGGCTGCATGGCTGACTGATGCTTTGCAGCAGCTCTAGATTTATAAAGTGAAGCTAATAGAAACAGCTGCGTCCTTTTCCAAAAGAATTAATCAACTCTCCACACATTTTCTATGGTCAAGCAGAGTAAACAGCTGTATGATTTTGGGATTTGGGGCCCAGGCCTATTCTTCCAGTGAGCCATAAAAGCAGACAGAATACATGATCGTTGCTTGAAAAAATAACTTAATTTCAAGTAGACGTAACTCCTCACAGTGAAGATTGTTGTTTTATGTCCACATGTCAGTCATAACAACTAACACTAACACTCTATGACTGTTTTTTTTTTCAGGCCCTTACAGTTGTTCTGGGCATATGTGACAAATATTTGCATCTAATCTACATATTTAGGAGATGAGAAAAAGCAGTTTCACTGCCATCAAACCAGAGCATATAGTCACTGTCGTATGAATAACTTGTATCTCAAAAAGGTCAATTTTCCAGGAACTAAGAAAAGCAGCCTTATTTTTGGTTTGACGACAGTGCAGTTTTGAGTTTACCCAGCGGGTTTTGTAAGGGTTCAAAAAAGCCCAAGAGGTCATAGAACTTCCTCAACCCATAGAGGAGCAACTAATATTTCAGTTGAAGTGAAAACATAAAAATGAAGAGGTTTGCACCCAGCAGCAACAATATGCACAAGTCATGATGTGCAAAGAGAGGAGATAAAAACGGGAAAAGATGAGGAAGTGGGATGAGACAGAGGAATGCTCCTTATACACATGAGCTGTACATTACCCCACAGCTGAAATGAGCTAATGGATGTGATGTCTTGTCACACAGACAGACATAAATCTAGACAAAATAAAACTCTTTCAAGGTGTATGCCATTTTCCACTCTATTTCCATCCATTTCTTGTTAGATTCCCACATTGGTCATCCATGCTAAAAACAATGTATGCACTCATGGGACAGTAAAGCACTCTAACCCTAACCACCAATATTATTCATGTTGAATCACATCTGAACACCATTCATGTTTAAAGGGACAACGTCTGAGTGCTCTAACTTTTGCCTGAGTTGTTATGTTTCCAAATACTCCTATTCATATTCCATTGAGGAGAATGCAGCATCTGTAAATGCTCAAAACTGCAGCAGATACACTGGTTTGTCTGCCAGAGTCTCTCACACAGGATAATCATTAATATCTTCTTACTCCACAATGTCAGATGAAAAACATTGCTGTGCACTTGACCAGAGGCTCCTTGAGTTCTGTGTAAAACTGTTACCAGAGTAAATATATAGGATTTCTTGGAAGAGTCATGTTGACGGCTTACAGAGTTTCAGATACACAGATACACAGAGCCTCATATACAGTGAATGGAGACAGTGTAAGACATACTATGGACAGTAAGACTATACATATCATCCTTCATATAAATTCAGTTTTCCGCAGCTCTGTGCTCGAACAACATGCCACCACAACGACATTCAGTCAGGAATCACATCAGCAATGAATGATGAAGAGGCAATTAAACAAACTAACAGATCATCAGATTACCAGTGAATATTTCTCAAGTCTGTGATGCAATGTTGGCCTTCCCAACCGTTAAATCAGGTGGCAAGGCTTTAACTCCTTTGTGCAACCAGGGTTTGGGTACACTCCGTTAAAGAAGTGATCATGGGTTGCATAAGAAGAACCTCGAGCTATTGCACAACAATCTGTTTTTGTTTCTGGGGTGAGGAGCTTATGTGCATGCATGTGCGCATTTATGTGTGTGTGTGTGTGTGTGTGTGACAGAGAGTGTGAAGAGTAGGATTAGGGCTTATTTTCCTTTGTTTATGCAGAACTGTGCACAGCACCCAATTAAGGGCTATAATGGAGGGACAAAGCTATCGGTGTTGTATACAACAATTCTGAATGTGTTACCCTAACAGCGACTCACAGTAAATATGTAGCAATGAGGTGAAGATGCACAAGAAGTCAACCACCTCCTGGTAAACACATATTGCGTGTAAAGAAGTGAAGCATGTCAACATCGCCAACAGATGCTGTTGCTGAGTCACCAATAGCTGAGCTGGGAGGCAAAAGAAGGCTTTGTATTTACAATCACACAGTGCTCATAGTGATCAAATACTGAATCCATATATATGTATAGTCTCCTGTCTATCACTGTATGTGAGGTGCTGTATGTACTGTGTCACTGCGTAAGTAGTGTACCAATGCCTCCAAGACAAATTCCTGTACATTTATTGTGTGGTTGTATAACGCGATCCTACCTTGCAATATGAGGTCAGTGTTTCTGTTTGTGAAGGAGGGGGAGT
Organism: Centroberyx gerrardi; assembly: GCF_048128805.1. Lineage (NCBI taxonomy): Eukaryota > Metazoa > Chordata > Actinopteri > Beryciformes > Berycidae > Centroberyx > Centroberyx gerrardi. Next base: position 10,929,205 of record NC_136006.1, on the reverse strand, counting down.
GGGGCTTTACCGAGGGAACTGAATCCACTGGATAAAGAGGAATCACATTTCCAGGTCATTGACTGAATCTTTTTCTCTGTTGAATGGGCCTTTTCTTTCCAGCTCTTTCTCTGTGACCTCTGGCAGTTGGACTGTTGCCTTGTGACATTTAATTGCTGCTAATCCATTATGTCCATGATCTATTCTCTGCGAGGAAAAAAAAAGAAAAAAGATCTTCTTTCACAACCAACTGACTGACTTTGCTGCTCTCATTGCTGAACATGCTGTACTTGACCATAGGCATACTGTAGCCACTCCTTTTAATTTTGCCATCATAGCAAAAGACACTGAAACTTTAGGATATGCTTTCGGTTAAGAACAAAATGTTATGAAGTTCGAACTGAGAAACAAAAGAGAAAACATATTTGACAGCTGGAGGGGGGGGATAGTTCTCTAACAATGAATCCCCTGTGTCCGTCTCTTGTCCCACCACAGCTACAGTATAAGCAGCACAGATCAAAAGCATCGAGTCATTAGAGAGACTTTCCCTCCTCTGTCACAGTGTGGTTAAAAAGACCAAGAAAACTGTCTGTGTCTTATATACACTATACTGTCCTGGTCGCAGTGCATTCTAAAATATTCTAGATGAAAGTGGAAGCGCCTGCAGAGAGGCTGTGATACTCTTTTAAAATAAGTTTTTTATATCAATGGGAATACCTGGTTAAATAAAGGTTGAATCATGTTATAGTCCATATCCAGAGGTGGCAAAATTACACACATTCTGTACTTAAGTAGAAGTACAGATACTTGTGTAAAAAAATACTTTGATAAAAGTAGAAGTACTGATTCAACTTTTTACTCAAGTAAAAGTAAAAAAGAAGACTTGTTGAAATGTTGACTGAACAGTACTGCCTATAGTCCCTGCTGTTTGGAGGGTTACAGAGATCAACAGAAAAAGTAAGTAGTAGGTTACAAGGAAACGCTGCACTTGCTAGTGAATCATCATATTTTGAGTTCTGAGTAACTCTGACGTGCTCATTGAGAATATCTGCATTTCTTGTGACAAGACCTTTGTCAAACTGATGTGAACTGTGCACCTATTCATTGGCTTTGTACAGACCCACCCAGCATTATGAACTTGAGCTGAGCGATGCAGTGACGTTGGTCCTCAGGGTGAATAATGCCTCTCAATCCACTTATCCTGAATAGTTTCCCAGCAAAAACACATTGGCGCTCCTCCCTTTACACAAAATCTAACCTACTTGTTTTGATTAGTTGAGCAAAGGGCACATGGGAGTTCCTGCTGCTTTTCTGACACCTGAGACTTCATGTGTAGGCATGGATATCTTCCAACAGTAAGGGGCAAACCCGTTTTGCCTTTTTCATGGAACATGATATAGGGTTGTTTTAAAGCCTTTAGGGTTAGGTAAAGACAATAGGCTCATGCTTAAAAAAATATGTTGACTCTAGCAACAGCGGCTGTCATTCCAGGAGTTTTCATAAGGTTCAAATGGATTTTCCTGAACTACAGGGCAAGATAAATAAGAAACTGGGACACTGATGGTTTAAAAACAAAGTATGGGAGTTAGTATGTAGTGGAGCACAGAGCAGTGTTAATTAATGTCTAAATATATCACCCTTTCAGCAAGTTTTATTCAATACACAAGATTCCTGTACAGCTTCCATTTCAAAATGTCATACATTGCCAGATCTTAATTTATTTTCTGGACTTGAAGATTCAGTTAACATGTGTTAACATGTATGCTGATAGTGGCTATAGGCAATGTGACTGTCAGCTAGGCCATTACACCTATAGCCAAATATTATTCAGGACAACAACAAATATCATGATATGTGGATTTACAACTACATTAAGTGTGCTGTAATGCCATATTTTCCATACTAATATGCAATTCCTAAACATGTCAAGACTAATAATAAATAATCAAATTCATTTTTCATGTTTTTAACGACTTTCCAGACCTGCATAGGACCCTTAATGTAACTTCTGGTAAATACAACGGATAACTTTGAGCAGAAGTAATAAACTAAACATAAAATGTTAAACTAAACAATCAACTAAACATGAAAAACACACAGGCATATGTTTTCTACAAAAACAACCTATAGTTGTTGCTTAATCTCCACAAAACCGTCACAGTATTAACAGTTTATTTGCCTCACATGCTATCAAGACCACGGTAAAGCCCTTCCTAACTTAACATTCCAGTGATGAGGCAACATCTGGTGCATTTCAAGTGGGACAAGTTCGTTGAGAACAAATTTGTTATTGCAGAAAAAGCCCTTTGGCTCCTCAAGGAGAAAAATATTACAACAGCTGCAATACAACAAATCCAGCATCTGTAAACAGACGTTTGTGACTCAGTGATGTGCTGAGGACACTTTCCAAGGGGTGGCTAAGGTGGGGCAGAGACACATTTTGGGGTGGTCTTTGTATAGTAGAGGTATAATTTATGTATGCCATCTTTATCCCATTACCTGGTGAGCTCACATCACATACTTGGTGCCAACAGAATGGTTGCACAGTTTTATTTGACACCAGATTTGTGCTCCATCCTCGACATATTGCTCACTAGAGGCCATTAAAGTCATATAGCCACTGGCAACTGCAGAATATCATAATTGAAACATAATTGAATATATTAACAATCAACTAATAATTAAATTAAATACAATTAATAAGTGAATTAAATCAAATCCATTCAAAGAAATTTCATCCAAGATCCTCTTCACAAATAACTGGGACAGAGAGAAACTTTTTGCAGCTTCAAAGTATTGTAAATTCCCTAACGACCGTCCCTAGCCTTGCACTGCTGGATTGGCCAATTACATTTCAAAGGTCATCGCCACCCTGGGTCACCCCCCATGGACCAACCCTGTTTTGAATGGACACAACGAGAAGGAAGATAAACTGCAGCAAGAACATGAACAGCAGTCAAAACCTCGGGTTAGTTCACATTGCAGCAGAAGGGTCACTTTGTCAGAGAAACCCAGGTATTTTGTGCCTTCCTCAGTCATTTAAAACACACAGGCGCCCCTCTGTGTGGACCGAACATACACCAGCACTGTGTGGGTAGGCATGCCGTTTCTGTGGCTCCCTTCTGTTCTGTGAGAGAAAAACAGACGTGTTATTTTAGACTTGACTTATAGATGCTTAAAAATATGCTATCTGGCAAAGAACTAGACCTTGACTAAAACTAGATATTTTGCTTAGAAGCACTTGGTTTTGGAACACATTTGCTGTGGTTTGTGTGTTTGGGAATCATGCTGAATGTAATATGAACCTGGGAATCAAACCAAAAGCCCCTGGCTCCTTGTGCAATGACCAGTAAACATGCTCTCAAATAAATGAACAAGGTTTTAGGATTTGGAAATAAGACGATCTGATATCATCATTCATACAAAACAGCTCCTCAATCCAGACAGTTCGTCCTTATTTCATCCCCAAGCTGAGATCAGTATCACTATAGAGCATATAGAGGTATATGAATATATAGATACCACAGAGGTGAAAAAAGTCTGCAAAATGAAGTGTCAACTATCTACAGATATAATAACTGTACTTCTGCCTTGCTTCATTGATATAAACTTACCAGAGAGAAATAAACAAAACATACAGCTTTATAAAGCCTTTCAATGAAAAGCAAACTTCAACTTAATAAATGTACAGTATGTGTATTTTTGCAGACAGGAACAGCTGAGGAATGTTTTATTCTGTTCTGCTCTATACTGTTTGGATTGGACAGTTAAAGCATTTCAGCTGCTTTGTCATCAAATCAAGTTAAAATTATTTTCACGCATAAATTGGTGAAGCAGAAAGAAAATGAGGAAAAATGTGGGGGAGGTAAAATAAACAAAGGAGCTCAAAAGAAACAAATAAAATCAAGATTTTAAGACACAGCTGAATTGGATAACAGAAACTAACTGACAACAAACTTTATCAAAGAGGAAAATGGTATATAGCAACGGGAAAATTAGTGAAAACTATAATTTGATGCAACATCACATATCTACACACACACACACACACACACACACACACACACACACACACACACGCACAAACAGCCAGTGATTCTTCTGCCATAGGTTTTTGCACACAAAAGTGTCTGTGTTGCAACAAACACCACAGAGCAATCCTATCATTACAGGGAGGGACACAGAACCTAGAAAAGCCATTAGAAAATGGACGATCCCAATGAGGATCCACGCCCAGTCATCCCACTATAAGTTTGTGGCTTGGATGCTGACTCACTGTGAGTCACTCTTTCCCTTACTTCCACAATATTTAGTAGTATATACTATAGGAGCATGAGCAAGCTTGTTCCAGAAAGGAGGACATGTTTTTTTTTTTACTGTGGAAGACTTGTTAATGTGAACTGTATTTCATATCTTTGCATTTGTTAATATTTATGCTTAAACTACAATTACATAAGGTGAGGGCTGTGGATCATATTAGTCTGTTATTTACTCAGGCTAGACCAATGAGAATCAGGGATTTTTGCTGAAGTTTATATGCCAGAGGTGATAAAGTGATATATCTAAACCTAAAATTATTTTCTAAGAATGTCCTTGTCAAATGAATTAATTTCCGGTCTGCAAAAGTATTGCTCTTCCCTTGAGGAAGCACCCTAATTTTTCAGTAGAGCTCATTTTTGAAAGAGTTGGTGTCACTTGTTTCCATCGGTGGATTGTTGACTTTGGAGCAAAGCTTTTCAAATTGCAATCATGCAGTTTGTCATCTTTGCACACCTAAGCTCTGTTCTGTCTTGGGTCATTCAGCAGAGGTTAAAAAGAAATAATAAATATCTTTACTGTGGGTCATTATCCTTCAAAGCCACCTTCTTCAGCTCCTCTTCGAGGAGCTGAAAATGTTCCAGAAAAAGGAGGCCTTGAGCAACCTGGAGACCATAATGCTCAGTGGCTCGGAGCTGCTTAAGACATTGGAGCAAAACACTGAGGAGCTGAAAAGGCTCAGTGCAGATAATGCATTGAGCACAGAGCTTACCATCAAGCTCAAGGCAGAGAAGGAAGAGAAGGTGGGCCTCCTCCAAGAATTGGAGAAACTGAAGATACTCCAAAAAGAGAGTTGAGCATCCAGGAGCTTTCGATCAGGCTCAAGACAGAAAAGGAGATGGAGGTTCTCATCAAAGAAATGGGGGAGCAGGCCATGAAGCTCAAGGTCTGCATGGAGAAAGATGAGAAAGAGGCTGAAGGAAAAAAGTTCAGGAAGTCTTCCACAATGAAGAGATTGATAATGCTTCTGAAACCAAAAGGGAGGAAGAGGACAAGGGAGAAGAAACAGGAGAAGATGGAGTTCCCCACAACATCCAACATTTGACTTTTCCTGAATTACCTCAAGAAATTGAGCATACTACACTGAACAAAAATATAAACGCAACACTTTTGTTTTTGCTCCCATTTTTCATGAGTTGAAATAAAAGACTTTTTCTATGCGCACAAAAGGCTTATTTCTCTCAAATTTTGTTCACAAATTTGTTTAAATCCGTGTTAGTGAGCACTTCTCCTTTGCCAAGATAATCCATCCACCTGACAGGTGTGGCATATCAAGATGTTGATTAAACAGCATGATTATTGCACAGGTGTGCCTTGGGCTGGTCACAATAAAAGGCCACTCTAAAATGTGCAGTTTTATCTTGAAAAAAGACATTTATTAGGCACTGAACTATGGATCTCACATGACTAGGGCTACAGATATGCATTTTTTGAAAACCAGTCAGTATCTGGTGTGACCACCATTTGCCTCATGCAGTGCGACACATCTCCTTCACATAGAGTTGATCAGGTTGTTGATTGTGGCCTGTGGAGTGTTGGTCCACTCCTCTTCAATGGCTGTGTGAAGTTGCTGGATATTGGCAGGAATTGGAACACGCTGTCGTACACGCCGATCCAGAGCATCCCAAACATGCTCAATGGGTGACATGTCTGGTGAGTATGCAGGCCGTGCAAGAACTGGGATGTTTTCAGCTTCCAGGAATGTGTACAGATCCTTGCAACATGGGGCCGTGCATTATCATGCTGCAACATGAGCTCTGGTGGACATTCCTGCAGTCAGCATGCCAATTGCACGCTCCCTCAAAACTTGCGACATCTGTGGCATTGTGTTGTGTGATTAAAAACTGCACATTTTAGAGTGGCCTTTTATTGTGACCAGCCCAAGGCACCTGTGCAATAATCATGCTGTTCAGCATCATGATATGCCACACCTGTCAGGTGGATGGATTATCTTGGCAAAGGAGAAGTGCTCACTAACACGGATTTAAACAAATTTGTGAACAAAATTTGAGAGAAATAAGCCTTTTGTGTGCATAGAAAAGTCTTAGATCTTTTATTTCAACTCATGAAAAATGGGAGCAAAAACAAGTGTTGCATTTATATTTTTGTTCAGTATAACACCTGTGCTCTCACACACACACACACACACACACACACCAACCCCCGTTTACAACCCACCATCCCCCCACACACACCCTAACACCCATTTTAAACCCACCCTCCCCACACATACTCTAACTTCTATAAAATAAAATATCAAATAAAATAATGCTCTTCCTGTATTGTTTTATTCCTGTAGAGAATTGAATTGAAGTTGCAGTCAACATTGTATGCAGAGGATTTAAGACAGCTGGACAGAGACAGTGTTGTAGAGAAAATATAGGCTAGCTGTATTGGATCTATAGTTGTTTTAATGTTTTTGACGTATGAATTGTTTGTCTCGTTCTGCAATTTAAATGCTGTTGTCAAACTCAAACATGGAAGTGGAGCTGCTACACTACTTCTACTTTCTCTCATCCTCTGAGAGCCAGAGCTGTGTAAAAGACACTCACAGCTCAATAAGATCACCTTGAGAAGAATCACATACTTGATTACCCTTTTACTTGATTACTTTTAGTGATTTTATATTCTCTCTATATTTAGTTGGCTAAGTTATGTTTGTTCATCTCATTTTATTGACAGTGTATACTGTGATTTTGCTACACAGCATTGACATGACTACTAATGTTCCACCTGAGGAAGAGTGTATAGATCTACTGTTCCAGTGAAATCATACAGGAAAGCAAGGTCTCCAGAGGTTATCAATAAATTCAATATGGAACGCAATGATGAACAAGCATAGAAAGTATAATATTGTTTCTGAATGACACTGAAGAAACTGAATTAGACTTATTATCCAGGTTTGAGCTCTATACATGCACATTTTTTGTGTTATGGGGCCACAGATTTCTTGTTTAGGGACAGCAAAACCCTGGGGCCCCCTGGTACCTAAGTAATAAAAGTAAAAGTACTTGTTTTGAAGAAACAAAAATTATTGATGCATTAACCTGTAAGAAATACTTTACCTTATTTATTATTTACCGTATTATACTTTTTTTTAACCAGGGTAAAAATAAAACATTAATCGTAGAGTAGGTTGGTATCCAAGTTTTGATTTGATTAATCATCCCAGTTATTTTAACCTATTCACTGGTGTTTATGTGACATGTTAGGGTTAACCTGGAAAGGAGGGCAGGTTTGGTTTGTTCATCAAATGGAGTGCAGAGAAACTGTAACAACACTAACGGCCCTAACAACACTAAGAAAAAATGAAAAAGTGCCTTCTCAGAAAGTGTCCATGCCACTGAATGACACAATCTTGCGTAAGGTGTGTGTGTGTGTGTGAGAGAGAGAGAGAGAGAGAGAGAGAGAGAGAGAGAGAGAGAGAGAGAGAGAGAGAGAGAGAGAGAGAGAGAGAGAGAGAGAGAGAGAGAGAGAGAGAGAGAGAGAGAGAGAGAGAGAGAGAGAGAGAGAGAGAGAGAGAGAGAGAGAGAGAGAGCTGATATAGCCCTCCAACCCAGGGGGGGGCTATATCTGCACACCACTGCAGCTGAGGTGATCCCTAGTGGAGATCCATTGTAACATTTTGCCTATTTTTCAGCCTTTCAATGAAACTAATCTGAAAGTTTTTGCTATTATGGTATAAAGATAAACCATGACACAAAACATCATGTATTGCTATCACAGGCTGCAGGCTTGCTGCTGTCATGTGGAAACCTCATATTTCCAAAATGTCCACTTTTCAGCAATGTAGAAAAACAGCTTTATCTTTAGATTGACAACCATATATTTTTGAAAATATATAGTTTTTTAACATTCAATTTTACAAGTCCAAGGGTTATTAAAAAAATGTCATCCCATAGAGGACCATGTAATCTTTAAACTCCAGTAATTACATGAAAACTTCCATGGTCTGAGGTTTTGACCTGGCAACAGCAATATGCTTGAGAAAAAGTAGACTTATCTGCTTCATCCAGAGCATTGCACTGCTGCTTTGGACTTGATTGCCAACTGGCTGAGTCAGTGTCAGGTCATGATTTGGCTTGGAATGTGCATTTGCATGGTGGACAGGCTTCTGGTATCAGCAAAATCAACTACTGGTCTATGTACTGGCCAACTGCCTCTCTGTAATCTACTGCAAAACAATAACCAGTGTTCTTGTTAACCAGTGACATTAAAGTGACATTTATCTTTGGAACAACATGTGTCCAACTGCTCATTTAGTTTTCATTTTTGGACATTACTTAAAATTGTCTGATGGAAAAAAGTGACCATTAAATGGATGTTTTATAGAACTGTTGTAAGATGACCTTATTTTATAACATCAACCCATTTTCAAATTAGATTTTTTAATGTAATTTTCATCCACTTACATTTTCTTCCTGTCCCAGATCTCAAGAGCTCATGTGATCAAGGATCTGATCCTTGACTGATATAAAATGGAGGCAAAGGGGAAATAATTTACCAGGTTGTAAATAAGTTGTTATCCTCTCTGTCAAACAGAGGTTTACTTGTTTTAAGATAGCATCACATTTTATTGTCCATTTACATGGACATTTGCCTTGCATTTTTTACAAGCTGTTCTACTGTATGCTTAACAAACTTTAAAGCTTCATTGTGTATCTTTTAGACATGAGTATTAACCTGATTGCTCAGAAATCCCTTCTTTGCTGTCTTTGAAATGTCAATAGACAGCATTATGCTCATGCTCAACCATTTAATCAGCTCCGACACGTTGAATGGACAGATACATACAATTAAACACTTAATTTGATCTTCACAAGTGGCTTGATCAGTTCTTAGAAACCATTTCTTGGGTAGAAGCTGTGTTTCCATACAAATCCCCCAAACTGTCATAAAAAATGTAGGGTTCTACAGTGCTACCATTTTAGTAGCATATGCTCCCTAACAACAAATGCATGCTTCCAAAAAAATTGAAAATGTACCACATGGGCAACGTGAGATTCAAAGTAGGCATGGGCATTTTCAATTTATTAATTTTTTTTTCCTGTGCTCCCAAACTTTTCATTTTAGAAGCATATGTGCTGGAGAGATTTTTACTGAGAAAAACAAGACATCCAACGGTCAGCTGCTCTGTGTCCCGGACAGACACGGCATCTGGTAAAGGCAATCTATTGGAGCTTCTCTCTAGTTCCTGTGCAATGACAAACAACAGGAAGAGAGGGGAAGAGAGGGCTGGGAATTTTTGCACAGCAGGGACCTAAATCAAAGTGCTGAGTCAGAGTTTCTGATACTCTCCAGGATGAGGAGGTAATGCTTAAAGATGTGGACTTATGAAATATCACAGAATATTTCAAAATGTCTTACGAAGACGCAGACTGGCATTGGTGTCAGGGTGGTTTATGAACGTTAAGAACATTTTTAAAGACTACTAGCTCTACCTCCGTGTCAGACGGAAATACAATGAGGAACTGAAGGAAAGAGACAATAAGTTTTAAGGAAGTTTGTCACTCACAGCAGTACTGAATTCCTGAATAGAGCTGATGACCTTCTGCATCTGAAGAGTGAGGCAGCACGTGCCAAAAAAAGAGCTGCCACATAACAATGACGATCTTTACTGACAAGCATGAGTCTACAGTGTACATTGGCTACTGTTTGCTCATCAAACTTTACACCCATGGACATGTGCAGGACTTCTCGGTGGTGTGTCCACAAGCTAATCTCCAGCCATCAAGTAGACAAAAACAAAAGCAAACACAGCAGGGCGGGTGGATTGGGGAGATGTGTGGGTGGTCCACTGCAAACTGACAGCGCAAGAGGCAAGTCAGCTGCTTTGTGTGGCGACTTTTCATTTATCAATATGCAAGATGTAATGTAACTGTCCCTTGTGGTATTAAACTTGGAGGAAGGCCAATAAAACCTGGCTTGAGTGAGAGAGGAAATAGGATTGGGTGAGAGCCGGTATGGGGGGGCAAGTGAAAACTTTCTCCTTCAGGGCTCAATAAGGTATCACAGTATTATTATGATTATCCTGTCAAAAAAAGGAAGATCCATTCATTAAACTAATTCATAAAATTAGGCATAGTCACATCTCTGAATCCTGAATGTATCAACCAACCACTGACTCCTCATTCACAAACTGTAGGGAGAAAAACGAACTTAACGTTTTCTGTGTGGCTCTTCAAGCACTTCATTGTGACACATGAAAATCTGGAGACAGGAATGTATGTTACATCTACTAATTTGGGGCTGCAGCTTTAACCCTTGCACTACTAGTAGTTGTTTGCATCGTTGGCGATCTAAGAATTTAAGTATATTCCACTGACATACATATTTTAAGTCATTTTGGATGAGAATGTCAGCTCAAACGCCTAAAATGTACGATGAAATGGATCACCGGTTTGCACAAAAATACACAGTCTACTGAGAAGAGCAGTGACAAGAAGCAGCAGTTTTATGTGAACTACCAGTCACGGTGATTCATAGGTAACTAAACAAACCAAGCAGCTACTGTTGACCCCCTCTCCTACAAAGCCTTCTTTGTTAATATAGCAGGATATATTCACAGGACTGGTCCCACTTACAGTACTGTATATGTCACGTCAATTTCTGGGAGCCCTAGAAGTCTTTTTGCACACAAGCAGCTGAGGCTACAGTCATTGCGCTATTGGACCAGCCACCAGTGATATGTATGATCTAATGCGCATTACAGTCTGTTGGCAATGATCTTTCAAGTGTGACACAAGCAGCTGAGGCCACATCCATGGAAACTAAGATGAGGAATGGCTTGTGGGCAAACTGACTTTGTTTAAATCTCTTTCAAAACTCACATTTACAGGACGGCTTTGAACTGCTAAATTCAGCTTGCCTCATTGTTTTGTTGTTTGTCTTTGCTCTTATGACTGTGGCTTTGTACTGTATGGCACTTTGTGACAATTGTTCTGAACAGTGCTCTATAACTTAAGTTATTCTTGAATTGTGAGAAATGTCCTGGAACATTGAATGTGTGATGGAATGAAGTGAGGCCTGGTCTTTCAGGCTCTGATGAGCTTAGTACAGTAGGTGATATTTCTCTGCACCAGCGTCACAAGGACGAATATCTGCAGAGGTGATTCATCCCACTGAGCTCTAGACGTCATTTCAACGTCACGTCTCTGCTTTAGCTCTCATATAACCCAGAATCTTGCCATGCATAGCCTGGTGTTAGACCAAGCAGTAGCTACATTATTACATATTTAAACAATGTATAAACAGCTGTAAATATCAAATATATGCACAACAGAAGTCCATATGTCCATAACAGAAACAAGTCCTGTTTTTCTACTATCAGTAGAAAGACCATTGTGCAGTCGACAATAATGTCTGTTTTTGACTATGTAATGTCCTGTATATGCATGCCTCACCTACTACCTTGAAGCCTCTTGATGCGGTATTTCATAGTGCTCTGCGTTTTATTACTGGTGATGGGTTTCTCACTCATCACTGTATCTTATATGAAAAAGTGGGTTGGCCCTCCCTTACCATTCGAAGAGAGCAATCTTTTGTTTGTTTACAAAGCTTTGTCTGGCAAGCTTCCACTGTATTTGTCTTCGCTCTTGAGTTTCAGTGCTACAGGGTATCATACTCGCTCGCAGACACACATTAGATTAGACACACCACGTATGAACAGTGAGGCAGGAAAGACCGTTTTCAGTTTTTACGCTCCTGATAGATGGAATAGGCTGCAGGACTCTCTTAAACTGGACCGATTTGTCTCTATGGAGAAGTTCAGGGCGCTTTTAGAGGATGCATTATGTGGGGATTGCACGTGCTTCTCATAGTCTTGTTGTTTATCTGAACCTGTGATTTTCACATGATTTTATATTGTACTGGAATGTTTGTAATGTGTTTTTATATCTTGTGCTGTAATCAGGGCGTCCTTGAAAAAGAGAGCTTGCTCTCAATGGAATAAAGGTTTACATACATACATATGTGCAAGATAATGCTTTATTTTTGTCACATGCCTCAGAGGATGTAATCTAAGATGTAGATGTCTACTAAAGTTTCACTTTTAAACCCTATATAGCCTCATTTTAGCCTAGACACCTGTAACCAATTAGACATCTTTTACTGTAAATTGCATATCAATATAACATTGCTCATTGGGATTTCCATAGTGTTATGTATCCATGTGGACAAAAGTACCTGAATTTTATCATTCAATATCTCTGAAATATAAAGTCTGTAAAAGTACTACCATTTTTCAACCAAAGACTTAACTAACCTGCTTTCCTTTAAAAAGAACCATGATTTGTCTGAATTTTGTGCTATTGATGATTTTATAAAAATAAGTATCACTGGTTTCAAAGTGTTGATATCTCATTTTAAAACAAAACTTTTCAAATATTATATGTACTGATTAAAGTGCTAAAAGCTTAAATTAGAGTACCAGGAACGGCTGGGGGACAGGGAATGACATTTTCCCTCTGCCTGATCTTTCAGGCTGCAATGTGCTGATTAGAGCGGCCTGCGGTTCCACCGACAGAAAGAGACAACAGTCTTTAAATGGACATGGAGGGGTTAAATGGGGAAACATTGCCTATTTGGTGGTTGAGTGAGGGTGACATCAGCACTGAGAGCAGGTTTAAGAGGGGGGTTAGGACACCAGAATTCACTGTTGAGGCTTCTGGAGGTGTTGTCAGTCAAACTCAATGTAACATCTGTGGTGGGAGGGGCCCACATGATAACCCTGATGGCATCCTGCTCTCTCTCACCCCCGTTTCCTTTAACGCTAACTCCTGTGCACAAGAGACAGTGTCATCAAAACCTGTGTATTCCTACATGGCAGAGGGTCAAGCTATTGGTGGTGTACCTTTTACCTTTTACCATTTCTGGGCCCATTTTGGTGCTTATTGGTGTATTTTTCTTATTTCTGTAGATAACTGGCCAAACAACAGACGATGTGATGTCACATTGAGATATTTCCAGCACAGCAACAATGGAGTTTAATGGTAGAAATGTATTCAACGAACTAAAACATCAACAGTAAACGTCAGGTTTTGGTGTCAATCCCCCAGAATCAAACAGCAAGGGCTTCTTTCTCACTATTTTGCGTTGACGTTCAACAATCATACAGGATAGAAATCCATCGTAGAAGAGGCAGAGAGACCAATTCCTCCACTTAAAGTAACCTCGATAGACCATAATGCAGTGCAACCACAAGATATGTTGCGTTTCGCATAAGGGGCGCGACTCTCGATTTTTCTCAACTAGAAAAACTCGCTCTCTTGCTCTTACTACCGCTATCGCTATCACTATTGCTCTCTCCACCTACACGTATAAGTCGCAGCTGAATGGAACAAGTTCAAGCCCGTTCTCTGGGCGATGTCAGAGGGCATTCTGGGAAATGTATGAATCACTAACTGAAGTAGAAGTAGACAAGGCAGGTGTGACGGAAAGTGGGTATAACAAAACATTTTATTGCAACACATCATCACAAAATAATGTAGTCAAAATAACAGATTAATGATAATAACAGTGTAAGAATATACAAGGGTGGAATTTTCCTTTCTTGGCTTGAATTGGGGTGACACTCTTAGGTGAGAGAGCCATCAATACTCCCACGGTCTTGACACATGTTAAATAGCTGTTGTCTTGGCTGGAAAAATATTTCCAGGCCATTAGTGGTGAATAGTAGTATCTTATTTTGTGAATGGAACATTTTATGATACTGATACTACCATTAACCAAAGGCTGTTAAGGCATTTAGTTGCTAAGAATGTATCACTATGTAGATAGGGAATTTAATGGGTGAAGCATTAGTGTTTTGGTTTCAATAACTAGAAATAGTCACTGTTGGAATCTAAAATAATGGAACGTTCACTACCTCACCACAAGTCAAATGTGAAAAAAAAAAAAAAAAAAAAAAGTTCTGTTAAATGAAAAGAACTTCAACATAGCCAGTAGTGGAGTGACTGCAGTAACCCAAGTGGTTCTATTCTCTAGTTCCAGTGTGGCACATTAACATATCACTATCACTCTTATCTGTGGATTCAGTGGCAGAGCAGTGAAAGGCAAAGGTAAGAGCTTCAAAACCGAATTTCTCCACAAGTTTCATCTAATCTAAAGCACTCTGTAGGTGTCTGAGGGTGATTCCCACACTTCCCGCTGCTGTAACCTTTGAATAAAGCACGTATCACTTGCCTTTACATATTTATGAAGGGCCAAGCACCATAAAGAGGGCCATTGTACAGCCTACTTCCTGTGATGAATATCTTCAGTGCCTCTGCCTGAAAGCGGCTAATGGCCCTGTTTCCCCAGACATTTGACCTTCATCCATGATTAACACACTGATAAACAAGAGTTGTGAGAAAACAATGAGAAACCCTTTGAGGCAGTTGATAATGTTTATTTAATATCACTGCCATGGTTGCTAAATCGTTGCATGCATTTTTACAGACTTGATTAAAAGTATTTTTTTCTACCATGCTAATTGTGCAGTAACTATGTGTATCATCATTATCATCATCATCATCATCATCATCATCATCATCATCATCATCATCATCATCATCATCCCCACCATCAGTCAAGATTGTGCTTGTACCCCAGACAAGGGCAACACTGAACACATGGGTCAAGATAATCTTTTCACTGCTGCCATCTAGTGGGCAAATGGTAAAAAAGTGCAATATAAGACATGAGGATTAGTTCATGAAAAAGGTGAAAAAATTTAATTAAATTCAGTTCAGTTCAACAACATATATTTATACAGGGAAACATAATGAGATCAAGTGGCCTTTCCATGAATGCCGTGGGCAAAAACAAAGCACAATTCAATGTAAAAATATTAAATACATAATCTTAAAATCATGCAAGCTCAGGACAGTACAAAGTTCAGCAAAAACAATTCAGGACATTAACAAACAAGCAGGAACATTCATCCAGGAGGTTTGTTCAGTCTATAGGTCTCATCTGTGAGAGTGGGGTGAGTGAATCAGGAAGTGAACAGTTGTATGGTTTCTCCTTTGTATGCCTCCTTTTGTGTTACAATATCCCTTAAAACTAAATCGATGCTCCTTCTAATTAAATATTTTGCCACAATTTTTGTAACGAAAGGATTCCTCCCCAGTTTGAGCTCTCACATGCCTTTTACAAAACATAAATAAGTTTCACTTCAAACATTTGCATGTACTGTGATGCTTTTCACATGAACCACAATCACTTGAATATTTTGCTCAGTTTCTCATTTTCCATCCCTTTAATGTTAATTGTGACAACTTAATCAGTTTTGCCATACCTTTTGGGCTTATTCACTCCCATTCAATTCCAAACCATATAGAGAACTTCAATAATTCATTAATATTTGTCAGTATTTATGTTTGGATCAACATTTTATTAAATAACTGGCAGAGGTGTTCACCAACATCTTCAACCTCTCCCTGAGTCAGTCCGTGGTCCCCACCTCCTTCAAAGCATCCACCATCGTTCCTGTCCCTAAGAAGCCAGCGGCCTCCTATTTAAACGACTACTGCCCTGTTGCACTGATATCACTCATCATGAAGTGCTTTGAGCGGCTAGTCAAAACCCACTTCTGCTCCTCCCTTTCTGACACCTTGGACCCTCTCCAGTTTGCATATAGACCAAACAGGGCCACGGATGACGCCATTGCCTTGGCGACTCACACTGCGCTCACTCACCTGGATAAAGGGAATACATATGTGAGAATGCCTTTCATCGATTACAGCTCGGCATTCAATACCATCATTCCCTCAAAACTCGTCACTAAGTTCGTCGATCTGGGACTGGACACCCCCATCTGTAGCTGGATCTTCGACTTCCTGACGGGCAGGCCCCAGGTGGTGAGAATCGGCAGCCACACCTCCTCCTCGCTGACCCTCAACACAGGCGCACCGCAGGGCTGTGTGCCCAGCCCCCTCCTGTATGCCCTGTTCACTTACGACTGTGTTGCCTGTGTTCAAATGTCATCATTAAGTTTGCTGACGACACGACCATCCTGGGCCTCATCACAGACAACGATGAGATGGCCTACAGAGAGGAGGTGAAGGCACTAACCAGCTGGTGCCAGGACAACAACCTCTCTCTCAACGTCAGTAAAACAAAAGAGATGATCGTGGACTACAGGAGACAGCAGGGAGGTGGACACCTTCCCATCCTCATTGGTGATGCCGTGGTTGAAAGGGTCAGCAGCTTCAAGTTCCTCGGAGTTCACATCTCTGAGGACCTCTCCTGGAACCTACACACAGACACCGTTGTCAAGAAAGCTCGCCAGTGGCTCTATTTCCTGAGGAGACTGAGGAAGTCTGGTATGAACGCCAACATCCTCACAAACTTCTACAGAAGCACCATCGAGAGCTTGCTGACCGGCTGCATCACAGTCTGTACTCTGTTCTCCTTGCTACCGTCTGGTAGACGATACAGGAGCATGGCTGCACGCACCACCAGACTTAAAAACAGTTTTTACCCCCAGTCCATCAGGCTTCTGAACTC
Source organism: Centroberyx gerrardi (assembly GCF_048128805.1). Classification (NCBI taxonomy): domain Eukaryota; kingdom Metazoa; phylum Chordata; class Actinopteri; order Beryciformes; family Berycidae; genus Centroberyx; species Centroberyx gerrardi. The sequence goes on along the minus strand of NC_136006.1, from coordinate 10,912,420 downwards.
ATAAAATTGGTACCCCTCATTGCATTTCTACTTGTCTGCACTATTTAGATAATAATTGCACTATTTCACGGACTGCTGTATTCAACATACCCTCTGTGCAATACACTGTCACTTTTATGTACATAGATCTCAAAACAAAGGTGAAGGAAAAAGCAGGAGTGAAAGGCCCAGGTCAGGGATTTCCTCCTACTCCTCCTCCCCCATACTCACCCACAAAATAGCCAACTTTCCAAACGACATTGCGCACATACACAAACACTCACACACACACACACACACACACACACACACACACACACACACACACACACACACACACACACACACACACACACGCAAATGCACTGTTGTTCCTGCAACACCAACATCAACAACACCAGCAACACCAACGTTGCTGCGTATATATTTTGTTAATATTTTGCTATTTTTGTATTTTGTATATATTCTGTTAACATTTTGATATTTTTTTGTATTTTGCTATATTTTGTTAATATTTTGCTTATATTTTGTAAATTCTTTTTGCTTATCGTGTCGCCTTATCTGCTGAGCTGACCTGACTCTCGTCCAGTACTTTTCATTGTATTGTTGACCCTGTGTTAACCTACATATGACAAATAAAACAAAACTTAACTTAACTTAACTGGTTTGAATAGGTTTGGGTTAGCTAGCCTGGGACTTATGTAATCAGGAAATTCATTATTTGGGTTATTATTCCTTCAAAGGTTACCAGATCTTTCTTGACGTGGCGAAAACACTTGACTGGTTACAAACAAGAACAACTTTGCCTGAAATGTACACAAATATTTTAGACATGCATGTTCCATTTACATGACTTTTACAGACCTGTAATACAAAAATTGTACATTTTTGGACTTTTTGTGGCAGGGTGAAAATGGTAAAGTGACCATCAGTAGGAAGTCATACAAACTGGCAAAAGCGGCAGAGCAAATAACAGTATAAATATATAAATAGAATAAAATAAATTATATGTACACTTTTCAAATGTAATAAATACAATTTAGAAGATATAGGAGGGAAACAACAGAGTTTCAGTGTTTGTGGAACACTATGGTTTCTTGTGTAAGTGTCTTCTTATCAAACCTTGGTAAACATGGTTATGTTTACACACATTACACACTGCTAGCAGGATTTCACAATAAACTGGACTGTTATGATACCATGGTAGTACAGAAAGTACAGAAAACTGCATGTTGCCTCTTGCTCTCTGATTGGATCAGTCACACACACAGAATCAGTTGACCAGCTGACCATAACTAAATCTATGAAATAAATTTACTAACTACAATGTTTGTCACTGTATTCTGAGGTCTTGCTAGCATATTTTCCTGTCAACCTCTACCAGAAAAAATGTATTTACACCCATCCAGCCAATCAGAATCAAGTATTTACCCAAGCCACTGTGTAAGTTCCCAAGAAGTTGCCTCAGCACTGTTGCCATGGTCATGTAGACATCTTGCTGTCAGGAAACATTTGAGCATAGTTTGCAGTCGCTATTCTTTTTTTTTATGATTTATATTTTATTGAGGTCACTTAAGGACAAATTCTTGTTTACAAGGATGGCCTGGCATAGTTTGCAGTCTCTATTCTTTTTTTTATGATTTATATTTTATTAAGGTCATTTAAGGACAAATTCTTGTTTACAAGGACGGCCTGGCAAGAGGTTGGTCTCTTGGGAGAAAGGGGAGGGGATAAAATGAAACTTCAGATATACAAATGTTTGATATTAAGGGCGATAAGAGGTTAGTCTCTTAGGAGAAAGGGGAAGGGATAAAATGAAACTTCAGATATACAAATGTTCAATATTAAGGGAGATAAAAGACAGGCAACATTTAACAACAAACAGCGTTCCCATTAACAACGAGCAGTAAAACAAAAGGAGAGAGGGGAGCAAAGGGAGAGGAAATAAATAAAGGAAAAAAGAGAGACAGGGCAACAGTATAAAAGGGTAATAAAACAGCACAAATCATACAACAATAGACACATGTATGAGAATAAAAAATCAATTGTAATTGGGGTAGCCTACAGTTAGGACTTGAATTATACTGTAGTATATAGAATTCAAGTGTCCTGTGTGCTGTGTGCTGTACTGCTCTCTAACACACTGCATGCAAATAGATGTGTCATGCCTCCGGTGAATATGACACCAACATGGATCCTTTTTAGTTGGTTAGGCAACATCTTAAGCAACACAGAAATGGATATGTTGGGTGGAAGTTGATAGATGTCACAGAATTTGAAAATGCAAAGTGTCCCACTTGAATTCACGATACACAAGCATGGACTGCTAAAAGAGAGACATGTCCTGTGGTCTATGTGGATTTTAAACATTACATTATAATTAAAGTGTTATTCTAATTTTGTAAAATAAATTGATTTTCTTTTATATTATTTTGGCTTACCATCAACATCTTGGAATCACAATTAGGCTGCTTCACACTTTATCAAGTCACTTCATCAAGTCACTTCATATCAGTTAATTAAAAATAGAGAAAAGAAAACCTGCTGCAGTGCTGTACCTTTTTTCAGACTGTTTGCACCAGATAATATCTGTGGGTTTGTCTACTTCCCTTGAGTCATACCATTTGGCAATTGTTATATTGGTCTGCACACTACATTAGGACTCCTGTCTTCCACCTCTCTAGACAACAATAAAACACTCTCGATAAAGAGGTTCATTCTTGGTAAAGGTGTTCATATCAAGAAAGGAAGGATGAGGCTAAAACTTTTCATAGTTAGTGTTTTGAGATTTTTTGTTCTAACCGATCAAGAAGAGGGGGATCAGGTAAATATTGGAATTACTCGCAATTATGGTATAGCAACTTTTTATTCAGAGCAAAGAAATTATTTTAAATATGTAAGGAAATGATAAAAGATACATGCAACTGTGCATGTAATATATTGTATTCACTGTACATTGGGAAAATATCAAATTAAAGCTGCACTAGGCAATTTCACACATTGGTCGATCAGAAATTGCAGTGAGAGGTAAATGAATATTGAGGACTTCACTAGAAATCATACAATGTGGTGTCAGTAATCTGCACTCATTGGACCTAAATTTCTTCTTCTCCATGGCTGCTGGGGATGGAGGAGCTGAGGAAAGTCTTTTTGCATCAGGTTGAGGCGTTGTTAGCAAGTCCAGCTTTCTCTGGACCGAGCGCTCACTCTGCTGTTTTGTATTTAAGTTTCAATTCTTCACTTACTGTGTGCTGGGAAGATTTCCCACCAGTGACCTTACCTGATACCAAAATACTACTAATAATAATAATTTGGGCAAATAGGGCAAATCTGCAGCATCTCAATTTGGAAGGATGGGATGCTTTTCTTTGTCGTAGCCCCACTTAGACTAATAAGACTGGTGTATTTTTTGCATAAAAATCGCCTGGTGCAGCTTTAAAAGTTTATTTTTGTAATTTCATCAAATGCTATTCTCTACAGTACCACTTTGGGACTAATAAACCAGAACTGCCAATACTGCTGCTACTTCTAGTACTACTACATGATGATTTTCAATGATTTTCTTTTGATGTAGTCCTGGGCAACGCTGGGATCCGACTTTGACCTGACACTCTTCAATGACATGTTGAACGGTACTCTTCCCACGACTGAAGGGGAATCGTCCGCCCCTTGCAGTAAAACTGTGTATGGTTTGAGTAGCTTGGGCCTGATGATCACCTTCATCACTGTGTTTGTCTTCAGCATGCTAGGCAACAGTGTGGTTGTCTATGTGGTTTGTTATATGAAGAAAGGTAGAGCCAGCACAGACGTCTACCTGATGCATCTGGCCCTGGCGGACCTTCTCTTCTCCATCACCCTCCCTTTCTGGGCCGTCAAGATTCATTCTGGTTGGATCTTCGGCAAATTCCTGTGCAAGCTCCTGTCAGGTCTTCAGGAGGCGTCGGTCTATAGCGGTGTCTTCCTGCTGGCCTGCATCAGTGTGGACCGATACTTTGCCATTGTGAAAGCTACGCGGGTCCTGTCTTCCCGGAGTCACTTGGTGGGGCTGGTGTGCAGCATGGTGTGGCTGGTGGCCGGTGTGCTCTCCTTGCCCGTGGCAATTCAGAGGGACACCTTGGAGACTGAGAACATGGAGGGCCACATCCTTTGCTATGAAAACCTGACCGGGGAAAGCAGCGACCGCTGGCGAGTGAGTGTGCGTGTCCTACGCCACACAATGGGCTTTTTCCTGCCACTGGTGGTGATGGTTTTCTGCTACGGCTGCACCATGGTGACACTGTTTCACTCACGTAACCAGCAAAAGCATAAGGCCATGCGTGTCATCCTGGCGGTGGTGCTGGCATTTGTTCTGTGCTGGCTGCCTCACAACATTACCGTACTGATAGACACACTGATGAGGGGCAGGTCGCTTGGGATCGAGACGTGTGACGTCCGGAACAGAGTGGACTTGGTCCTGTATGTGACCCAGGTGATGGCTTTCATGCACTGTGCGGTGAACCCAGTGCTGTACGCCTTCATCGGGCAGAAGTTCCGTAACCAGCTGCTCGCGGCGCTCCACAAACGCGGCCTCATCAGCAAGAGGCTTCAAGTGGCTTACAGGAAGGGTTCTGCCAACAGCACAGGAAGCTTCAGGTCTAGAAACACATCTGTGACCCTGTAAATTACTCCTGATGGATGATGAGCATTATCTGTTGTGAGTCAGATGGAAGTCATTTTCATTTGCTCCATCATCATGTGAGGAATATAGAGAGGAATGTTATAGAGCTGGTTATCATCTGGTTCGGTACTGGGCCCCTTTTCTGTTAAAAAAATATTAACCACATTGTTTGTTGTGATAAGAGTGTGAAAATCGACAAAAACTAAAATATGTAGGCCCTGCGTCATTCCAAATCTGAATGACAATCTGTAAAATATCAAAACACCATATCCATCACTCCATAACCTTTTTATATAATTCAACCATAGGTGAATAATGTACAGTGTGGGAGTATTATCCTTCAAACAATACCATGCATATATACATGTTGGAGGTTCACAGGGACACATTTGAAGTTAAAATTGGTTTGGAGACTGTCATCTACTGTCAAAAGTCCAGCTGGATGTCTGATCCAGCATCCTGTCAGAACCCAAAAGTGAACCCAGCACTGAAAAAATTATTGTCTCAGTGTGTTTTGATGATCATAAGATGTGATTTAACCTTGTTTTAAATGTAATTATTGCAATTGTAGGCTTGTTTATTTACAATTTTCAAAACCTGTCTGATTTATCATGAAAAGAAAGTCCTTTTAGTCCTTCCAAAAATCACTTGACCCAGTGTTTTTGTTTTTGAGATATTGTAAGCATGACTTATTAACATCTGTTTGCAGTTCATTCATTAGCAGGCTACAAATCAATGGGGGAGAGAAGCATTTCTCTGAAAAATCCTATTTTAAACCCATTTATGTAGCTGATTATGTTGTGAAAAGGTTACAATATTGTTTGGAGAGAGTTGCATGTCCTTTATCAGAGAAATAGTTTTTAGGGTGTTTTGGACTAACAGTTCACCTGGATCATGATAAATTGAACAAGCTTCTTAATAAAACTGAAGTATCCCTATAATGCTTTGCTTTTAATTCTATGTTTATATAGCTATTTTGTAATTTGAATATTGTGAACTTAAGGTCTTAACTCAACAAAGTTTCATTTTTTTGCTTGAAACGAGGCAGTAGGAAAAAAACATAGTATCTTTGAAGAAATAATCAGATATCTTAATCTTTCAAAACAGGAGGAAGTGGTGAAGTCAACCTTATACTGTGTTCCTGCAGTCTTGCCTGTACATGCTTCTTTAATTTTACCACAACTACATGGTATATAAACATCCTGCATGTTACTGCTGTTATGGAAAAGACTTCTAAGTAGTAATCATTCATTAACCAATTGTTTTCATTGTCTAATGAAAATAAAAATGTTGGAAATCGGCTTTAATTTTTCAGTGTCTTGCAACTTGTCTCTGGCTACAGGATATGTCAAGGTGTCTAGACATGATTAGATCATGATCATTTACACACTGGTCTGTGATATTATTAATACTATTATTATTTCCTTTTAGCACAAATACACTGAGGATAAATTAGACTCTTGGTTCAGCTTGTCCTTTATATGAGTTTGTGTGTGTGTATGTGCACATGGTTGCATGTCTGAGTGTGTGTAATGTGTGTGTTTGCATGTGCATACATCTGTTGGTGGCTCTGTGATAGAAATAAACTATAGGCCTAGATATCATTCCATATGTGTACAGTATATACATATCATTTCTCCTTTGAAAGATCAATTTTGAAGCAATTTTGAAAATATAAACCCTTTTTCATATCACCCCAAAATTAAAACGGAGTAAAAATAAAATGCAACCTCTTTAGGTCAGAGCATACATTCACATAAATTACAACAGAAATATGAAACTACCCTGTAAAAGCACTAGATTTAATGGAACATAATAGTGATTATCAGCACTGTATAAATTAGTAATGTGAAGTTCAGGTGAAATTCATATGTGGCTTGCTTATGACTGCTTTAAGGACAGGAAGAATAACAAAAGATACCCGCAGACCGGATTGCTGCTCCTTCAGTGGTTTATTTAGACAGATTCTGACTGCAGCTGGTCTTTGAAGGACATACGTAAACCGCAAGTGGAACTGAGTGTACGGATATACTTTTCTATTTCATTTCCTCCAACCCTTTTGTATCATGCACCTGGTTAATATTTTGGACGTGCATACAGTCCTGCTGCATCACAGACATAGTCATGTGCAACGTATCAAAGATAAAGCCCACTGAAACCCTTTCGTAACCATCTCTGAATGACCAATGTGGCCACGATATTCATTGTTTCCCAGATGAGTCAAAACCGAGGCGCCTCTGCACTAGTACAGTATTTTGCAGCCTATATTTTGTGGTATCATTACTGTGCTCTCTATTGAAACAAGTATTTATTTTTTATTTTATTATTTCTGAAAGGCATGGTCTTGAAGATGTTTCATACAGTAGGCTACCAACAAGACCTATAGATTCTCAAAAAAAGCTGTGTTCTGCCTCAGCCTCCATACACCATGAATGCAAAAAGCCCATGCCCTGCCATTGCTCTGGTGTAATGTAACATTGGTTTTGAGTGAAAATGAGAATAAACAATAGGCTAAATGATGATATTGACAGAGGTGATGTCATGAAGTCAAGTAAAGTCACATTTTATTTATATAGCATATAATTCATACCAGCGCAGACAAGAAAGAGAGATTAGTAAGAAAATAAGAGCATGTAAATACACAAATGTATCTAGAGAGCAGAAATTATACCTGGGGTGACTGATTGACAGGAGAATGTAAGTTTCATATAAGAATACTACTTTTAATCCTACAACAACTAGTAGCCTAGGCTACTGCTACTACTGCTGCTACTACTACTTCTACTACTGGTAGGCCTACTGCTACAACTACTACTACTACTACTACTACTACTAGGCCTACTACTACTACTAGTACTACTACTGATAGGCTACTGTACTGTTGCTACTGCTACTACTACTACTACTACTACAAGTAATAATAATACTTTTGACCACCCTCCACTGAATGTGAACTCTCAGACATAGCTGTTTTCAGAGATTAAAAAACTAAAAAAAAAAAAAGTCTGCTGTTTACTCCTGTGGGGGCGGGGTCAGGAATCTACGTAACCGGATATCATGTTACCATAGTGACAGCAAAGCCACAGCTAGTCTGTTGACTGCCCACAGCAGCAAGCCTTGCAAAGCACATAAAATAAATTGCGTTACAGTCGACTGCTTTTTAATTTGTTACCTACTGAGCTAGAGTGCTGACTTCAAGACCATTAAGGTAATTGCGATGGATATCCAAGAGTGACATTCGTGAGATAACACCTACGATTATCCGCTTATAATTAGGTAGTGGTGTGCTGCATTGAACAAGCTAGTAGATTGTAGAAGCGCTCGGTTGGCTGATGCATTCATATTTCCGGTTGATTTTCAAAATAAAATCCCAGTTGATTTATCCCAGAGTCGAATCTTAAGCGTCACTAATATTCACTTTTATGTTTGTTTGTTCAATAGTGAATAGTGCATGAAGTCTACAGTGTTTATGATAGCCAAGGCAGATTGCAGACTACCTGCAAACACTTCCAGAAGAATAAGTGATGTTTTCACAACAAATGTTTTAATGCTTCATTAATGCTTTAAGCACTGACCAGCTGTAATAGTCCCATGTCTGGCCAATGCAGGCAACCCTGTAAAAGCACTGAATTTAATGGAACATATGCAGCAAGCCCTGGTGAAACCATTATGTGAGTTCTGGACATTAAATGATTTCTTCAAAATGTTCCTGACTTTTTAATAAAGCCATATACATTGGTCTTCAGGTGAAAAGGTGGTTATAGTGTGCAATTCACCATGAAACATTATTTCAATTTAAAATCTCAATGCATCCTTTATTTTGGAAGTGATTGTGAATAGGTTTCTACATAATGGCCTGGTCTGTTTTGTGTAGGATTAATGTACTTCTATAGCATGTAGTAGATAAGAGAAATTTTGCAATGATGTTATGAATAACAGTCATTAATATTTTTTGCTCAGACTATAGATTTGCATCTCTTTGTTTTTATGTAGAAAGTAGTTTAATTTTGTGCTTTTATTTTGAAAGGAAAATCTACACACCGGAAGTTTAATGCAACAAGCATAACAAAACTTACCATAAGTTATCTTTTAGCCATGATTCTAACATTAGTCACCTTCTACTCTTTTTAACATTGCTAACGTTCGCTGACTATTCTAGTTAGCTATGCAGTGCCTGCTGCTGTTAGATACAATCGAACATATACAGAAAAGGACTATTTTATTTGTTTAACGTATTTCTCTTTAGCTAACGTTAGCTAGCCAGCCACATATGGAATCAGATACCTATGTAGCTTGTTAGCTAACTAGCGTTTAGCGTCAGTCATTCATTTAGGCATCTAGCAGTCTGGTTTTTGTTTACTCCAGCAGGCGCTGAAGAAGTTAGGATGTCGAATGACCTGGTTGGAGTGTGGGAGGTGGCGCTGAGTGATGGAGTCCACAGAATAGAGTTTGAACATGGCACAACCACTGGAAAGAGGGTCATCTACATTGATGGAAAGGTATGAATTATGAACTTCCTCAGTAGCTAGGGCCTCTTCCCTCCTCAATCTCTCTATGTTGAATTGAAGTTTCTCATTCCATGCTCAGTTCTGTTAGTTAATTGGAGACACTCTGAAAACTGACCTAAAGAATGAGGTACCTAATGTGTCTGTTTTACTCAGGCAAAGTCTTGTTCTGATTTCACACCATTTAACAGGAGATAATAAGAAGGGATTGGATGTTCAAACTTGTGGGGAAGGAGACCTTCAGTGTGGGCAGCTCGGACACCAAAGCAACCATCAACATTGATGCAGTGAGCGGCTTTGCCTATGAATACACCCTGGAGATCAACGGGAAGAGCTTGAAGAAGTACATGGAGAACAGATCAAAGGTCACCAGCACCTGGGTGCTCAACTTGGACGGCATCGACATTAGAGTGGTCCTGGGTGAGCCTCTCTGTGTTTCTGTATTAATATTCTACCTTTTATTTTATGTTCTGAACACCGGTGCTGTTTCCCTCAGTCAGGAATGAATGCATGAGTGTATTTTTCAGCTCTTGTCACCGGAAGAAGAATAGCCTACCAATATTTTAAATCTGCAGCCACAGAGTTCATCATCTCCTTATAACGTTACATCTCAATTGATCAGTCCAGATAAAGTTTCCTATGTGATTCCTGCCCTACCCACTGATGTAATGTCAGAGTTGAGTCTAAGCTCTTTAACTGCTTAATGTCCCACACCATCTTCAGCCACCACTGCCATCTGGGAAAGCTAATCCCTCTGCTTCGTGTAATCACACCGCTTACAGCCGATCAGATAACATAACACCTTGTGTATGTACAACATGTTAAGAGCTACATTAGCACGCAATGTTGATAGATATGAACGGGGTATCTGCCTCTGTGGTTTAATTCATGCTCTGCCTCAGCAGTGGAATAATCTCATTAATCCACTCAGATGGTTGGCCGAGGAATGTAGGTGTGATCTGCAATGGTAGTCTTACAGATGAAACTCTGTGGCAGCAGATTAAAACTACATACTGCCATCTACATACTGTTGTTAGAACTGCAAAAACAGCCTAATGTTTCTCTCACTCTCACATGGCCAATATAGAAGTTTCTACTGCCATAGAAAACCTAGATAAGTCACAAAGTTTAACAAATGGTTTAAATGGGTTAAGCAGGCTTCGACAGCTCATGGAAAATGATACATGTCCAGAAAGTGAAATGTTAAGTTTTTAACACCAAGCTTGCCCCCTGGTAGATCTCAATATCTTTGAATCCCAATTAACAGATTTACTGATTCCAGTTGCCCCCAATGATAGTTGTAGCCAGTCAAAATAAGACATATGACATTCATATCAACTATTCAACAAGAAAAATCACATTTGAACGGAAGACTCCGAAGAAAATGCATTTGCCATGGAAAGTCATAGAATTCGATTGGCAAAAATGTTATAGAACTGTGTGTTGTGTGTACATAAGCACAATTGCCACTGGCAGCTGTCTCTCTAAAGGACAGAGCCTTTATAGCAGGAAGTGAACAGGGAATGACCATCATGAGCTTTACTCTTCAGGGGATCATTTCCCTCTACTGACTATGTGGTGTTTGTCATGTACATCACCTTGCCTACAGAGCCTGTACTCCCATTGTGTAATTCCAGACACAAGCTCAGCTGTAGTAGTAGTAGTAGTTGTATTACTTTGTTGATTCCATCATGGGACTTTCCTTATCAGTGAAACACAAGTGATACAATACACAGAACAGACTGCTCTTGTGCCTGTACTGCCGGGAAACCAAACTGAGAGGATGAACAAACGACTGCTCAAACCTTTCCATACACATATACATATACACTAAATATACTGAAACTTGCTTTGCTACTGGAACTTGCAGTGAACAATGTGTTCTCACTGCCAGTCGTATCTTTCATTTACTCAGTGTTTGTTTACTTTCGCCCAGAGAAAGACACCATGGATATTTGGTGTAACGGACAAAAAATGGAGACTGCGGTAAGTATAATACTTTCAGGCTGTACATATAAAACTTTTATATAAGATTTATGCATAGATTTTAGATTTTCCACTAGTTTTGCAATACTTTTCCCCGATTTGTTAAGCATTAAAGGGATACACCACTCAATTTCAGAAGTCATATATTGTATTCCTGTTGTCTAGGAAAGTCAAATCAACATTTGTGAACGTTAATAACTGTCTCCCAAAGTCAGAAACCAAAGATCTAAGACTTGTACCTGTCTTTCTGGCCTAGAACTGATAATGCTGTCAAAAACTCAAACCGCAATGGGTGCAACATCCCGTGGTTCTACAAAATCAATCTCCAGTTCACTGTCTATTGACGATGTTGAACTGAACCATACCTTTCTCAGCCCGCACTCATCCTCACTTGCGTCCGCAGGGAGAGTTCGTGGACGACGGCACGGAGACGCACTTCACTCTCGGCGACCACGACTGCTGCGTGAAGGCCGTGAGCAGCGGGAAGAGGCGAGACGGCATCATTCACACACTGCTCGTGGACGGCACAGAGATAGCTGAATGCACCGAGTGACCGTGTGTGCGTTTGTTCACATTTGCGCGAAAGCAGAGGTTCGGTTTGTGTGTGCGTATGACTCTGTACATGTATATTTGAGAGAGCAAGAGGGTATAAATGAGAGGATGAGCGTGTTAATAGACACTATTGGAATCAGGGACCAACTGAGAAAAATATTGAATCCCCCTAAGGCCATTCTTAGGAGGGAATATTAGCCATATGTCTGCAGTTTGGATGAGAAGGAGGCAGTCATAATTTCAGTCACAAAAAGGGAACGAATGTCTTAAATTTCAAATGTGACAGCCTGGCATCATTCCAGGGAGTGCACTGCCGCTCTATCAGGAGTGATCTTTGTACAATATCAAATTGACATGTATGAAATGTTTTTTCTTTGATTGATGCAGCCAGCTGATATTGCAATAATGTGCCAGTAATTTGCTTTTTTGTAGGCTGCTACAGGTGTGATGTCAGGTGTGTCTAAACATGTCCTAGGGTGCATAGTCTACAATGGAATGGCTGTAACAGTTTCATAGACAATCAGATTCAGATATAAGAGCAACAGCATTTATAATCATATACACAGCCAAAGTGAATCATTTCCTTATTTCTAAACACATTTTAAATTAAAAATGAATTAAAATTTCATTTATTTTTTTGTGAAGGGCAGATTAACAGAGAAAACATAATTTTTATTGTGGTCGCTGTAGAGTAAAAGAATATTTTTCAACAAGTGACGGCTAGAGGATTTTTCCAACATAGATGAATGTCTCCAATGTTTGTTTACATTTTACAAAGTGAGGCATGCTCTTTCTTGGAGCATTGGTAAAACTACAGTAAAGAATTGTACACTCATATGTAGTGTACATTAATCTGAGAAGTAGGACACTGATACTATCCATAACTAATGGATTGTAGCGTGATTTGTTACATAAATTAGTCAGCTGTGTTGTTGTACTCCTTAGAATCTGAGGGACTTGTATATGTTCATTTTAAGTCTTAAATATGTCCTGTATAAATACTTAATGTTTATATGTATATTTTATTTTGTTTGCTGTTATTACATGTTTGTAAAATGTATATTGTGTTTAATTTTATTAAATCTCTATACTTGAGCAGGTTTTGTTATTGAGGTTCAGCAGGGAAGGGTCATGAGATTTGAATCATCACGTCAATAAGACAGCGACGCTAAACTGTTATGATGCCTGTGGTACTCAAGTATCATAGTATTGAAAATATTTGGAAGAAACTCATGGTCTGTGTATGACTGTAGCGTGTGCTGTAACTACTTAAATGTTAGTGAGCAGTTTTCAGTATTATTTGGTGTTGTATCACACCATTTATCTGTATGCTCGATCTGGTGTTGCAGAGTAAAAGTGATATTGTCACAGCTCTAGTTGACGTCATGATGATGGTGCAGTTAGCAGATTGTTGCTGCACTTCTATGGAGTGAACCATTCCATTAAACTATTCTTCCATGGTAAATCGGTTCTTCTACATTCTTCAAACAGAGAGGAAAACACTACGATTGTTCAAACTATAACCACATTTTAATTTTGATTTCTGCCTTTACATGCTCCATCCCACTGTAGTCACAGTCTCCATTTTGTTACACAATCAAAGTTTGACAATCATCGTCAGTGTATCAGAAACAGTTCACAATGAGGTTACAATAACGCATTTGTATTACAGTGGTTATGCAGTATGCCCCACCCTTTTGCTAAAGCCTTGTATCTGTTGTATTAAGGATTACATTATATCATGTGGTCTTTCTCTAAACAAGTCAGTTTTATAGTTCCAGTATACAAAAATTGGTTACATTTATTGCTGTTATCTGAGGGCACTTGTGGAGAGAACTTACATACTGCTGTTGTCATGTGAAAACCCCGCAACTCCAACTTAGGTGATTTTTGTTTTTTTCACTTTATTTGAATAATTACATGGTCTACTATTGGTTGAGAAAACTCTCGGACCTCTTGGGCTTATAAACACTTTCAAAACCCCATGGATAAACTCAAAAATGCATTTGTGTCAACCTAAAAACAAGGCTGTTTTTCTTAATTCTTTAAAAGTTTACATTTTGGAGATGCAAGGTTTTCACCTAACATGGTGATGTATCATGTGGTGCCACTAAAGCAAATCACGCAGATGTGCATCTACTTATATAAAATACAAGGTTATTGCCATTAGCAAATGTTAAACTATCTTTCAAGTTGTATCATTATACAAATAACAATGCTTTCTCTTCCAATATTCCTGCCACCATCTAAAATATACGATCAGCCAAAAAGTAAATAATAATAAAAACAAACAAAAAAAATCAGTAATAAGTAATGAGAGTGTTTCACCAGATTCAATAAGGCTATTTCCAACTTCATGATAACAAAATTGAAAAAAAAAACAGTGTTTTACTATCAAAAAAACACAAGTTGCATCAACTCACTTAATTTCTTTACCGCCGTTTCCTCTGCAATTTTATGCTGGGGGGTAATTTAAGTTTGGGGTCCACATCTGATTCTGATTTTGGTCCCCGTTATGGTTGCACAGCTAAAAAAGCTTTTCTTTGAAGATCATAATAGAATCATTAATTCCAAACATTTGAAATATACTTCTTTGTGTTTTCGAAGGATATACGTCTAAATTATACTGTTATTTTCTGTTATTTTATTTTTTTGCAGATGATAATGTACTTGGGCAGAGCTTGGTAACCACTGAATATGACAGAGATATCAGATCCTCCACTGACAATGTCGTACAGAACGACTGGGTCGTCGCCCACAGCAGGTGGCACAATAAGGTCTGGGTTACCGGGGACAGAGCTCCCTGTCAGCACCTCGGCCTCCACAAAGTACAGATACTCCTCCTCCGCCAGGTCCTTCCACACCTCCATGGCCTTTTTCACGCTGCCAGTGAAATAGATGCCCTCTCCATACTTTGGGTCTGTGTAGAGGAAAATGCACAAGAAAAATAGCTGTACTGTTTCTTTACATCTTTTATACGATTATCTTTTTTGTTTGCTTTACTGTGCCATATCTTATTATGCTCCCAATTTCCACCCAGGAATTAATCAAGTTCCTAAAATTTCATTACTACCTGACAAAAGACAAAACGACCCTCGGAAAATTACATTTGTCAAAACTTTATGTAAGAACGTTACATAATCAAATACTACTTTTAGCGGCATTCATTAACATACCATCAGGTGGTGCGTACTCCCTCTGGAATCCAACATGGCTGACCATGTCGCAGAACTGTGCAGGTATGCGTTGATACAGTTTCAGAGGACGAACGGTTGAGCGTAGCTGTTTTCTCTTGAGCTCAAAGAGCTCCTTCAGAGCTCGGTTCTCCACTTCGTCCACCTATAACACATCATAGATGCAAAAACAATGAAAAACAAGGGTCAAACAGTGGTGTGATATCAGACCTGGGAAAATAGCAATTTGATATATTTTAAATAAAAGTACAAGCTACACTTCCTCTATCTTATCTTGGAAGTAATGCGTCCACCTTGAAACTGTTCAGTTGAGTGTTCCTCAATTAGTTTTAATATTTGAAACCATATGAAGTGAGTTATTCTCTAAAATACTATATATCCATTTTGGAAAAACAATGAGTACCTAAAGTCTATCCTTTTATATCCAGTCTGTAAAAGTGTTATAGTTCTCACAAACAAGGACTTAAAAATTATCTACCATCTTTAAAGGGCACCATTATATGGTTTTATTTGTCTATATATCATTTTGTTTTAGCAGGCGACACTTTTTTCAAATGTGGGTATCTACTTTTGGAATAAAAGCTCTATTTGTGTATCAGAGGGTGAGTGGCTTAGTTATAACATCATACAGTCATATCTTGCAGTTAAGACTTGGGCCTAAAATGTTTTTTTGTTGCACTTACACCTACCCGGATTACTTGCAGCTTTTGACTCCTGAAGATAGATTCTTCTGAGAAGTCAGAACTGTAGCGGTCAACTGGCTTCCTTTCATAGGACACACTCCTAGCTGACATGGTCATGTTCTTCTCTTCCTCTCTGACAAACTCCTTCTGGACGTTGCAGAGCATGGCCTCCACCCGCACCCCGACAACTGCCACATCTTCAACTGATTCCCCTTTCACCATTATGCCTGCACAACCTTTCTGAAAAAACTCCTCAATGACAACACCCCTTTTAGTTTGACGGGACAGCTGCTGAAATTCCTGCTCGCCAAAGTACTGGATGAAGTTGTTGGGGACAATGACGCTGCCAGATGATTTGAAGAGAAGGTCGGTGAGCCATCGTTCAGCCTCGCGTGTCGTTTCTTCAGAAGGGCCGCTCAGACTGATCTGTGGACTGGGAGTCCTGCTGCCACGAAACTCGTCATTCTGCTCAAATCCTGATAGAGAAGACATAAAAAAAACACAATCATTATTGCAATTTAGGATAATTATCAAAATTTGTTTCAGTAGTCTCAGCCAAGCAACAGGATTGGTCAAACCAACTTTTCAGTCGTACACATGCATTGGTAACCATTGTATAAAAGCCATAATGCCTTTAAGGATGTTCTTTACTGTGACTGTGGGTACTTCAGTACTTCCAATGGTGCGAGGCACTCCATCACCATCACAGTAAAGAACGCCTTCTCGGGTATTACTGCTATGTATATTAAATGTTAATTCCAATATTATGTTGTTACCATGTGAGGGGCCAGGATGAGATGCCGTACCCTGGAGAAATCTCATTTCATCCTCAAAAGCCTAGAAAGAGAGGGTCATTAATATTATTTTTTTTGTATGAGACAATTCACAATGAATAAATGCCATTATCAGTTGATATATAATGAAGGCATTGCTTAAATCACTCATTAAAACACATATTTTACAGATTCTGATTGTATTTGTGTTTTATTCCTCTAATCTTACTTTTATGGGATTTTTTATTGTTTAGCTTATTACCTCTTATTTAGTGTTGTTTAATTTTATATAAAACAATTTGTACTGCTATACACATAAAGTTGATTATTATTTCTATTATTACTCCTGTAGAGGCACTTCTGTCTCTGCCTCTGACTGCAGGCCGATATTGACAGTACAGCAACATGAGTTCGGTAACATGACTCGTGGCATTTTTGCGACATGACCTTGAATGTGTCTTTGTCAGGAGGATAGATGACAAAGTGGATGTCCATCCTGTCTGAGGCTGTCTGGGCGAAGTGAGATGCTGCATGTGTCATGATCTTGGCAGCGTCTCTTTTACTGAAGTTAAGGTTGCCAGTGCCGATGGCTGGAAAGGCGATTGACCCGTGGCGAGCTGCGGCTGCCCTCGTTAAGCAGTTGTATATTATGGTGGAAAGACTCTGAAATTAATGAATGAACAGATATATTGATAGATAGATAGATAGATAGATAGATAGATAGATAGATAGATAGTTCATTTGATATTTGGTTGTAATGTTTTGTTTTGATTTGAATTTATGAAAAACTCTAATTATGGTACATTATCACATTAAACAAGTATATAATGCAATTTTTTTTTCATTTTCATCTTTACGGTAAGCTGTATTTAGCACTACATGGTATAAGTGTTCTCTGGGTGACATCACTAACAAGACAAATTCAAACATATTAACTTTAACAGTAAAATCCAGTGAAAATTATTGAGATGTGACAAATGTCTTTCAGTTTTTTACTTTACAGTTACAGCTATCTGCATAATCTTTCAAAAGATTCTTTTTTGTTTTTTTTAAATGCCCCTCAACATTGAAGGAATACTTAACTCATACTGTACCTTTTGCGCTGCTTTGTCCCCTTCTTGAGGACATACAGTGTGATACACCTGTTTACACTTTAGATCATATGGTTTTGAGGGAATGATATGAGGCATGTTCGTTTGACCAGTGAGATAAGATTTTTTATATTGATCCATTTCATTTTGCATTTTGTAGCCAGCTCTCTCGAGTAAAGCTTTGGAGATATCACCAGCTGACAAATTTAAGTTTTGTGATGTGGTGTTCACGATGACATCCGTCTGAAAGGAGACAAAAACACAGATGGTTTATGAAAAAGCAAAAATACAGTTTGTGAGAAGCGCCATCTACTTGATAAGATTTTTCCTGGATTTTAGTGAGGCTTGGGTGATAACATCACCAACTGGATTGGTTTTGTACAGCAGGCAGGGGATGAAGGGCAAACAGCCTTTAAGAATAAACATATGGCCACTGGGATTTTTACATGAATTTGGAGAAGTCAGGCACCATATTACACACAGGATAATTAGGAATTTTTATATCCCTCTGAGATACACATTCAAGTCCGCATTTCACCAGAGGTCAGCATGCAGGGGCAGGCAGGGACAGTTAACAAGTAAGTAAATAAGCAATTAACAAATAATGAATAAACATTAAATATTCTTACCTGCTGTTCTTCAATTCTACCCTTCTTCAGTATCAGACTGACTTTCCCAATCTGGACAGCGGTTTCTGGGGTTTTGGCAGCACCTTTCCCTTGGCTCCCTGCTGCCTGGCTGTATGACATGTGTGTGTTTGCTAGTGTCTTACGGCAGGCTCTCTCCATTTCCGAGACAGAAGGCTCATCATGGTTCACCAGGAGGATCTCGCTGGGAAGATGTCCTGGTTTTTTCTGGTCATAGTATTTTTTCAGGGTTGTCACTATGATCTCCGCACATCGCGGGAGGGGGAAGTTGAACAGTCCGGAGCTCAAAGCAGGAATGGCGACAGACTGCAGACCGTGTTTCTCAACTATGGCAAGGATGCTCCGCACTGCTTCTGCCAGCTGTGGTTCAGCCTGGGCAACAATGGCCGCAGTTGGATTTCTTGGTACTCTTGGGCCCACAGCATGAATTATCATCTTGCATGGTAGCTTCCCAGGTTTTGTGACAACTGCTTCTCCTGTTTTCAAGGCACCACACCTCTTGATGTATTGTCTACTTTCTCTCTGGATCTCTGGGCCACCAGCATCGGACAGTGCCTGCGCAAGGCCGCCGTAATGCTCAAGCTGATCATTAGCGGCATTAACAACAGCATCCACTGTGAAATTGGTGAGATCAGCCTTCCACACAGACACCTTCACGCCGTTCCGCAGGTGAGCAGAAAACCTCAATTCTGGGACAACAGTTGGCCTACTCCACTGTCCTGAGCTTGGATCTCTGTCAAAATCCACACCATGGATTTCGACCGAACACCCAAATTTGCTTTGAAGGACATCTTTCAGAGCAGGTCCACACTGTCTCACAATGTTAAATGAGGCCCCATGAAGAGGAACATCTAATTTGCTGGCCATGACTCCCACAGACAACCCAATATCGATCTAGGGAGAGGGTTTGTGTGTCAGTAAATGCATCATCAATATGCAAGCCTACACAGTGACTCCAATGTTGGGATGTCATATTTGATGCTTATGATTATGATTACTGATGTATTTTTTAATGTTATCCAACAGTTTTTCAGGCAGCGGTGGTAATTTTCTTGCTGTAGCGGTGTAACGCTGTTAAACGAATGCAGAGGAAACACTGTCGGGATGTTACATTGGGTGCTTGACCCTGACATACTTTGACTTTATTACACTTATCTGCTTTGTAACAAATGAAAGCTCTTTATCTACTTTGTAACAGATGAAGCTTCAAACATCATGCCGTCGCCTGATATGTTTCAAAGTGGATTAAGACAACGCATACAAATGAATGATCAGCAACTATGTTTAAATGCACACTACAACTTTGATCTCAATATGTAATAATGAGGAGGGAAATGATTGACATCTCTTGGTGCCAATAGTAGTATAGGTATAGGTGCAATAAGGAGGCACCCCACAATGTGTTCAATCAATAATTGCAGGAGAGGCAAGATTTTTTGAAAATTGTAATATCAACAAAACACTTTTCTACTAAGCATGTCAGTGGCTTAACTGAATGATTCTTATAATCAAAATAAGGGCAATAATTAGATTTTTATGTACATGAAAACATAGTGAGTGATGATACCGTTTGTCTCTTAAAGAAATTAAGTTCTATATCTAATAACAACCGAAATAAACTAAATTGGTAGCTATGTGTCGGATTAGAAATCCCAACTTTAAGTGAGGTTATTGTGGCAGCAGTAGACAGTATTCATTTATCAAAGGAAATACCTCTGATTTAACAATTCATGTTTTTCTTACGATCTATGACAGCTGAATAACTGTGATCATAAGCATCTCTCTCCAAAACAATAGAAACCAGAGAACTGAGACCTGAACCTGGGATTTCAGCAGGAGCACCTGGAACCAACAGGCAATTAACTAGAGAATGGTTTCCTGGACCCACACACTGTGTTTAAGATTTTATACACAAATTCATTTTATTCTACGGCAGTGTTTTCAGGTCTGACGATCAGATGATGCTCCTTTACCCCCCACGGTCACCTTTACCTGCTTTCCCAATTCATTCTTTATGACAGACACTCCCAGTCTTGGCCATGTGGGGGCAGTGAGACACTAGGAGGAATTTCACTGGCCTAGTTTGAAATGGGGAAAAAAAAAAAAAAACTTGTGGCGATCTGAAAAGCCACTGTGAATATCTTGCAGTATCCCCTTGTGTTTTTGCGGTTTCTTCATTTGGGAGAGAGTTGTTCATGTTCATAATTACTGATCTGGCTGCATTAGTGTCCACAAAATGTACCAAATGAGTGCTATTCTCCATTTAGTCCAGCAGAGGGAGACGTAGACAACATCCAACGAGCCAGGTAATCTCACTAACTAGTGTCCAGAAGCCTCAAAAAGCCTTATTCACTAACAAGCAGGGGAGTTAGGCCCAAATGCATTTGTTTCACTGTTGTGAAGCTTAATTTTAATTTTGGTTGTCCATTCCCATAGCTTGGCGAAATTATAGATAACTTAGAATAAAAACAGGTCACGCAGTTAACTTTTCTCTCTGTATTTGCACTTGGTTTCTACAACAGCGGGTGCTGACGCATGATGAAGTGACAAGGAAACATGGTGGTTGTGCAGCGTTAGCGCGATTCAAGTACTTTGCCTACATTAAGAACACAATGTCAATCGTGTATTATATTTCAACACCGATCTTCAGCGAGGCATACCATACATTTTGAAGAAATATAAAGTGATTTTGCACAAAAACAACGAGACTGTAGTTTTGTACTCACCCACCAACCGTCTGGAAAGCACCTTGGTAAGCCCGAAAGTGAAAGGAGAAAGATGGAGTAGCTATACGCCCCCCAAGGAGATTTGCCAAGTTTTCAGCTTTTTAAATAGTAAACCTTTTAGTAACTTTGCCCGGCCTTCAACAGTCACCGAACAGCCTGCGTTAACGCTACACGGGTTTGCCTTACTACCTCGCTTCTCTCTGACAGGAAATCAAACTGGCTTGGTGAAAGTTACAGCGTCATTTCACCAGAAACAAAAGTGAAACTAACACTGACGGATTCGTCTCACGCGGCGAGGCGAGGCGACTCGGGCGAGCAGCGATGGACGACGCATATCCCCATGCCTTGCTCGTCGAGCTCGCTGAAAACAATATCCCCAAACTGAAAAACAAGTTGGTGAAATATTTTCAAAGTAAGAAATCAAACGGCGGCGACTGTCGAGTTGAGTATGAGGATCGCAGCGGGACGGCGGTGCTGCGCTTCCGAACAGAGGAGGGTGAGTCTGGCCCGACAGATGACAACTTTTACTTCCTCGTATTTGCTATTTAAGAACTATTTGACTTAATGTGCCGAAAATGGTTGACTTGTCTTTCTAACAGACCGGCAAAGAGTTTTGGGGAAAGAAGGGCATGAGATCAATTTGGATAAAGGGGTGTTGAAGATGACGGTTCGCTTACCTAATGATGAGAAATCACCAAAGCAGGTAAGTGCGTATAAAACAAAATGTCCATACAATAAGCCGGTCAAATATCAGTGATACACAGCACAGCATATTGGCAACTGTGATCAGAGGTTTCCCATCATTATCACGTCAAAGCATCCCAAGTAATTTAGGCTGCTGTCCCCAGTTTGATAAGATTTTGTCTGCGGGACCTCATCTGAAGGTTTTTGTTGTTTGGTGTAATTTGCTACAGAACTGGACTTAACTTTTACTGCTGTATGTGGGGAAATAACAGGGAGGGAGAGTGAAACCTCTCATTGCAGCAGTCCTTTCTATATTAGTCTCTCACTGTCCTGTTCAAATGAGATAACAGTGAAAAAGAAACTATTCCTCATTTTGCTGGAGACCCTGGAAACCCCCTTGGGAACCCTTGCTCTAAACATTTTGAGATTAGGGACGTTTTACTAGTCATGTGAGTGGTGATAAACCTTGAGGCCTTGTCTAATACAGACTTTTCTCTTGTTCTCTTAGTTCTCTTAGCTGTAAGGATAAGAGAGATTCAGTATTCATAATCCCTGCTGTTTATGTAAAGCTTTGTCAAAATGGCAAATGTGTAAAATTCTGAGATGGAAAAATGAGGAGTGGATAGTGTCATCACATCGCATCGCATGAGAGGCCCAAACTAGGAGTGTGACATACTGTATGCAATGAAATATTTCACTTCATTGCAAAGTCTAACTGCATAAGAGATTTATAGCCATGTGACAAGTTTGGTTACTGCTTGTTTTATTCTCTATTATGAGCCCCTTGAAAACCAATTAACATTTAGGGCTTTATGTAAGGCTTCACTACTCCATGTTAAATTAAGTTTTCTCATTCTATGTAGGAACCTCCATCTGAAAACCTCAACAAGACCTGTAAGTATTGATAAAAAGTCCTGTGTTCAGTAGTTATGCCTTTTGTTTGTATGAAATGCTAAAATTTGAATATTGCCTCTAATCCTACATTTATGTGCAATGCCATGTTTTTCTGACTTCTGACTGTCTCTAAACACACACACACACAGCTTGTCATGTCATCAGAGTTATCTGTAATGTTCTTAGCCTGTATGTGATGATGAGGCATATTTGCGCTAGCTACAAACCTAATCAAATGATAATAAAAATCTGTTTCTTTTACATATTGAATTACAACATCACCACTAAACACATTAAAAAGAAACTTTATTTATATAGCACTTCTCAGACAAGAAGTCACAAAGTGACAAAAAATATTCATAAAATATATAGTGCATACAAAATTCAGGTACAGTACTACTGCTACTACAGCACAAGCTAAAAGGTACTTCAGTGCAAATACATAGGTAAAAAATCATCAATTAAATGTACTGTATTGTAGTTTGTTACAAACAGCACTCCCCTTACACATCATTGTGAGTTGTATATTAATAATAATATATAATATATATGTATATATATATATATATATATATATATATATATATATATATATTATATATATATATATATATATATATATATATATATATATATATATATATATATATATATATATATTAATATATATTACTAATGTACATGAATAATAATAATTGTCAGGCCAGCCTTCCCTGGCTATAAGAAGGAAATAACGCTGGTATCTGTTTGTGTATAAAGCCATTCTGGGGCAGCTGCAACCTTACATAAGCACTCTCACCCAAGCAAGAGGTGGACATTACAATTTGAGATCACAAAACTATATTTCATATCATGTTCCCAATATAACAACTGAATTTGGAAAACATGCCTTCAGCTATGCTGCTCCATTTTCTTGGAATCAATTACAAAAAGATCTTAAGTTAAACTCTCTTATTGGAACTGATCAATTTAAAGAACAAATTGGAGACCTGCTTACCATGGAGTGCTCATGCTTTTAACTGATGTATTGAGGTTTATTATTGCGTCTTTATTTTCTTATGTGTTCATTTATTTTTTATTTTTTATTTTTTTACCATTGTGTTTTTCTTCTTGATTGTTTTAATGTAATGTTGTATTGTGTTATATGAAACTCTCTGTATGCCGCCTTTCTTGTCCAGGGCCCATTTGAAAAAGAGATGCTAATCTCAATGTGGCTACCCTGGTTAAATAAATGATAAATAAAATAAAAAGGAGGCAGACCAGAATACAAATGGTAAAAGGAACACAGGGAGCAATAAAAATAGGATGACCATTAAAATTAGAACAAGGCTTACAGTGCAACAGTGCAAACAAACAATATATACAGTATACATATTATAATAATATTATATATAGGCTATATACAGTGTAAGAAGAAGAAACAGGACGGACAAACCCTGTCTTTATTGGTCACATGCAACCATCTACAACACATGCATACGGTGGCTGGCACACACACACATGCATTTTAATGGCGCCGTGAAATTTGTTCTCCGCATTTTCCCATCTTGCCCCGTCCTTCCTATACTGATATAAACTATTAATATACATATGAACTGATATGAACTGTATGCCTTTTCTATAGAATATTTATAAGATGATAAAGCCAATATTTATTTTTATTTGCTGTTGGTATAGTCTACTAATAATTATCCATTGATTGTGTGCATGCATGCATTCTTGGCAGAGAGCTTGTTTTTGCATGGAAATTATTTTCACATTTACCTAGATACAGTTCAGTATAGGATGGAGTAGACCAAGATCAGTCCTGTGACTGTCCAAACACTTTGCTGTGATCGTCTAAGCTTAGTGGTCCATCCTTCAAAAACTCAGATTGGACTGAAAGTATGAAGGGATTGAAAACCAGATAGAATTCAAGGAGCAGATAGAATTGAAGAACCCAAACAACAGAATTTTTGCACATTACAGTAATTCTTTTCAAGGCAGTTAGGTTTTGTTATTTGTCCACTATTTGACTAAGACCACGTCGTGCCTACCACAATAATAAAATCCTCCCCTATTGCGCCCCAGACACAAGGTTAGGGTACTTTAAACGTGACTTTCTGTTTGATGAAAGTTAAAAGAAATTCTCCTCTCTTGAGGCTCTGGAAACAAAGTGTTAATTTCGGGGCCTTCTGCTGAGAGAGTTACAGTGTAACAAATAAACATACACTACCAGTCAAAAGTTTGCACACACCTGACTGAATGTACTATGTTTTTCATTATCTTAAAGCCATTTTGATATAAAGGCTTATGCTTAAATGTTTGAAATTGGTTTTGTAGTCAAATATAAATGGTGAAGGCGCCCTTTGCCTTTCCATCAAGGCAAAGGGTGGCTACTTTAAATAGTCTAAAATAAAAGATAGTTTTGATTTTTTTGGTCACTGCATAGTTCCATTTGTGTTATTTCATAGTTATGTATTTACTATTATTCTAAAATGTGAAAAATAGTAAAATATAAAGAAAAATGTTTGTGTCCAAACTTTTGACTGGTAGTGTATGTATTTTGGATTGATTTCTATCATCTGTGTGTTTTTAGTAGTAGATAATGATCAGCCGTACAGTTCATCAGGCAGTAATGACCAAAGGGACACCCATCACAAGCCACCAGCTAAACGGAAGGCAGATGCTGATTTGGCACCAAGCAAAGAGATAGTCCCCAAAAAGCAAGTGGTTGGTCAGTAGTAATGTGTTGAAAAGTTTAAGCATGGTATTAAACTATCCACATAGTGAGATCCATTCATACAGAATATCTTTTTTGTGTTAATTGTTATTTATCAACTTGTCGGGTTAGCTCACTTCATGAAGAAATTTGTGTTGAGTCACTTAATTAGCACCATGTCTCATTACCAGCTGACGATGCTGCAAACAACAAAGGAACAGGTGGAGACGGAGGCACGCCCGCAGCTGTAGTTCAGACGGAGACGGAAAGCAGAGATGATGAGATGGCAGACGACGAGCCATGCTCCACCTCGGCTGTTTTAGGCAATATTCCACAGAGCATGAACCGCGAGTTTCTGGACATGCTGGTGGAGAACATTTTAAAGGATCCAGACTCTCCAACTACCTCCAAAAAGTTCAGTTTGGAGGTCCTGCCTGACATCTCCTCTGCTGTGGTGACTTTCCAGAGTGGAAAAGGTAGTCATTTAGTGTGCCTGTGTGTGTGTGCATGCACTATAATCATCAAGGCATTATCAACTCAAATACTCATAGTAGGTGGGCAATAGCTGGGCAGTATGGTTGAAATCAATACCACGATAATCATAAGGATTTTTCTGATATCGATATATATCACAGTATGGATTATGTGTGCAAAATCACGTTAAATTAATGTTCATCGCATTGAACTGCTTGTAATGTTAAGTGTGATGTCAAACAAAACTAAAATTTTCAAATAGTACTTTGAATCAGTTTTAAATAAAATGCTTGTTATCAATTTGACAACAGAATTGTGTATCACTATATCAGAATATCGTCATATCATCACAATATTATTCTACTGAACGGTGATAAATGATAATATTGAATTATCGCCCAGCGCCCAGTTAAGGTATGTTAAACTCAAAAGTATACCAAAGCCAAAAAAATTGAAATCACAGTGAAAAGTGATGAATGATTATTTGTAATGAGTAAAAAGTACTTAATAAACAGTATGTCTTCCTCAAAAAAATGAATAATGAAAGCACAACGGGCTGTACAGTGTGTGGAAGTTATAATGTCTGACTGCTTAATTTCTATTCCTGCCTGACAGAGAACACCAATTTCCTGACAAGCTGCCCGAGCAACCGGATGTTCAAGAGTAAGAAATTATCAGTCCAACCTCTTGAAGTCACAGCCAAAGTTATAGCTGAAGACATACCAGATGTTAGCAAAGATCACCTCTACCTATATTTTGAGAATGAAGGCGAGGATGTGGAAGATGTTATGCGTAATGAAGAGGAACAGTCTGCCATCATCACCTTTAAAGACCATAATGGTACTTCAGTTATGCTTTTATTTTTTATCAATATATGATAGTATGATAAATATGGAGATTTTCATTTCAAAATATATTCACCATTTGAATGAACAAGGAACAATTAACACTTTCATATGAATTCTAGACAATAATCCTATGTAATATTTAAGATATTAAAAAGATGTATTTGCTTTCCCGACTAGCTGTTGACAGAATCATCAAGAAGAAGCTTGCCATCGAACAGAAACCGATCAGAGTTTTTCCTTTTTACGAATCTTTGGGAACGGCCCTCTATGGCAAAGACAGACCCACACTCAAACTCCCTGCTGCCTTCTCTGAGAGCATTGATGATGCTATATGGAGATACCTTAACGCCAAGCATGAAGCTGCAGCGATCATTCATAGCGATCTGGCGAAACACTTCTGCAAGGTAGACCTCCAACAGTCTACTGTGTGCTTAAGCCCCTTACCTGCCCTACTGCAGCAAAAGAGTGTCAAAGCCAAGGACATCCAACAGTGGACGCAGACAGTAAAGATGGCCTTTGCACAAGCCGTGTCAAAATTCAAATCCCTGCAGCTTCAGCCTGAGTCGGTGGCATGGGAAGAGTCTGAAGAGAAGATCAGAGAGGCGCTGTTGAATGAGGCTGTGGCTGTAGTCGCAGATAAAGCCAATGGCGTCTTGTCAGTGGTTGGCTTTGAGGATGATGTAAACAGACTGAAGCAGACTGTTAATGAAATCTTTAACAGGATCGCCAAAAGGGTACAGCGGGAGAAATTGTGCATAACAGACACGATCGATTTGTCACCATCCGTTTTCTACATCCTATGTCAAGATGGTCTTCAGGACAAGCTGTTAAATGAATACCCAGAGCTAAAAATAGCATACAAAAAGGAGAGCCAGGATTTGTCATTAACTGGCTTAAACAATGAGGTTTTGGGTGCAAGCAAAAGGGTATTTAATGGAGTCACGGCACTAAAACGACGGATTTTAGAAATAGATAACTCTGTGCTTGAGTTTTTGATGGATGAAGATCAAGAAGATCTGACAAGCTCTCTCCTCACATCTAAGAAAATAGATGCAGCACTTGAGATAAGTGGGAAGAGAGTGCAGCTCCTTGCTGTTTCAGACAGAGCTCTGAATGAAGCTGAGGATCAACTGAGCACACTGTTGATCTCTCAATACATTGCTGTTGAAGATAGTGATGTCCTGAACAAGTCAGAGTGGCAGGACCTGGTCGCTCGGTTGGAGGATGCCAACAATGATTCATTCAGGAAAATTCTGATTCAGACCCCTGATTTTCAGACAAGTCAGCAAGTAGTGGTGTCAGGCTACAAGGATAGCGTTAGAACAGTTAGAAATGAACTTGATGACTTCTTACAGCAGAATGCTCAAGTTGAAGAAACTGTTGTGGTCAAGCCCGACATCATTGTCAAATATATTGAGAAACATAACAGAAATGCTTGGTGGGACCAAGTGAAAGACAAAGTTGAGGTTTCTTTCAGGAAAGAGGCCATCTACTTAAGTGGTTCTAGAGTCGATGTCACAGACTGCAAAACCTTGTTTGAAGACTTGATCTCTTCAGTATTCTCTAATGATTTAAAAGTCTCCAAGCCTGGAGCAAAGAAGTTCTTCCAGGAAAAAGAAGCAATGTATGTTTCCTCAGTCATGAATGACACTGGTTGCTTGGTCCAGTTGGTCGATGAGACTGGTGGTGGGCAGGACGACTTGGCCCTTGGACGAGTACCAAAACCCATGTACCAGCTTGAGACACCTGATGGAGTAGAAATAGCTGTTTGCAAGGCTGATATGTGCAGTTACCCAGTGAGTGTAGTTGTCAACGCTTCTAATCAGGACTTGAAACATAACGGAGGTCTTGCAGGAGCCCTTCTGAATGCTGCTGGCCCTCAGTTGCAGGATGAATGTGACAAACTAATTAACTCGAAGGGACAGCTCAGGCCTGGAGACTGTGTCATGACTGGTGCAGGGGGACGGCTTTGCTGCAAAAAAATCATCCATGCGGTGGGGCCCAGTTTTGATCAAGCTAACCCCCAGAAGGCCGTGGGGCAGTTGAGAAGAGCTGTTAAAGGAAGCTTAGAGCTTGCCGAAACGCATAGCTGCCTCTCTGTGGCTCTGCCTGCCATCAGCAGAAACTTGGGGTTTCCTCTCAGCTTGTGTGCAGACACCATCGTCGAAGCAGTGAAGGGACATTGTGATGACAAATATGGCGACAACACCTTGAAGAGGATCCATTTGGTGAGCAATGACGACAGTACTATTACTGCTATGGAGGCAGCTGTCAAAAAGGAGTTTGGAACCCACGGCGTCAGTCATTCTCAACAGAATCAGCCTACCAGACTCAGCCAGACTCCGCAAGTGCGACATGTTCAGAATCCGAGCAGCTCGGATCAAGTGCTGACCAAAGAGGGCTTGAGCATCACTCTGATGAAAGGGAATATCCAGGATGCCGCGGTAATTCGTATTTTCTATTATCTAACGATAAGAGCCCGCAATCAGCTAGTTTAAAAATGTAATATTCCTACAGAGAGATTAGATTGTATATCATCAACTATTGACCCTATCCTCTGGCTTTTGAGTGTAGTCATAAGTGTAGTCTTATAGGACTTTTAAGACTATTCGATGATGTGAAAAAACTATGTAAAATATATTACTTGCAACTGAAAACATTCTGTTAACACATTCTTAGACTGAGGTGATCGTGAATACTGTGGCTGAAGATCTTGTGCTGACAAGAGGAGCAGTTTCAAATGCCATCTTTGGTGTGGCCGGACCCAAACTTCAGGAGTTGGTGAAGGAAAAACAAACTAACGGAAATCTTGGCGATGTCATCGTTACTGATGCCTGCAAGCTGAAGAGCAAAAAAGTCTTTCATGCAGTTGCACCTCATTGGGACAATGGACAAGGCACAGCTCAGAAGGTAAAGTGTTAAACTGTGAGGGATATTTATGTATTTACTCAGTCCTTTGATCTGATCTGATTTGATCTGATTTGATTTTAATCCAGGTTAGTCCTGTTTTACATCAGGGATCTTTTTAGAAGGGAGACCTGTAAGAGACAGCAGCAGCACATTTTGGTTACAGACAGAACAACCATTTACTATAATGAACAAACTGCATATTTTTTATTTATAGTTATAATTCATCATTTGATGGCAAATACCAATGATTTTACTTTTCCTTTATTGCACATCTTGCAGAAGATAATTGGATTGACGTTTGATAATGTAACTCTCAAGACAAGTTCCATTCAACCATAGTCAGTTGAGGTAGCGGGGTCATTATAGAAGTCAAAAAAAATAACACAGAAACATAGAATGGAGAGTACATGCTTTGTTGTATGTTCTACAGTAATACGATTTATAGCATCGCAAACATCTACTTGTTTTTATATCTTGGTTGCAAGGACTGCTAAATACTTGCAACATTAGTATAAACGATCAATATTTTGTAACTAGATATTAAAGAAAATACATGTCTTCCAGATACTGAATGGCATTTTTAAGAATTGCTTGGGCCAGGCTGAGGACAGTGGGCTGACCTCCATAACCTTCCCCGCCATTGGCACAGGGAACCTGGGCTTCCCCAAAGACCTTGCAGCCTCTTCAATGTTGGATAAAATCTTGAAGTTCAGCAGTAAGAGACAACCTAAGCACCTGAAGACAGTAGTTGTCGTCCTTCACCCAAGTGATGCACAGACCATCCAGGTAAAGAAGTGAAAGTGAAAACTAACTAGCTTTGCATTAGTTTCATGCTTGCCAGCTGTGAGCGTCTTGGCAAATGAAAATTTAACAATGGAAAATCAGTAATACCAACCAATAATAGCTCACTGCTACAACTTAACTGGTGGTACTGCTAACATACACTTAGCAACGCCTGCTACAGTAATGTTACATCCTCAACAAAGGATTAAACCCACTTAGAATGAAGAAGTCCAACAAACAATATGCAAAACCTAAATAATAAAAGGTAAAAGACATGACTTACTTCATCAGGAACCTAGGGAACTTGAAATGAATCTTCTACTTGCGAGTGAAACACTTCCACAAACTATCATTACTATGTTTTTTAGTGACATCAACACATGTAGATGCTTGCATGAAAAAGACACTCCTTTCATATTCATACAAATAGAATAATACTCATTAAGCAGTATCCCTTGTGTTATTAAACTAGGGTAAATGTGTATGAAGAAAACTGGCTTAGATGTTAGTGGAAAGCTGCTTTGATGAGAATGGATATATCATTTGCGTTATCAAGTGGGCACCTCCTAGCACTTAATCAGACCTAGACTCTACTACATAATAATCATGAACAAACAGAGGCACAATAAATAAAACTGTTTGATTTTCTATGTGCTGTGTTGGTGTGATATCCGTGAGTTTTTGGTGACAGGTTTCTCTTTCATTCTGTCCCCAGGCTTTCACTGATGAGTTTAAGAAAAGGTTTTCTACTACCTCAGGTGGTCCAGTGCCAACAACTACAACACAGACTACAGGTAGGAAACATTTGGTTTGATCTTAACCTGCTTTTAAAAAATGATGACTGACAGGAAAGTAAAATGCACCAAGGGATATTAATGATACTAATAATGACCATAAGAGATTTATTCACAAATTAGCAACATCGTTGCAAATGTAATGACCTGTGTTTTAGAAATTTGCACTGATTGAGTAACAAAAATGACTATATAAGTTTGGAATGAAACCCTTCAAATGTTTTTTTCTTTTTTTATGTTTGAGTGCCTTGTGTGTTTTTTACAAAAAGTGTTTTTGCTCAGTGTATGCTTACTGTTTATACTTGATATTTGTTTCCCGCTGCAAGGTCCCTTTTCTAAAGTCACCTCAACCTCAGGAATGCATGAAACCAAAATGGGAAACGTGGCTGTGCAGGTGGTCACAGGGGACATAACCAAGGAGACGACTGATGTCATTGTCAACTCCTCCAACAATGATTTCTCTCTTAACGCAGGTAAATCACACATCAGCTCAACTTTGACTCAATTCGCTCCCAGTTACTTTTTTTGTGTAGTGGATAATATTTTTAATTAAAGGTAACATCAAGGCAACCTATTTCACATGTAAAGCAGACTTAAGCTACTTTCTACATCATCGTAATCATAAAAACAACGACTGCAGCGGTAGCCCAGATCAGAGGAATGTGCATGCAATTGAAAGGTGGCTGATTTGAATTTCCCGACCAGTTTTGAATATGTTGGTGAGGGAGGTGAATGAGTCCTCTCTCATAACAACTATGTGCTCTTGAGCAAGGCCCTTACCCCCAAACTGCTTTGATGGAGCTATTTCCAGCAGCGATTCT
The DNA here is from genome assembly GCF_048128805.1 of Centroberyx gerrardi. Lineage (NCBI taxonomy): Eukaryota > Metazoa > Chordata > Actinopteri > Beryciformes > Berycidae > Centroberyx > Centroberyx gerrardi. The sequence continues at coordinate 10,880,718 of NC_136006.1, read as the reverse complement.
TAATGGCCCAAACTGGTTGGGATGGGCAGCTCTCTGGCTTGAGCTCATGTTACTGTATGAGTATAATGCAGGGTACTGCTGCAAAAGAGCAAATGTGTTCAGCTAAACTACCTTGGCTAAACAAAGGTTTTAAAACAGAATATATGCAGCTGTTATTTCTTTATTTATTCTGTCTTTCTCTCCTCCAGGAGTATCCAAGGCCATTCTGAATGCAGCTGGTCAGGCTGTGCAAACGGAATGCCAAACCCTTGGTAAAAACCTATCACACCTACATTTAAGCGTTTAGCTGAGGCTCTGATCCTGAGGGAATAAGTAAAATTGATAGAATAAGCTTAAATTCCTAGATTGCCAACATAAGCAACCAGTAATACGGAATCCAAAAAGTCAAAGCCACAGCATCCATAACAGACTTAACATTATCTATCACTATATTCCTGTGTCCCTAGAATGATCATATACTGTATAATAGAGGAGTGAGAGAACCTTTGCCACTGATGTAGTTTCATAATACAATTTTTTTTTTCACTGGAACATAGAACCAGTTTTATTTCTGCATTCCTCTGTGAGACCAAGAGATGAATGCCAGTCATGGAATGCTGTTTGTTCCAGTCTTACTGTGTGGCAGGTGGCAGCAGAACTATAATGAGACTACCGGTATATGAAATGGCGACCTAACTTGACACGTTTTTCAGTGTACAGAGAATATATAACTAGAAATTCAGTTGTGTCCGTCTTCCATGTCATGGTCCTTTTTATTTGTACACTGACATCACAAGTTTAAGAAGTAAAAATTTATAACATATTGCTCCTTTTCAATTTATTGATTAACTCTTTTGGTCTTGAATACAATAAAGAGATAAGCCCATAAATCCTAATATAGGATTAAAGGATAGTGAAGCAAGGAAAGTGAAAGTAAAGCAACAAATTATACACAAAACTCACTCCCTCTTTATTATTAAAGCAACAGATAAAGCATCAAAACTGTAGCTGTGGCTCAGATGAAAAACTAAATGAAGCCTGTTAACATCAAAATTAGACCATATTTCTCCTCCCTGTACTCTGCTGATTACAATGCTGGCTCAATGATTGACTGGTTGTCCTGAGCAAGCATGAACGAGCACAGCATAACCATCATCCTACTGATTATGACCTGGATACAGAGTTAATTATTAACCCAGTTTTATATTCCACAATAATACAAGATTATCAGGAAGTGCGGCCTGAATAGAATTTAACAACAGACATTACCTTCATCTTCAGCAGGAATACTACAGTTTTGCTGAATTATTTGTTGCTTGTTTATTACAAATTGCGTTTTTGCATCATACTTTATCTTTTAGAATCTATGGGGCAGTGATTGTTGTTTTCACACACATACACTTGAGATTCCCATGGTTTTAAAGCATTCTAACATGAAAATTAAATCCACTGTCCTCACCTTCAGGTGCCCAGCCGAACCCAGGCATGATAATGACCCAGCCGGGCAACCTGAAGTGTAAGAAGATCCTTCACCTGGTCGGACAGTCAGACCCCAACAAAATCAACAAGGCTGTGAAGGATGCTCTCCAAATGTGTGTGAAAGACTCATACACATCTGTCTCCTTTCCTGCCATTGGTACAGGTGAGATTTAACAGCAGGGCCTGGAGTATATTATATGAAAGCAAGTTTGTGTGCACTTGTGGTATTGTAAGGCACTTTGGATTAAAGCATTCATCAAATGTCATGTAATGCCCTTGAGTAATGACCTAGGGCTTGACGTTTATGCTAAAACCTGATTGGATTCAGTGGGTTTGGATACAAAAATACCCTTAATACAAATGTAGGGTTTTATTCAGGTTTGGAGTCACAAAAAGTTCTCTATTCCTCAGGGTCAGTTCAGATTCAGACAGAAATCTTTCAGATTTTAGTTGCCTAAAGTATCTTTCTACTGAACAAATTTAACAGACATATAAGGGAAATCAAAGAAAATGTTCATGCATGAGGCCCATTGATTGGGAGACTGTGAGCATGGGTAGAATATGTTTGTAACTTTTTCATAGTGTTTTTTACAGACTCATCTACTGTTATTCAGGTACTGTTGTTCTGGCCCGCTGCAGACTTATTTTGCTTGTAGCAAAAATCAGTAATTTATGCTGTGCCATTTCAGGCCAAGGCAATGTACAGGCAGGCCAGGTGGCGGATGCCATGTTGGATGCAGTGGTCGACGTGTTGAGCACTCCCAACACTCTGAAGACGATCCGGATAGTCATCTTCCAACCTCCCATGCTGAAGGACTTCTACAACAGTTTGCAAACGAAAGCAGCCACTGACGCTAAGGATAAAGCGGGATTCTGGGGAAACCTCGGCTCCAAAATAAAATGTAGGTAAAGGGGGAAAAAAATCAGGTATTCATCATGCTTAATCCATGACCAGTATTATCCCATGTGTCTTGGGTAATGAAGTATGGCAGAGGCATGCCTGTTTTTTATGACATTTGGATCTCATTCTTTCAGCACTCTTCACTGGGGTAACTGCTGACAAGCCACAGAAGGATGATTTTGTCATTGACAGCCAGGAAGTGGCCTCTGCTTGCTTCCACATTTGCGGTGCCTCGCAGGCTGGAGTCGACTTAGCCCAAAATTGGATCAGTGACCTGATATCCAAGGAGCTGAGCAGCGACTGCATCACCGACGACACCATCCTCAACCTCACCGCTGCGGACCACCAGCGCATTGTTGACATCCAGAGGACCAGGGGTGTGAGCATAAGAATCGAATGTCAGAAGCTCAAAGCATCTCTCACCATCATGGGACTCAGCAAGGACGTGCTAGAAGCCAACAATGAGATCCATAAGATGCTGAGGAGGGCCAGAGATGAGGAGGATTTGAAGAAGACAGTGGAACTGGCTGGCACGGTGGCGGACTGGCAGTACCAGCAGCAGGGGCTTCAGTTTCAGAGCTTTGACCCAATGTCCAACTTCCACCTTGAGCAGGCATTGGAGAAGGAACACCTTCATGTAGAAGTCAATGTCCAGGGTCAAGTCTACAAGGTCGCCATGCCAAGTGGACCTGCCACAGATATCCATGGACAGGGACTTACTCTACAGATCAGACGCATTGACAAACTGAATGGTATTTTACATGTCCACTGATCAATGGAAGCCTGTTATTGAAAGAATCTTCTCACTTCTTTTCTCGCAGCCCTGCAGTCTGTTGCAGTAGTTAATTATATCACTTTGAGGCCAGAATAGAAGTACATTCAAACCAGATTTGGGTCAAATTGTATTTACAAATTATTATTCGTATTTAGCATACTTTACTTGGACCTATCTAAATTGTTTTGATGTGGTAAACTTCACAGATCTGGTACTCCAAAGTTGATTAAAACAAATGCCAATAATTACTTGCAAATACTGTTACGTCCCAGGAATAGTTCAAACTAAATCTTTCCTGTCCATTATGCTTCCAGCTCAACAGGCTGAAAGCCTGCCTCAGCACTGGGATACCATGCCAGGCAACGCCGCGTGTCAGGCCCTCACCATCCAGGCTGGAACGGCAGAGTACACTGAAGTCCTGAATCTGTTCCAGGCCACATGCAAACGAACGGTTATTAAGGTAGTCTACATGTAACGTGCCCCGTAGTTAATGCGTAATGTTTTAGTTATCACATTATATTGATAAATGTTTCTTGGGAGCATCATCAAAGCAACATTTGCTGAGATCATTAAATTGATCACAAATTCACTTCATAGACCAAGATAGTCAAGTTTTGGCACAAATGAATCAAAACAAATATATTTAAAGTGCATTTTGTACACAAGTGTTGCAGGAGGGGAGGTTAAAGTAATAACAATCATTAAACCGTAACAGAATGACAAAAATAACACATTTTTCCCACTAAGATTGAGAGGATCCAGAACCCCACCTTGTGGAAGAGCCTTCAGATCAAGAAGCAGGATATGGAGAAGAGAAACGGTCACCAGAAAAACGAGAGGCGTCTCTTCCACGGCACCTGCCACAGCACTGTAGCCTACATCAACCAACACGGCTTCAACAGGAGTTACGCTGGGAAGAATGGTGAGAATTTGGGACATTGGTTAATCTGAGACTTCCTCAATCTTGCGTGAAAACCTTAAATTACAGGATTGCCTCTTTGATTATAAAGGTGTTGGATGTGCTATCTAAACATGGTGAAAGTATTAAAACGCATGGTCGCCAACTAAATCCACACAATCCATATTAGAAAACCGAGCCTCTAAACGAGCCGTTTGGACTTCAGTAACTTTGTAGCGTCACAAAGGTTCGCTCATTATCATTTTTGTAAGAAATAATAGGCTAACAAAGTGTTTTTTTCAAAGCAGTTCAGCGGTTGTCATTGGTTATTGACCGGAGAGTTTTCCCTACCTGTAGCTGCCAGCGCTGTGGTGTCTCACGTTTCACTCTTGAAACGGTTAGCCAGTCAGAACAGAGGGGTCGTTAATATTAATGAGCCTTAAAGACACAGCGACAGAAGCAGCCTGTTCTTGGTAAGGCTCAGAGAGATGCTGGAAAATTAACATGTAAAAATGGATTGAGAGTACAGTTTTTGGTACATGACACCACACAAACAGCTTTTAATGGACCTCAAGACATAAAATTAAACACTGGAAAGTGTAGAATATGGGACCTTTAATAACACAAGGGATGGTTACATCAGGTTGTGTATAATGGGAATTTCAGAATATAATCTGATACCGATAATCTGATACCTAACCGATAATCTTTATGCCTTTCTCCATTTCAGATGCCACAGATCAATTTAATAACTCTCTGCTAATATCCAATTTTCAGCTGCTATGTTTGGCAACGGCACATACTTCGCTGTCACAGCTGCTTACTCCTCCCACGACACTTACTCCAAGCCGGATACCCAAGGGCAGAAGTTCATGTACCTCTGTCGTGTCCTGACGGGGGATTTCACCAAGGGACAGTCAGGCATGGTCGTGCCGCCGGCCAAGAGCTCCGCCTCCATTCAGCAGTACGACAGCGTCGTGGACAACCCGGCCAATCCCTCCATGTTCATCATCTTCCACGACTCTCTGGCTTACCCAGAATATTTGATTACATTCAAGTGATAGAGCATGCAGAGCGCTGCCAGAAATAAGATGCCTTACATTTTACACTGCCTTAAAATATTAAATAGTTGTTTACAATGCTAATAATCAGGTGATTTTTAAATCGTTTTTGAACCATATACTGAACACATTTTGACATTTTAGTTATTTAGCTGTTTCACTCTTATCTAGAGCAACTTACAATGAGTGCAACAATAGAATAAGATTCAGTTCCTAGTTTGCAACATTACAAACAACCAATGAGTATAAGGGTCAGAGCCATAGTGCCTTGAACATATCCATGTGAACATAGAATGAATGATCATGCAAGAGAGAAGTGCTGGGAAAAGAAAGTAAAAGGAAAGGGCTAGAAGGGATTTTTTTTTTAAGAGCTTTTGTTCATATATTGTAGGTTATGTGTAAGTTAATTGCAAAGGTGATCAAAGTTTTACTTATTCTTTTCAAATCAGTGGGCTTTTTTTTTGCGCTGGATTTCCCCTACTGTTCTATCACCTGTATAGTGTGTTAAGCACTTAATCAAATTGCACAGAACAATTGGATTGCGTAAACACTGGGTTAATGGATACTGGAAGAAAAACAGGATGTTCCAGGAAATCATGTGATACAAAGATTGTTTGTGTATGCATGCTCATATCACGTCAACCATAGCTTTTGGTTTTGAAAAGAAAAGTGAAAGTTAACTTCTGTTCCATTAACTGTTTTAATGTGTTGTATTTGCATCATCTAAAATAAAACTATGAACACCAACTTGTAGCTTGGTTTACAGGTCATTATGCTAGTGTGAGTCACTAAAGCTCAAGTCTGAGAAGGAATTGATGGACTTTCCTTTAAAGTCCTAGTTAAGTCCCTTCCCAAGTCTCAGGATGTAATGAGAGCAGCATACAACTGCGTAGTTATCACCTGATTTGCAATCCAATGAGTTGTAGAAATACAATAACAAGGAGGGTTTTTGGAATATGAGGATTGCAGAGTCTCACTCTAAAACTTATTAGTGTCACCATCATGGCTGAATCCAATTTATCCAGTTCTGGGTCATCCACATGTAGTCTGAGTCATGTATACGAGTTTTGGACCTGAGTGAACTTGGACTTTTCACTGGCATGCATCTTTGAGAGAAACATACAGTGCATCTCTTGTAAGTTAGTTCAAGAAAATTTAGACTACACTACAGTGCCGTAGTGTTTAGGAAAACTAGACATGTTTCTTGTGTCTCTGGCTCCACCTGCAGGTTATATTTATACTCGCTCACTCAGCATGTTGGCCAAGTCTGCATAATAGCTTTGCCCCTAACCTGAGAGGTGCTGATATTTTCCTCCTCAGCCTGACAGCCTCCACCTCCTTAAGCAAAGGGGAGGGACTTTTTTGTGAGGTGTTTGGTTTTGCATATGACAGAATGGCCGTATCACTGATGTTTTCCTGGTCTTAAGAGGATAGTGTTCATATTAATTCACTGAACTAATTAAGATTGAGTGATTGGTAGATTGTTTGATGGTTATTTTAATATTTGTGAACACAAACAATACCAAAGCAGGAATTGCTCTAGTCTAATAAATTGTAGGCCTACACTGACTTCAGATATGAACCCAGATATGTGCCCGTGTCACTGAAAAATCACTGTACAGTCACGAGAAATAACAAACTGTAGGATTGAAATTGTAGAAGGAAATACGTCTACAAACGGAAATATGGCAAAAATGACACTGAAATTCCTATAGGCTAGTGGTATCATAGGAGATAACAATAAAGCAAGATAAGCATACTGAGAACCAAAGATAATAAATCCCCATGAGCATTATGTGTATTTTCAATATTGCTCTATTCATGGCCATAAACAAAAATATATGAATTAATTTTTAGGGTGGATTTTCCTTTACGGACACCAGACACCAAACCGCGCCTCGTACCCCACCCATGGGCGCAGGTGTAGATTTTTGGGAGTGTCTACCTGCTGCAAGTTTCAAACACAGAAGAGAAAAAAAAAAAAAGTTTCAAACACGGAAGTTTTAGTCTGACGTGAAACGCTACGACTGCTCTTGTGCTGTGCAATAAGTTGACTTTCTGGATTTTGCAGCTATGTCAAGAGAAAGCCGTGCAAGTGAGACGAAATAAAGCCAGAAAAGAAAACTGAACACATCATTTGTATTGGAGCGGGGTAAGTAAGCAGCTCCGCACTTTGACGGAGCGCACCGGGCTTCAGCGGGACCCCGAGCGAATGTCATCCGTCGGCCAGATGCTTCCAAGCGGCCCGGTGGAGGGAGGGCGCCCCGGCGAGAGCTCCACTGCTCAGGGCAGCACGGAGAAGTTGAGCCCGTCCGCGGTCAATCAGATCCTCATGGAGTTCCTGGCATACTGTGGGAAGGCGATAGTGGTCTTCTATCCCGTGTATCTGACGGGATACCTCGGCCTCAGTATCAGCTGGGTGCTGCTGTGCATGATGATGCTCACCTGGTGGAAGAAAAATCGCAAGTGGAAAGACGTCCGGATCGGAACCGCCATTGAATTTGTGGATAATGAAACACACGTGATCAACAAGGAGCTGAGTAACGCGTTGAATATGGCAACTTGGGTATGTATGTATGGAGATGTGGCTGTGGAATTGCCCAATGCATGGAGGGCAATCTCAAATTTGTGCAAGGCAAACAAAGGTAGAAGACTGATGTTTTTAACCTTGACTTGTCCAAGGAGGCTTGCTCTTTACAGCAACTCTCCACTCTACACTCTTTCAGTTGGGGGATTCAAACCAGCCACTTCCCAGTCACATCAAGTCAATGAAAGAAAGCCCAGATTTCACATCTATAGTTCATTCTTTATCTATTTGGAATCATCAACATCTTTGATAGAAACGCAAGGGGCCTCCTAAGTATGTGTCTAACTTAAGAAGCTGTAAAACATCCTAAAACAAGCCTAGCATTTTCTACATCCCATATTCAGACTACATTTTACACTCACTGTTGTCATGACTACCAATACACAGTGTTTGTATGGGGCAATGACATGCTAGACTCGGGCTCAACACGTCAGACTCAGAGGCTGGTTAAGCCAGCTATCATTTTTGCAGGAGCATTCACCCCTCCACATTTGGTTACACCACACCCACACAAACAGTGACTCACGCTAACAAGAAAGGAGAGATTGAGAGAGGGATTCTTGTCATGTCAGAGGAATGTAACGTACAGTAGACATGAAAACACCGATTCAATCTTTTTGGTGTGAGCACTTTCTCTCTCTCACCCCCTCTCTCAATTGCTGTGTGTGTGAGAGAGAGTGAAAGAGAGAGGGAGGTAATGACATGCAAATTCTCTCAAACAAATGTTTTTGTGTCACGCAGCCTCTTGATTTTCTTCAGGTAAGACATACATTTCCAGCCCAATGCGTCATTCGATCCCACTAAACAAGTACCGAAAACAAAGAACAGATGGTTTGCTCTCTCTTCCAGAGTATACCAATTATACCTGATTTATTAAAGGGTATACATATGGTAAATTAGCTTTCCACAGCTCAAAACGTAGCTTTCTCCAGTGTTTACCAACAGCAACAGTTCCTTAGTAAGGAACTGTTGCTGTTGGTGTTTAGATTTTGTAACAGTCCTTGTGACAAGAGCTCTGTCAATCAATTTTAGAATTAAACAGAGTATTCAATTCATCCAATTTTACCCCCATCCTTCCTCTTAACATATAAGATAGAATTCAATGAAGGTACTCACTAGTTTAATAGCACAATGTGTGAGTCACATCACTTGCTGCGTAATAGTAGATGATACCACACTTCTGTTACAGCCCACAGCTTTACAGCTGCAAAGAAGCTTTGGTAAGACCTAAATAACAAATATTACTGTACTTGCCATATTCATTTGCGGTAATTCAACCATTTGTGCTCCCATGGAATGTTGTAAAAATTATGAAATGGGAACAATTTTCATAATTTTACACAATTTGTCTCACTAATCTTATTGCTACTTGATTTCCCTGCATTGCCATTTTGGGGATTTTATTTAATTTCACTGATTGTATAATGAATTAGTCACGAGCCATTTTAGCTAAATGATGGAGGGATCATTATCAGTGTCACTTCAACAACAGTAATACTTTATCACAACAACATAATCATAATCATCACCAACATCATGCATGTCACTGTGGGTCACCTCATTGTGATTTGGGCTGGACAATAGAAGTCAAAGTCTGTGATTAGTAGTTATTGGAAAACCGAACAACTTCTAACATAACTATAATTTTTTGTTTTCCAAAGGTCCACTTCCCTGATGTTGAGAAAGTTGACTGGGTTAACAAGGTACAGTAATAAAAAGAAGCTAACCTGCCTCTTCCTATGCTTTTACAATTGAAGAGGTGATGCAAAGCATATCTGACAGAGTTGGAGAAATCCCATTCTGAATAAATCAAGTGGGTGTTTTTGATTTGACTCGACTGGTAGCATGGCCGTCTATCATGCAAAGAAGCACAGGACCTGGTTGCATTATGCAAAGAAGCACAGGGCTCAGTTGCTTGTATGACACCTTTAACACATGCAAGTTTTTATTATGACTGTATCACTACCACTGCAGCTGAACCATGTGCCAACCTAGGTCAAATAATATTTGCAATTAGGTTTTGTGGTTTATTTTCAATTATGTGACAGATCGGCATGGTTTACCAAAAAAAAAAACTACAATGACTTCCAGAAATTATACACAAGCACAGCAAAAGTTTTGAAAGTCAATTTCGTATGACTGTCTCTGACTGTCAATTTTCATATGACCGTATGTCTGTGATTGGCAACTGACCTGCCACAATCTGAGCTGTCCTGATGCGGTAAACCCCACCCATCTGGTACTCCAAGCACATTAAAACAAATGCAAAGAGTTATTTACATTTACATATTTGCTGTTTGACCGAGGCGTGGAAGTATGTTATGTTTACAGGTCTGTTTTGTTGTGTGTGGTCAGGTGTTGGAGCAAGCTTGGCCTTTCTTTGGAATGTTCATGGAGAAGCTCCTTAAAGAAAACATCCAGCCGTCCATCAGGCTCTCTAGCCCCGCCCTCAAAACTTTCACTTTTACCAAGGTCCACTTAGGACACATAGTGAGTTGACGTCTGTTACTTTTCTTTGTTAGTCCATTTACATTCTGCGTGTTGTGTTTATTGAGTCTGTTTGTGTGCGTATTTCTTTATTTTGCCTGGTATCAACAGTCATTTCATGGTTGAAGCCACTTAAACACCTCCTTTAGCTCAGTCTAATGTTCACTTGAACACTTATTGAATCCATCAATGCCTGCCTGCTCTATAAAGCAAAGCCCAGCCACGTCATTTATAGGAATGATTCCTGCAGTGGTGCACCTAATAAACTGAGTGTACAATCAAGTCAAAAAGTCACATTTCATACAAAAAGCAACACCATGTGCTTCACAAAGCCAAGAGCAATACATGTATAATAAAATAAAATAAGAACATATACGTAATCATACATAAAAACATACATACATGCACACATGCAGAGGACATAGACAATTTAAGTGCATGTAAATTCTGGTAAAAAAGCAGCAAACATTTGCTCTAAAAAAAAAAAGTCAAGTAATGTCTTAGGAAAGGAGTGTGAGCAGTCGGCACCCCTTAGTATTTTGTTTTTAGAGTGTAGGAAAGCTGAAACAGTAGAGAAAGCGCTGGTGGGATTTGTGGTACAAATGGCTCCAGATATGCGAGTCTTAACCGTCACACCATCTCTGGGAACATTACCTGATCCTCTTCTTCCTCATTCCAGCCTCTCAGGATCACTGGAATGAAAGTGTACACCCACGAAGTGGATAAGAGGGAAGTGGTTATGGACATGAATATAAGGTTGGTAAGGCTGTACTCTAATTATAATCATGCCTGCCAGTGAAGAACACAAAGGTTGACGTCATAAGTGTCGAATTAATCACTTCAATCATTGTCTCTTTGTTTCCAGTTCCCTGTAAATTCTGCATGAGACCCCTGATCCTAGATGTACATACTGTCCCATATAATGTTTACTCTTTTTACAGTCATGTAGTTCTCACAAGTTCTGTTCACTTTGCAGTTATGACGGTGACGTGGACATCGACACGGAGGTGAAGTCACCTATCACAGCTGGTGTCAAAGGACTTCAGGTGGGTTTTCTGTACTTTCTGCTTTGCACCTGACACCACGTCACTGCACTACTCTTGCGACAAGTTGTTTTAGTTACGTAATACATATTCAGTTAAAGATTGTTTCACTGGGATTACTGGGACACACACTACATATGTAGTGTGAAAAATTGGGTTCATATTTCCACAGTTTTGTATTTAGGTGGTTTGAATAATACATGACCACTTTAAATCAAAGTTCCGTGAATCATTTCAGCTACAAGGGATGCTGAGGGTCATTCTGGAGCCTCTCATTGGTCAAGCCCCACTGGTGGGAGGAGTCACCTTTTTTTTCATTCGCCGCCCCGTGAGTGTCCAAGGACATTTTACTCTTACATCTCACTCTACATCTCACTGTGATTAATTAAGCTGTACGATTAGCCAAGTGTAAAAGTCCAAATGATTTTTCAGACCCTGCAGATCAACTGGACCGGCATGACCAACCTCTTGGACACTCCTGCTTTCAGGTTAGTTCCCACAGAAAAGCCTCAGACTGTTACGCGGGAATGTGTGTAACTCATGTGAAAGTGATGCAGGGTGTGGCTGAAAAAGAGTCTTAATGGTCACGCTGACTTCCTGGTGTTGAGTTTCTTGGTTTTAATGCTGTTTGACCCCATCTGTCCCCTGCCAGTCAGCTCTCTGAAGGGGCCATCATGGACATCATTGCCTCTCTCATGGTGCTGCCCAACCGCATGTGTATTCCCCTCATAGACCAGGTCAAAGTGGACCAGATGCGATTCCCACTACCTCGTGTATGTAACTCACTCATTAACATTTACATTGTAGGCGTTTGGCTGACACTCTCATCCAGAGTGACTTAAAATAAGAGCAAGAGTTGAAATTATTAACATTAGAATCAAGGGTCAAAACAACACTCTGCATCTGCTGAATGTCAGAAGTAGATTATGTTTTGGTTGTTAATTATGAATATGGGAATGTGATGTTTGCCCTGTCAGATTGTGCTTAATGTCATTGTGTAAAGGGGAAGCAAGGCAGGGTAAAATTCATGTAAAAAGACACCTGCACAGTCACTTGCATATTTAAAAGCCATTGCTGGCCCTAGGATCTACATCATGACATGTCTGATAAATGTCCTCAGCTAAAACATTGCCTAATAAAATTGCTTTTACCCTTGCAGTCCTTGCCATTATAATGTCTGAAGTGCAGGTGAAGACAGTGTGCGGGTGTCTTTTCACACAGATTGTGCTTATGTGAAATGTTCATCTGGACTCATGTGCTCCTCTGTCCCTCAGGGGGTGGTGAGGGTCCACCTGCTGGAGGCCAGAGACCTGCCTGCCAAGGATACGTACATGATGGGCATGGTGAAGGGCAAATCAGACCCATATGTGGTGCTCAGAGCTGGCAACAATCAGTTCAAAAGCAAGACTATCAAAGAGAATCTGAACCCGCAATGGAACGAAGTGTATGAGGTAGAGGCTTTATGTAACATATTGCTGTTGTCATGTGAGAACCTCATAACTCCAATTTTGGTTATTTTGATGTTTTTACTTCAATTAAACATGCTCTTCTATTGGCTGAGAAAATTCTGCCATCCTTGGGCTTATAAAACCTTTTCAAACCCCATTGGAGAAACTCAAAAAGCTACAAACAAGGCTGCTTTTCTTAGCTCCTGACAAGTTGACATTTTGGAGGTTGAAGGTTTTCACCCAACAGCAGAGCACAATACTATGAATTCATAGCACATAACTATACACAGTGAAAGTTAACACATCACCTGCATGTTTCTTAACACGTTTTTGAAGACACCCTGTGATCACTGGAGGCGTGTGTATTCTGTAATGTAAACCACCAGATTGTTAAAATCCCATCCCTCACTTCCTTGTTTGTGAGGCAGATGTGAAGAAACATAACTTCTGTCACAGATATTACACTGGAGAGCAAATCAAACAGATTACTGCCAATAAGTCAATATTAGAAAGTTATGGTTGTCACTTGTGGTGACAAGTGCCTCCATTTTTTTGTTTACTTTTTGCAAAGTGGCGCATCTATCCGCCACATTGCAGCTGTAATGTTCAACATCCAATATACTCTTTTCAATTTTTAATCCGCTATGGCCTTTTCCCTCAATATAGCACTCTTTTTGAAATTAAACTGAGTATGAGTGCTGATCCAGGGCATATATTCTTACATCCACAATCCCATCTTTAAGACATCTGCTAAATGCCAACCTGTCTTTCTCTGTGTGCAGTTTGTGGTCCATGAGGCCCCAGGACAAGAGTTGGAGTTGGAGCTATTTGACGAGGACACAGACAAAGACGACTTCCTTGGGAGGTAAGCAAACCAGCTAATAACAGTGTGAATAAATAGGTTTAACACTGCTCTAGTCAGATCCATTGTATTCATGATGTTGCTTGGTTTGTGTCCTAATATGGCCTGTCAGCTGTAAACACTGATCAATCGCTTCAGTTATGGTTTGATTGCAAACAGAGGTTGTTTGACTGCAAAGATATTTTGTTTGGATAAGACAGTTATGTGGCGATGTAAAGTAAGGAACTATGAATAACTAGAATTGCACTCGGAGAGCGCAGACCTCCGCCAAGGTTCGTGCTATTATTGCTTGTTCGTGAGTCGGATCCGGATCCGCTCCAAAATTTAATGTGTTCTTCCTTGGCCCATGCTACACCCTTCCACGAAGTTTCATGAAAATCGGACCAGTAGTTTTTCCGTAATCCTGCTAACAGACAAACAGACAGACAAATAAACAAACAAACAAACAAACGGCACCGAAAACATAACCTCCTTGGCGGAGGTAACAATTACTATTTTTATTACTATTAGTACTGCACTGTATGCACTGTTGAGAATTTGATTTTGCTCCTTTAGAGTCACCATATTATTCAACCTTCATTATCAGTTTTCATCATTATAAACGGACTTACCCCGTAGGTATCACCTTGATTTCGGAGAGGTGAAGAGGGAGAAAGAGATGGATCAGGTGAGGTCCTATTTAAAGCAATGGTTACACTGTATAAAGAGCTTTGTTCCAATATTTTTTTTCCACCATTCAAAAAAAAAGTGACACCGGCAATCACAAAAAGATTGCTGGCATGAAAGAAAATCACATTACAGAATACTATCCTAATCCTAATACTATTTTACTAGGTTATTAACCATTTGGTTAACAAAATGGCACATTTTTTGAGAATGAACTGACAGGTTTTTAAACGTTGATACATTTCTAATACTTTTTTTCCCCCAAACTCAATATATAGCAATTTGGAAGTAAGCCTTTATAGTAATGTTAATAAATGGATATCCTTCTGTGTTGTTGTAGTGGTTTCCTCTGGAAGGGGTCCCGAATGGAGAAGTTCATATGAAACTGCAGTGGCTTTCCCTCCAGACTGACCAGACCCTGCTGAAGGAGGTAGCCTCACTTTTCCTTACGTCTCTTCCATCAAACTTCACATTCACGCGTTTATACACTCCCATTAGGCTCTTATTCAACCCGGCAACCTCCCGGCCACAAGTTCACCTCCCCTGTGTGGGACCGGGTTGTAGGGCCACTGCCTAATGCTGTCTGCCCTTACTCTCTTCCAGTCTACCGATAGCTGTGCTTGCGCTATGCTTGCAGTGTATCTGGACAATGCCTCAAACATACCAGTAAGTGGTTTGACAGGTCTCATTGTTGCTAAAAACAGATGTTACCATATGTGTTGACACGTGTGCTGATGATGTTCTCGTTATGTGTCAACAGAAGGACAACAGTGAGTTCACCCACAATCAGAAACACGGGAAGCACTCAAAGGAAGCCAGGGTAAGACGGAATTCTTCTTAACCCTTGTTTAACACAAACATAATTACACCATTGGCCCAGGGGAGTAGTCCAAGGATTTGACCCAGTGACCTTCTAGTCACAAACTCCTTCTTTAGACCTAGAGGCTACCATCGCCCTAGATTTGTTCCATACGTTGCATGCTACAGTAAGGAGTATACAGTAAGGTTAGTATGGATAGTCGTTGCAGAGGGATTGTGTATACGCTGTGCAGATTTCGGACAAGACACAGACTCAGTCAAATTGCTGTCTGTTAGTGCTCCAGGTGAACTTGTCCCTCTGCATGGCTGGTATTTCCTGTTTGTCTGGTGAATGCCTGTCATTTTATGTGGGTGTGTATGTGAGATAGAGTATAGAGTTACTCCTTCACCTGAGGCTTGTTCAGGGTGAGTTTTCCACAACAAAGAAATGGGATTAGAAGTGTATAATAGGAAGTGAGCATGTGTGTGGTGAGGGACTATGTTTGTTGTGTAAAATTTGAATTATACTCCATATATTAAATCTCTATTTGTTTGTCTTCTTGGAAACAAACCTTGGTTAAATAGATTTGCTGCCATAAAGTTCAGACTAGCACAGATAAGTATTTCAACTGTCACTATAATTTCTGTGATTGACAGCTTGTCTACTCTGTCTGATGTGTACTGATGTTGTAAGCCACACCCATTAAGGCAATTTCAAGCAAATGCTAAGCATTATTTGCAAACACTATTTGACCCAGATCTGCTTGGTAAACATATCCCAGGCCTGTATGTCCTGACTTGAACTGTCTGCGGAGCCGTTCCCTCTGAATGCCCTCTGCTGGTCATTGTGTGAAAATACAGTCACAATGTGAAAAGTGTGGAAGAAAACACAGAGTCCTTTCAGGGAGAGAGAAGTTAGCAGTCTTCTTTAGGTTCTGCTATCCTGAACTCTATATTTCATCTTAGCAAAGATAGTTGAGAATGGGTTACAGGAAAATGCTTGTGTAGAAGGTCCATTCTGCACTAGAAAGTCTTCACAATCAAGGAAAAAGAGGGGAAACACCTACAGGAAGGTGGTTGTAATGCTCAGTTATTGTCAAAATCGGTCGGCTCTTCAGTAAATTTGGACTAATAATGAGTAGGCTATTGGGCATGTAATGATGTTGAAATGAGGGTCACCCATGCCCATTAGAAGCTAATCTGAGACAGACTACACCCCCTCAATAGCATCCACCTCCTTATCCTGTGATAGAAAAGGCACTTCTCTCTGCCTTGCCAACGTAAACATCTGTTTTACGTGTCCCAGATGGCTCTGGTGTGTATTAGGAGTGGAATGCGGAATCAACCTAAGCTAGAAGGCAACCGGCTGCCTGCAGGCAAACTCCCAGCATTCCAGTGTGTTGGTGGTTCCCTGTCCCACAGGCAGAAAACAAGGAGGAGTCAAGCAGCATCATAACGGCAGATGCTCTTGAATGTAAATAAATTAAATGGGACCAGCGTGACTCTCTGATATGGGAGATGAGCACTGGCTTACTTCTGCTTGCAGTTGAGAAATCAAGTGTCAAAGTGGCTGAAATAGTTACTCTACCCATCAGTACACTCGCTGACTAATATTCATCATAGTTGCTGATTTGTCTTGTGTGTCAGGCGTATTGACTCCCAGTGTCAGAAAGTATCTTTCTGGTAAATTAAAGACAATTTACATTATGTTTTCAGCTCACAAGGAGAACCGCCAATCCTAACTCATTTGTGGAATTCTCCATCGATGAACAAGTTCAGAAAAGCAAGGTACAGCTCTCACTTTATTACATATGTACACCATTTTATTTTAATTGATTAAAATATGTCAAATCTGTCAATTAATGTTCCTTTTGTTTGCTTGTCTTATTTTAGCACCAGCTATTCTCTTTGTTATTAGGAGACACTTTGCTTTAAGTTTTCAGTTCTCTTACTTTCCAAAACATTTTGTAACATTTCACTCTCTGATTAAAAAGTTTCATTCCAAAATTAGATGTCCACGGTTTGAAAAATGTAACACTTAATTTCACAAAAGTCACTATTGAAATTACTTAGGTTATTGCCTTTTTTAAGTCCTTTGTTTAAAATATAGTTACATCTCAGGGAAAGTAAATGAACTTACTATGAACAGTCTTCTGTCCAAAATTGCTAGGTTTCTGGACTGAACCCTTCTCTTCTAATTATCCCTGTCACTGTCTTCTCTCTTCGCAGGTTGTGTACGCGTCTAAAGACCCGGTGTGGGAGGAAGGCTTCACCTTCTTTGTGCATAATGTCAAGAACCAGCAGCTCAGTGTTCAGGTCTGCCACTAAACATTGTACATGCCATGCAAAAGCTCTCTCCCAGAAGAAGTGATCCATTGTTTTTTAACCATTTCCCCTGATGAAGTGTTTAAAACTGTCATAAGTCTGGGGGTCAGTCAGGGAGTTAGGTGGTCAGGGGTAGTGATTTCTACAATGGGATACAGAAAGCATGTAATAACCCCCATTTTTGCCCAGGCTAATACCTGCACATTTAGCTGTAAAGGTAGCAATAATCACAACTGAAAATTTAAAGTTGCTTTTTTTTTACCAGGCAGCATATTTGCATATTTTTTGTCTTGAATCAGACATTGGCAGAAATATTTAAGAGGAATACAGCCCCCAAGGTCATGTATTATTAGGATCAGCTTCCGCCTAGTGTCATGTACCTAAAGTCTTGTGAGTGTGCTCTGACCATTGGACGTGTCTTAAAGTCTACATTCAGAGAAGTCACTAGAGAGGCACACATCAGAGAGAGTGTTAGCCTGGTAATTAGCCATTTTCACAGCCAATCATACACTCTTTGGTCAATTCCAAGGACCCAAGGAATTTGCTCGGTCCCACGAACAGGGAAATGTTAGTGAACACGGCTAATGTTTTGCTAAAACTCCTATTCAAATATAAAAGTACAATACATAACAATGGCAGTTTTATTGTGATGAAGGCTTCAAAACATAAAGAGCACCACCATATTTTGAAATCCATTGAACTTTATTTTTTGGATCCATCCCATGAGCCAAACCTCCCCAGTCCCCAGAAAGTTTTGGTCCTGCTATGGAATGCTACACTTAAAATTTTGTCATTTGCCCATGTGAACTGTCTTTATAGCCATATGTTTTTAATGTGTTTTTATGCCTCTCATGCTCTTTGTGCCAGACAAGTATCCTCAGGGACTATAAAAGTTAATTCACTCACTATATGAAGATTTTTCTGATGTGTCTGTCTGTCTCTCTGTGCTGTCCCAGGTCAAAGAGCATGAGAAGAAGACTGTGCTGGGTGTCCTCAACCTGCCCCTGGTTCGCCTCCTCAGCACCTCCAACATGACGCTGGACCAGCGCTTCCTGCTGGAGCGCTCTGGAGCCAGCAGCCAGATCAAGATGAAGGCCACTCTCAGGGTGAGCACACACATTAATACGAACGTACATGCACATTCAGTACATAGACACTCATTTTACACACACACACACACATAAGCACACCACACACCCATACACCAGACCCGGTTACACTGCTTCCTCTTCTAACTTGCAGTTAAGTATCTGTGACATTTGCCGACATTTGCTGCATTTGCTATTCTAAACACCTGCCAGTAGGTATGTCTTTCCAGGAAAAACCCCTCTAGCGAAAAAAGAAAAGTGATGTGTTTTATGTTGCTGGAAGCAGCAGCAGTGGGTGGTTTGTTAGGAATAAATAGAAAAGCTCAGTAGTTAGCATGAGCAGCGATAGCCGGTATGGCTGAACAGACAAAGAAAAGACCAGTACCTACAGAAACTTCATCAACAGAAAATCCAAGGAAAAAGACATTACAGTGCTTGATTGCCAAATGATCTCTAGGAAGCGCAGTGCAAAAACACCACAGCAATGACCGCTTGGCACCAAAGATGTCTCCAACATAAAAAAGAAACAAAAAAAACAAGAATCTTGCTGATTACCACTTTAAGCAACATTTATCCTTATTTGAAACCAATACCTCAGTTTTTATCCTTTTTGGGTTCTGGCCCCTTTCTTCAGAAACAACTTATACAACATTAAAATTTGGTAGAGTCATAATTTTCACACTTCATATCACCTTATTGGTACAGCTCTTTTTTTCACTGTCACCGATGTCCTCAATCCCAACATAGATTCTTACCCTGGAAAAGCCCCCACCCAAGATCATCCTCGATCCTCCTCCGCAACCCAAACCACAAACACTTCAGACCAACCAAGGAAGCAGCGCCTCCGCAGCCACTCCCTCGCTCTCTACCGCCTCTTCTCCATCTCCTCCCTCCAACACCGTCCCTGCCCAAGCCTCATCTCCAATCCCGGCCGCTGATTCCACCAACGGCTTTCATGGAGACTACGCACCCCAGCGCCGCAGCTCCTTCCTGGCCTCCGAAGGCCGGCGGACACCTGCTGGCACTCCGCACATGCGTCGGTTCGACTCCCACAGCCTGCTGTCAGACAACTCCATCGCCTCGTCGCGCTTCGACCTTTCAGAGGGAACTCCCTACCCAGTGTGAGTCTTTTGCTTTATTCTATATGAGACCCTGCAGAGCTGCAGTATGAGATCTGAGAGGATTTGGAAAAAATGCTATCACTTAACAGATTTTTTTATAAGGAAAGTGGAGAAAAATGTAAAGGTGCTGGTTGCACTAAGATGAAGGTCAGTTGTAACGCAGGTGCAAGAATCAAAATATTGTAAACTAGAAAAATGGGAAAATAATTCTGTACACTGCAAATAAAAGGCTGGGACAAAAAAGTGTTTTAGTTCAGAAAAACAAATTTATTTACAATTTTTTGCATAAGTGCCCAACATATTACATATAGTTCTTTTTTCACTTGCACCTTCAAGTTAAGCACTAAATTCGTTTTTCTGAGCTAAGAAAACCTTTTTTGTCCGAGCATTGTATTTGCAGTGTGCAGAATTATTTTCCCATTTTTCTAGTTTATAAGGGAAGTTCAAGCTTCCAGCAAGATTTCATTCTAGACCAGCATGTAAAGTCATAATTATTGCATCATTTCTGGGCATCGCTGGAGGTTTTTTAACTTGCAAAATCTATGCTAAACTTAAGCTAATCTTCTGTGCTCTCCGAATTTTGATGGTTAGGCTGAAGTGTGTCCGCTCGTGTTCATTAGACCTTTAGTCAGTGTGCGTTCTAAGTGTGAGTTCTAACCTTTGTACAGCTGTTGTGTAGGTATTTTAGTAACAGTCATGTAATATTAAGTGAGACAAAAAAAGTATTTTCATCACCGAAGGGCCATCATGAACCATCAGGGGTCGTTTGGGGAGATCCAGCTGACCCTGCGCTACGCCACCCTGAGGAACAAGCTTATCATCCTGGTCAACTCCTGCAGGTACTCCAACAACATTCATCCTCCACTCCATTTGCTCAGCTCAGATCTGAATACAGGCATATTGGCACATTGGGGGTTGTAATCACATAAATATTTCTTGAATGCATTGGAATTTATATGTTAATCAACATGAAAAATCAACACTAAATATTATTTAAAATACATATAAGCAACTCTGGCGTATTTATGGTACTATCAAACGATCTAGGATATTGTTGCTGAATATTATAGTGTTTTACATCAGTATGTATACTAACCAGGAATTTTGTCAACTAAGATCCAAACACAGATTTCTGATTCAGATTTCTTCATTTGCTTCATTCTTTGTGGTTTCAATTACAACGACATTAATTATATTAGACATTAATATATGTCATTCAAAACTAACGAATCATTAAGAGAAAAACGCATAACCAGCTGCGATATATTTAAGGCGTCACCTGTGCCGGTTCCCCGCAGGAACCTGTTCCCCTGCAATGAGAACGGCTCAGATTCCTACGTCCGTCTCTACTTGCTCCCTGACCAATCCTGGAGACACCGCATGAGGACTCATGTCAAAAAGAGGACGATCAACCCTATCTTCAACGAAAAGTAAGCTCACCGGATGTCTCGGACATCACACATTTACATGTGAAAAGCAACATTTGACATTTTCATCTGTTGATTTTTCTGATTCCCGACATTTGCAAAGTTGTACTTGAGGCTTGGAGGTTGAGACTGTGTATGGCATTCCTCTCTTTCTCCCAATCCTCTTTCGTCACAGGTTTGAGGTTTCTGTGTCACTTGAAGAGGCAGAAACCAGGAAGTTGGATGTGGCGGTGAAAAACAACAGGATGTTCCACACACGGGAGAGAAAGGAGATTGGCATGGTAGGCAAGGCTGCTGCCATCTTTTTTGATTTTTGACAGAAGACCTCAACGGCTATTGGTATTTGAAATGCTTGATAATGTTACACAATATTAGACTGGTAGATATTTTACTGGTAGATATTTCACTTGGCCACTGGACTGATCGTTATGGTACTGCGTTATATACATTTTTATTTCATACATACAGTATATAGCAGAATCAATGTCTGGCTGCTGTGTCTTTGACCCTCGGATTCTGTGCCATTGGCTGCTTGCAATGTTGTCAACCTTTGATTTTAAGCTTCTACTACTGTTGCATGCATTGTACGTCGGTCTGGATAAATGCCCAAAATGCAAAATATAACTAGCAACATGCACTGTATCTGCTTCCTACTTGTTTTCTGTCCACAGGTCCTGATAGATCTTTCCCAGCTGGACCTGGCCAAAGGCGTCACAGAATGGTATGGAGCCCAGTCTTCTGCTTTTCCATGATGTGTGAACCCGGTAGCATGGGTTCATGTTTGTAGTGCGAGGGTGTAGATGCGGACCTTATAGTGAAACAGTAGTTGCAAATGATTCTTGGTGTTTTATTCTGCATAGCATACCAGATGAGTTGGTGTATCGCATCAGAACAAGTCAGATAGTGTCAGGTCAGTTGTCAATGATGGAACTAAGTATATTACAGTATCATTACTTAGTTTCCTATAGCAAACCCTACCCAATCGGGTTCTCCAAGCAGGTTAAAACAAATGTCAGGAATTATTTGCAACTACTATTTGACCCAAGTCTCATCTGTGGGCATAGATCTTTAAAATAAGTCTGGACAATAATGAATGATTGGAGTAGAAATTTGTTCAAGCATAACTGTATCAATATTCCAAATCTCTCTCCTCTCAAGGTATGAGCTCACACTACCTGGGCTGAAGAAATCCAACTAGCAGGTGGAGCTATAAAAAGTCTGTTTGCAGCAAGATAGAGAGCTGCTCCTCGGATGCTGCAGTGCAAAATGCAGGTGTAATAAAAGCTCGGAGAGCTACATATTTCTTTGTCTCTTCATCATCATAGACCAGAGTTAGGTGTTCCAAAAGCTTTGTCCAGTTGACTTGCCAGTTAACAAATGCTGCTTTTGCTTTTGTAAAACCCGGCTCAGATGCCTGATGTTGTTAGGTGGTACGGTCATAGGGGGTATGTTCACAAGCACACAGTATTCCAAACAATACCTCTGCTTCAGGTCTTATTTGGGATAAACTGTTGAAGTGCATCTTTTATATCCCATTCACAGATATCCAAGTATACATGATTAAACAAAATATAGTACACTGTAAATATGGTGCCATATAATTCAGCATCCCAGATAATGTTGGCGTAACCCATTTATCATATATACTGTATATATATTCAACAATATGGAAAGGAGCTTGAGTTATTTGGGTTATTGTGAGTGGGATGTTTACACACACAAACTCAAAAACAAAGTATCCTGAATAATAATGATAATGGTGCGCATGTAAACACACTGACTGACCTCACTGCTAACATGGTTTCAATACAATTGGAGGGAAATTGTCAGTATCCTAAACTGCTAAACATTTATTTGTCACAGAAAAAAAGAAAGTCATTCATCAGTGTTTTTCTAAGAAACAGGTGAAAGTCTATATTTTAGATATTATTTATTCTTTTTTTTAAGAGAGGCCTGGGTTTTGTTATTTTGATTTTTTTTCTGAACCAAAGTTTTCCTTTGTGTTTGTATATAAATAGTTGTATTGATTGTTTTTTTTGAAACCCTTATGTAATGAGGCAAGCCGATTTAGAGCCAAGTCTGATTTACAGCAACAACCTGAGGGACTAATTGCTGGGGGAGGAAGGGATACACACTCTGACACACACACATACACACACACATTCACACTTGGGAGATGCCCAGTACAACCACAGTCTTGTAGTGCTGGCAGCTGAGCAGCTCAGGGAGCCCCGACCACAGTTAGGAAGGAAGGGCATGTCTTGTTCACTTCACCCTCTCAGATTTTCCCACCTGGTCAGGATTGGGACTAGTGACCTTCTAGAAACATGCCCAGTTTGATTTTTTTAAGTCTCTTCACACAACCACTTTGCGTGGATAATGTCCACCTTTTTTGCACAGAACTCTGTATTTTCCCATATAACCAACATGGATAAATGTTAACTTTTCTAAGCCAAAATAACCATGTCTAATTTTGAAACCGAGCAAAGCAAGTTTTCAATATGAACATAGCGGTCTACATTTAGTATAGGATTTGAACTTGAAAGATTATATCAATTCATTAAGACGTGGGAAAAATGCTCTCATGTTCACAAATTGTTAAATTCACCTGCACTCTGCAACACATTTTGCTGTATGTAGACTGTTATACTCATTATGGCATGATGGCATCCACTCCACATCTACTCTAAATATCTTATTAAATCATGACACATCTATTGCATCAGTTTAGAGGTTAAAATGTTTGTTCATCGCTGCCTTAACAAATTAAGTTAAGTCAAGAATTAGGTCTTGACTAACCATGAGCGGTTTCTCTGTTCTCTGTTTAAATGAGGTTGTTCACAGGGTAGAGAATAAAATATTTCCAGTTCAGGTACACTACCAGTCAAGTTTGGACACACACATTTTTCTTTATTTTTACTATTTTTCACATTTTAGAATAATAGTAAAGACATCAAAACTATGAACACAAATGGAATTATGCAGTGACCAAAGAAGTGTTTAACAAATCAAAACTATCTTATATTGTAGATTCTTTAAAGTAGCCACCCTTTGCCTTGATGGAAAGGCAAAGGCTTTGGAAAGAAATTCATACATAGGCATCAACTTCACTATTTGTCTAAAAAACAGATTTCAAGCATTTAAGCATAAGCCTTTAGATCAAAATGGCTTTAAGAGAATGAAAAAAATAGTAGGCCTACATTCAACCAGGTGTGTCCAAACTTTTGACTGGTACTGTATCTTCTGGAGTTGCTGTAGCCTAATCAGTTCTGAATGACTGTGAACAAATGCAAAAAAGTTGTTGTTTGCTGTAAACCTTTTTGTGGCATGACAAATAAAGTTTTGTTTTGCACCCATAATGGTCTCAGTTGGTTATTTCATTGTTCCAGGTGGGCTGCCGTTAAAGAGTCTGATTCTGATTGGCAGAGACACGTTCAAACAAGTTGTAAATACCCGATGAAAGGACACCTGTGATTTAAATACTATTGCACTGACCGAAAATCTTACTGGTACGATTGAAAATAGAAGTTTACATTTGTCTTTCTATTACAAGAGTGTCATTATCGACGTTTTATGAATGCAGTAAGGCAATTAGTGATTTCACAGCAGCTCATAGGTACGGCTTCTTGCAGCAGCTTATCGATATTTCTTAATATACCTTTTTTTACTGCTTATACCAACCGCAAGAATGTCGTTTGCTCTGACCCCATTCCTATTATTTTGGAAAGCAAAGCACTTTAATTGCTACATTATGTTACTTTAATTTGAAAACCACAGTGGAATCGAGTGGATGGGGCGGGGAGGCAGCTGTTGTCCCTAGCAACCGTCCTAGCAACGACACGCCGGTTTCGTTGAGCAACCAGATAACTTTGCCTCTCACGGATAAACAGCGGTTTCAACTTTATTGAAGAAGTTACATTAACGAAAAATTATAGTGGAGAGCGGACACAACGACTAGGCCACCTGTTGTCTACTGTTAACGTTGCGGCTGCTTATAAATCATAAGGAGGACATATAAACCTGCAACCGCCTACTGGTAGCTGAACGCAGGTTGTCGGTTAATTTGAAGCTAACGTTAGCATGCGTCACTCGCCACCCTACAGAATTCCTTTGGTTTAAGCTAGCTAGCAATATAGCTAAGCTAAGTGCATCAACATGGACACCAAGGTAAGTCCTGACTAGGTTAACCTATCTATGATAAACATGGGTCTAAATAGGCTTAATTAGTATCTCTGACACACACAATCTATTGTCAAATATGGAAATGCCCTAATGATAAGATTCCTGAAAGTCCAGCATGCATCCTACCACAACCTCCACAGGTATATACAACAATGCCAAGGGTAGAAAATAAACACCCTCCACCAGCCAAACGGTAGTAAACATTGACTGCCTGTAACCTGATTCCAAGGCCATTTTCTAAAAAGCATATTTGACTACTTGTAAAATACTGTAACTAACAGGTGACTTGGAATCCAGCAGCCACTGTGATGAAAAAGTTTGTTTCCTGCCAGGATTACATATACCTTGGCATTTTGTAAGTCATGTGTAGCCCCCCCCAAACAATGTTATTTAATGAAAACAGTGCCTTACAAAACTAATGGTCACCTTTGAATCTCAAGGGACACAGCAAAAAACCCACGTGGCTGGACACACAATCTACATTTATGCTGCATTCCCCAGTCAAATGGAAGCCACAGGGATTTGGAGCAGCAGTGAAAAGTGAGTTTAATGTTCCATGTTGTCCTGTGTCATATTATTCATGCATATTTGACAAATATACCTGCCATAAAAACTTACTTAAGCTTTTGAATAAAAAAATATTGGTTAACCATCAACTGTGTTCTCACACACTTTCAACTATTAATGACAAAGAAATACACATTCTTTTATTTTGATTTGGCAATCATTCACTCAAGCAAAAACAATGGTTTTCTCTTTGCATTTGAACTATTAACCCCTGTGTGCACTGCAGGAGATGTGCTGGGTGGAGGGTCAGGTGGTAGACCAAGTGAAAGTCAGGGCAGAAGTCTGGAGGCGTCCCATAGCAAAGAGGCAGGGCAGACCAAGCTCCGCAGCAGCACCCACACAAAACCCAAGAAAGACCGCCAGGACTTCCGCAGTGCCCTGGTCAGCGTCATCCTGTGAGTTACCGTGTTTCATACATTAACCAGTCTATCTGCAAATAAATTCATCCATCTGCAATGTCATTTCCATCCATCTATCCATACGTACATGAGTGTTTCCTCTTTATTTATTAAACCGTGGTTTGGCAACATGGCAAGAAAATTACCACCACTGCAAGAGAAAATGTGAAATAACAATATAATTTTGCCTGATTTCCTTCTTAAACATAACGTAGTCCTAATGTTTAGAATCGTTTTATTTGTTATGATAAAGTATCCAGAGAAATACGTTTCACTCTAACCGTAACTGGGACCAAAACTAAAAACATCCTCACCACTGCTACATTAAACTACTGAGTAAACATTGCACATACATATATCTTTCCAGACACAAATACCATTCCTTGTGACTCTCGTTTGGCTAACTTTTCTGAACTTTTTAGGCAGCAGGAGCAGAGTGCTGACAAGGCCATTGATGAGGACAGTGACTCTCCTACATATGGTTCTCCTGAAGCTACAGAAAAGGATATTCTGGTGAAATGCAATATACACTTATATATATATATATATATTATATGTATATTATATATACATTATTTCCCAGACCCTCTCTTGTTAGTTCTATGTTCTAATGACCCTTATTATATTCTATCCAGTGAAGGTTGAGTACGCATCATTCCTTGACATAATGTGCTAAAGACACTTGATATGCCAGTCTTTTAAACATTGTTTTGTTTTGTTTTGTTGGTTTCCAGTAGTTGCAGTTGCTATGTATGTTTCTAGTACAACGCAAGCAGTTTCTTCCATAATCTGTGATGTATTTTAAATTCTTGCCTGTACTATGGCCTAACAAGAAAACAGCATACATGGTTTTTGCATTTTTTTTGTTTTTTATATATGCAGTTGAACAATTGACACACAGAACACACTCCCCAAATAGAACTTTATCTCAGGTACAGGGTAGAAACTGAAGCCAACAATGAACAAAGGAAAAAGAGTACCTCTACACTGAATTCAGCTCAGGCATTATAGTCCAATGTCTGTTTAAAATGGTGTTATCACTGCTGAGAGTGATTTTGTGCTATTCTGTCCTGTCAGAAATATTCCTACTACATCCGTAATGGCATTGACACGGAGCATGTGGCCCCTATGGAGGACTCGTGTCTGGAGAATGTTCTGAAACTGGTCCCCTCCCACCTGAAGAACCAGGCCAGGACAATCGAGCTGCTGTCTGATGAGATGAAGGAGGACTACTTGTTCAGTGTCAAGAAGGCTATTGGTGTTTATTTATTCACTTTGGCTTACAGACATGGGCTTTTATCACATGTAGGCTTATGACCTACATGCATGTGTAGGGCCTAGTGGCTACATATTTACCTTATCAAACACCGCAGTCAGGATGAGAAACTGCATTTTTGTTCTACCTGCTAAAGTGACAGGTGAATCCAAAAATTTCACATGCCGCTCTGAATTTTTACCAGGTGAAATGGGTGTTTGAAAACAGTAGATTTTCCATAGACTTGAAATACGCCTAGCAAGTGGTGGGGGGAATTGACAACTTACTATAATTTATGAAATAGTTTGCATATGTATTCCAGGTTTTCAGAGTATAGGTGTCACAAATCATAAAAAATTACACATTCTTGCTACTTTCGTTTTGGTCAAAAGACCTTCCGGGCTTTTTCAAAAAGCAAGAATACCAGTGTGCTTGAGTAATTTTTGATGGAATTCACAACAAACCATTCTCCCTCACTGATAACTGGATAATTGGTAATTAATAGGAAGGACGCAATTAAGTGACACACATTTTTTTTTTGTGTTTGCAGTGGATTTTGTGTTAAGAGACCCAAGAGAAAGTGACAAAGGCAAGGTGAAAGATCTGCCCCCTCACAGAGCTGAGTAAGTCGATGGGATTTGAGGAAGGATGTTGCGTGTTAATCTTGTGTGAAGTATGCTTCCATCCTTCCTATGAATCTATGACCAGACCACATTGACCACCATGCAATATTTTGGAACCAGGGTCACAAATTCAGGGTCAATAGTCCAGATTGCTTATCCCGAATCATTAATGTTATTTATTCTAAAAGGAAAAACTTACTCTTGATCAGCACTGAGAGACAGGGAGCCTTTATTTCTTTATACATTTAAAATTGTGTTTTTTAAATTATTTTATGGCATTTTTTTGCCTTTATTAGATAGTTCAAAGTAGAGAGAGACAGGAAAGATTGGGAGAGAAAGAGATGGGCAACCTTTATAATTATGAGCCAATATCTTTCACTGTCAGAATGGAGGTGGTGCCAAAACCATGGCACAAGTCCTTTGTCCATGCCCAGAGGAGGATGAGAGATAACCTTCACGCTATCAACCCGACTATGCTGCAGGTTCTGGACCTCTGGCATGTCTCTTTCAAGTAAGTATGCCATAATATATTGCTACTTTTGGTAAAAACCATGTAACTACAACTTTGGTACGATGACAATTATTGTAGACCCAGATCTGCATGTCATCTCACCCTCCTGGATGATCTCCCTGCAGGAAGCTGCGTCTGATAGATGTGGAGGAGTTCCACAGCAGAGAGGAGTCCATGGAGCTCTCTGTTTTCCAGAAAATTGTCACCAGACATATCGATTGTGCCAGAGGCATCCTCCTCAAAAAGTAAGTCCAGGATATCAGTCAAAGGGTGATTCCGATTATTTTCAACCTGCACCTTATCTTCCTCATTTTTGCCTTCGTGATGGTTGATTGTATTCAAAGTTTTGTCACTTACTTCACTGTAGCTTTATGTCGTTTAATTTCGCCATGAGTGCTGCTCTCCAATACACACTGAAGGGCCAAAGCAAGCTCCAACAGCTGAACTCAAAAAGTGATTAAGATACATCAACAACACAATAACACTTTAACACCTTTGATGAGGGACAAAAGTTACCTTTAACAACTGCATTGGAGGTGCCCAGTCCCCAGTCCCAAACTTTGGAGAAACTTCAAATCAATAACCGTGCCCAACATACAGTAAAAAAACAACAACAAATATCTCAATTTGGAACAAGACTTTTAATCTGTAATATCCTGTTTATTCACGTATATAGCTCAATTAACCCACAGGGACATTAACTTCTATCTAACTATCTTAATTGCAATATGAGCTAGTATCCAGGATACTGTGTGCTTGTGAACGCCCTCACTGACTTTAGCTCCTCTCTTCCCCAGATGGTTTCCTGAGGTGCAGAACATTTACTACCAGGGGAACAAGCGCAAGCTGGTGCCCAGCAACAGTAACATGACCAAGCTACAGTCCTTCTTCAACTGTGTGGCCGCCCTGATGACCTCACAGCTGCAGAGCCTGGCACTGGACTCCATGAGGGACTACACACATCTCATCTCCCAAGATCCTGTAGGAAAAACACATTTTAAGATACTTGATACTTGTTTTTACTCTGTCTGTGCACCAGCCCACCTTTGCAACCTTGAAACATAGTACTATGAAACAAAAAAACAGAATTGGACTAATAAAAAGCCATTTCAATAAATTCTGGATTTTGATGGGCTGGTGGACTTGGATTTGAAGTTGCACTCTTCTTACCGCCTTGTTTTGGTTTGTACCCCACCACCCTAGCTGTCTGTGCGAGCCTATGAGCACCCAGGCTTTGTGCTACATCTGATCCTGGAGGACAGGGAGATCAAGTTTGAGCCTGGCTTCAAGTTGGTCGAGATCACCCTCCTTAACGCCTACGACTTCATGCTCAGGTCTATCAGCGTTGTGCCTCGTGTGGAAACCAAACTTTACTCTGAATGGGTAAGAACAGAAAAGTGTGTGTGTGTGTGTGTGTGTGTGTTTATATGCATGTGTGCCTTATGTCACAATTTCCCCATAGGGATTGTTAAAGTGTCATCTTCATCGTACCTATGAAAGCTTGTTGGCTCTAACTGGGAGATAGTGATGGCCATATTTAGTTATGTATTTTACAGAAGTGCGGAAAAAAAGACTAGTGCACCTCACTTCACCTCAGTTCTAACAGCAATGTACCAGTACCACCTTTTCACTGCCAATACTGATTCCCTAAATTTTAAGTATCAGTTAAACTAGGTTCTCAACTGATCGCAGATCCATTGCTTTTATAGAGCAGAAGCAGAAGTCTTAGGCTACAATTACTTTGAGGTCATATGACTACAAGGGTTGAAATATAATTAATTTTCTCTGTTAGAAGGATGTTATGTCTTCATATGTGTGAGAAGGCAGAAAATCAGGTTGCTTTGTTTTTATTTCTGACATGTTTATTTCTGACATCTGATACCATTATTGGTGTTGGTGCATTCCTATTTGTTAAACGCATTCTCTACCATCTAAATTTTGGCTGTGGCTGGTAAGTTTGTCTACCAATAATGTTGTTCGGAGGTCCTATTCTATATTTAAAAATCCTACTCGTAAATCATGGAATCCAGTGAACACAAAATTTAGTTTCCTGCCCTGCTGTCTACCCTACTTCACGCCTCCCCAGCTGGGCACCCAGTCTGGGGTCACCCTGAAGCCCATCATCATGCCAGAGATCCTGCAGGCCCAGCAGGAGGAGGTGCGCAGGGTGATCTGGGCCGAGAGTCTCAGGCCCACGGAGCATGTGCGCCTGTACGATAAGTACGCCACACTGGTGTCCAAGCAGGCGGAGGAAGATGTGGATCAGTTTCTCCGTGAGCAGCACTCCTTCCAGGAGATCATGGTAGAGGTGATTCGCTACCAGCAGCTGGCTGACCAGATCCAGTACACCTCATGCAAGGTACTTGATCAGCATGGTGGAACTCACCAACAAACTATAATCTGATGCAGTCCCTGGCCCAAAAGTTGCATTCACATTTACATTTTAGGCATCTAGCTGATGCTGATATAAGTCTACTATTAACCATACTATAGATATACCACTGGACATGTGTTAAATTATGTTAATGGTGAAACTGAACATATTTTGGGCTTCAGGTGGTGCGTCTTGGCATGTTTGAGGTCCACTCCCATGAGCTGATCTGCTCTCTCGCCAAGCGTGCCGAGGGGCTACGTCAAAAGCTGGTCACACGAACGCTGCAGGACCATCAGGAAATCAACAAGAAGTGAGTCGGTTCACTATTTTTCCAATATATCCAATATCCAGTATATCCTCCACCCAACAAGCCCCTCCACTTCCGTGCAACTTCATTTCAAACTTCATTTCCAAGTTATCTTCTTAAGAAATGTCTAACAGGGATAAACATAATTTTCTCCTTCACATATTCCTCTCAGGTGTGCATAGGGAAGCTTCTTCACTTTCAACCAATATCAAACTGCGCTTAGACCTTAGTTGGCCTCACTCTGTAGTCTCAAAATAAACATTCTTTTGAGACATTTCCACAGGGAATGCAGCACTCCCTTTTCTGTTTTAAATCCAACGTTAGCTGCAGTATTGACCTAGATCCCAATACTGTTTCTTAGGTCCCTGTTGTGCAATAATAAGAACATGAGTCCAAGTCCTTCTCAAGCCGTCACACCCTTTGCCCATGACACTGAACTCTAATATTCTCTCACTCACAGGCTCTGTGATGAATTTGAGAGGATTGCTGAGAAGGCACTGAGCATGCCGCCCGACACGCAGAAACTGATGGAGCTCAAGGTACTAACTCCCTTCTCGTCACGCCGGCCGGCTTGGTGCGACGTGCTGTGTATAACTAATTGTCCCTCACACCTCAGACCAAAGCAGTTGGAGGTGGGATTAGATGGACTTGAAGGGCCATTATGACTTAATGTTGAAACTGTTTGGCTCCTCATGGGTCCCCTGTGTCTGGGTGATGTGCTCTTTAATTGAGTCCCTCAAGTTTTCAGTCTAGACATGCTTTATTTCACTGTCTACAACATATGTAATGACTGGCTCCAATTTGATGTACACTGTGGAGTAGCTTAATACCATCACACTTAAACAGACTTGAGTCAATTAGTTATATAATGTAATAATATACTAATATATAATATAAAATAGTAAATAATTATTTGTGTTTGTTTTAACTTATTTGGGGTAGCAGACAGGTTGGGTTTACAACATCTGAACAGTTCAGATTGTTTCAGGTCACATTGTCAGTCTAAGAAAAGTACACTATATTGACTTTAAGGAACTTTCCAGTGACTCAGACTCTAAACTTTCTGGTGCCTTTTGCATTTTGCTTTTCTCTACTCACCACCCATATGACATCTAAGGCTAAACCAAACCATACCACTATTTGTTCCAGATCTATGTGTCAGTAATAGCCAAAGCATCATTATAGATGGGAACAGTTTTGCCAAACATAAAATGCTCGCTATCATTTTTCAGTTAGTTTCACGAAAGGCATTCTCACATACCAGGAATATATTGAATCTATTCGGTCAGCATAGCAATGTGGATATGGACCATTTGAGACTTCGGTATATTTTAAAGTTAACACCAGCTTTTGTAGGTTCATGGAAGTCATTCCACTTTCAAGTTTTCTGTTCCTTGCATTTTCCTTATCTCCTGTCCAGTGCCTCCCTAATAATTTTCGTAGCATTTCTCAGTTTGGATTAGTTTTGGTCTTGGTTCTAATGTCTGTTCCAGTTTTGGTCCTCATTTTGTTTCTAGGACAGGTTGTACAGTAGCAATAATTGAATACTTTATTTATTAATTATGCCATGGATTCTAAACTTTTCTTGCATATGTTTTGGGCCTTATTTCCCCCCAAAACATAAGCAAGAAAAGTTTATAATCCATGGCATAATTTGTTTTCCTTTATCAATGGTGGCAATTTTCTCACTGTGGTGACGCTACCACTGCTGAATGATTAAAAAGGAAGCACTACATCTGTCTATCTTTTTGCCCTCCACCCCCATCCAGGCCTATGTAGACAAGGTTGAGAGAACAGAGATACCTCTGCTGGAGCAGAGACTGGCCGACTCCATCACACTTCTGTGTTTCCTGATAGACTACGTCACCCTGTCACCGACGGACATGGAGCTCAACAGGCAGACCTACCAGTGGCAAGCGCGTATGCCCTCCATCTTTGAGGAACACCGACAGATCATCAAGGACAAGACAGAGCAGTACCAGAGTGGCCTCAAGGTCTGTTAGTCGGTTGGTCTGTCTGTCTGTCTATCTATCTATCTATCTATCTATCTATCTATCTGTCTAGCTGTCTATCTGTCTATCTGTCTATGGATGTTTTAAATTAAACAACAAACCAACTAAATAGCTATGTCAGGTTGAAGTGAATGGAGATACTAACACGGTTTGTTAGTAAACAATGTGTGCATGTCCGTGTGTGTGTGTTCATTTCAGTTGCGCTGTGCGCGCTTTGTGGAGGAGCTGGAGAGCTACAGCATGCAGGTGGAGGAGTTTACCACCTTTGGAGACCTGACGGATCTCAGCAAGTACTTGAGGAAAGCCCAGGCCCTCAGTGCCAAACTGGAGTTAGCCATGGAAAAGGTACAGCAGGACTTCTAGGCTTACCAGTGGAAAAAAAAACAGGTTGTAGCATTTTGGAGCTCAGTTAGAGTCAAAGTCTCAGGATACAACCAACTCTGAATCAGGAGCAACAGTTCAGTCAATAAAGAACCATGGAGACCGACAATAGGTCAATATTGGAGTTTACTCAATAAAATGTGTGCAACATGGGCACAACAGAATGCAAAAACTCTACAGATCAACCTGACTGTTTGTATAGGGGACTCCTGACTTGTGGTTGAGGTTTTGAATGATATGAATGAATAGTTCTAAGTTTTGTATATTAAGATACCAATTACAGACAGGTATGATGTATATGAGACTAAGTATATTTCTACTGAGGCCCAGACCATGATCAAACATGATATTCTTTGGGTAAATTACTGCATTGGCTGCTTTTTTTTTCTCATCTCTGACCGTATCAGTACAACCTGGGCATGTAGGATGGCTGTCTGCAGTATGATTCAAGGCTAACTGGAGTCTGTGACTTTGACAAAACTGCAAGTGTATTTGATGTGGGACTTGGCAAATGCCTTCACCAACTTCTCTGTTATTTATGCTGTCAAATATTTAACCTTTAGAGGGCAGTATCGGCTGTAGAATAACTCAATTGGCTACTGGTGTAATAATAGACACTAATGTGGCGTTGGTAGGTTATCCTTGTCCATTCTTGGTGTTTTGTTTGCCTCGGATATGTTCACTCTTTCTCTCTTTCTTCCTCTCTTTCATTCTCTCCTTCGTTCTTTCGTTTAATCTTTTTTTCTTTCTTTATTCCCTCCACCCCTTCCCTCCGTCTGGAAAGATTGATGGCTTTAACCAAGAGGAGGACGCCTTCGGCTGGCCTGTGTCCCAGTACCCGCAGCGCAAGAAGGTCCAGGATAAGCTCATGCCCTTCCTACGCCTCTACGAGACGGCCTCTGACTTCCAGAACCAGCACCAGCAGTGGGTCCATGGGCCGCTGTCTGATGTCAACCCAGACAAGGTACCAGCAGCAGGCCATAACTTTGTTACATGCTGATACAGGAGGGTAGACAAAAATAACAGAAACACCAAACATATGAATATCTAGCACCTAATAATGAGCAAGGACACCCTTTGCCTTCAGAATAGCTTTAGTCCTCCTTGGAATTCTGTAATACATGACCTGAACTGTGAGTAGTGGGATGTCGTTTGGATGTGAATGTTGATTCTTTGGACTCTGTGCTCCTCTGCACTTCCCATACAGGTTCAATTATGTTTAGATCTGGTGACTGGGGAGCCCATGGAAGCCATTTGACATTTCCCTGGCATTCATGAAACCACTCTTGAATTTGTTTAGCAGGGTGTATGGGGGTGTTATCATCTTGGAATATTGGAATGCCAGGAGGAACTGTGGGTTGAACCATTGGGTGCAACTGGTCCTGTAAAATTACCTCATATTCCTTAGCCATTATATGATCTTTCAGACTAATCATCGGGCCTATTGTCAGTATATACAGATGCAACACAATATTATACATGCAACACAATGTTTAACAGTTTGGAAAAAGGGAGACCACTTTTAAAGTTGACGCCTACTGCTAATTGGCATTCAGCTTTACATGACTTGCTTGTGTAACTGCGTTTGAAATTGTGTTTTAGTTATTTCAAAGTTAAAGTCCTTTTTCATGTGGTGTTTCCTTTATTCTGGCTATTCCCCTGTATGTATTTGAGTTTTATTTCTTTTTGCACTTTTAACAGGCTCATCACAAAGTACTTTGTAGTCCAACAAAGGACATGAATATAAAAACAAGAAAGAACAAATACATTATATATTACAGGTTGACTGATAGTAACCAAAAAAGGATTTTCATTAAAATATCACTCTTGATTCAGTTGAGAAAATTACCATTGGTGCTACATTCAGTAACTAACATGAGCTACTTTCTATTGGCATATTTCATTTTTTTCCCTCCCTGCTGCTTCTGATGCATATATGTATGGCAAATTGAGTCTGAGAACTTCATATTTAGCAAAATGAAAGCATAAGTTATGGTTTATAACATTATTTCTGGCCTCTCTGTAATGCTAATCCCATCCGTGTAGGTAGAGGGGGATGTTGGGAACTACTGGCGCGCTCTCTACAAGCTGGAGAAAGGCTTCGCAGACACACCCAAAGCCCTGAACATAGCCACCAGCGTGAAGGCTGAGGTGGAGTCCTTCAAAGAGAATATCCCTCTGGTGCAGGTAAGACTCAAGAGCTGAATCAGCCAAACTGGATAGGCAGAACATTCACATTTTACTCACAGTTTGGTTATCATTGTGTTATTGTCTTCAATAATTTGGATCAGGTCAAACATTTTTGGGAACCGATTTGAAAATCAAAGTCAAAATCACTAGTCTATCACTTTGTTATTTCACGCTACTAAATCATCATTTAAATTGAAATGCCTTTCACCAACATATTTTAATAAATTTTTTATCAGTTAATGTACTCCCTCCCTTGTAGGTGCTGTGTAACCCGGGCCTGCGCGACCGCCACTGGGACTCCATGTCGGCGGTAGCCGGCTTCTCCCTGCAGCCGGCCGATGACCAGGCCTGCGTGGCTCACTTCCTGCCCCTGCACCTGGAACAGCACCTGGGCAGCTTTGAGGGCATCAGTGAGGCGGCCAGCAAGGAGTACTCCCTGGAGAAGGCCATGGAGAAAATGGCCGGTGAGTGGGGCGACATGGAGTTTAGCCTGTTGCCCTACCGAGAGACGGGCACCTCCATCCTGTCATCTGTGGATGAGGTGCAGATGCTGCTGGACGATCACATCATCAAGACGCAAACCATGAGGGGCTCGCCCTTCATTAAGCCTTTCGAGGTAGAAATACGGTAAGAGATCTAGACAAAAAATGAAATGCTTGAGCGTAGTTGTAGCTTTGCTGCTTGTAAGTAAGTACACTTTTTAGGGCTACTTTCAGCTGTTCGAGTTTAACAAGGATGCTTTTAGTCAACATAATTTGACCTAGAGAGCATATATTTGTCACAGAGGTATATGCGAAGAAACAAATTCCTTATTTTACTGTGTGCAACATCGCCTGCCCTAAAAGACATTTTGTTCTAAAAAATCCCACTCCTGTTCATGTGTTGTCATTTTCTCCTCCAGGGAGTGGGAGGGCAAGTTGCTGCTCCTCCAAGAGATCCTGGATGAGTGGCTGAAGGTGCAGTCCACCTGGCTGTACTTGGAGCCCATCTTCAGCTCCCCAGACATCATGACTCAGATGCCCGAGGAGGGACGCCGATTCACCACCGTTGACAAGACCTGGAGGGACACCATGAAGCAAGTCTCCCTGGTAAGTATCTTTTCTTTTGTTAACTATTTGTTAGGGCAACAGAGTGGTGTAGTGTCAGGGTGGTGTAAGCATCTACCTTTGCTGAGGTGTCCTTGGGCAAGACACTGAATCCCTACCAACTCTGGGGGCACAGTTTTGCAGCTGACCTGCCCTTTGACCTCCCTGTGGAGGGGTCAAGTGAAAAGATGACCAAGACAACCAAGATGAGAGTAGCACATTTAGTTACAGACAGAACAATAATACGTTTTATTATAATTATAAGTAATTGATAATCTCAGAAAAAAATGAGAGCGAGAGAATGGAAAGAGAGCCCATCGGCAGTGTAGGTTGACTACACAAAGAAATAGGTTAATGAAAGAAAGCTGTCTGGTTAAATAACATTTTTTGATAACGCAATTGGAAAGCAAAGGGAAATACAAATTTAATCTGGGAGAATTTTGCAAAGTTGACAGGCAAAGATCACGGTAATACATCAAAACATGTAGAAATACATGGCAGTCTATTAAAAGATGCAGCTGAAACAGCAAATGCTTTTAATTTCTATTTTGCTGATTCGGTCAAAGCACTGGCACTGAGTAACACCACTGGTTCGTTAAACTCAGTACAAATACATGAAACACAGCATGACTTCTGTTTGAGAGAGCTTTCTGAATGCCCCAGTACCAAGATGATTAATGCCAGGCAACCCAATATGTTAAAGTCAGGTAACCCAATAGGCGTGAGTAACTGCAGGCCCATCAGCATACTACCAATTATCAATTGGTAGTATGCTGTCAAAGGTTTCTGAGACATGTGTTGGAGAACAACTGCTCATCACAACAGCAGCGGCTTAAAATGGACATGGAGGGTGTTGTTGGGGCTGTATTTCTACACCTGAGGAATCAATTTAACACCGTTAACCATGAAGTCATCCTCACAAAATTGTTTAACTTCGATAACAAACGAGTTCAGCTTCTCCCATGTTGCCTTAAAATGGATTAAGTCTTATCAGCCACCCTTATCTGTAACGTAGGTTACAGATAAGGGCTCTATCATGGGTCTATCATGGGACCTGTTCAGCCTATATATAAATGATTATATAAATGATTTTCAGGGTGACTTCAGGGTTCTGAAGTCCAAATGTACTCTGATGATACTGTCATTTATGTCATTTATTGTCATTTTTCTGTTTTATGTAGTGGTTCTGCATGTTTTGTCTACTTGTTGCTCTGTAGTCTGCTTACGTGTTATTTTGTTCCATGTTTAGATGCTTCAATGTAATTTTATATCTGATCTGTCTGTCTACTTCAGTGTATCTACAGCTAAGTTTTGTCTGCATAGCTCCAGGCTACTTGGTGTGATATCTGTGTAGTGCAACAGGGTTGAGTGATAATGTACAGTACATTATCCTGTCAAAGTAAAGTAAATAGAAGTAGCTACAGTCCCTGCTATCTCCATTCTCACCTAAAACATGCAGTTTCATAATAGAAGTACTTCAAAAGCACAGAACATGCTGCATTTGTGGGCAAAAAAGTGTGTGTGTGTGTGTGTGTGTGCGTGCGTGCGTGCGTGCGTGCGTGCGTGTGTGTGTGTGTGTGTGTGTGTGTGTGTATGTGTCTGTGTGTGAGTGATTTGGAGGTGTGTGTGCTTATTAAAACATAGGGTTGCCCATGATAACCAGACCTTACATTTTATCCATCACACAGCTGTACTTTCTATGATGGCTCAAACCTTAACAGGTGGGGCCACACGCACGCATGCACACACACACACACACACACACACCAAAGCTGTCATAGTAAACTTAAAACTAAAACTTAAAACTAAAATAGTAGACTTTGTGAAAACACTAACACTGAACTAAAACTATACTAACTAAGTTAAATATAAATAAATATAAATATATAATAAATATATGTTAAATGTTTTTAGTTTCTGTCTTTTTGTTTATGTGCAGGGCAAAAAGGAGAATGGTGAATGGTGGAGAACTTTTGGCTATTTTTGCTGAACGCTGACTAGGACACAATATAGCACTATCCTGCAGACCGACTTGTTAGGCCCCCATTAGCAGCGCTTGCTCTCAGAGAAAGTGCCAGCGTTGCCAATGCCATCACCGTTATTCATGTCGAAAGTACTTGGGAGAAAACACCTGAGTCCCGTGTGGGATTATTTTGAGATAAATGGTCAGAATTCAGATTGCTGTAGAAACCAAGTGGTCCTAACTTTAAGTTAATTGAGGATGTATTGAAAAATGTATGTCAATTAATGTATATATGTATATATATACATATATTTATTGTTTGTATTACACAGTACGTGTTGCAAACATATACAAAACACCTGTTCTGAACTTACGTCATTATACTTAAAAGATACCACCCCTACCAAAAAGACTAACTAAAACTAAATAAGAACTAAACTAACGTTAAACATTTGCAAAAAGCCTCAAACCCACACAGAAAACTAACTACTATAACTAAATAACTATTGAAATACAAATTTAAAACTAGAAAAAAATAAAACCTAGTGAAAAATCCTATAAAACTATAATAACCATGACACACACACACACACACACACATACAGAGAAAGAGATTGAGAGTGACAACAAAAAAGAGGGTGAGATGCAGAACAGATCAAGAGACACAGAGAGATGGAGAGGGAGAGAAGTACAGAGGCAGAAATAGACAAGACAGAGCAGAGAGAAAAGAGAGAGAGACAGTAAGAGAAAGACAGAGGAGAGAGAAAGAGAGAGAGCAAGACAGAAACAACAAAACAGCGGGCAAGAACGCGAGTGTTCCACCAGCACCCCCAAAGACTTTCCAAAGGGTAATTGGCGTCCTCAGTAGACCTGAAATGAGACACATCAATATCAGGCAGTGTCCTCCAGAAAGCCTGGCCTGACTGCACCATCAAATAGAAATTATGGATTTTGTCTGGAAGGAGCAGGGCCGTGCCGAGCCACAAAGAAAATGAGGTCACCAAGGGACAGGGAGCCTCCACACACAGATGTACGCGCATACTGTCTACTGTGAGATGTGTGTGTCAGCAAGGGGTGTTATGTTACATTTTGGTGCGAACGTTTGGCACGATGCTGTGTCTGTGGTGAAATGAGAAGCTTTCTTGTGTGTGTGTGTGTGTGTGTGTGTGTGTGAGTGAGTGCATGCACCTATAATGACTTTAGAAAGTGAAATACCACGCTAATACTGATAAAACCCTTTACTATGTAATTTGGGCTTTCAATTTTCAAAAAGAAACTGGTGGCACAATATACTGTATTAAATAATCTAATGTATACT
This sequence comes from Centroberyx gerrardi, assembly GCF_048128805.1. NCBI lineage: Eukaryota > Metazoa > Chordata > Actinopteri > Beryciformes > Berycidae > Centroberyx > Centroberyx gerrardi. The sequence goes on along the minus strand of NC_136006.1, from coordinate 10,840,607 downwards.
TAATATATGCAATTTATAGTATATGCCAATATGCCACACTTAAAAGTGTTGTAATGTAGGGCTGCCCGATCATGGCTACAATGATATGATAATCCCAATCATTTTGTGAGACGTGATCATGATTATTAATCATGATTATCAGGGCTAAGAAAAACTATATTTATTCACCAACGTCCCAAAACATATTTTTAACTGTCCCAAAATATGCATAGGCAATCCCAAAATTAAAATATTTGCTTTTACATTCTGAAGACATAATAATATTTTTGTACTTAACAAATTAGCAAGTAAACTTCATGACTAAAAAAAAACACCAACAAATTATTTTAATGAACATGTCAAATCAGTCCACTAGATGGCATTCAACTCATAATACACCCATATGAACCTAGAAGGTTAACCCCCATATTTATTAAAGGTTTGCACTGGTGCAAATGCCTTTATCCATGCGAAAAAATGCTTTTTACTATCCAGGCGAAAATGCATTTTGCTGACACTGAACTGGGGCACAGACTTTTTACGTTTTTCACTACATATACATGTATTTTGGGCTTGTCCCTGTTGAGCTGCAAAAATGGTGGAGGGGATTATTAAAATTATTCAAATGAATCCTTCCACCTGATTTATTAAACCAGAAAGTGCTAATTTCACCTCTGATTGCGCACAGGATTTAACGCCCAGAGAAAGCATGTCTTATTTTTGTGCATGAGAACGTGACTGCTATTCTGATATTACAGGGAAACAGAGAGAGAGGTAGACCACCAAAGGAGAGAGTGTTTTCTGTATTACTCTATTTGGGATGTGAGAGGATGAGGTGAAAAATAGGAATAGGTTGGCAAGTGATGCAATTCTATCTCTCCTGGAAGAAATAAGGCTCGACTTGGAATCATGGACCAGGAGGAGTCATGCCATGCCCGCTTTTCCCAAACTTTTGGCGAATCTTCATCTCTTGGCCTCAGGGTCTTTTCAGCGGATGGTGGCATATACAGCAGGGATGTCACATCACTCTTGCACTGTACTAAAGACAAAGCTAAAGTGGCAGGATGACATACCTCTTTCCCACAAGCAGCAGATGAAATAAGCACCACCAAAGTTGATTTCTGTTCCATAGCAGGATTCCCAAATGTGATCAGAGCAATAGATCATCTGAAGATCACCACATTTACCAAAATAGAAAACACACCTAGTCCGTGAACGTCCAGCAGGCTGCATGAGGTGATGTCAGACAGAGACTCAAGGGTGTGGGTGGTTGTTTAAAGATGTGTAACTTCTACATTCTCTCAGTCTCATAGATGGGACAGATAACCGTTGTCCGTTCAGCACCACAACCATAGTGTGCTGCTGGTTTATTAGCTGAAATCATACACACACACACACACACACACACACACACACACATGTGCACTCACTCATGCGCCCACATGCACAGACTTTTCAATGTACTTTTTTGCCTCATCAACAAACACTTAGAATTCAGTTTAGGACAGCTTGTGTCTTCTCTTCCTCACAGGTGATGGCATTTTCTGAAAGTGGCTAGGCATGTGCTACTGATTTGCACGTCTTAGTAAATATAGGGGTGAATGTGGTGGTTGACCAATTTACCTACAATAGGCTCTGTGGCCTGAGTTGGTGTTAATTGTGGAAACCAAAATTATGATACATGACTATGCACCATTAATTTTGCTGTTATACTGTAATCTCTTGATAGGTTGCAATCAGTAAAGCTAATGATGCTTATTCACCATAGGCCAGTTAGTGGAGAAAAAAAAATTGTTCCTCCAAATAGGTCCATAGGTCTGCATCAAAATCTGACAAACAACACACCCCTTCACCTCGTCCATAGCATAGATCAGCAGTGCATGAAATTGGAATCATCTCAACTGCATGCTGCCACATAACAGTGTGCAGCAAGAAGGCAAATAGGCTACTGTGCAGTTCTCCTACCCTCAAATAACAAAACAGAAGGATTTCAATTTTCTGCCAAGGCTGTAGTCATCAGACCGACCACTGGGAGCTGCTCAAGATCCACTGTTGGCCCAGCACCTTGCTGCCTCAACATCCAACCCAACTTCATCTTCTCCCAGTCATTATTTACTCTCTGCTTTAATATGTCAATTATCCATTGCTGTCCACAGAATCACAGACAAAAAAAACCATGGCAGAATTAATTGAAAAGACATACTTCCTTGAACCAGTTTCCTTTTAACTACACCAGCACACCACAACCTCCATAACGACCCTTGTCCCCTTTAATGGGCTGAGGGGAGGAGAAGCCGCTGCCCTTCTGAGCTTTTTGATGAGTTTCTTAAGACTAGAGTGTTATTGTGTACTAATGAAAAGATGGATTATGAACGGACATCCAATAATAGTCACAAAAAAGAGAATAGCTCGCTCGTAGTTACACTCGCGAAGACACACACAGTGCTTGGCAGGATGGAGTGTTGCACTAAGAGGAGTCATTACTAAGCTGTCAGTATTTCCTGAACTGAGAAGAGAGAGAGAAAAGCAGAAAGGAGAGAGGGAGAAAGAGAAAGAAAGAAAGCCAAAAGGAGACTTAAAAACAGATAAGGAAAGTGACACAAGTCTCTTCCTTCCCTCTCAGAGTAAACTGTCACAAAATATGTGCTGACATTGTCACATATCTTTAATTGGAGTCTTATATTGGAGACCAAAGACCACAAGTGGGAGGGTAGGAATGTTCTTGTATGTGCCTATGTTTGTATTTGTATGTGCACGAACATACAGGTCTACATGTTTGGGTGTTGGTGTCAGGTTAGGACTAAGAAAACAACTTTTTTAATTTATGGTTTTTCTCCACACAGACTGCAATCCTGTTATTTCGGTCTTGGATAATTCATTTCCCTCAGTGAAGCCATCCATCTGTTTGACTCATAAAAACTACATTATCACACATAATACATGCATTAGAACATTGTTATCTATTCACTGTGCTCATGAATAGCTTCCTGCTGGCACGCTGAATATAAAAATAGCCCCCTTATTTCATTGTCTTCTTGAAGAATGGGCCAAAATCACAAGTCTGATGAAATCTATGAGAAGTACAATCATTATGATTCCCTCAGCCACCCTTAGCCAATATGATTGTATGGCATCACCCAACTGATCCTACAAAAGGACAGAAAAGAGGAGATTTGGGCCATTCAAACCCAACCAAATCAGGCTTTATATCTATGTGTCTTCTCCTTTGGCTTGGCTAATGAGCTTGATGATTTGATTTAGCCTTTTATGTGGGAGTCGGTTACAGTAGCCTGGGTCTCATCCACAGAAAGGAGACTATTGCCTCATAAAATCCAATCAAGTAGGGGTTTAATCTCCGAAAATGGAGTTCCCCCTTTCTTTCATTAGCATTGTCCAATGACTCGTTTTCATGGTTACAAAGAGTGATTTAAGAAAGCCGTCGCACGAAGGGGGTGCTTATTACTTACTTCTTTATTACTTGCTTTTTAAGTTGAGCCCGGAGGGAAAAAAAATACTTTGGTGTGAGTCATCATTTAATTTACAGCCACTGCTTCCACTTCAGTCACCACAGGTAATAAGAAATCAATAGCAATCACGAGAGAGGAAAAATAATTATTATCTCTTTCTAGATAGTCTGTGTGGGGCCACAGCATACTTTGGAGCAGAGAGATAAAAAGTGTCTTTCATTGGCTGCACCTCTCTTCACTGGACTCTACCCTTTACTGGGTACAAAGCAGAATTTGTGACAGGTCAAAGCAATGCAACACATCCTCTTCTTTGTTGCTTTTTGAACAGTATTGATTGTAATTTTCTTTCCAGAGCAGCATACTGTAAAATGGTTGTATTGCACATACTGCCCAACACAAACAACTCCTTCTGTACAATCTTTGTGTGCTACAGCAACACATCTATAATATCTAGGTCTTTTATTGTTGTTTATAACTATAGTTTCTAGTAAGACTGGATGAATGATAATGAAAAAAATGCAGATGCATGTTGATATCTACTCTCAAGAGAGTATTCCCAAACCAAAACCAAAGAGAGTTTTCTCTCTTTATTGGTATCTTTCTTCATCCTAACCGTCCCCTTCCTTTGAGGAATTGTCAGTGATAAGAGGCAAGGAGGGCATGTTCTTTTCTCACCTCACTTTTCACACCTCTGCTCCAGCCTTGTTATGAATTATGCTCCTTCCTGTGTTGTCTTTCATTCTGCGAGGATGTCTGGCTGCCTCTGCAGCATGCTGCATTTCAGAATTGCTAGCATCCTTGTGAGCATGCTCATGCATTCCCCGTCTACCCTTGAAGATTAGATAGACTTTTTATTTAGACCCTTCCTTGGAGGGGAGGGGGGGTCAGAGGCTACATGCTGAATTAGTGTACAGATGAGATGATATCAGAGCTGAAATGTATTGTAGTTGCTTGACAGGCCTCAGGAGAAGTCTCTATTTCTGCCCCATCATCTAGATTTGTTTAGGAGGCTGTGTGACAAGTGGGCATGAATCTCACTGTGGAACATCCAGTGCATGTTGTTAAAGGAAAATAGATATTGCGGTGTTTCCCTTACCTTCAAGTCAGTAGTGACAGCCCTCTACTGCTAGGAAAATATGAAAATAAAAAAAGCCATCTTCCTGTCTTATTCAACCATGATAAACAAAAATGTATAATGCCAATGTTTCAAATTTGTCCTTATGTCATTCAATAGGAATTCAAGTAAGGGTCAATTTGGAACTGGAACAAACACTGGAACTGGAAACACTAGAAATGTTTGTTTATGTGCTAGGAGTATGTGTTTTATACTTGCTGGACTTATAAACATATTATGTTGGTATGGTATGGTAGTGACCAAGCAAGATTGGCCAATCTTGGTGGCTGACTTTTAAGAAATTCTTGTAGAAGTGTATGTGAAAGTGAAAATATTTTACCAATGTGAGGTTTTACTCTAAATACGATTCTCTCCTGTCTGTGGCAGGACAAGCATGTGTTGGCAGTGGTAGCCATCGACAAGATGCTGGAGAAGCTAAAAAAGTCCAATGAGTTTCTGGAGATGATCCTCAAAGGTCTCAATAACTACCTGGAAAAGAAGCGCCTCTACTTCCCGCGGTTCTTCTTCCTGTCCAATGATGAGCTGCTGGAAATCCTCTCTGAGACCAAAGACCCCACCAGGTAAACGGCTAAAAATACAAATAGGGATGTACCCAATCGGCTTTTTTTTTGTGAAAATACCATTCCACTGGTTACAATCATTATCAAGACCAGCTGGACCTGAGTGATAGGTATGTAGTGGCACCACTCATAGCGGTTCTGGCAGGTGGGACCCCAGTGGGCAGAACAGACTTGACTACGTAACGTATCAATAGCCCAGACCTAGGCAGGGTTTCAGCTCAGTGAGTGACTGAGTTTCAAATGACTGAATGAATGACATTTTCTGTTCTACGCTGGTCCCTTGACGGTACCAGAAAATATAAGTGTTGGAGACAGATATCGGAGATAGAAATGGTATCAGATCAAATCAAAAGGTGTCACATTGTTCCATTGCAAAGTACAAATTTATTGAAATATGCCTCTTCCTTCCTATTGGAAGCAAAGGTAGCAATCAAAGGTAAGCAATCAGGATATTTAGATGAAATAATTTGTCCTATTCACCTTTATTGATTCAACATGTATTTTTAGTGCAGTTACGCTATCGTAAAACATAGTGATTTAAGGGTAAAATTTGAAATACATAAGGTTGCAAAAAAGTGCGCAGAATAATTGTAAGTGTAGTTTCTAGGTTTTGGATGAAGTTAGGATGACCAGAGTTCCCTTGATTACTTAGAGAATGTTCTTTTTGTTGGCAAGTGTTAGTGTACTCAAGGTCTCAGAATCCAAATCAACTAAGGCAGGCAATCACTAGACTGATTGTGTGGCCCACTAAATTCATTGCTCTTGAAAACTCCCTTATAAAGCCTTTGGGGACAAGACGTGTTACTATAGTTATACTGCTCAAATTACTGCTCACTATAGGATAAACTAAAGGTATTAAATAGTATTTGAATGGATAAAATTATTTGTTGTTATGAGTTATACATATAAACAGGCAAAGTGTAACTTTGCAGACACAGTAGAGAAGAACGAGCACCGTTATACTAGTCAGATACGAGTCAGATACAACTTTGCAGAAAACAGTACATAGATTTAAATAAATCATGGCTTTTCAGTGTATGGTGTATGCATCCACAGGTCAGTAAACACCTGTGTCACAACTACTTTGTGTATGTAGCCACCAACCAACTTAAAGCTAAACAATTTTCTTCACCACAATATGAAGGCTCAAAAGAAAGAGAGAGTGGGAAAGGAGGAAATCGAAAAGAGAAAAAAAAAGCAATTTACGAGAGTTGGGGCCTTGGAAAACTAATTTCAAGCCTTGAAAATCCTCAACTAACTGTGGGAATTTAATTATAGCAGCTCCTCTTCTTTTTGTGTATGCAACGCTCTGGCCTACTTTACCTCCACAGTGGTTCCCCCACAAGCAAGGCCCCCACTGATAAGCAACCCTTGTCTCATTTCACCCAGGGTATTTGGTTAATAATGAATGTGATTCCAGACAAAGGATGCTCCAGCCCCTTACTCTCTTCCTGCTATTTCTATTTCTCCTTTTTTTTTCTCTACTGTCCCTTCATCCTTGCTTTGGCTGCTGGGGATTCTCATCACATCATCACAGATGCATACAGTCATCAGCTCCTCTGTAAAGATGGGATTTTCCGCAGGGTTTGGGGGGTGATGGGCAGTGTAGTGGTGGGGAGAGTGCTAGTTTGGTTGTTGAAGGATTTGAGGCAATGAATTCAATGCTAGGCTGAAAAGGAGGCTTGTTGTTCAGGGATGTGGAGGAATGGGGGTGCCCAATCTGCAATGGTATGCCTGGGTTTTTAATGCTGTATTAGGTATGGGAGTGCTAGTCAATTGATTTTCTGGCTTTGCCAGCCATTCCCCTGTTTGCATTGAAAGTTTTCAATGTAGAGCTTAACTATTAAACCCTTTTAATTGTCTCAGCCAGTGTTTTTCTTAGGAAACTTGGCTTTGTTCAGCCCACTTTGTTTCATGTCTTCTCTGGTGATGTAAGACTTCTGTCTTGCTCATGTTCCTCTTATTTCCCAAATGTACAGTTGAATACATAATAGATATATTTTGCATGGATATAGGCCTAGATGATGTAACAAAGCACTTTTTCCAAGCATATTTTTAAAAGCCTCAGAGAGGCTCTAGACTGTTATGAGTATGGCTGGTAGGAGATTTGATTTGTATCTCTTTTATGCTCCCTGCCTGGACTAACATCAATATCTGATTATCATCAAGATGAGGTGAGCCGCGAGGATGCTTCTATATGTGAATAACAAACATTTAGGGCCCTATTTAAACGATCCATAGCGCATGGTCTAAAGCGCATGGCGCAAGTGCATTTAGGGCGTGTCCAAATCCACTTTTGCTAGTTAAACGGTGCATAATCTGGGCGCAAAGTAAGGCGCAAGGCGCAAAGGGGTTGTACTTAGCCTCTTAATTAATCATAGGTGTGTTTTGGGCGTAACATGAATTAAACCAATCAGAGTGTCATCTCCCATTCCCTTTAAAAGCCAGGTGCACTTGCACCTTGGCGCATTGCTATTTAAATGGTGGATTCGGCAAGTTGGAGAAACAAACGGGTTTCTGCTGAGGAAACGGATCGTGCGCGAAGTGAAAGCGCGAGCAGATCTATAGGCTATGCTAAAATCAACAAAATAATAGCCAACAGCATCAGGGTCATTAAGTAAAAAAAAGGGGGTCTTCCCTCGTGGCGCCGGGCCCGGCTAGATCATTGATGGGTATAGTGGAATGGAGTGTATGTGGAGAGCAAGAAAATGAAAAGGCAAAAGCCACCCGGGGCGCACATGAGACACAACTGGGGAGGATTTACTAAATTGTTTTGAATGCAGTGTAATGTTTTGACCAATCAAGGGCGATGTGTGTGTGCGTCGGGTAGGCCTATGTTGTGCGTTGGGTGGAGGTAAGATGCCTTTGCAGTTTATTTTCATGACTTTTTGCTGGGCTGTGCTTTTTACATATTTACTGTGTTGTTTTTCTTGGTTGTAGGTTGCGTATTTAGCAATTGGCAATGTGTGATGATGGTTAACGGGACATGCACGTTGCGCATTTGGCATTGCGTAATGGTGAGAGGGACACGTAGTTTTTGGCATTTGGCATTGCGTAATGGTGAAGGCATTTGGCAACATTTTGGTAAACATTTTAATAGTAGATGATCCTATTTTTCTATTTTGCATGGTAACGTTGTGTGTGTGTGTTTGAGAGAGAGAGAGAGAGAACTGATTGATGCTGTGGGTCATTGTGTGGCAATAACAATGGGCATCATATTATTATTAGTTTTTGAGTTTGTATAACCCCCCCCCAAAAAAAAATAACATTGAGTTGGCAACCCTACGTGAAATAGTTGATAAAACGTGAGAACGTGTGGATGGGCGGCATTTATAGTTTTGCCCAGGGCGCCTGATTGGCACGCGCCGGCACTGTGTTTGTGTGCTGCTGCACGTCCCTGTGTGTGTAACAAGCAGAGTGTACGCGCGTTGTGCACCTGCCTATGTAGGCGCATTTTACTATCTGAATAATGCACCCTTTAAATAGCAGGAAAATACTGCGCCTTCCGCTTTCCGCTGCCTCAAGATAGCAATGCGCCAACAATGCGCCTGACCACACCTCATTTTAAGACCAACACGCCCATTGGCACACAGATGGGCGCAAGTACATTTGCTATTTAAACAACGTGGGCGCTGGGCGGGAAAATGACAACTGCGTCGGTCGGAAACTAGCAATGACACTTGCGCTGCGCTTTGCGCCAGGTGTAAGATAGGGCCCTTAGCCTTCATAATATTTTTCATGCAGACAAACAGTTGGGCTACATCTTCTCATTATGGCAATACGCAAAGTATTTCATAATGAGATACCTAGAAATGTATTTCTCCCCTTGATAATATGTACAGTATGCACCCACATTCAGGGATGTGATTTGTCTGTTTTTTTTGTAGAAGGATTTCAGTTGGTTTTTTTTCACAAACAATTTACACTCATCTCTGAAGGGAGAGAGGAAGAGGAAAAACCTTGTGTACAGCATGTCAGTCAAGAGGTGCTGGTATCAGCAAGGAAAACATAAACAGAGCAAAAGGAATTCCACATATGGCTGTAATTGCACACTTGAGACCCAGGACAATGGACTTGATACAAAAGGATCTTTTTATTTTAAAATCATAACGAGCTACGTGTTCCTCTTGTAGCTTCATCAGGCTCATTCAGGGTACAGGAAGTCAGATGTATAAATAAGGAAACGTGCCTCTTCATTAGCCAATAGGAATACGTGATTCAAACAACTATTAACATAATAAATTGCAAGTTTTCAAAATATGATTGGCAACAAACACTAATACATAGTATAAGTGTAGACCAATAGAGCACCCTCCCTCACCCACACAAAAAACACTCTTTTCTCAAGGTTTCCATTAACAAGTACAATAAATGTACAGACATTTGTCTTGGTGACATTGGTGCAGACATACTGACAACTTCCAGTTTCATCTGACACATGTCAACAGGATACAGTACAGTGGGTCAGTGGAACATATGGACACTAGACTAACACACTATGGACATTGAATGATACTTATATACATTTTACACCTAGTGGTTTGTCTTTCTTGCCTCTCTGTCCTCCAGGGTGCAGCCCCATCTGAAGAAGTGCTTTGAAGGCATTGCTAGCGTGGTGTTCACTGATGTGCTGGACATCACCCACATGAAGAGCAGCGAGGGCGAGGTGGTGCAGTTGCTGGACATTATCTCCACCTCCAAAGCCAGAGGCCAGGTGGAGAAGTGGCTTCTGGAGCTGGAGAACGGCATGACCGCCTCCCTGCATAAGGTGCTGTCTGGTACTTTCTTGGACTATTTGTTTCCAAAAATCTTACTTGTATATCCATCTTTCTCACTGGTGCATGGCAAGAATAACATTTTTATGTTCACAGCCCACACACAGCATTACTGCTTCCCAAAAATTTATATTTTTTTCCTTGTCCACAAAAATATATTTCAGACAGACAAAGAAGGTTTTGACAACTATGACCTCTCATAGCTCAGGCAGTTGTACCGCCATATTTTTAAAAGTTGTTTTCTTGTGTTGCTCCCATCAAAGTTGAGCTGCAGACCTATTTGAAGTGGAGAGTATTTAGGCCCATTTTTGATGTTTTGGTTCTTTGGTTTTGGAATTGTATATTGTATTTATAATTGTGTATTATATAGTAATATTGGTATTATTTTGGGATTGACTCAATACGAGTGAATTTGAATTAAAACCACCATGTTTAGTGTCAGGATATTTTCAGCCAAACTTAATCTGTCTAAACTTAATCTGTCCAAATACATGGATGAAGGGACCATGTAGAAAAATGTATGTTTCTGTAAGCCATTACCTATCTATATACTACTGTATACACTACTATAATAGTGTATCAATATATATTTATTAATATCATCATATTTCTATATAATTGTATATATACTTTTGTTTATTTTGAGTGTTGAGTTACAGGGTTTAAAATGGTTGAAAGTGAGCTCTGATGTTAGGGTTCCACTTGTAGCTGATTGAATTTAAAGCTCTTGTCCCTCCTATGGTCCATTTCAGGTAATTGGGGAGGCAATCGAGGCATACCCCAAGGACCAGAGGATCAACTGGGTGCGTGCCTGGCCAGGCCAGACCGTGCTGTGTGTCTCACAGGTCTACTGGACCAAGGACATTCACGAAGCCATCACCTCAGGAAAAAAGGTGTGCAAAGCCATGACTCACAGAAATAACTTAACTGTGGGCAGTGTCACTTGACCATCATCTAATTCAAAAGTACTTTAGCTTCACAACGTGGAGACTGAGGTGAGTGTGAACAGCAGCATTTAGTGCACTTGAACCTGTTAACTGGGCCGAACAGTTGGTTTGAACAAGCTTAAAGTAATGTTTCATGTATTGTTTTTAAGTTTTGTTTTTTTTACTGGTTTCTATCCCATTTTACCATTTCTCATGTCTGCCACTTTCATCGCTCTTTTGTGGGGTTTTTTTTTACAAATGTGCTTTGGCCTTGCTCTCTTACATTTTATTGTTTATTTTTAACTTTGTATTGTTGGTCATACTGATGCTGCTTTGCACTGTATTGTAGCACCTATTCACTGTTACTGTATTGTAACACCTTGTATTTTGTCTATTCTTTTATTTTTTTCTTGTGTGAAGCACTTCATGACCTCTGGTTTGAAAAGTGCTATATAAATAAAGTTTTACTTACTTTACAAAAGGTATTAAAGTCGAGATGAAACAGCATTTCGAAAGTATCTAACTTCCGTATCGTGACGTATTTCCGAGTGAAACAGGAAAGACAGGCGGGACATAACCTTGGGAGGAATTTGATTTGAACGTTGAAAAGTGGGCGTGTCATAACACCCGAAGACACACCGAAGTACCATGCTGTTGCTAGCTAGCAAACTAATGAATCTTAGCTCTGTGCGCTAAAAGTTGAAGATTGATTGATGGGTGGATGTCATGATATTATTGGTTGAAATTGGTTGAGTCCTGCTTACGTAAGCACACGGCATATTTTGTTTTACAGGAAGAAAACATGATTGAATTTTGATATAAGAATACAAAGAAATTGATTTTTTGTATTTTTTTTGGCATATGTTGTTAAATAGGTGCACAATATGACCGGGGGTGTGATCTAAAAGGGTTAAAAAGGCATTTTTCATTTCATCTCGACTTTAAATCTGTCAGATCAAATGAAGAGCTCAACTCTGTGGTCGTGAGCTGACACACCGAGGTCTGCTAACTAGTCACTGAATTTAAATACAGGTTTATGAAGCAGGACCTTGGAAGAATTACATTTAGAGCATGTCAATCATCTTCATATTACATGATTTTTTTTTTTTGCATATCCTTCTGAGACACACAAATGTATGTGTTTCACCACATAGGGAAGAACTCATAGATTCATGGACAAGTTAGCAGTGATGGACTTATTAGTTGTTGTAGGGATCGAACCTGTTACCTTCCAGTTATAGGAGGGGTCTTGATAGCTACCCTGCCTACTATTTAATCACATTACTCTCCCCCTCCCTCTTCCTCTCCTCCAGGCCCTAGATGCCTACCTGCAGCAGAACAACAGGCAGATTGACGACATTGTGACGCTTGTGCGTGGCAAGCTGTCCAAGCAGAACCGGGTCACCCTGGGCGCCCTGGTGGTGCTGGACGTCCACGCCAGGGATGTGCTGGCCTCGCTGGTCCAAAAGGGCATAAGTGATGAGAATGACTTTGAGTGGCTCAGTCAGCTGCGCTACTACTGGGTGGTATGTGAGATGGGTTACTTGTGCGTGGGGGGGGCAATAGGGGTATAGTGGGACTCGACTGTTGTTTAACAAAAGGTGATCTTGACTTGAGCTCACATGGGAAAATCAGATTGAATGTGGGTATATAGGATATAGCATGAATAACCCTTTGAAATACTTCTCATCAGTAAGGATTTTTAACTTGGGGCTTCCTTAAAGCACAAAAGATAATGCAGATTTTCATGTTATTGGTCTCTCTATAATGAAATATGTACATTTGCAAGATCAATTTTCTATTTAAATACTTTTAAATAGAAATACCTTTCCAACACAATGCCCTCTCCTCTCAGTAGATAAGAATGGCGTGATGTTTCAAACAGGCCACACCCACAGTGTGGCACAAGTGATATGGGCAAAACAAAAAAAATCGACATTTTCTGTGGTTGCTTTTTCTGTATTCTGATCATTTATGTTAAATGTATATGGTGTAAATAATGTGTTGTTACCTTTTCACAGTTATCAAAGACCTGCATCATCATTAAAATGTTTATTTTCTGGAAGTCACAAAATGCTAACAAGCTAGCAAACTTCCGTGCAAACTTCCGTTCAAGAGAGCAGTCATGCTAGCATTTTGAGACTTCAAGAAAAAACATTTTAATGATCTTGCTGTTGTTTGACAGTCACGGTTAGGGTAGGTAAGGACAAATTATTTACACCATATATATTTCACATAAATTATTAGAACACAGAAAAAGCAACCACAGAAAATGGCGATTTATTGTTTTGCCCATAGAAATTGAATAGCGTTTCGCACTTGTACCGTACTTTTTAGGCGTGGCCTTTTGGCCGCGTCATCGCCATTCTTATCGATATCAACCCTGTTCAAAATTGTGGCCTGTATTTCCCGCACATCAGGACAGAGAAATTAGCATCTCTCAGTATTTCCATCTTTACGTCATCATTTCTATGCATAATAATTAGCCAAGCATTGACCTCTGACCCCTGTCTTACCTGTGCAGGAGAACCGCCTCCAGACAAAGATGATCAATGCTGGTTTGGCCTATGGTTATGAGTACCTGGGGAACACCCCACGGCTGGTCATCACCCCGCTCACTGACCGCTGCTACCGGTAAAACTACTACACAGACACGCTTCACAGACCTAGCAACAATAGTTCACTGTTTGTCTTTTTCAGAAGTTTATTATTTATATTGTTGGGGATGCATGCATCTAAAATTCAAACTATGCTCAACTACAAGGGATAGAAACACTTACAATATATTTATAAGCAGTTGCTTATAGTAATGGTGAGTTTAGGGACTGGGGCCAGCTGGACGGGACTCGATGTCAAAAAGATCAGAAAGTAAAATGTCTAGCAGAGTACCGATTTGGGGCTAACTAAACCACAGACTCACTTCAGTTATGTCTTCAAAAAGGTGTGGGATAGGTGAGTTTTTACATATAATTTAAAAAACAAACTGTAACAGCAGTCAATTATCTACTGGATTGAGACAGGGTTATCAATTCACCAAACCACTAAAGGTATGGCCAAGTCCCTGCATCTAATATAATTTGCCAACAAAACTTAAGGGACACAATTTTTAGGGACAGAATATCATGCATTGCATCTATCAAAAATGTCTATATTTCATGGTAAAATAGGTTGGGGTGGGTTTCAAAGACCAGCATTTGGCAAAAACGGCCATCTGCCAGAATACAGCTCCAACAAGCCTTCCTGTGGGGAGGTTCTCATTCACTTCAAAATTTGTGTAATTTTGGAGTGTTTTTTGGCAAGCTGGGGTGGACCTGTTTTTCCTTGTTTCTGTCCATCAAGATATCATCACAAATATTAAGTGAGGAAACCAGAAACCCTCTATAATGGCCATCGTCACTGACAGGTCATTAGGCGTTACATGGTTTAGTCCTGACGGTACATTGACTGCCTTGTTAGATTAGATTTATTCCTTCTCCCTCAGCACTCTATTTGGAGCTCTCCACCTGCATTTGGGAGGGGCCCCTGAGGGTCCGGCAGGCACAGGGAAGACAGAGACAACCAAGGATTTGGCCAAAGCCGTGGCAAAGCAGTGTGTGGTCTTCAACTGCTCTGACGGACTGGACTACATTGCTCTGGGCAAGTTCTTTAAGGTGAGTACAGCACATACTCTCTAAAATCATTCATCAGGGTAAAAATAATGCTAATAAATGCTAATAAACTCCTGAAGCGTCATCAACAGGAATTGGCAGATTATATAGCGGACCTTGATCATCACTATGCTACCACTTAATCTCCAGAAAGGATAGGTATGCAGATTGAACTCGATTTGATAACCATAAGAGAGGTGGAGCAGCTTTTACTCTGGGCACAGGGCACTGTATACGAACATTGGGATAAGGCAGCCGTTTACTTGCCCATCAGTTAAAGAGTAGGTCAGCTTCAGAGCTAACAACTCAAATACAAGATAACAGTGGTACAATCATGACATACCCTGCAGAAATAAACAATGCCTTTGTCTTTTTTATTTTCAACTATATACATCTGAATTCTCAAAGCAGGGTTTACCTAAGATCACTTCTGAATATCGCCAAGATGCCATTAACAATCTCTGAAATCACAGATGCTATTAAACTGTAGAATTCTATAAGGAATTTGCAGGCCAACTTGCCCCTCTGCTATTAGAGATGTTTGAAAACTCATTTCAGCAAGGTTTGCTACCACCTAGTCTCACTCAGGACTCTCTTTCCATGATCCTTAAGATCGCTAGCTGTTCTTCATACCCCCTTGTCTCACTTCTAAACATAGAAGCAAAATTACTTGCAAAAGCACTTGCTTGTCGCCTTGAGACGCCTGTCCACCTTAATATCAAATGATCAAACAGGCTTCATGAAAAATAGACACTTCACAAATATTCAAAGGCTCCTTAACGTCATTCACACTCCATCCTCCTCTGCTAAGCAGGAGATAGTAATTTCAGTTGATGCAGAAAAGGCCTTCGACAACGTACAGTGTCACTGTCTGATCTTGGTAATATTTTTGTATTTAGGGACCATTTTGTTTCCTGGATTCGTCTGCTCTACTGTTCTCCTCAGGCATGTGTACAAACTTGTCCTGCTCTAAACACCTCCCGCTACGTTCAGACTGCAGGCAAAAGTGGCCCAAATCTTGGCCAATTTTTTCATAACAGTGTGAACAGCACAAATCACATGGAATCTGATCTTTTCAATTCTGATTTGGACCACTTTCATATGTGGTCCTAAATCAAATACAGGTCTGATTTTTTGCAATGCGACCTCAGTCTGAACAGTCATATCGGAATTCATGCGACTTTTACGTCACTCGAGATCGACATTCGTCACAATTCTGCGCTGGCGGGAGTCACTCGGTGAATACAAACATGGAAGACAGCTGCGATGGAGGTAGTCAGTGGAGGGACAGTGAGGTGTTAGACATCATAAGTATTTGGGGTGACACAACCCAACTCCTACACGCTTTCTCAGGGAGATGTGTCGCCTGAACTGAGTGTCTTGCTGCGAGAGTCTTGTGGAGAAGCGCTGACAGATGTAGTTAAAAGTAGCCCTTGACATCCTGAAATTTTGGATGAAATCTGTTTCAGTGAAGCCATTCACGTCACGATCCCACCACTCCTGGCTCCGACTCCGCGTCCACACACACCTCCGTACAGAAGTAGCAGCCATTGCTCCACAAAAAGCCATAATTAAAAATTTGGCTCTCTTTCTCATCATCGTCCTCGTTATCATCTGCTCACGAATTCGCTGGCTTCCACTGCACATCAACTTATAAATGAAACCGTAAACGCTGACTTCAGTGGCCTCCATGTTTACTTCCGTACGACAGCGTGCTGCATGTGACATCTTTGTTATTGTTCTTTTGCGCATGCGGGTCAGTTCAGAACCGTGACCAGTTCACACTGGAATCTGATATTGGCTACATTTAAAAAATAATGTGAACAGCCAAACAAAAAAATCGGATCTGAGCAATAAATCCAAATTGAGCACTAAGGCTTGCAGTGTGAACGTAGCCTTAAGGGGGACACAGCAGGGGTGCCCAGTTTTCCCAATTGCTTTTCGCTCTTACCATTGAGCTGTTATCAGTGGGAGTAAAGGCAGATGGACAATTTTCTACCCTTTTCACACAATTTCTAAGGTTCTCAACATGAATATTGGCCCAACTCCTGAAATTTTTGGTACACTAAAAGGAGACATGGTTGTAACTTCAAAGCAGGCTAATTTTATTGAAAATTAATTCTATGGCCAAGTTCGGGGTCTATGGTCAAGTTCTTCTCACAATGGGAGCCTTTATTCTCATATTTTGAAATGGTCTCACCTTATGAGATAGCCTTGTAGAGATGCAACATCTCCAAGGTTAAGTGATGACTTTTCAGTGAGAATGAATGAGAATTTAGAAATTATGAAATGTCACCTGCATTGTGCTATCAATGATACATACATGAGCTACAGTACCACCAAAGACATAAGAAATTGTTCTGTGACCAACTCTGACCAAACGTGTGTGCGTGTGTGTGACCAGGGTCTTTTGTCCTGTGGAGCCTGGGCCTGCTTTGATGAGTTCAACCGCATTGACCTGGAGGTGCTGTCTGTGGTGGCTCAACAGATTCTCACCATACAGAGAGGTTTGTATGTGTGTGTGTGTGTGTGTGTGTGAGAGTGTGCCAGAGCTTCACTCCAGTCTGGACCTCAATATGGAATATTCCTTAACAAACCCAAACTGAGCCAGAGGGTATAGATTTTTGCTAGCTCAAACTAAGCCTTGAAATTGCTAATCATTTCTGATGATGAATTGCTGATAGTACTTTGTAAAAGTATTTTTGAACCAGCCTGACCCAAACCCCAGTAATAAAGGTTTCTCCGCAGGGACAGTACGGTAGGGTTTGATGTAATTCATGTATGCAAGGGATTGTGAAAATGGATCTGTATGTCCAGGTATCACTGCCCATGCTGAGATGCTGATGTTTGAAGGCACAGAGCTAAAACTGGACCCCTCCTGTGCTGTCTTCATCACCATGAATCCTGGCTATGCTGGACGCTCTGAGCTACCCGACAATCTCAAGGTAACAATTTCTCTATCTCTCTCTCTCAATCTTTTTTGGTCTCCCTCTCTCTCTCCCCATCAGAGAAAATCAGAATTGGTCAGAGAGCTTCTTTCATGTCATGCTGTAGCAGAGCTATTCTGTTTTTATAGTAAGCGGGAGTTTAAATGCACATTCAGTGCACATGCAGGAACAGCTACACGTGCACACACACATCAACAAGCATACACATACACATGCATGTACAGACACCTAAAATCACCATGTCAGCACCATATTTTCATCTGAGCACAAGCACAGCCTAAATTCTAAAGGCCTTGAAATGAACAGCCTGCATCCATTCAGCAGAACTGTCTCTTCACACCAGGCTCTATTCAGGACTGTGGCTATGATGGTTCCGGACTACGCTATGATCGCAGAGATCGTGCTCTACTCGTGCGGCTTTGTGACGGCACGCCCCCTGTCGGTGAAGATCGTGGCTACCTACCGACTGTGTTCAGAGCAGCTGTCCTCGCAGCATCACTACGACTATGGGATGCGGGCCGTCAAGTCTGTGCTGACCGCCGCCGGAAACCTCAAGGTAGCTTACAATAGATTCACTGTCATAGGATGGGATTCTTTGTCATTTATCAGGAATTCCCTTTTTTTTCCCACGAAATACCTAATTTATGCTTAAATATTGTGCCATTACCAATAGGCCTAGATCTGCATGTCTGTTTTTTGGGTACTTTAGCAATGTGTTATACTGTTAATGAGTCAAAGTATTTTTAATAGAGACTTCTGTCTGATCTGGCTATAACAATGATGTTTAGTGAGATAAACTGGGTTATAGGTAGACTCTTGTGTAACACAGTTTTAGTAGAGTAGAATAATCTTTATCACCCTATGGTCTAAATAAGGCATTGGATCAAAGGAAAACTAGTGGGAAGAGTGCCTACTTGGTGTGTCAAATTTCTTAACTCTTTACTTTTTCTCCATCTGAGTTGAAGTAGTGCTGAGCAAGTTAAAAGGCAAACATGCAAATAAGCCTATGTCTAATTTCATGCCTCATCCCCAAAACAGATTTAGTTGAATTTTTAATGCAAAAGGAGGAGGTTTGTTTCAAGCATGACGCTAGTGCATACTAGTAGATTTGTGATACCATTGAGACTATATGCACTATTCATTTTCAATTGAAAATTAGAATTTCCATTACAACACTCTTAAAAGTGCATCTCGTTTTGGACAGCACACATTTGTTTTTACTTTTCAAGGCGACATGTGAAAATCTCGGTAGTGACATTATGTTGCCGTCACTGTGTCCGAAGAAGACTCAGTGTGTAATCTGAATATTGGTCCGAAAGCCCCTATTTCTATCTTCTTTCTACTATCACGATGACAAAACAGAGTGCAGTGAAGTGTGAGAAGGAAAGAAAAGAGCCGGCAGATTGGCTTTCAAAGATAAAGTTATCATCATGCACCTGCCTGCCTTGTATAAATAGGGGATATGTCCCCCCACCACCTTCCTTGCCTTGCCGCAAATGTTTTCAGGACTCATGTATGCATTCATGTCATTTTTACATCAATTTCTGTTCGGCCTCCGCTGGGACCCTAACCCTGTTGCCTTTTTCAAAATTACTTTTGGAAAGGAGAGGCGTGCGTTTAGCCTCCAAGCTAAAGCTGCAAACAGCACTGATGTCTCCTCTTGAATTGAAAGGGAGTGCATGTCAGCCACATGTGGCACAGAGAGACTTTAGAGTGACACTTTCCTCCATAAGGTCCCAAAATTCATCTGCCTGGCAAAGCCTTTCATTACATGGCTGTTCCTATTTTTTTCCCTCTGTGGATTTTCTTCATGCTCTGTATTTTTTTCTCACATTTCTCTCCTCTTTTCTCTCTCTCCTTCCCCACCTCCTCCTCCTCTCCCTGCTTGGGGGCGTTTGTTGTGTTGCAGCTGAGTTTTCCAGAGGAGAATGAAGACATCCTGTTGCTGAGGTCCATTATCGATGTCAATCTGCCCAAGTTCCTGGCACATGATCTGCCGCTCTTTGAGGTGCGATGGATTGGAGCTCTTCCTCTCTCATTTAGGGGAGCGGTTCAAATGAACCAATGTCAGCCCCTGTTAATTCCAGTCAATTCATGTGGAACCACGACACACAAGGGCAATTTAAGTCTGTTTGAATCAGATCAGTTCATTGGAGTGTGTTTGTTTTTGTGTGTGTGTGTGTGTGTGTGCGCGCGCATGTGAATGAGTGTGTGCATTGAGTGTGTGAGCATGTGTATGTTCCCTCATTTATCTAACTGTTCTCCAACTCCCTACCCATCTCAAGGTGTGTGTGTGTGTGTGTGTGTAAATGTGAGTGTTTGCATGTTTGTGTCTGGTATGTGTGTGTGTGTGTGTGTGCACGTGTGCACAAGATTCCTCTCTCACTCTCCTCCAACTCCCCCTCCATCTCAGGGCATCACCTCTGACCTCTTCCCGGGGGTCAAGCTGCCCAAACCAGATTACCGCATCCTGCTGGACGCCATCAAGGAAAACAGCCAGCGCATGAACCTGCAGGTTACGGAGTTCTTCGCTGAGAAAATCCTGCAGATCTTTGAGATGATGATTGTGAGGCATGGCTTCATGCTGGTGGGTGAGCCCTTTGGAGGCAAGACCTGTGCCTACCGTGTGCTGGCGGCGGCCCTGCACGACATCTGTGAAAAGGTACGGCACCAGATTAAATCTACCCATTGGGCTGTAGAGAATGATGGAGGCTGCACTTAAAAGCTGTTGACAAGTGGTAATACCAAGTAAATGCCTCAGATGGTGACAATGATGGATTAGAAGTTAGGAAAGAATTTTGATAGAAGATATAAGTTAAGTGATCTGAGTGTCCTGTGAACAAGACTAAGCACTCCATCAGTTGGTAATAGAAGTAGAGGGGAAATTACAAAAAAAAAACAGTTACAGAAAAAGGCATGTTAGGCCAAAATGTTTATGTCATCCCGCTTTATTCCTTGATTCCTGAAGTGGCACATTGTCCTGATCTATAGGCATTGCAAACCAATTTGTATTCTTGGTTGCATTCCACTAGTTGTCCTTTAGGTCCAACTGTTGCTCTCACGTATTTACCTGGTCAGTCTTTCTCAAGAATTTAGAAGAATAGCCTGATTTTCAGGTTGATTACCATGCATTTTTGAAAATGTATATTTATATAAGTTTTGAACGGGCTTTCTGGTCCCTTGGGACATGAAACTTGCTCAATGTATAAAGAACCATATAAGCCTTCACATCAAGTAAAAATATGCGTTTCATTGAATATCCAAGGCTTATCTGAGCTACATGCTTGGCCCAGGTAAACACATCCATCCAGCTGGTCAGAGCTATATTCTTTGTTTAGCAGTAATCGATCTCCCACTGAGGAGCAGAACTGGCTTGTTGTATTTACATGGCTGAGAGGGCTTTGAGGCAAACCACCAAGGAGACAGATGAAGGCCCGCTGATGGAACGCCCGGCAACGCCACATTCATCATCGTCGTCCTCGTCGCTGCACGTCCGCCCATCATGTCCGCCCTCCCTCCTCTCTCTCTCTATTTTTTTTCCAGCAGCCCTCCTTCCAATCCTTTTTAACGCGAGCTGACACCTCGTCTCTGAAATGCCGTTTGTTGCGGTTTTGGCTTTTCCTGCTCAGTTAGCAGAGGCTCTTTATCACACCGACAGTGATCTGCCAGGCGATTTATGAGACTTGGCAGAGGAAACGTGGTCAAATGAGTGGCTCCTCACACTGATCCAGACGCTTCTTTTTTTTTTCCTTTGTTTTCACCGTCTTTTCAAGATGGCTCCCTTATCTGTGAAGTAAAGGATTTCTTCTGTTAGAAGAATATAGAAGTGTGTAGCCATTAGTGTGTGTGTGTGTGTGTCTTTGGGCTCTATTTTCATGACAGCGGATGGTGGGGCTTTGCAGTTTGGTATTTTGGTGACTCAGCGTGAACTTGACTGCACCAAAGTGGGAGGAGAGGCGCAGTAGGGGGTGTGTCAGTAACGATCAAGCAGAACAGAGCAATTTTGGTGTCAAAGATTATGAGGATTTGCGCTTGCGCCTCCCGCCTGCTCAGACCAGGTCAGACCTGTGCTATTTTCATGGTTTTACCAAGCAATGTGTGCATGAACATATCCTATCCAAAAGCTTACCAAACATTTTGTGGATGTTATGTTGGCCAGTTTGACTTGACTAAATATAAATTCTTCAAGCAGAAAAAAATAAGGTCCAACATTTTTTTATAACTGTATACACGTGTGGCTGTGGTGTGAATGATTGTCATCCAACAAAGAACTGTCAGTATGTGCCATGATGCACGGAGTGGAGGTTGTGGAGGGGCCGCAAGCTCTATAGATATCAGGGACTGGCTGGTGGATTATCCCCTCCTATAGCCAAACTGTCCCTTCGGTTCGCCACCATCTACTGTTTTAGTCTTCGCCTAATATCATTGAACCGTTTCCTACATTTGGCAACAGTTTAACCAGGACCAGAGCAACACGGTAACCAAATGTGTTATCTCCTCCCAAGCCAATTTTATTTAAGTGTGGTTTAGGTGTGGTATATTTGCTCGGACAATTCTGCACCTCCAGCACAATGATATCAGTTTCCTCTTGGGAGAAGCTTTTGTGGCAGATTTGCTCTGGACTCTTCTCTTTATCACCAAATTGTTAGAGCGCCGTGGTGCAGAGCGCACTTCATTTAAAGGGAAGGAAAAGAGGTGATTTGATTGGTCAAGACTGACGCCAGTTCCCACTACACCTACTGATATTGTATTCCTCCTAATCCAACCCCATTTCCAACTGCACCACACTTTTGCCGATGCCTCTGGCCATGCCCTGTGCACTTGTGCTGTGCACCTCTGAATGCGCTTGTCCGCCGTGTGCCATTGATGCATGAAAATAGAGCCCTTTATCTGTATGTGTCTTTGTCCATGTACTGCATGTGTCTGTTATCTCTATGTGTCTGTTTGTATATGTGTTAATATATGCGTGTGTGTATATGTTTTTCTGTGTGCATCTTTGTGCGTGTGTCGAACCAGGGTCTGATGGATGAGAACCAGGTGCAGATCACAGTCATCAACCCCAAGTCGATCACCATGGGCCAGCTGTACGGACAGTTTGACCCTGTCTCTCACGAGTGGTCTGATGGCATCCTCGCCGTCAGCTACAGAGCCTTCGCCATCTCACAGGTAAGATAGCTGCCCATGAGCATCCCAGTGACCTCCAGTGGAGTCACAGCTCAAACAGGTTTAGGTTCAGACACAAAAAAATCAATTGGTCAATCAATCAAATGACAGACAGACAGACATTCAATCAATCTTCACTTAACCACGGCAGGTTTACTGAGCGTGCTTTGATTCAGCAGCACGCTTCACACACTTCACATATAGATGCACACATTCACGCCTGAGCTGTGCAGTAAAGCCACACACCGCCTCTTCTGCTGTTGGTCACTGAGCAGTTGGAGGATTAATTACCTTGCTGTAGATTATAGGAGGGGTGGCGGATGTAGTGAAACCATTTGCTGTTATTATCTATGTGTGTGTTTGAGTTTATGATAATTTTGCTCTGAAATCTGCTCAGTCATTGTGTCTGTCACGTGGCATGGAGCTACTTACGGTCTTGAAAATGATCTGTGACTGATGCGAGACAGCAGTGTTACAGTGTTTGCTTAGATTTAGAGAGACGTATGAAACATTGATCATGTTGTAGCCTGTCAAAACTGGATATGGAAGTGACATTGCTAACATTTTTGTAAATGCCCATGTGTCAGGACGCAAGCCCAGTAGCCATTCATCTCTGCTTTACTTTATCAGTGTTCATCATCAGTACTTTGTCCCATTCAAATCACAACTGACATGAAAAAAGCCATGATTAGTGTATCACGGAATGACTCTTTTCAAAGTAATGACATTGTAACTGCCACATAATGCTGTCATAGATCATCGACTTTTAAACTGTAGCTGTCTCTATGGAAACAGGGATTTGAAGCCGCTTTATGCCACCATCCAAAGCAAAGAATATTTTTATGCTATTTCTGTATGAACTCCATTGTAACTCCATTGTAGCTGCCATGGACTTGTCTGGGACCGACCCTTGCTCAAAATAGGCATTCAGGCTACTTCCTCGCTAGGCAGCACCACAATGACAGTGGAGATGTGGAATTATTCTACTGTGCTACAGCTATGTGCGTCCTTCTTAAAATGAGATTGAGATGTAGGTGCACAGATCAACATTTCCCATGGCGACGTTCCAATTAGTTGGAAGCTAGTAGAGAGAGAGGCTGGGAGATGTGGGTGGAGGAATGACAGAATTAACAAAAGAAACTTTTTTCTGTCTCGTTAAATTTAGATCTTTAAAAATTCTCTGTTCAAATAAACACACACACACAATTTACAGATGGCAGCCTAGGCATGCTATGATGCCATTTAATTTGTTTTTATGAATTTGCCCTTTTCTGAAATTGTTTCCAAATGAACTTGTCATTTTAAAATGTCTCTCTATATATAAAGTTGTCATTCTCCAAAGTGTTTTCTTGTCTATGAAAAAGGAGTGTGAGAATTAGGCATGACAGCCTAGGCCTCACAGATGCAGTGAAAATATGCTGCAGAATAAGGCCTGCCTTCTTTTGGTTATAAAAAGTCTCCTTTTCCTCTGTGGACAAAGGTATTATCTCGTCTTGCTCTTCCTCTGCATCAAATTTCACTGAACTCCAGTTTTTCTGTTAATCTGAAGTCAGCAGCAGCGTAGTGTATTAAACCCTCTGCATACACAATGTAATTATTCTATTTTTCAGGGGGGGGGGTAGATGTTTCAGTGCCAATGCTCTCTGTCAGATCATTACATTACAGCATCCTCGCTTCCCTCTCGAGCACCAGATGGCCCCAGCCCAGGCATCTCCATTTGTTTATATTACAACAAATCAATTTAAAGCAAAACTCTTGCCAGCCCATCTAACTGGAGAATTGACGCTTGGTGTCAACCTCCATTATGACTGTGTAGGTGTTAATTTCATTCACTTCAGCAAACACGCTCCACTTCGATGATAATGTACAGGAGTCTTTTCGTGACCTTGGAAGTGTGCCAAGGGATTTCTGTTAGCAGGAAAGGAATGAATATGTGCGTATGATTAATCCATGCAGGCACTGTCTTTAAACCAAGTCGTATAAAACAAGAGATCTTTGTATGTACTGTTCAGCTTTTCTTCCAAACTTTAAAGCTCCACAAATACTTTGCAAATTCCTCTTGAATGTTTTAGTACTGCAGGGGCCAACCTCCTGGAAAGTTAAGCTTGACTCTTCCTTGAAGTAAGAATTCTCCTCAAGGTTTAAAACAATAAAATATGTCCTATCATCTGAAGGTAAAGAGGTGATCAGTAATTGAACTGTCTTAAGTTTTATTCTTTCTGTCTGTCTGTCTGTATGTATATGTGTTAGACATAAGATTTAAAAAATAAATAAAATTCAAAAGTGAAAATGTACCTTCAAGGTCCAAGCAAACCTGTTTCTTGTCCTTCTCAGAGCCCAGACAGGAAATGGCTGATCTTTGACGGCCCAGTCGACGCGGTGTGGATCGAGAATATGAACACTGTGCTGGACGACAACAAGAAGCTGTGTCTGATGAGCGGTGAGATCATCCAGATGTCCCCGCAAATGAGCCTCATCTTCGAGCCCATGGACCTGGAGGTGGCCTCGCCCGCCACGGTGAGAAGCAGCTTAACTTGGACCTCTACCAAGGGCTCCTTTCTAGTTCATCTCAGTGTTTCCTGGGTATCTGTTTTGTAGCAGTGGTGGTTGGAGTTAATTTTCGGATATGGTGCCGCATCCATCCCCATTTTGGATCTAATCCAGGATGCAGCACCATAGCTGTTCTTATTTGGAAACTTGGTGACAGAAAACACAATTTCTTAACACTGAGCTAGCAATGATGGTAGTTTTCTTCATATGGTGCCACACCACTGCTGAATGAATGGCAGGAAACACTGTCATCTTATTCTAGTGCTTAACAATTAATGGGAATGGACTACTTCCGATCAGAGATGCTGGTCAGAACCTGCAACTGAAAATAGTACAAAATATATCATCTTACATTACAACACATGGTCTTATCATTCTTCTAATTATCAGTCACTTACTTCAACTACCAGACCAAAACCTTGAGAACTGCCAACTGCCAACAGCCTATTTGAGCCTGTACAGTACATGTACATATTCTGTTAGGTACTTTTTTAGTAGAGTAAGAAGGCATGAGCAGCATCAGATAGGATTTACAAGTAGTTCTCTATGTTTATTTTAACCTCCATGTAGTACCAGATGGGTGGGTAAATCAGATAGTGCCAAGTTAGTTTAGGCTCAAGGAAAAGGGTGCTAAATTTACTACCAATACTTTATTGTGATTGGCTAAACTTAATGTCTCTCATTGTACTGACCTATGTGGCAAATCCCACCCATCTGGCACCTATGTAGGCTAAAACAATTTGGAAAATAGTATTTGGCCTAAGTCTGATACGGATATTGTAAAGATGTGCAGGAAATGATCTGAAATTATCTGTTTATATGGTAAGTCTCTCTGCAGCCTGATGTACCACCAGGCCACTCTGTGTTCTTGCCAGATAATTCTGTATTTCTGTATTACTGCATTACTTCCCACAGTGTAAATGTTGGAGACAAACACAGTGGCAAACCCCAGTCTCTCTGATGTCACTGGATGTAAAGAATCAGAGTGGCATTTTGATAAACAGGAGCGACGCATAATGAACCAAGGTGTCCGTCTTGACGGACTGTCAGAGTGCTGTCACTGAACGAAAGCCAACCCTCTTAGCTCATAATTACACTGGCACAATTACAGACACAGGAAGATCAATGACTCTGTTATACAGATGCCCTCACTCATGAAGCCTCTCTCTCTATCTTGGTCTCTCTCCCCATGTCTGTCTCTCCCTCTCTGTCATCTTTAATTATTCATGTTGGTGGCCATAACCTGTTGTTGTCTGCTGTGATTTTCAGTGATCTACCTATGTAGTGTAGAGTCTATCAAAAGAAAAAAGTGCAGTGCACATTTTGTGTGGGTGCTATCTATGACACAGGGGGGTAAAATAATGTTTGCACATTTTTAGCATTTGCTTAATCTTGATTGGAGTGTTAGTTGGGTGTAAGTAGTTTAGTATACTTCACTGTGATTGACCACATATCTGAATTGTCCTAATAGGGGTTGAACAAGCATTTAGAATAATTTGTAAATAGTATTTGACCCAGCTCTGTACCCTAACTGGAGGGTTTTTTGTGTTCATGCCCTGACCGAACACTATTTTTCCTCCGTAGATATATCATCCAAGGTCTAGGCCGTACAACAGTAGAACATTTTATCTCATATCTTATCAAATGCAATGCAGACACATTTCAGGTATGGAGAAAAAAAAAAACATTGTTCTAAGTTGCTTGTAATCAGATGCTACAGAGATAAAATGATTTTGGTTGGTGTCTTTCGCTGGTCAGATGTGCTGTAGACTGCACTCTGTCAAGGCAACTTTTTGAAGCTGTTTCAAAGATGCTCAGAGAAAAATCTAGCAGAGGCTCTTTATTAAGCCAGAAACATCCCAAACAGGGGATAGCGATCAGGCGCCTCTACTTTATCCTGTTAAATCTACAGCTCTTCCACTGGATAAAAACAGCTTTGTGACGATGTCTGCTATTGTTCCTGAGACAGGAGCACAGGACAGTTCATTTTTAATTGTACCTTTCCTTAATGTTGCTCCTCTGTTGTGAGGCAAAAACAAAGGCCTTTGCTTGCAATGCAACACTTGGAGAGACCGCCTTCGCATCTCCCACCTCTCCTTTTTTATCAAACAGGCCTCTATTTTGGTCTCCCCATAGCCTGCTGTCTATTTCTTTCATCCTCTTGAAGGCAGCGGCATCAAAACTTTTTGTGATCACAGTTGAACACCCCCCCTCCTCCTCCTCAGTCTCTTTCTGTGCACCGCTTATCTCTCTCTCTTTCTCTCTTTGTCGATAAAAGTTATCTTCTCCCTTTACGTGGTGTCTCACCAGCTTTCTCTTCACTTTCTTTTTTCCCCTCTATCATATCTCTATGTAATTTAACTACAGCTCAAATTTCTTCCCTCCATCTCTGCTCATCTTTCCTCTTTTCTTGATCTTAACCTGTTCTCCTATGTGAAGCTCTTTCTTAGATGGGGCTTAGAGTTATGGGATCTCATTAGAGGCTACTCTGTGGAAAGAGGTGATCTCCCAACACTCAAGGGTGTAACAAAGAGTTCAAGCCCTTGTACCCCTGTAAAAATAGTCAGCCGGCGCTTTGTCTATCACACACACACACACACGCACACTTTCACACTGTTAGCAGCAATTTCAAATGAAAAAAAAAAGAAAAACAAATGTAAGAGAAAAGAAGAGATGGGTGAGAGCAGATATGTCATTAGGGTTATCAAGTAAGCGCATCCCATCATAGCTGTTGTGTTGAATCAGGACCACAACACCCCCAGAAAGCTCAACAGTAAGTTGTGGCATACCAGAACACACACACTCAACACTTATCAGAAGTATGCTTACCTACACTGCACTGTATCTACACTTATACTTACACCTAGTTCACGCCCTCGCACCCAATAATTTACTGATAATTAAATTAGTGTCACCAACTTGGTTAAAGGGATGGCTGAGCCTACTGGCCCACTCAGCACAATGTGTGTGCACATGCCTATCTTTACTGAATGTGCATGTGAGACCCTGTTGTCCTCATACCATGAGTACCAGTATGTATTGTAAGTAAGTTGCCAATAAGTCAGTCCCACTGAGACAAATTCCAATACATTAATTGTACTTGACGATTACAGTAAATTGAGTCTGATTCAGATGTGTTTTCATCTGATTCAGCACATGTATGCGTGTGTTTGTGTGGCAGGTGTCTCGCTGTGGTATGATCTACATGGAGCCCCACATGCTGGGCTGGCGGCCTCTTATGCTGTCCTGGCTCAATACCCTGCCCACCACAGTCAGCACCATGCACAAGGACCTCATCACCAGCCTCTTTGACCGCATACTGCCTGCCTGCCTACAGCTCATTCGGAAGGCCACCAAGGTACTGAACTGTTGGAACCATCATAAGTAAATTAATTTTCCAGCTGGCAATGGTTTTCACATTAATGATAGATGCTCAGTACACAAAAGTACATATGTCGCTTTGCATGTAGAATATTTTTTTCCCGCCATTCCAAGTTCCATGTTACAGAAAATGAGAAAATTTGACATTGATTTATATTCTGTCTTGTATGTTTTGGAAGCAAATATAATTTTAGTTTTTACTTTTATTTCAGCTAACAGAAATGTTTTCCGACGGCCAGTTTTAGTCAACTATAATAACCTTTCCCTGTCCAAATCCGATTCCAATTATATTTAGAGAGCGCTTTTGATATGGCTTGTCTCTTTGTGCTTGGTTTCAGGAGCTGTCCCCAACCTCTGACACCAACTTAGTCAAGTCCCTGATGAACCTGATGGACTGCATGATGGATGAGTTCCACGATGAAGCCAAGATGAAGAGCATGAATGAAAGGGATATTTGCTCCTGGTTGGAGGTGAGACGGTGGTTTGCAAAGGGATGGGGTGGAATATGGACCCTGGTTTGGGTATGAGGGTTAGGGTTACAAAGAAGATTATTCTGCCATATACCAAGTATTAACATACCTGCAAACTTGCCACTACTAAACTTTATACCAGCAGGCATGCTACTAACAAACAAATATTATTCAACCAGTATGCCAATAAACATACTGCTAACAAACAATACATCAACAACCATGCTACAAATGCTAACAAACCAATATACCAATACACCAGCATTCCCTACCCTGTAAACTTTCCTTTGTGTCTTTTTGCCCCTGTCAGCTCTGCACACAATGCCTAATTCACCTAGTAGTGTTAAAGGTGACTTTGCCACAAACCCTTGGCATCCAACCTCCATGGGGAACACTCTAGCTCTGCTCCACCTCCGCTACCAACTCAGTATACCTAAGCATTTTGCTTTAATGTGCCTCATCAACAATACAGTGTCATCCCATGGCACCGTGAGTTCCACAAATACAAAATCCACTGCACCTCTGATTGTGAAATTTGCATTAAAAAATAATCTTCAACTATAGAGTGAAATTGTGTAGTTTGCAGTCATATTCCCCTGTCACTATTTGCATACATCATACTGAAAACCAACCAAAATATTCCAATACAGTCAAGAAATTAGGAAGCCTGGTTAGTGCCATGCTCTATGCATTGAGCTACACATGACCTTTATGTAGACAGAGGTCCTTACCATTATCTGTTGCCTGACTCATTTCTATTCAGACTGCTGTTACCCTTAGAGCCGCTTTGCAATCTCAACTCGGTAAATTCAGAAAATAAGTTGTGAACTCATTTAATAGAAAACGAAAGAAGAAAGAGTCCAACCACGTCTTTCTTTGGCCAAACAACAAACTAAGATATGCACTCTATTGCCACAGAGGCTGCCTTTTCCCTTTTAAAAATAACATCCTAATCAGGTCTGCCTCCACACAGGCCCACAAAGAGCAGCAGAGTTTTAGCAGATGAGCCCTTTCTCTCGCCCCCTGCATGAGTTCCAATTGATTTCTTTGCCTCTGAATCATATCTTCAGAAAGCAATGCTATTATCCCCCTGTGGCACACTGTGCTGATGAATGCCTTTCAACCCCCCCTCCCATGTTTCTCAACCAGTCATTATCAAAGTGTTGAATTAATCAGCCTTTTAACAGCAGGGGCGATCACCGTGCTGCCAAGACTCATTTCCAATTCTTATTTCTGCTGCTTTTCAAGCAAAGGCATCTCTCCTCTGTGGATCCGGGTGTTTGTCTCATAATAATATATGTACAACATTGGTTGAGACATTTAGGTTGCCACAAATTGCAATCATAGTATTTAGCAAGCCTCATCTATGGACTTGGGATTTTTGAGTTTTTGTTTAATAGCATCTCATTATGTAGTCGGCTGCTCATTTGTGTTTGTATGTTTCACACCACACGCGACATCTTGAAATATTAAGTTTGTTTGTCTCATGGTTAATGGTCCACAGGTAGATACCATATGATGCAACACAATGCAATACAAAATAATATAATACAGCCATAATTTAGTACATTATAGAACAACACAATGCACAGCACAGTATACCACATGGTACAGTAATGGTCCACAGGTAGATACAACATGATAGAATATAATACAATATAATATAGCGATAATATAAACACAAGCAAGCAAAAAGGGATTAATAGAATACCACACATTAATTTTACAATATAACACAACACATTTCTCAGTGCCTTTTACAAAGATTACTGAAATGTGCCTTTGCAGCCAAAAAGTACTGAAGGTTGGTCTTTCCCTTTCCACAGGGCATCTTTGTCTTCTGCCTGGTGTGGTCAGTGGGTGCCAGCTGTGATGAGTCGGGCCGGGTCAAGTTCGACGCCATGGTCCGGGAGGTACTTGATGGCCCCCTGAGTGAAGAGACCAGGGTCTGCCACGGCATCCTGGCTACTGTAGAGCCTCCACCCAAACAGTTGACCGTGCCCCTGCCCACTGTGGGAACAGTCTACCAGTATCGCTTCATTAAAGAGGTGGGCAGCTTCCTAGGATTCTCCACTTCCCCTGATAATTATGAAGTTGAGAGCACTTTTGCTGCATTTTTTTGCATCACTCAGAGTGCTGCCCATTGGTCAGAAAAAAACATTGTACAATTTGGGACTTCCTGTGGTTTACATAGTGGGAGTACTTCTCTGTGCAGCAATTGTCAGCTTTGAGAGCTTCCCATGCTCTCACAACTTGATTCCAGGAAAAGAGTGGGTATTGATTGGTCTATACTAGTATACTAAGCATGGGCAGAGCGTGGGCAGATGTCACAGTTTGTTTCTGAATGTATTTTGAGCCTTTTGTTCCCTCTTCAGTAAATGGCTATTGACATTGCTTTTGAGACGCTTTTGAATACAAGCAAATGGTCAAATAAGGCTGGAATCCTTAATATACAAATATACAACTATATGTACCTTACTGTGCTTACTATCAGAGTTGTTCTCTTCTTCTTTTCTTCTTCCTTTTTTCACTGTCCTCTTCAGGGCCCGGGCAGGTGGGAGCTGTGGACAGACGAGCTGAAGACTGCACCCCCGATATGTAAGGATGTGGAATTCAACGAGATCATTGTGCCCACGGAGAACACGGTACGCTACACAGCACTGATGGAGCTGCTCATCACCCACCAGAAGCCCACCATCTTCATTGGTCCCACCGGTACTGGCAAGAGCGTCTACATCATAGTGAGTGGTCTGCAATGTGCTCCTGGATCAACTTAATGTTTGCAAAGCCGCTAAGGCTTTATGCGCTCATCAGAATGTAAGATTCAGATCTAAAAATCACACAGACAGACATTTTGTGCACCAAAAATCGAGAAGGACAGACATTTGATGCTTTTAACCTAACTAGTTAGGTCAGTTTTAGAGGGCAAAAATGGAAGAGGAGATATCACAGAGATGAATCTCTGTGTGATTTACTCAGCCAGGAAGCGCTTTCTGCACATGGTATTTAATGCCTAAAAAAAAAACACGTCTAAACTTCTCAAACTTTGTCAAATAAGCCTATTGTTGTGTGCTGCATCCACATTGCATGGTGGAATGCTTATAGTCGAAGAGAGCAGATAGAGGGATGAGAAGGAAGAATAAGATGAAAAGGATGACACACCTCCATGCCAGGGATTGAAGGCAGACAAGGTAGAGGGAATTTATACTTTTTTCTCTTGACCAGTTATTGACAATGACTAAAAGTTTATCTTACTCCCAATTCAGAAATAGCCCCACATTGATATTTCAGCAGAAATGTTGCCCATTTTTCATTATAGTTGACAAAGGTAATAGGAAAAATACTGGCTGCTATTTCGTTTATATAGTACATTATTTACCACAGTTAATGAAACTGAGCAGATTTCCATATATTTTCTGCATACATACAGTATATATATTTTGTTAATACAGAATGTCTTTACAGAAATTTTCAGGGGAAAAAACTTTTTTTGCTGTCACTTAACTTGAAGCCATGCTTCAATTGTGATCCAATCACCAGATAAATAGCTAAGTAGCACCAACCATTCACATTAATTTGCATTGCAGTTACTGCTAAATTGAGTTGGAGACAGCTGCATGCACTACTTTTTTGGGCCATAAAAAATATTGCCTGTCTTAGTAGATGCAGGACTGAATGTTGAATGCTGAATATCCTGAACACTGCTATCATTAAGGCAAAGTACAATAAGAGGCATGTTTTTAAGTGGGTAACTTGAAAGTACTCTTATATGAGTTATGTTTAATCAAGACTAACTCATTAAAGTAACTAGTTACTATTTAGGGTAAGTAATGAAGTAAAGCAACTAGTTATTTTCCAAGTAACTTTCCTCAGCACTGCTTAGAACAGGGTTGTTACATAAACACAGTGTACAGAATGTTAGGAGCATCTTCCTAATATTGAGTTGGACTCCCCTTTGCAGACTACATGTCTTCTCAAAGCTTAAACATCCCTCTTTTCCCTGTCTCTTCCTCTTCACCTTCATCTACCCTTCATGACTGAAGTGGATTTAATATGTGAAATCATTAAGGTCTCATAGCCTTAAACTGGATTCACCTATGTAGTCAGTGTATTTTATGGAGAGGTACATGGCCCTATTATTTTCTGTTTTCAGTATTGTTTATCCACTCTGTTTTATCTCCCCATTTCTGTCTGTCCTTTCCCCAGAGGACACTGTAGGGGATGGAATGTACCTTTAAAACACAGCCATTTGTTGTGTTTTTTTACAGCTACTTTTATCATCAAAAATGATTATTTCAAGTCCAGAAAAGACACTGCTTATGCTATGTCGCCAAGCATATCAATCAGTGGCATTATGTTGGACAAGCACTTCCAAGCAGTGCAGTCCCAGCCTCAGGGGAAGCTAGAGCCAGTGCTCTGAACACAAATCATCTCTGGACACTACACAGCTACAGACACCAGGTGTGAAACGACCACCTTGGAGGAATCCCGAGTATCTCTCGGCAGACCTTCGGCTATTTATATCATGGACTAGTCCCCGCTCCTTCCCTTTTAACTTCATTAGCTCATCCATTAGTGTGCTCAGACTTGAGACTCTGGGGTGAGCAGAGATCATCTCACTGGGGAGCCTGCCTTGCTCTCCACCTTCATACCCGCTTCCCAGGCTGAGCTGCCTGTCTGCCTGGTGTTGCGGCCCTGTCCCATGCCCCACCCGGCGGACCGTGGCTGGATCTGGCCTGGCAGGGGTGATAAACGAGCCCCAGGACTCCGTTGAAGGCAGGCGCCTCCCTGCATCCCAGACCAAGTGAATGTGACCGGCACCGGCACCATCAGACAACAATACGTGAGGCTCCTTCGCCCGGCCCGGCCCAGACTGGAGCGAGACTGACACAAACTGTGCCACCTATTTTCAGCTCAGAGGGGGGGACGGAGAACGGCCTGGCTGCGCCTTCCGATCCGTCATGTTAACGGCCCCCATCAATTATCCAGCTTGTTACTCACATGCTTTTGCATGCAGATAAATAAGTGTGCATGCTCATACACACATGTCCACTTGTCCTCTCTCTCTACTGATAGCCACCTGTATGGATGGCATACTGTAGCTACTACAGAGTGGGGAATGTCTTTTTGTGAAGCAGGTTTAGACCATTTCTTTCCATAAAGCTAACTAATGTGAAGGAGGAGATGTCCACAAAGGACTGAATGCACCGATGCACAGCCTCTACTTTTTACAAACATTGATTTATTGAGCAAATAACGTTTTTAGTGAGTATTCCCTTGACTACACATCCAGGAGCAGTGACCAATATAATTACATTCATGAGCCACAATTGGTTGGAATTTTAGAGAATATATTCAGTGCTTTACCTCCGCTGAGAATAGATAATTTGCCCAAAACCTTGATTCAGTACAATATATAGGCTAGATTGCACAGCACACAGACTAGTTAAAACTAAATAAACTAGTTCATATGTGTTGCTCTCGCTCATTTGCAAGCCAAAAATACCCCCTCACCCCAAAATAAAAAATGCATTGACTTTACCTTTTTGATCTGACAAGATTAGATGATTTCCTCACAGAGAAACTAATTTCCCACAGTGCATTCTTTCCCTTGCCGATGACACTGAAGTCATTTTCAGAGATTGCCTAAGATCCCATTTTTACCTCATGAAATAAATACTTAAAACTACATTTGATTTGAAAGTCAAAGCTTATCACAACCATCTGTCAGGACCAGAGACAGAAATAATCATTTTATGTATGCTTTACTTTCGCAGGATTAGAGGCTCTGGAGCGGAAGTGTCTTTGGCATGCTAATTCAGGACAGATTGTTAAAATATTTTTAGAGAGAACTTGAAACTGAATGTTTTTCGTTAGTGATGTGAAAAGTGCACTATGACATACAAGCAAATGAACAATTATTGAATTTTCACCTTTCCTTCTCCAACCTTGAGTATGCAATTATGAGTATACAAGATCTGATGTTATAGTCTGTCATGCCATAATCGAGGGTGAACGCTTATGTGTGAGGAATGGACTGAGTGTGGGTATGTTATTAGGGTTATTAAGTTACTTTGCAGTCAAACTGTGTTTAATGTGAAATATAATATTATCAAAAAATACTTTCAGAGGCATTGTCTATGTAAAATTATTGAGAAGTTTGTTCAACTGTCAACAAAACATTTTGGTATCCTCAATGGGCCCTAAGCAAAGAGCAATCTTGCGATACACACAACATGACTCACCATTATACAGAGCAGATAATGAAGACAAAACACACTACATGGAAGTTCACTGGAGTAGAAACATTGTATAAGAGCAAAGTGTAGACTTCATTAGTGCAGCCAGGGGCTTCAGAAGTATCACCCAAACTGTGAAATGATCCTGAATTTCCAAACATTTTAAGAATGTATACTTTGTTGTACATGTGTAGACATATGCGGTGTGTATATATATATACTGTAATGGATTTTGTACTTGTATACTGCAGGATTTGACGATGAGCACTGCCCATATTTCCAATTCTACCCTCCAATATCTTTTGTCCAGGACTTCCTGTTGAATAAGCTGCAGAAGGATGTGTACAGCCCATTATTCATCAACTTTTCAGCCCAGACTACAGCTGCCCAGACCCAAAACATCATTATGTCCAAGCTAGATAAGAGACGCAAAGGAGTGTTCGGTCCTCCATTGGGGAAGAAAATGGTACAGCTTCCTTATTGTATTCACATGGTATTGAAAACAAGTTAGATTGGTGTTTCACGTTAGTAGAACATGTTTATTTCTCAGTGCTCACACCTATATACATATGAAGAGTGACTCACTAAAGTTGTTGTCTATAGTCATTTTATTACCAGTACCATTTTATTTTGAGATGCAACTGTCGATCGACAAACAAAAATAAGCAGATTCA
This sequence comes from Centroberyx gerrardi, assembly GCF_048128805.1. Taxonomy (NCBI): domain Eukaryota; kingdom Metazoa; phylum Chordata; class Actinopteri; order Beryciformes; family Berycidae; genus Centroberyx; species Centroberyx gerrardi. The sequence goes on along the minus strand of NC_136006.1, from coordinate 10,804,693 downwards.
GGTAATATTATTTAGAGAAATGTGGAGTATAGTTTTAAATACCAAATAGGAATTATATTTCTGCATCAGTATATTAAATCTCATACCAAATACACTAATGGTGTATTTTGTCAGGTGGTGTTTGTGGATGATGTGAACATGCCTGCCAGGGAGGTTTACGGCGCCCAGCCCCCTGTGGAGCTCCTGCGCCAGTGGCTGGACCACTGGAACTGGTATGACATGAAGGACTGCTCCATGATCAACCTGGTGGACATCCAGATCATATGCGCTATGGGACCACCTGGTAAGTAGATTCAGTGGTATCCTAAAGGTTAGGAAAAGTGACCTTGTTACCGGGAGGTTGCTGGTTCAAAGTCCTACATTGGTTACGTAGCTCATGGGAGCAATATTTACCATTTGTATGTGACGTACTGTATCCAATAGGAAGAAGAGCAACAACATCTCCGACAAAAGCCTTCAGCACAGTTATTTGTTCATCTCTTGATACATTTATGCCCTCGAATTCTGAAATAGGTAAAAGGTATGGCTTGTGGTGTACGGCCAATGTTGCCCTACTCCACCGGTGCCATTTTGGCTCACGTTTTCTGGATCAGCCTCCAAAACTGTGATTGGACCGTGCACTTTGTGAATGGATGCACCTTATTCATAGCTTCCTGTCGAGGAGGGAGGTCAGACATGGCTTGCAGTGTGATCAACTCGTGATGCTCTTCTGGTTTGCAAGGCTAAAACTCAGCTGTTTCCAGGTGTAAATGTTTGTAATTGTATGAAGATGAAACAAGGTGTTGCTGAAAAAGAGCATGGATAAATAAAGATTTAACAAGGTTTGGGCTTCAGGTTGTCATGTCAATAGACCTGGGTCAGTGTAAAGGTATAATTTCAAAATGCCAGATACATTTTGGGAAAACACTTGTTTCATGTTTCATTGTGAGTTTTACTTTTCAGCTATCTTTTTGTATGAGTAGGTGACACGTCATGAGGCTACATTTACCTAACATTGATGTAACTGTAGAGTGCCAAATATATTATGAAGTAAGCATATATTTTCAAAGGTTTTGGATAACCATGTCATGAAGCAGTAACAGGAGCACTCAGTTGAAGCATAGCAGTGTTATCTGTGTTCCAAGATTAGATTTTTTTTCTCTGCCTGTTGTGTAGGTGGGGGCAGGAACCCTATCACACCTCGCTACCTGCGCCACTTCAACACAATTACCATTAATGATTTTGATGAGAAGACCATGTACACAATCTTCTCCAGGATCATGGACTGGCATCTCACCATACGGTAATAAAATAATATAACATATGCAGTTTGGTGGGTACTTTTATCCAAAGTGCCATACAGTGAGTGTATGCATTTTTAGGATGTTTGGCCAGGTGATTGTAATAAATTAACAAGTGATTATAATCAAACGAAAGCCACAGCCAATGAGCTGTGTATATTGTAAAGGACCATATAGGGAGGGAATGCATGTGACATCATGGGAATGCTATGAATACAGGTAACTAGAGCTAATATGTTTTTGGTACACTCTACATATAATGAATTTATTTGTGTATAAAGAGCCACTGCACACAAACTTATGTCGTTACAGTGGGGCCCCGCAAACACCATGTCATTACAACTATCGTAAATGTTACATAATTATCAAATAGAAAGTTGTGTTATAACAAAGGAAATGTTCAAATGAAAGGCTGTTTGCACAGCAGCTTTCATTGACCATAAGTACTTAGTTTTGTTTTTTCCCTCAAATCTTTTTTTCAAGGTTTAGGATTTTAATGGGTGCCTAGCTGGCACAATAGCAAGGCAATTAGCACCATAGTGATAATGCAAATCAGCATGCGATTGTCAAGGGACATTAGGTGCCAGCATGTTATCTAAAGCCACCCATGAGGCCGTCTCCTACCGAGCTGTCTTAATAACAATGAGGCACTGTGCCAGTTTTATGATTGTCTCCTCCCACCCTGCATAAGCGAATGCAAACCTGTAAGGGCTTAGAGTACTTATCTTGCCTATTCAGTTTTGGAGTGGGTTATGCATCCATTATTAGAAATTAATAAGGCAGTTATCTGGCAGAATTTTGGTTTTGGAAGGTACTGACATGCTAAATATTATGCTCATCACAAATGTTGTATTCTTGACAGTGTTCTGTACTTTGCCATAGGAACATGCATACATGAAGACACTCAGAGACTTGCTAATGCTGCTCCAAAGAGTCACAGATTTTTAACCAATAACTAAGTGTATTGTACATTTTCATTATTAAATCAGTCAGTCAAACAATCAGTCCTTTCTTCTGCAGGTTTGCTTTCCCCAAGCCATTTGCAACCCTGACCTCTCAGATCATCAATGGCACCATGTCAGTGTACCAAGAGGCCACCAAGAACCTGCTGCCGACCCCCACAAAGTCCCACTACCTCTTCAACCTGCGTGACTTCTCCCGCGTCATCCAAGGCATCTGCCTGTCGCGGCCAGAGACTGCTGATGAGTCGTCTGTCATCAAACGGCTCTGGGTGCACGAGGTAACGTTTTACGCCAAGATACACTGAACTGAAACTGAAATTAGCAAAGCATGCCTGATAACTAACTGAAACTAATGGAAATACAATGGAAATGTAATACACACAGCTTTCCACTACTCTCTTTGCCTCTATCTGTCTTTGCCTCTCTTCCCCTCTATCTCTCTCTCACTCTCTCTTTGTCTTGTTGCTCCTCAGGTCCTGAGGGTATACTACGACCGCCTGGTCCACGACGCAGACCGGGCCTGGCTGGTGAGCCATTTGCAGGTGGTGTCCCAGAGTCACCTGAAGGAAGACTTCCATCATCTCTTCCAGCATCTGGACCAGGACCAGGATGGAAAGGTCAATGAGGACGACCTGCGCAGCCTCATGTTCTGCGACTTCCACGACCCTAAGGGTGAGGACCGCAGCTACCGTGAGGTGCACGATCTGGACCAGCTCCGACAGGTGGTGGAGTCACACCTGGAGGAGTTCAACAACATCAGCAAAGCGTCCATGAACCTGGTGCTGTTCCGGTTCGCCATCGAACACGTCTGCCGCATTTCCCGCATCCTCAAACAGCCGCGGGGACATGCCCTCCTAGTGGGGGTGGGCGGGAGCGGCCGACAGTCCCTCACCCGGTTGGCTGCCCACATGGCAGAGGCAGAGCTTTTCCAGGTGGAGATCTCCAAGAGCTACGGGACCAACGAGTGGCGTGACGACCTGAAGCTGATCATGAGGAAGTCCACGCAGGGTGACACACACGGCGTCTTCCTCTTCACTGACACGCAGATCAAGATGGAGTCGTTCCTAGAGGACGTCAGCAACCTGCTCAACACTGGCGAGGTAAGAGGGAGGGGTTGCAGAGAAAGGCCTGATGGATGGAAAGATGTGTATGAAAGGATAGATGGACATATGTACAGATGGATGGGTAGACAGATCAATGGATGAATGACTGGATAGATGGGTAGAAGGAAGAATGATGGATGGATGCAAGGAAGGGTGGAAAGAAGTATGGATATGTGGATGGATTGAAGGATGGATGAGTTGGTGGATGCATGCATGGATCAATGGATGGATGGATGGTTGGATGGATTGAATGATAGAGAGAAAAGACACAAACAGTTGTATTCCTTTCACATGAGGTCATTTATGCTGTTTAACATATCAAATTCCCAACTACAGACCATTCTCTCATCTTTGGGGAAAAAAATAAAACTTGGTGTCCCTGGTTTATGTTTCCAGGTGCCTAATCTGTTTGCGGTTGATGAGAAGCAGGAGATCTGTGAGCGAATGCGCCTGTTGGACCGACAGCGGGACCGCGACAAGCAGACGGACGGCAGCCCCTTGGCCCTCTTCAACATGTTCCTTGAGCGCTGCCGCACCCAGCTGCACGTAGTGCTGGCCATGAGCCCCATTGGAGACACATTTAGGAGCCGCTTGAGACGTTTCCCCGCCCTCATTAACTGCTGCACCATCGATTGGTTCCAGGTGTGTGTGTTTACGTGTGTGTTTTTGTCCAAGTATTCCAGTGTGCTTTTAGTCGCACATAAGGCTTCTTCTAGTGGTGCATGACCCGGAAGATATACAGTGCATTTCATTGCTCTTGGACTGAGGTTTTTCTATCATGGTTCCAAAGTGGTTGCACATGCTAATTATAAGGCAGTAATATTTCTCCAGTGTTTCAGTGGGGTCTTTTATTTGACTCTTAACCCAGCCATAGCCCAAATCCTTCCTTGGGTACCGTTGGGTAATTACTGGTGGCATTCCTAGTAAACCATAGCAGAGAGTTGCATATACTGTATGTATGGCAGCACAGTGGCAGTACAGCATGTTTCCTCCCCTGTCAGAGCTGGCCTGAGGACGCCCTGCAGGCAGTGGCCTTTCGCTTCCTCGAGGACATTGAGATGACAGACGAGTCCCGTGCAGGCTGCATCAGCATGTGCAAGAGCTTCCACACCTCAACCATCCAGCTGTCACTGCGCTTCTTGGCTGAGCTGCAGCGCCACAACTATGTCACCCCCACCTCCTACCTGGAACTCATTTCCACCTTCAAGGTCCTGCTGAAGAAAAAGAGAGCGTAAGATCAAGATTTAAAGGATAAGGCTGGTGTTTTTTAATGCATTGCTTACCGTCAACAAATCCTATGAAAATAACAAAATCAACAATGCGTTTGCTCTACTCCCGTTACTTTCTGACATCCCACGTATCATTTTTAGTCATCAACCCAGAAGTCATTGGCTCCAATTGTAAGCTAAAAACCTTGAAATACAGCTCACAAAGACATAGTTTCAATTTTAAAAATCGCTAACTGTTACCACGAAAAGTCAGGCTGTTGTAGTTATTACCAAATCAAATTTAAATGGGAACAAATTCTTCATTACGGCGGGGACTATTTTCGGTGCTACGGAACTACTTTCCTGAGATCGCAAACGTGTTTACAGCCGGCTTATTAAGTTGTTTGAGGAAAAAGTCAGCTGGCCCGGTGCATCGCGATGATGAAATATGTTCAACGGCATGGCTCTTTGACGTGTTTTAACCGTTTTTTTAATACAATGGAGTTCTATGGCTACTGGGACATGGCTGCATTGGGCACCGGCTACAAAGACGAGACTTCATTGCTGATTTTGTTATTTTCATAGGATTTGTTGACGGTAAGCAATGCATTAAAAAACACCAGCCTTATCCTTTAAGATACCTGCACACATAGCCCCAACACATATGTATTCCTTCTGAGGGGTCAGAGTCACTGCTGTGCTGCAAGAGTAGTTTAGGTTTCATTACTTTTCTCAAAAACACTTGGTATTGGTCGGCACAGCAGATGTAATAGCACCTAAACTCGAGTGGCTACATGCATGTGTGTGCATCCTGATATATCTGTGCTTGTCTGGGAGGGATTTGCAAAAAAGCCAAATTCCAATTTCCTAGCGTAATCTCTCCCAGACCTCTCCTCCTCTCTCTCTCTCTCTCTCTCTCCCCTTTCCCCAGCGAGGTGATGAAGCTGAAGCGTCGCTACGAGGTGGGCCTGGAGAAGCTGGAGTCAGCCGCAGCCCAGGTGGCCACCATGCAGGTGGAGCTGGAGGCCTTACAGCCACAGCTGCTCGTGGCCAGCAAGGAGGTAGACGAGATGATGGTGGTGATTGAGCACGAGTCTGTGGAGGTGGCTGAGACAGAGAAGGTGGTGAAGGTGGACGAGGCCGTGGCCAACGAGCAGGCCATGGCCGCAAAGGCCATCAAGGACGAGTGTGATGCTGACCTGGCCATAGCCATGCCCATCCTGGAGTCGGCTCTGGCCGCGTTGGATACGCTCACCACTCAGGTAGAGAGAGCAATACATTCACCGCTCATGGAATAGAATCTAAACAGTATATATAACCTCACACTGAAAGATGTTTCTGCTTTACAAAGTTCCTATGGGATTCGTTAGCACAAGGTTTATGATGAATTATGATGAATGACTAATGACTAATAAGGAATGTAACAATGTTCCTCAGTCTTCTTTTTCCTAAATGTCCCTTTGTTCTTTGATTTTCACAGTTCAAATAATATGTATTAATTTTGTAACTCCTTGTGGTTTCATATTATCTCACTGTTAAGGCTTACCACAGCAGCGTCCATTTGTGGGCATGTCTCCTTTTGACAAAAATACACATAAAATTGCAGTTATTCAGTGGTTCATGGCAGAATTTTTATGTCCTGCCACCATGATGTCGTCATGGTGGCGTCTGTGTGTGTGTGTGTGTGTGTGTGTGTGTGTGTCTATCTCTCTGTCTGTTTGTGTGTAGACACATATTTGTGAACACAACAGCTCAAGAACAATACATGATAGTACATACCATATATCATCTCTTGTCATCATACTATTACATATAATAAATATTGCATATACTAAATTATATATGATATATATCATATATTATTTATTATATGCAATAGTGTTATGATGTATTTCTAACAGCAGCACCATAACAGTGCTATCACTGAAAAACCTTCAACTTCAGTTGGTGATTTTCCTTCCCAGTCCTTCATAGCCAGAGCTAGTTTTCTAACTGTAAGGCCACTGAAATCCATTTAACCCCCATTGTATAATATAAAAAATTCAGTCTAAAAACAAGGCTGTTTTTCTTGATTACTGAAAAGCTAACATTTTGAAGATATAAGGCTTTGATTTGACAGCAACACCGTAAATATATTAAACCCTCCCCCTGTTACCCACAGGACATCACAGTGGTCAAGTCCATGAAAAGCCCGCCCACAGCTGTTAAGCTGGTGATGGAGGCAATCTGCATTCTCAAAGGCATCAAACCCGACCGCGTGCCTGACCCCTCGGGCTCTGGTAAGAAGGTGGAGGACTTCTGGGGCCCGGCGAAGAAACTCTTGGGAGACATGAAGTTCCTCCAGAGCCTCCATGAGTACGACAAGGACAACATCCCACCGAATTTCATTTCCATCATCCGCAACAAGTACATCACCAACCCAGACTTTGTACCAGAGAAGATTCGAACCGCGTCCACTGCTGCTGAAGGCCTGTGCAAGTGGGTTCGTGCCATGGAGTCCTATGACAAGTAAGTTCTGTTCTTCTGATTCAGAGGTCTCAGTTCTGGAAACAGATGCATGTCCAAAAAGTTTTGGAAGACTTTTTCTCAAACCTCTAAGTTATTAATATCAAGCTTGGATGTTGGTAACCTTTGATAGAATAATAATACATTTTACTGGCATAATAAGAAAACAAAACGACATAACATAACAAATACAGGTAATCAAAATTACACTATATATCATGGACAAGTCATGGAGAAGTTATGGAATTTGATTAGCAAAAATACACTGGCGGTACAAAATACTAGCACCAACTTCTCATGTAATAGACTGATCAAATGAATACTGTAGATGTACACTAAGTATGTAGGTGAAATAAGTTCTAGGGCATATTCTCTGGCATATATTTTGAGTGTTATGCCATCATTATCACAGTCTTCATCTCATGTGGTCCAGGCATACCTGCTGATTGGAATATGCATTGTTTGATATGTGTCTCAAAAACTTTGATTAGTTAGAGGAATGCATCAAATTTGAGTGAAACTCCTGAATGAACTGCTCCATGTGTCCTTCAGAGTGGCCAAAGTGGTGGCTCCTAAGAAGGAGAAGCTTGCTCAGGCTGAGGGGGAACTGAAGATTGCCATGGAGAGCCTCCGCAAAAAGCAGGCTGCCCTCAAAGAGGTCCAGGACAAACTGGCAAAGCTCCAGGAGACCTTGGATGCTAACAAAAACAAGAAGGCCGACCTGGAGAATCAGGTGTGTTGATATTTCTGTGTGTGTGTGTGTGTGTGTGTGTGTGTGTATCTGCATGTGTGTGTGTGTGTAAAGTAGATAGTGTTGAAGATTAACAATGGTCTTGTTTTTGATGACAGTGTTGCAGTGGCTAATATCTCTGTCAATACAATACATGAACTGTACTATAGACCATCCAGGAAAGCCATGATTGCTTGTTGAATTAAATTGACTTCATTCATGAGAAGTAGATGTTGAAAAGTAGTTTTTCAAAAAGGGATTGTAACTCAATGTTAGGAAAGTCTTCTTAATATTGTGTACATTGAATGTATGCTATCGACTCAAAATAACTTTTATTCCAACAATTGTTTTTCATAAGAGTGGCAGATACTACTCACTTTGGATTTTTTATGATAGCTTTACCAGCTTTTACCACACCACAACATAGGCATGTGAAAGAAAGAAGAGGATTAAAGTCCATATTTCCCTTTGTTATTGAGGGGTAACAGAAGAGAATACTTAAAACCGAGTGTATTGAAAGTCATGTTTTTGATACAATTTTACTCTGTCATCTTCCTCCTTTTCATCTTTATTATTTAGCATAGATTCTTCCTCCTGTTCCACCCCAGGAAATATCTCAAACTTGCCTTTTTCTGAATTTTACATGCACTGCGTCTGCACACTAACATTTTTCATTTTTTGGCAGCAGCCAGAACAGCTTTAAGGGCATCTCTTTTAGTTAAGCCTCTAATAGGTCTGTAGGTGTTTTCAAGAGACAAAAATTACTACAAATTCTGCCTCTCCCCAAATCCATCAGAGAGGGAGATATTTGTCTTGAGGTGCACTGACATCTTTAATAGTTCTTCAAAAAAGGGAATAACCTGTCATTTCAAGTTCAAAAGAGATGCAGCCCCCTCCTGCCACAAGCTTTGAAGTTGAAGCCGTTGTGTTTTTCCTCTCTAATTCTTCCAAGTTGATCGTTGATGTTTCTTTCTTTTTTGCCCTCTGTCCCAACCTTGTCCTTTCATGTCTGCTCTTCTTCCTCCTTATCATGCCTTAGCCTCAGGTTTTCTTATCCACTCCTCTCATCCTTCCAAGGGGATGAAAGTTTATCATACCAGATACTTTTTTCTTTTTTGTATTTGACTCCTCATGGAGAAGTCCTTAACTCTCTGTAGGATGCTTTACTTCAGTTATTTTTTATGATGGGAATGATTTTTAGATGATAAAGTGCCACATTGATGATTATTTTCTCTCTACTGGATCATTGGGGATTGCTTTGGAGATACTGGTTTTTGATCTTCTTTTGGAGTTCAAAGGCCTCAAATAATGCATCTAATGCCAATGGGATGATATTGTGAGGCATTGTAGATTTTCATGCAGCTGCTTGAAGTGTGATGTGGCAGCCAAAGGATGCGTTCCCTCATAACTTCTCTAGTCCCCGTCACTAGATTAAGCCTTGCAGGTTACACCCCTTTTTGCATGATCCCTGTTCAATTATCTTAAAAATCCTTCTTTAACGTGTCTCTTTACTTTTATCTACATATTTTCTTCATCATTGCAGTGGATTTAATTGTGAAATCAGTAAGGGATCATAGTTTTAACCTGGTGAGTCTATTTCATAGAAAGAGCATATGGTCCTAGTACTTCATACTGTAGCAATAATCCCATAGATAAATAACACACCTTATACGTATTGCATCAGTCTTACTCTTTATCAGATTAAAGAACACCCTCAAGGGTATCATGGCTTTTCATACCAATACTCTTGTTCTTACTGAAGAGTTTTCTTCAAACTATATATGAAACTAGATATATACATAAATATATAAATATGTATAAATTCGTAGCCTTTCCCTGACCCTATCTTTTCAGTTACCTCTCCTTGTAACACTCTGGTACACATATACAGCAGGGCTCAGCATGGAGAAATTTATCCACTGGCCTAGTCGGGTCAGTAGGTCAGAGTTGTACTAGTAAAAAATGAAAACAACCACTTTCTCATTAATTTAAGAGATATAGATTCTGATGATAAAATGTATGATGTTGATAGTTCATAATATGCAGCTCATAACTGATAGTTAATAATATGACAAAGATTGTCAATACATTTCAAATGTAGGATTTTTAACAACTGTGTAAAATTCCACATTATAAATTGGCCTTTGTTACACTTTTTGTATTCATGGATGAGCCCACATAACCAACTAATAACAGCTTTTCTGTAAATGTAACCAGCAGCATGGATAAAACAAAACATGAACCAGAGGGGAAATTCCTGAGGCCAGTGAGGTTTACCATTCATCCGTCTTGCCAATGTATTAATTCAATTTAATTTAAATTTAGGCATTTAGCAGACGCTCTTATCCAGAGAGACTTACAATTAGTGCAACAATAAAATAAGTGAGCATTCCTCAAGCATCAACAGGGTAAGTAGCCAGATAATTCAGAGTGCCATGAAAACCAAAAGTGCTAACATTATACAAGAAAAGAGAGGAGAGTGGGCCAGTGGCAGAGCAGAAAGCCAAAGATAACAGGCTTATCACCCAGTGGGGCCACTGACTGACCAGTCAGCTAGCCCCACTTCGGCAGCATTTGGCACTATCACAACCAGGCATTATACCATCAACCCTTCAATAACTAGACCGCTTACTTAACCAACCTGCCACTGTAGTTCCAATTTGATTTCCTTTCATTGGTGCCCTGAACAAAAGGTAAAATGTAGCTATGCTTGGTGAACAATTAAATAAAAAAAAATAATCCTCAAACTAACTTGTTTTGGTTAACGTGGCCGTCATTGTGTTCCTTCATCCTGAGAGAACCACAAAGCTGCAACAAATTTTTGCTTCCCTCTTCCGATGGTGCCCTCTCCAGGTGGATCTGTGCAGTAAGAAGCTGGAGCGAGCGGAGCAGCTGATCGGAGGCCTGGGTGGAGAGAAGACACGTTGGAGCGACATGGCCTTCAACCTCGGAGAGCTCTACAACAACCTGACTGGGGACATCCTCATCTCAGCAGGCATAGTGGCTTACCTGGGGGCCTTCACCTCCAGCTACAGACAGGTATGCCGAGGGGCATAGATAGTACATACTCAGAGGTGGAGAGCAACTAATTATGTTTACTTAAACACTGCGCCTACACAGATTTTTGAGGTACTCGTGCTTGATTTGGGTATTAACTTTAGAGACTCCGGAATTTGAATCATGCATTTTAAAAGATAAATCCAGCGTATTTATTATTCACATGTGCAGTTTCTTATTTCTTTAAAGGAAAGATCTTCTCATATATAGTATATCTTATGATTTGAATTTTTCAGTGCACTTTACGAGAGTACTATCCTTGTAGGGTATTTCTACTTTTGTGCATATTGAAAGCCTTTATGTAGATAGCTATAAGTATAGTTTTGTGTACCTTAAGGCAGGTCAGGCACCATAGAAGGGCATAGACTGTACCATATCAATATATTTAATCTCTGTGAGTGGTGAAATAAGGCTGTTTGTTTGTGTGGGGCTGTCAAAGTCACTAGGCCTCAGTCATCGTCTCTGAGCCATATCTTTGATGTGACAAAGACGAGGGGATGCCAGACATTGTAAATATTTAACTTGTTGTGTGCTTCTCCGTCATGCTCAAAGGGATTCAGATTAAAGAGTGTTCCTCTGAAGACCTTATTGCTGCACGCAGATCCCTGGGTTCTTCTGAGTATTTTTAAACAACAAGGGACATTCATGAAAAATATATGCCACACTTATCAAAATGCAGATACATTTGTGGGGATAATTATGTTTCCCAAATTTTTCTGCTTGAGAACACATTTCAGGAGAAACGATGCAACCATAAAAAGCACAATCAGACTTCCTACTTGTGTTCGGGGAATTTGGTAAACAATTGTACACCTCAATATGTTTTCCTGCACAGCTGTTACATTTGGAGTTAACATTTTTATACATTTTGAAGCTAATAATTGTTTGCTGGTGAGCACACTGACCAATGTACATTTACTTGTTTTCCAGACTAATAAAAGCCTGAATGCTTGAGAGCACTTTGCTGGAAAACAAACACTGTAGAGGTAGAGAGGCACTTACTTTCTCCTCCAACTGAGCCTCACATGTCTCCCAGAACAGGCTAGTGTTTAAAGTGGAGCTTTTATACCCTGTCACTGGGAGGGCCACTGTGATGCTGGAGAACAGAAAGGGGAGAGGAGAGGCAGATTAGTTATTTTTGGGTATTTGTCTGGGTATGCATGTGTATGTATGCTTGTGTTCATGTCTGACACTCTCTGTAAGCGGGATTGTGTGTACACACAGAAAAATAAAGGTGCGAACTGGAACCGAAAATGGTTCTTCGGAGTGACGCCATAGAAGAACCATTTCTGGTTCCATAAAGAACCTTTCGGCACTCCTTTTCTTAGACACCTGCGTTGTGTTTTTGTTTATCTGCCCTTGTATAGCCTCATTTGCAATTGCACAATATATACTATTTATACTATTATACACATTATTTTCCACATTATTGTCCACATTTATGCCATCACCCACCATCTAATAACTAAGAATTAAGAACTTTTTAATTAAGGACCTTTGAAATCTTGAATGGTTCTACCTGAAATGATTCTTCTATGGCGTCACTCTGAAGACCCATTTTCGGTTCCAGTTCGCACCTTTATTTTTCTGTGTGTATGTGCTAGTATTGTGATTGCCTAAGTAAACGTAAGTAATCTGTGTGTGTGCATGTGTGGGATTGTGTGCACATATGCTCGCATAACATTTTTTGTGTACAGGTAGATTGTGTGCTTGCGTATGCTTTAGTAGCGTATTTGTTTGCAAGTAAAGTGTGTATGTGTGTGTGTGTGTGTGTGTGTGCGCGTGCGTGCATGTTCCTCTCCAGTGTCAGACAGAGGAGTGGATGGAGCTTTGTAAGAGCAGAGAGATCCCCTGCTCCTCCAACATGTCTCTGATGAACTCTCTCGGTGAGCCGGTAAAGATCCGTACATGGACCATCGCTGGCCTTCCTTCAGACAGCTTCTCCATAGACAACGGTATCATCATCTCGTGAGTAAAGACATAAACTTTACATCGATATGACACGCTCCCTTACAGAAAAAGGCGTCATCATTTCATCAGTGTTGAATACACCAACTTTACATTGACGTTACATTTCCAATGCCAGAACAGCAGGTCGGTGCTGAGGAAAAGTGTTGAGACTGCCCTAATAAAAAGAACAGAGCCTGTGCTAGGGGTCAGTGTGAAGTGATCTGATTGAACATGAAGGAAGAAAGAGCAACATTACGGGACGCCTGTTCGTTTCATCGGTGCATCTCAGAGAATGATGCTTTTTAATCACAAGACTATGGCCCCTGGTGCGCCGCCCCACTGTGAGCTGTTGAACTTTACTCAGAGTGAATGCTCAGCCTCAAGCCGCGCTGTACATCTCAATCCTTCTCCTCCAACACCACCCTTCTGTTCTGATGTCTCACAGTAACAGCTACAAGAGCTCTCTCTCTCTGACTGACTAGGCAGCTTCGCTTCAGCTGATCACATGCTAGAGAGTGTGTGTGAGAGAGAGAGAGAGAATAAGGGTGTGTTTCTACGCATTTGGGTGTGTGTCTGTGTTTGTGCCTGGTTTCCCATAGATTATGGAAATCCTGCATCATCATGGAATTTCATTAATTCAAGTACACATTTTGAAAATGGGCCACTTCCACCATAGATTAAGTTATTTGCAGTGTTACTTACATTAGTGGTCAGTAATTATTTTTCACAGCTGCAAATTTTGCTGAAAAAACCCCCCCCGCCATGAAATGGTTTCAGGTAGTAATGCAAAGTCATGGAAAAGCCATGGAATTTACAGATTGTTTGAAAGTACTGACTTTGGTGTGTGTGTGTGTGTGTGTGTGCGTGTGCGTGTGCAGTAACGCCAGGCGGTGGCCCCTGATGATTGATCCCCAGGGCCAGGCCAACAAGTGGGTGAAAAACATGGAGAAGGCCAACAGCCTACATATCATCAAGCTGAGTGATGCCGACTTTGTACGTACGCTGGAGAACTGCATCCAGTTCGGCACGCCAGGTAAAGTTGCACATGTGTTTGTCTATCAGTGCATCTGCTGTATGTGTGTGTGTGTATGTGTGTGTGGGGGGTACTGGTTTTGGGGTTAGAATTAGGGTTCAGGCAATTAGACCAAGGGTGTTGATCGGGCATGTTAGGGTTAGGGAATGAATGAAGTTGATCAAGTGTGTGTGTGTGTATCTGAGTGTGCCCCTTTATGTGTGACCCTCTTTCTGCAAATCTCTCCTTTTATTGATTGACAAAGTCTGTGGGAAGCATGGTTTGGTGCATTAAGTATATGTGTGCCTGGGTGCATGTGTGCATATGTGTGCATCTCTCTCTCTCGCTCTCTCTCTCTCTCTGTAACAACCCCCCACCCTCCCACACACGCGTGCACACACACACACACACACACACACACACACACACACACACTCATCCGTCTATAAAGCTCTGTGGACAGCTCAGGTAGGTGCAGCTCCCCTTACTGCCTGAAGGAGTCTCTCTTCACCACAGGAACGGATCAGTGCTGTGCACAGAATGCTATTCTCCTTTGTTCACTGTTCTGCAGGGGAAGAAATACAGTCAAAACATATAAGCAGTATTTCTGAGTTGAGAAGTTCCAGTAAGCCTTTATTAAGGCCTACTGCTCCGCTCATTATATAGAAATGCTGTAAATCACACAAAAGCCTAGGAGAAATCAAGTGTGTTTTCTGCACTTATATTTTGCCTGCCTATTATCAGGGTCAAATTGGCATGTGATATTTCTGTGTGGGCAGATGTGGCCGCTGTCTTTTCTACTGGTTTATAAAGACCTCCCTCTAAACCTTGAGCCCTGAAGTAGAACAACATTGCCTCAATTCCCAATGCTACTGTGTGGACTTGACCTTTTGACCCAGGTGATTACAGTTTGCGTTTCAGAAAATACCTCTCTAGCTCTTTAGAGAAGCACACAATATAACAAGCAGCCTTGGCAAAATGCTCTTTCATCCTGGCATAGGACTTTGAGGGAGTGAGAGAGGGAACAGTAAGAGAAGAATAGAGTTGGAAAGAGAGAGACAGCTACATAGCCATTAAAAAGAAATCTAAACAATGGCCCAACTCAGCCAGCCATCACGTCTTTGCTTACTGGCAGACTGCAAGGCTAACAGTCCAGAGAGTAGCGCTGTCCTTGCAGGGTGCAAAATAGTCCCCAGAGGGCACAGTGCCTCCCTTCACAGCCTGCTCTCTCCTTTCACAATTTTGCAGTCTGCTAGCTGTTTTATTGCAGCCTATAATCCTGTATCTGTGCTAGTATCCTTTCTCTTGTCTCAACTCATTTTTCCTCCCCTATATAACAGACTATAGCCAGATCTATACCAGTGATATACCAGACCTGACATAATAAAGCTCTAAAGCAATTCGGAGATAGTTGGTCCAATTAAGTCAACTGTCTCCAGCTTGTGGTGAGAGACGGTTCATCAGCTGTTATTGCTTATGCATTCTGGTTACCACCTCCAGGCATAATGTCAATTATAGATGGGCTAACGTACTTAACACCAGAAAATCATTATCATACTTAATGTGAAATCACATCCAACGATTCGCAACCCTTTTCACCTCATCACGGTGAACACCTCAGAGGGCCTCTAATGATGATGTCATGGGAATAAAGGATTCACAACTGGTACTGGTAACTCTCTGACTCATTTCACTGATTGCTGCTGATTGTCTCGTTCCACGGGCTTGTGTACATGGAGTTTCCTGGACTGCACTTAGACTTCATTGTTGAAGTGCTAATCACAGGTAGCTGAAAGAGGGTGAGGGGTCAGCTCTTATCTGTCTCGTCCTATCAGTGTATTTCAGGGGGATATAAAGTAATGTACTACACGATATCTAGCTGCGATAGGTGTATCATACTTTAGAACAAAGGATGCATCAATACCACTGACACAAGTTTCGATCTGATCCATTACCTGAACATTATGGGTTAGAGTTAGTCAAAAATGATTGAGATATAATCTATTTTGCTTCATTAGAGAGCTTGAACATCACTCCTTGTGTGAAAAAGATTTTCTGACATGATTGTTGGTATGGGATTTCAGTATTGGGGAGGTTCTCCTAGTCCTACTCCTACGCCACTCACTGTAGTTGAGTTGGGGTGCTCAGTCAACCTTCCATGGCTAGAAAACATTGACAAACTTTGAACGTTGTCTTGCAGTGCTCCTGGAGAACATCGGTGAGGAGCTGGACCCTATCCTGGAGCCTCTGCTGCTGAAACAGACCTTTAAACAGGGCGGTGCCATGTGCATCCGCCTGGGCGACTCCACCATTGAATATGCCCCCGACTTCCGCTTCTACATCACTACCAAGCTACGCAACCCCCACTACCTGCCTGAGACCTCTGTCAAGGTAAGTGGGAAACTACCCCAGAAACCGCTATATCCTTCAATATCCCAATAAACAATTTCGCTTGTGTTTTAAATTGTAAAAACACACATTTTTGCTCTATTTAAATGTTTAAATGTTTACATTTGAAAATGTTGCCATATTGAATGTATTTGAAGACATTATTGTCAGTACTGTATTTGGAAAAGTCAGTAATCATTTTAATCACAGCAATAGAGGTTTGCAGCGGTTTCATTACTGTGTTCCTTACTGGCCCTCTCTCAATTCTTCATTTCTCACCTTGCAACAGTTTGACATGAGGGGTATGACAGTAAGACTATCAGTACTTTAACATCCTGCATCCACGTCAACACCAAAGCCCTTCTAGCTCAACCCCTAATTTTTGTCCTACAGTACCACTGAATTTTTCTGGTTCTTGTTTTGTTTCGTGGCTCAATCTTTAACAACTGCAGATATATTAGTGATGGATATTCGAAGAGACACACAAACAAACCCGGTGAACATAATACATATCTGCGTGCAAAGGATGTAATAAAGTCCCATCACCACCACCACCACTACAACCCCCATCCTCCACCCCCACGCCACTCACACACAAACATTCATAGTCAAAGACAGGCAGACACGTGCACACACACACACACACACATAAGATGAGCATTTGACTTCACCCGGGTTCTTTCTCTCTCTCTCTCTGCCCGTTCTTGGCTGAGCTTGACCGTGTGGTGGGAGCATTTCCTGTCAGTAGCCACTCGCCGCGGCTGTTTGCAGCAGGTGCCAGAGCTGTTCTAATGAGCCTCCCGCACTCCTTCATGCCTCCTCCACCCTCCCCCAGCACGCAGATGGAGCTGGTACCGTTCAATCCCACTGCAGCCGAGGATAGATGTATCTCCCACCAGTGCTGTTGCCAACACAGAAGAGAATGATAGAATGTCGGCTCCAAGGGGAACCAACACAGCTATCTGCACTCCTCTGCCTTTAAAATATTATTTTCATCAGACCTAATAGTTAACCTAGTTTGGTGTGCTATTCCGTAATGATTGTTATTAGATCAGAATGATAGAACTGAGATGCTGTGAGACATTGCAGTGTTATTGAAGTGTGAATATCATGTGGGGCACTGTATTTTCTCTTTCAACAGTGCAGCTCGTAGTTCAGGCTATTATAGGCCATTTTGGAGAGGGAGAGGTTATTACTGTAATAGGCCTGATCAATCAAAATGTGATGCGCTCCATTTGGGATGTGTTTTTTTTTTTTTATTTAAAGTTTGAACTAAATAGCAAAATGGCCCTTGCCCTAAAGAATTATTGCAACCCTTTATACCCAAAGTAGGAGATGATTTTTTTCTGAGCCCTATTTTTACTTGTTGGCTCTCGCTCCAAAGGGTCATACCACTCAGATGACAGCACATTTTTACCCCAGCAACGCATTACTCAATAATGTTCCATTTAAACACAGTGGCCCGTAGTCCACCGATACCAGCTCCTCAATGGAGCACAGTCTCAGAATAAAAAGCTATTCCAAGAAAAGGCGCATTAAAGGAAATTGCATTACAGAGAGGCGAGGGGTTGGAAGGCATTACTGAGGATCACATTTCAAGCATCTATTTGGGGAGCCCTGCTCTTTATGGGCACCTATTAGATAGATTCAACTCATTTTTCACAACTGGCTCAATCCTTTTTTTTCACCCAAGCCTTTTTTTGCCTACAGTACACTTCCATGAGGCTCCCATTATTCCCATTGAGTCCCATTTGAAATACAATACTTTCAATACAAGAGGGCAAGCCCCTAGTAAGCCAGGCCTAAGGAGCTCAAAGGAGGAAGAGAAGCAAGGAAGGAGGGTGTATGTGTGAAAACGCCAAATGGGAGATTTATATGGGCTCCGAGTCTTTACCACCAGCTGAGTGGGCCCGCTGCATCAATAGAAATGGAATTAGGCCCTGGAGAAGTGCACTCGTTTATTAGGGCGGAGAGTAGATACCAGATATAGGCTTTTAACCTCTGGAAAAGTGCAGAGCATGATGACTAAGGCTGTGGTAAAGACACACTCCTTCACTCCCAGTTGCAGCACTTTTCACAGAGAGGAAAAGAGTAAATGCATCCTACCTGTACCTTGCCAAGGCCAGAGTAGTTATTGCCATTGATTGGAGAGGAAGGTAGTGGGGAGTGCAGCATGGAAGCCAAGATTATCAACACTGTACAATAAAGTGCCACACTTTAATTTCTGAGAGCTCGCATACTGGGGGGGGTGGGGCAGGACACACAAACTCACACACATGCACGCAATGGAATGACATTATTATTTTATAATGACTATTTGTGTGTGTGTGTGCGTCCTATCCCTTCCCCTGTGTTGTAGGTGACCCTGTTGAACTTCATGATTACCCCAGAGGGCATGCAGGACCAGCTGCTGGGCATTGTGGTGGCAAGGGAGAGGCCTGACCTGGAAGAGGAGAAACAGGCTCTCATCCTGCAGGGAGCAGAGAACAAAAGGTAATACACACCACTAATTAAAGAGAAAATCAACACTATAATAGGGACTCAGAGAGAGCAGTGAAACAACAGTTTTCTGCCTTATGTGATTTAGTGTTGATTTGCTCTTTAAAGAAGAATGGATGAAATTGTGTCTTTCCTCAGCATGGAAACTGTAGACATGCTAAATCCTTCCTGTGTTTTCGGCAGACAGTTGAAGGAGATCGAGGACAAGATCCTGGAGGTGCTGTCCTCCTCTGAGGGCAACATCCTGGAGGATGAGACGGCCGTCAAGATCCTCTCCTCCTCCAAGGTGCTCGCCAATGAGATCTCTGAGAAGCAGGCCGTCGCAGAGGTAACAGAGGTGAAGATTGACGAGACCCGCATGGGCTACACACCCATCGCCGTGCACTCAGCCATCCTGTTCTTCTCCATTGCCGACCTGGCTAACATTGAGCCCATGTACCAGTACTCCCTCACCTGGTTTATCAACCTCTTCATCAGCTCCATCGACAACTCTGACAAGAGCGATGTCCTGGAGCAGAGGTAAGCAGGCAGGGAAATTAATACCAGCTATCAGCCAAGTACTAGTTATGTTTTTCTGCTCTACCAGCCACAGGCAGGTAATCAGCCATTGTCTGGGGGTTCTTTTCCACTCTAAAAGTCATGTTTGGTTGGTAAACTAGTGAAAGAATTTTGGAATCCATTAGTAATAGATTGTGTGAGTGTTATGTTAAATGTGAATAAATACAGGACTTCTGTTTTTGGGCAGATTTTCACTCCAGGGAATGTTGCTTTGTATGTTTCTCTTAATGGGAATTGGCCTACTGTGTCAATGGCGACTATTGTCACTATTGCTCATCCCAACTTTTGCAGGGAAGGGGGAATGTGTGTGTGTGTGTATGTGTGTGTGTGTGTGTGTGTGTGTGTGTGTGTGTGTGTGTGTGTGTGCATACAGTATGCCCATGTAGGTGCATGCTTGTCTGCATACATCACTGTGTAGCTTGTCTGTATATATTATTGTGTATTTGTGTGCTAGTTGTCTATTCAAAATGCAGTTTCATAATAATGTCTATGATGCCAACTATGATCATGCACCAATCAATAAGGCAGAAGTTGTCATCACTGTCATTTAGGGGAAGTTCCCTACAGTGTATGACACGTGCTTCTTTCAGTAATTTACATGGGCTTCCTCTCACTCAGTGATTTACGCTCACTCACTCACTTGCCCTTAAATGTATTATATCAAGCCTGCCTCACCACAAGGAAATAAGTCTCTGTCTTGTATTGTGACATCCTCGATGATTTGACTTTTGTTTAATGTGTTTTTAAAGTGGTCAAAGTCATAAATCAAATCAAATTCTGTGTATCACTGGAGGCATAAAATCTACTGAAAGTGTTCTGACTAAAGATATAAACATGAATTAGATGTTACTGTCTCAAGTTTGAATTGACTTCCTCACACTAACATTTTATATATTTAATTATTTAAGAAAGGTCAAGCTCCAAGCAGAGACATTAATCATTATGCTGTGATGTGTGTGTATGTGTGTGTGTGTGTGTGTGTGTGTGTGCCTCTGTGAATATTTTTATGCATGTGTGGCTGTGTGTACATCTGTGTTTTGTGTGTGCGTGTGTGTGTGTGTGTACGTACACGCTTGGGTGCTTGTGTGTGTTTGAGCCTGGGTTCCCATGGATCACAGGATTTCTGCAATATCATGGAATTTCATCAGTTTTCTGGCAAACTCATGGAAGTTTTGAAAATGGGCCACATTTTAAAAGTTAAATCTTATTCATAGATGAAGTTATTTATTTATTTTTTCATGTTAATTACATTAGTGGCTAGTGGTTATTTAAGAAAGGTCAAGCTCCAAGCAGAGACATGAATCATGTGCGTGTATCTGTGCACGCGTGTGTGTATATGTGTATACGTGTGTGGGTGCATGTGCATTTGTGTGTGTGTGTGTGTGTGTGTGTGTGTGTGTGTGTGTGCGTGCTTGGATGTGTATCTTCCTCAGACTGCAGATCCTGAGAGACCACTTCACCTACTCGCTCTATGTCAATGTGTGCCGCTCACTGTTTGAGAAGGATAAGCTGCTCTTTTCCTTCTGCCTCAATGTCAATCTGCTCATGCACAACAAGCTGGTAGGAACACACATAAACACACAAACACACAGTCACAACATGCAAACACGGCTCTAAATTGCAACCAAATTGGTCCCATATTGGCTTATCTTTCTACCGTAGTTAGTCATGCCGTACCATTCACCTTGACAACGTATCTCAAACGTACCTCAATGTATCTCTGTCATGCGAACTTAAGATAGTTCAGTAACAAATGCCTAGTCAATGAAAAGATGAAGCAGTCTATAGCTGAGTACTTTAAAAATAAAGATGAGGAGAAGGGAGGAGACAGAGAAGAGTGGTGCTGATGATGCTGAGGAGGAAGGCAGGGAGCAGGTGCTGTCGCTAAGATGACAGCAGAAAAGATTTATATCTAAATTTAAAAAATAGTGTGACCAAATCATATGCTGGTGCCACCATCTGACAAAGTTGGTAGCGCTAGTGCCACCAATGGAAAAGTTTTCCAGAACGTGCCCTCTATATCTTAGTGCTTTACATCTTATTTTCTTTACATCTTATATCTTTAACTCGCATACAACCCATCCATCAAACTCATCCAAAAATTATCTTTAAAATGTAAACACTTCAATCATCAAATTTTTTCAACAACCCAAAAGACCCACATTTTGAATTGTTTGACCTTTGCCCTTTGCTCCCCGGCCAGGTGGATGAGGGGGAGTGGCGCTTCCTGCTGACAGGCGGTGTGGGTCTGGACAACCCCCATTCCAATCCCTGCACCTGGCTCCCCAAGAAGTCCTGGGACGAGATCTGCCGCCTGGATGAGATGGAGCATTTCAAAGGTCTGCGTCGTGACATGGCCCGCCTCAAAGATGAGTGGAAAAAGGTCTACGACAGTCCTGTGAGTGTCCACCGGCTGACTGGCTGGTCTGGGTGGGGCTCCAACATGGGTGGGTGTGTCTGTGGGTGATGTATCTGTTTCTGTGTTAGTGAAGACAAGGGAAAGGAAAACTTCTGGAATACTCTGTTTTGGTTGTTCTCTGTCCATCTTCTCTTTCAAAAGGATGAGGAGGTTGGGTGCTTGGTACCAGAGAGTAGAGCAGAGGGGTTAAGGCTCACATCTGTGAAATCATCTTGCATAGAAAGTACGCCATTAAAAAAAAACAATCTAAAAAATACAAAATTAGTCAGTATGCACATTAACGTGAGGATTTTGAACATGACTGGTGTCTCTCACTATAGCAAGTGCAAATGTATTGACTTACAGCTAAAAAAAAGTGGTTTTGGTGCACTGTTCTTGCGGTGTTGTGTTGGGGAGGCAGCACCAAGGTGGGGTAGGCAGGCAGGACTAGAGAGGAGGAGCAGAGAGGAGGATGAGGTCTTCACTGACGTCCATCCTAGACAACACCTTCCACTCCATCTATGGTGATCTGAAGTAGCTGCAGAGCACCTTCAGCCACCGCTTCATCCTCTCTTAGGTGCTCTTTTGTCCCAACAGCCATCAAATGTGTAATGCTTCCTCTTCAAACAGCCACATCGGAGGGTGCTGAACCAGGGTGTCTGCACTGGCCGTACATACTATCCTGGAAAACTTTTTGCATTCCCATGCACCGCACTAATCTATTCAATATTTGCTTGAACTGTTCTAGTCTGCACATTTATATGAATTGGTTCATAGGCTCTTTTTACCCATGCTACCTCCATTCATAAATAGGTCTATGTTCTGACTATGATAGTGACAATGAGAACAGACAATAATAATAATACTACTACTACTAATGATTATTGATGCTAATGATTATAATATATCATCAGTTAATGTTTTATTATTATCATCATCATATAACAAACAATAAGGTTCTAGTGTTTAAATTGTTAGTTGCATACAGTATGTTCTTATGACCCTCTTTTGCTATAATCTTATTTATATTCTGTTAATCTTTACTGTATCTTGTTGCTATTTGCTGATGCAACGGCCCAATTTACCCACAAGGATCATTAAAGTTTCAATTTTATGTGTGAATGCATAGGTGAGAAAGGGAAAGAAGAAGAGAAGATAGAGTGCAATAGAGAAATAGTTTAGGCAGTCTAACAGCCTGACTGGCTGTCACGCATAGGTGACAACACACGCCATCTTTGAATTACAAACAATGGAATCAGACATTGCACTTTTATCTAATTAAATCTAGTTTGTTCCAGTTGTGCAAGTCACATCTATTCAATATAGATGCAAGAACAGCTGTTCAATCAAGGACACACAGACATGCTTGTGCACTTGCTGCGTGCTTGCACAGACACACACACACACACACACACACACACACACACACCATCTTTGAATTACAATCAACAGAATCTGACATAACACTTTTATCTAATTAAATCTAGTTTGTTCCAGTTGCACAATTCACATCTATTCAATCTTGATGCAAGAACAGCTGTTCAATCAAGCACACAGGCACTCAGACTCACGCATGCACACACACCCATGCACACGCAGAGAATCCCCAGGAGACCTTAAATAGGTGTATCCGTCTCAAAGCACCTGCCAACACACATAGCCAGAAGTCTCTCGACAAACAGCCTGGGGGAAATAATTCCAAAAAGTTCCCGGCATTATCACTCACTTCCCCCAGCACACTTGTGCCACAAATTAACCAAACATATTGCTCTGCCCCAGTACCCAGTGGCTCTTACTCTATGTCTCTCCCCCTCATTCTCCCTCTCCCTTTCCTCCCTTCTCTCTCTCTTGTTCCCTCCTCCCTTCTTTCTGGCTCTCTCCCTCTCTCTCCCCTTTGTCTTTTTCCTCTCCTTCCTCCGCCTCTCTCTTTCTCTGTCTCCCTCTTACATTTTTCTTTCTCTTCCCCATACACATCACAGATTGCCTCTCTTATCGCTTAATTACGTTGCTTAATCTTGCTACAGGTCAATAAAATGCTATACCCCCCCCACACACACACACGCCCGACCCCCCCCTCTCAAAAAAACAAGTTTGATGCCAAGGCACTTCCATTATATCGGAGAGTAACCTGATTATGGCGTGGCACAGGCCGATCCCCTCCAGGCGGCTCCCTGCCTGATGAATGAAAATGACTGTGAATTCCCTCATTACAAACAACATTAAAAGATGGCATTTATTCATCTGTGTGGCTCGGCTGACCTCCTTATCTGGGTTGCTTGTTTGTATCGTTAGGCCACTTAAACGTTGGTATTGGAATGTAGTTATTGGCTTGATGTGATAGATAACGGTGAGTTAGTGAAAGAAGGTGGGGGCTGCAAGGGAGATTACATTTTTTCTAGCAAAAGTCTGGTAAATGTTTGGCTTTTTTACTTGTTTATTTGGGTAAATGTCAAAGAAACATCGAGTGCATTTACACATCAATATTCCGTATATGAGCCTTATCCCAGCTAAGACCTTAGTTGGGATATGCCGTTTACATGGAATGATCAGTAAATATTTTTGCTCATATACCTGTATACATGGGGATAGTACTATAAACTATAGACCTTCTATAGTTTTCCTGCTGTGTTCATTAGTGCCGCATTATTTTGATGCTTGTGACTCCATGGAAACGGCACTTGTGCTGTACGCTAAAAAACCATGTGGCCAAACCCAACAATAAGAGTGTGGTGTTTACATGCCAAAATATAGTGATTCATAACGGCATATCCCAGCTAGCTTATTCAGGTTTTTCATAGTCAGGATACGGGCTCATTGTAAATGGGATATGGCATTTACATGAGCCAAATCAATAAACAGAATATTTGATTATTCTGAATATAAACTGAATATTAATGTGCATGTAAACATACTCACTGTCAAGAGATACTATGGGATGAACATCTCTACAGTCTGGAGTTTGTAGTACTTCCTCTGGATGTATGTAATGATTTGATGGGTTGTCTGTCATGCGTGCGTTGTGTCTCCAGAGCCCCCACCAGACTCCCTTCCCTGATGAGTGGCAGGAGAAGCTGGGCCAGTTTCAGAAGATGCTGGTGATTCGTTGTCTCAGACCAGACAAGGTCAGTTCACATCACTGTGCTCTTAAAAATGTTAGGATATTATTAGTAGGATATTGAGCTGCACTCGTTCCGTCTCAAGGCTGAAAAATTAATCAAGGGAGACAAATCAGGGCTACTTTGCCATACACTCTGAATATATCCAACTCATCCACTCTCCTTTTGTCCACCAGGTCATTCCCATGGTGCAGGAGTTTGTGTCCGACAGCTTGGGCCGCCCCTTCGTTGAGGCTCCGCCTTTCAACCTGGGCAAAGCCTTTGTGGATAGCCACTGCTGTGCCGCCCTCATCTTCATCCTCTCCCCTGGTTCAGACCCCATGGCTGCCTTGCTCAAGTTCGGAGATGAAAAGGTATGGAGACATCTGAGAAGTTTTAACAGCTTTGAATCCCACTGTGTCTACAAACTGAACATGAAAGAAGAAATTGAATCCTCAAGATTTCAAGGCTAAAAAAAGAAACAAACAAAGATTTCCAAGACTCCCACCCAGGTCTTGAAAGTATGGAATTTATTTTATTTGAACCCTTTCCTGGTCAACATACAACTACATATGTGTATGTGCATGTACGTTTTTATCCCTCAGGGCTTTAGTGGTAACAAGCTGACCTCCCTCTCTCTGGGCCAAGGCCAGGGGCCTATCGCCATGAACATGATTGAGACAGGCATTAAGGAGGGGACATGGGTGGTCCTGCAGAACTGCCACTTGGCCACTTCCTGGATGTCCACACTGGAGAGAGTCTGTGAGGTCAGAGCACTAACAGAAAGAGAAAAATACACACATGTACCTTGGAATAATGTTTGTTGCAGTACTGTTCTAAGCGAACTTGTCTTCCAGGCACTCACATGAATGAAGTGGGGCGGTGAAGATGAAAATAACAAAAGACAAAGGATATTTGTATTGTTTTGTATGGGGACCGTCACTAGCCCGTCCCTGGGGATGTTTATGAAACGTGAACATCAATAATAGTCATCATTTGCAGGATGGTTCTGACATTTCATCTCAAAATATCAAGGCGGGATGGCATGTAACTGACATGTGATCACTTTGAAGCCATCTGTTGTTGTGTTTCTGTCCTACAATTACAGCAATGGGACATCAGTTGTTTGAAAGTGAAATTGACATAATTGTGTTTCAGCCTTGTTGTTGTGATGTCAGTGTCAGAATCACCCTGATGTAGTGTTTCCGCCACTCAGTAAGGTGTCCGATATAATGTTGCACATAGTCTTTTGAATTAACACTCTAGATTAAGGTTTATAAACTTACACTTTATAAAAATATATTTATTAATCATCAATAACCATTGATGAAACCACCATGACACCTTGTTTATTTTGCACCAGTGTACTGTACAGCAAACTAGATAAACCTGTGACCTCTACCATGTTACCACTCTTTCTTTGTGATCAGTCCAACTCCCATCCGTCTCTTTGCCCCCAACTTGCTCCTCACAACTCCCCAGCCTTTTCTCTCATCAGATGGGAACAGTGCTACATTGCTTCCAATACATTACTTTCAGGAGACGTAAACCCATTACTTGCTCCTTGTGGCTCTGAGCAGGAGCTGAACCCTGACACTACCCACCCAGACTTCAGGCTGTGGCTGACCAGCTACCCGTCTCCCACCTTCCCCGTGGCTGTGCTCCAGAATGGGGTCAAGATGACCAACGAGGCCCCGAAGGGCCTCCGAGCCAACATCGCACGCTCCTTCCAAATGGACCCCATCTCTGACCCTGAGTTTTTTGGCAGCTGCAGCAAGTCGGTCAGTGTGTGTGTATGTGTAGGTGGGTAGGTGTATGCGGTTTGGGCTCATATGTGGACTGAGGTGTGCCTGCCTGCTGTACAACCTCGTACTCTTTAGGAGTGGAATATAGGTGTGTTTGTACTTATTCGACATACCTATCATGCCTACACCACTGGGCGTCTTCTGTTTCTTCGTGTGTATTTTCACCCCCACTGTGCATTTCAAAGTGTGTTTGGTTTTGCCCGTGGAAGGAAGAAATGTCCACCACTATTTTTCCTATGCTGTACCTTCCCTCTGTGCTTCGATTACCAGGTTGTTTGTGTGTGTGTGTGTATATCCACTCCTCAGGCTGTGTTCAAGAAGCTGCTATATGGCCTGTGTTTCTTCCATGCTCTCACCCAAGAGAGGAGGAAGTTTGGACCTTTGGGCTGGAACATCCCCTACGAGTTCAATGAGACTGACCTCCGTATCTCTGTGCAGCAGCTACACATGTTCCTCGAACAGTACCAGGTGGGGATGCTAGGGATGCACTAAATAATGGTATTCTTATTGGATATCCTTTTTAATTATTACTTTTACATTTTGCTTTTAATTAATGACTGTGCTGTATTGTATTAATTGAAAAAAAACACTTGGAAGCACTGGAAAGCACTTTGTAATTATATTGGGGCTAAAACTGGGTATCCAATACAGGGTGGGAAATTGACACCCAGCACAAGCCAAATTCTGGTAAATGTAGTTTCCAGCTGGTAAGTTTGTCTCGTCTACAATTTGGCAGATAACCAGCCATCATTTAGAGGTCCTAAAAATCTATTTGGATGGTAAAAAAGTAGATGGTGTGGTGATAATTTGGGATTTTTTGTGTCCTGTGGACAAAACGGTAGATTCCTGCCTTGTATACCATGGTAAAATACCTCTGTGTGTAGCATGTGTAGGAAGCAAGTTGATTTTTGCCTTTTTCACATACAGAAAGAAGTTGGATCTCTCTAATGGGCAAAAGTGGATTGTACCGCATTCATTTTTGTCAGTTGACCTAAAAGCTAATGGTCGAAGTTATTCAGTAAAAGTAATTGATCAGACCAATATCATTATCGCCTAGGAAATAAAGTTTGATGGTCGGCAACAGTTTTGAAAAGGATGATGCCAATTTTGACATACATTGCTGCGTTGTAGCTTCACACAGACACAGATACTTCACATACTAAACTTTACTTACATAGTACATACACATCATACATTCGTCAAACCACATAAACAGACACATGTATAGTATGAGCATGTACTTGCTGTAGGTTACGCGTGCAAATGCAGCATTCTCTGATACTTTACATAGTGTACATAGAGTATCTTTTTCTTGCACACAAACACACACACAAACACACACACAACATCCACTCTGTATATTGAACATCTAAGCCCATAACATACATTCTGACATTTACAAGTGGTTCCCTCTTCACTCAGGTGTCCTTTTCATCAGTCATATTCAAATTCCCTCTTGACATTTTTCCAACCACAGAAAGTGCTCCAACCCTCCACCACCCCCGATCCCTCTGCTGCAGCTCCAAAACAAAGTGGCAGAAAAACCCATCAAGAGTATCTTTTTTGAATTCACTGACATTTTCCTGTGTCTCTTGCTGAATTTGCAAGTGAAATCCCACCCCCCAGAAAATGCCATGTGCACACCCCCACCCCCGCCGCCCACCAGTACATCCTTCATCCTCCTCCTTCATATATTCTCCAAGTGCTGAAGTGAATTTCAGCAAATGTTGTTATTGAAAAAGGCACACACAACTCAAAGAATCACACACATTGAGATCCAGCACACGTTAGACAAAGTTCACTTCCTTCTCTCAGAATACTTGAGAGGCAGGTCTCAATATGATCCCCAAACACAGGGTCTCCATGATGAATGCATGATTTCCTGCCCCTACAGGAAGTGCCCTTTGATGCCCTCCGCTACATGACTGGCGAATGTAACTATGGAGGGCGCGTGACAGATGACTGGGACAGACGGACGCTGCGCACCATCCTCTCCATCTTCTACACCGCCCCAATCATCGAGGACCCTGACTACAAGTTTGACCCCAGCGGGCTCTACTATGCACCAGCCGAGGGCGACGTAAGAATGCAGGAACTCAGTTACAAAAATATTCTTTGGCTTTAACCTACATACCATCGTACCATAATTTCAAGGAATATGATTAAAAAAGCTCATATCTATAGCATTCATACTTTGTAAAGTGATGAAGTGGATTTGGTTGTAAGCACAATAATTTGTGCGTAGGATATTTACAAATCAGGCCCACTGCCCTTACTCCATTACCAGGCTACAGGGTCGTTCACCTAGAGAAGGGCCTCAGAGAAACCTATATGTAAAGTTATTTTTTTTATTTGAGATAATTTGACGTTTTTGAGATGTGGAACAAGCAGCACAGACTTTGCCTGTTCGTTTTTGCTTATATATGCATTGTTCATACCTTGGCAGTCATTATAAGCCGAGTGACAATTTTGAACACAGCAGTTATGGTGTCCTGAAATAAAAAAATAAAGAATGGCAAAGTTGAGACATCGATCCAATGCAGATTTAAAATTCTCTTGCAAAGCTGAATTTCACCTATCACTTTTGAGATAAGTCAATTAGGATTTTATGATGTAGTGTGGCTGCTCAATTAGATTTCTCTTATTCTTGTTACTGGTGTTAAATTTAATGTAAATTAATGAAACAAGAGAAAAGAGCGAACCACCCTCTGTGTTAATGGCCGGGCAAGCATTAAGCGCTGTTCATATGATTTGATCGTCATCTATGCAGAAACATGTCCGTTGTTCACATGTGGTGGGGGTTCTGACACATTGCCTCTTGTCACTCATAATGACCGATTAACAGAGATAATGTACTGTGAAAGAGACCCACTCAAACTGAAAATGTCATAAGTTTTCCACATCTCCCAATCATACACTGTGCTTTAATGTAGCTTTGACAAGCTGCATACAGTGTATGCAGCTGCATACGGGTGGTGATATTGAGGTACCAAGGCAAATTTTGGTGGATGCTTCCACCAACAAATAATGAAGTAAGATACAGGTTCAAAAACCTATTTCAATATTTTCTGACAATGGGGTTTTCCTGTAATTCAAACAGTAGAACTGAAGAAACTCTTTTCCACTGAGTTACTCAAAAGCTGCTCTGTGTACCACCTTAAGAGTGAAAGAAAACTTAAGAAACTCACTTTGATGTGTTTTTTTTAAGACTAAGTATATTAAATGACTCACAGTTGCTTAGCACTTTCTTTGAGCTACCTTTAAAAAGTCATTAGGAGATAAAATGTGTGTAACAAGGCACAGTGGGCCACCACCATCAGTGCGGTTTGATATATTTGTGAACACAAGTGCAATCTACGGTATGCTCCATTTTATTTGGCATTTTCTCCCCCAATGCCGCAACCCCCCCCCCAACCACATCTTTTATTCATGAACTCACATTTACAAAGTCATTATTATAAATGTCAGCAATCTAAGGAGTCGACTTGTTTTTCAATGAGCGTTATTACTCGGGATGTTTCCTGGTGTTGCATTAAAAATTGTCCTCATGCCCACCCACCCCCCACCCCCCACCCCCCTCTGTTTTTGCCTCCCCCTTGCAGTACAACAGCTACATAGAATACACCAAGTTGCTGCCACTCAACCCGTCACCAGAGATTTTCGGCATGAACGCCAACGCAGATATCACCAAGGATCAAGCTGAGACACAACTACTGGTCGACAGCATCTTGCTCACACAGGTAAACATCCGGCTAGCCAAGGCCTGCACAGCAACCTGGAGCTGGAACACACCAAATGCCACATTGATTAGCACACATACACGTGTATTTTTTTATGTACATATACCTTTCCAGAAAGCAGACATACATAGTGAGGAATGCTTTGAGGACTAAGCTATTACTTATAATATTCTCACATGGGCCATTGCAGTCATCAAATACAAAGCCTCTAAGATTTGGGTACAGGTATGATCATGTATTAATCTCTACCATTCTCTATAGCACTGACAGTGATACATTATCGTGAGAACTAGTAGCCATTTTGAATAGCTGAGTGTCATTACTTCCCTTATCAACACTGTACACCAGCTGCTCCATCGGTGCCATTCCACTGACATGGTACCAAACCACTCAAACAATAACAGGAATGCGATCCAAAAAGAAGTGACCTGGAGATGCATGACCAGAGAACCTGAATTCTAGGTGAAAAAGCATCCTGGGCAAAGTGGCATTGCGGCCTGGCAGGGGAACAGCTGAAACAGGAAAAGTTAGATCTGCAGTGACTTTCAATGCCAGGAGCCCTGGGACGCCCCCCAAATCAACGTACCTCCTATTGGCCAATGTCCCAGATAGTCAATGGGACATGTCATTAATTCGCTTGGTAGATTTTCAAATGGCATGCATTTGCAAACACACAATGATACTCTCACAAATGCAACACACACATGCACACACACACACACACACACTCTCTCTCACTCTCTCTCTCTCTCTCTCTCTCTCTCTGGCACACACACACACACACACTGTAGTACACACATAGCACTGAAACACATTTATATAAACACTTGAATACAAATTCACACATGCACACAAACACACACAGCATCCTCAGTGTCCTCACACATCCTTCCCTTAGGTCTCCAACCTGTTTTATCAGTATCCTTGCCAGCCTTTAATATTTGATTTCCTTCCATTAAAATGTACCATGCAACATTAATTAGAAAGAAAAAGAAAATCTAACGAATATTTCAGTTGTTTGTAGAGAGATGTCTGAAAGAAAAAAAAATAACTCTGTCATTGTAGGTTGTCTTTCTTTGACACTGCAAAGACACACAGTATGACTCAGAGTAGCTTTGGAGGAGTCCTGTGATCCGAGCTCATTAAATCTCAGTTCTTTAAAGTTAGACCAGGTTAGCTTGCTGAAGATTACATCTTACCACTACCGGTGCCACGCATCGCTTACTGCAAAAGAAATTAAAAATCTAACAGACTCCACATCAAAACCTACTCGAAGATGACAGAAGTGCAGCCTCTCCTGCAAAGGGCAAAAGGGATATTTATTTATCTATCCATTTATTTATTTTAAGATACAGAGTAGAGCTTCTCACTTGGCAGAAAGTTGCAAGCAGCCAAAAGTTTAACTTGTCTGAATTCCCGGGGGAATAGAAGTTGAAATTTAATAAGCGCAACTGTTGTAGGAGCAGACCAGGGTGTGCACACATAAACATGCTGTAACTCTCTGCTTCACATAGCCTCCTAAACCCACAGACTCAGTCTCTTTCATCTACCAGTATATGTATACCATCTCAGACACCAAAAGCACATTTAGATGGATACAGACCTCAGATGCTACAAACAAATGAAAAATATCTCCAGGGCCATCGCCACTTAGACTTCACAAGTTAAAATTAGAGCTCAACGGAGCCTGGCATTCACACACACACACAGCGCTCACCAAGATTAATAATGGCTTCAGTCATGTGTGAACTTTATTAGCATCTAATACAGTCCCATCAGTCTCAATGACCGATAAACAGGGAGACGCTTCAAATGGAATGAAACAGCTATTTGTCATTCCCCTACTGTAACCCCATTGCCATTAGCCAATGATTATCCATTACCGTTGGCTTGTGACTGAGCATCAAGTAGGTAAATACTGCAAGTTGGATGGAGGGTAAATGGGAAGAATCACAGATTAGAATGAATGATTATCAGAGTCCCAGGAATTGTTATTATGTTTGTCTCAGATTCATGTGAGAGGAATAGGGGAAAAGTGTGTGAGGCTTGCTCACCATGGTTACCATCTCATGGTTTTATTGTGCATGTGAGGGCGCGCACGTGTGTGTGTGGGTGTGCTCAGAGGGAGAGCTTAAAGTAAGTACAAGCTCAGGACCTCTTCATCAGAGTGTTATAGTGGTAGCTGTAGACTAGGCTGTGAAAGCTCTACGGGTTGAGAAAGGAAAGGTACAATTAAGCCGAAACTGATTTGACTGTGGTATTCCAAGTAATTTCAAGAAAGGTCTAAAAACTTGAACTTTTAAATGTCAATCTGATCTGACAAAAATTATGAAAAATATGCAAAGGTAATTTACAAAGACTAAGTGAAAGATAAAGGCTGGAAACTTTAAGTCTTTTCCAGGAGCTAAGTGAAAGCCTCTTAATATGAGGGTATTTTCAGAGATAAAATGGCACCAGTGGAAAAGGGTCTTAAAAAAGAAGAGAATAGATTATCTGACAAGTCAAAGACAGCAAAAGATAATTTCCAAAAAACTATGAATTGTCAAACCAATCTGAACCACAATTGCTGCCACCCCTTCTCATCCATCTTCTCTCGCTCTCTGTCTCTGATCAGTCCCGTTCTTCAGGCGGAGACGCCAAATCCTCCGATGACATGGTCTTTGATGTGGCAGCTGACATCCTGAGCAAGCTGCCTGCAGACTTTGACTTGGAGGCAGCGATGCGGCGCTTTCCCACCAGCTACAATCAGAGCATGAACACGGTGCTGGTGCAGGAGATGGGCCGCTTCAACAACCTGCTGCGGACCATCCGAGATTCTTGTGTCAACATTCAGAAGGCCATAAAGGTACACAAGAGGAGTTCGCACAGAGAAGGGGAATGTGAAAGAAAATTGCTATTACATTATTACATTTCCATTCAGTGAAGCCAGAAAAAAACATTTTTGCTGAATGTAAAAGTAAGAGGTGACAGGAAAAGATAGTAGAGAAATTGGATAACATGCAACAAAGGAGCTGGACTCAATCTCACTGTGTTTCAAGTACATGGTACACTGTCGGCATTTGCTTTTCTGTGACAAAAGTGTAACACCCAAATCCAGAATAAATGACATTCTAAGAAGCTCTATTTGCAAATCACTCCAATAGTGTTTCCCCTAGAATTCACTGCAGCAGCAAGGGTTGGGAGTAGTTGAGATTCTGGGCTCGCTCCTGATGCTATTTCCAGGATACTTATTGTTTGGATACTTATAGCATGATATATGGCCTAATGCACTATAAATGCCCTAAATTGGTTTGTTTTGTGTAAACAGTAAGGCCAAATGATGAATTTTCATTGATTTTACATTTTCTCAGCAGTGGAGGCCCACCTCTGCTGAATGATTATAGGAGGAAAATATCCTCAGAGATTAGATAAGCATTCAACACCACACTCCAAATGGCTTTTGTAGGCAGAAACCAACAAAGCACCAGTCCAACAGCATAATTTTCTATTAGTTGAACCAGGTTTCCTTAACAGGTTTTGAAAGAAAGGAAACATATTGAAAATGACTTTGACAATTTTACTTAAAAAGTAAAATAGTTATCAACCAATAATCATGAAAGTTTGAGGAAAAGTCTGGAAAGTCTGCTCCCCAAAGTCTATATATGCTACAGTATTTTGTATGCAGCTAGTAATATTATTAGCCTATAATAATAATAATAACATTATTTATATAGCACCTTTCTTAACAAGGTTACAAGCTGCTTTACGATAAAATGAGAAGAAAAAAATACACTAAAAACAGTAAGAGCAAGCAGTACAAGTGTAATTAAAGGAGCTGGAACATACATATACCAAACCCTATAGCTAAAGGCATAGAACAATGAACAAGAAATATCCAATAAATTGCTGTCTAGAAATGTATGCAATTATAAAATAGAAAATATGTAGGAATCCTGTTGAACCCGTGAGAACAACTGGAGCTCAGCAGCCACCCAATCCTCCATCCAGCCCCCCCCCCCAGCAGCCTTCTGTTCAGTTAACAGTCTTATCTCCTGCAGTGTTTAGAAGAGCTGAGCCCACCCTGCCACAGATCTCTACTCTCGCCACACCATTACGCAGTGTCTAACCACTTCGCTGTGTCTAGGGCCACATAGGAACCACTGGCTGTCGAACACTCTAGGAGCATTTCATCCCCTGCAGTAGCTCACTCAGAGCGCTAAAGACCGTTAGCTTTATAATTCATCTCAAGGGAGTTAAAAGGGTTAGTTGGTTAGTCTGCTCAAAATGAAAAGTCTTAATGTCTTAAGATCTAGGGATGCACCGGCAGTACACTTTCCTGTCAATACTGATTCCGAGGACTAATCCATTAATCCATTGGCCAATACCAAGCACCAATTTAATCCATTACTTATATAGATATAGACTTAGGCCATCAGTTCAGGGTCATTGGACAAAAATGATTGAGACTTAAACCATCTTTTTATCTAACATCCATCCACATATGAAACCATTAGAAAATAAAGTTGCTTTGATTTGTGGCAAGTTACATTTGAGTCCTGGTGTGGGATTTTAATATTAGGGTAATTCCGTAGCACCATTTATAACCCTTGGCCAAATATTCCACTCCAGTAAAGGTATCATGTATTTCTTTTCAGATCACAAAAGTGACCCAACCAAAGTGGTAGAAATAAGGGTTTTTGCCCAGCTATTAGCATCAAATATACATCAACAAAGTCAAAACTCATTTTTTCTCCTCCCCAACAGCTCGCCAGCTGTCAAACAAAAGCAAGTGATTACAACACGTTCAAAAAAACAAAAACAAAAGCCCTGCATCAACACAAGTGAATATGTCTGTCTCTTTGTGCCGTTTAGTATCCAAAGTCCTTACCATGTGCTTTGCTTTCTAAATGGCAATGTGAATTAAATTAGTGTAAATTGAGATGCATCAGTCTCCTGGGACTGAAGCGGAAAGAGCATGAAGAGTCAGGTTATCAGGATGGGGAACAAGCTCGTCACCTTGCCTGCTGGTATCAAAGCGACCCTATAGAGCGATAAGAGTCCCCATTATGTGGCTGTCTGTCACCTACGTGACGAGCTTGGATCTCTCTCTCTCATACTTGCGTCGCTTCAGTAGCTGGAACAGAGCCTGAACAACTTCACATGTTCAAGTGGTGAAGATGCAAATTATGCACTGGTGTGTGAACTAAGCCTATCTGCGTATTTATCCACTTCATGCTCGAATGATTCTGAAAAACAGGCTCAAAGCATCTGTGTTTTTTTTTTTTTCTGTAATTATACACATGTGTATCCTGTATGCGTGTTTGTGTGTGTGTGTGTGTGTGTGTGTGTGTGTGTGTGTGTGTCAGGGGCTGGTAGTGATGTCTGCGGAGCTGGAGGAGGTGGTCAACAGCATCCTGAAGGGCCGCATCCCTGGCATGTGGATGAAGAAGTCCTACCCCAGCCTCAAACCCCTGGGAAGCTATGTCAGCGACTTCCTGGAACGACTCAAGTTCTTACAGGTACACTAACCTGTCACACCGCTCGACATCAGACTTTGAAATATGAAACATGAAAGAAGTAAATTAAATTCCGTCATTTACAACTGCCGAGTTAATTAAGGTCTTCAAAAACAAAACAGCCTCAAAGTCTAAAACATAGAGGAGGAAGGAGAAAGGGAGAAAGGAGGCTAGGATGGGATGGAGAAAGACAGATATAAAGAAAGAAAGAAAGAAAGAAAGACGTGCTTACCTCTACAGTTATTTAACATTGGGTTTCCATTCTATTTGACACTGAGGCTACCATAACCACCCTGCTTAAAAAAATAACAAAGTTTGGTAGCCACAGTTATCCAAAGCACCTTACAGTCTGATTAGCACATACATTAGTATGGGCGGCCCTAGAGGGAATTGAACCTTGACTTTAGCAGTTCCACACCACACTCCACCCATCGAGCTGCACAAGGAGCAGAATCTCTAATCCTGGCAGTCTTGGTGTCATGCTCTTCCCAGTGAGCTACACAAGACCACTTTATTTCACTGTGGCTCATTAACACACAGAAGTTAAGGGGATCCAGTAAGTAGGGTGCTCCTCACCCACGGTCAGAGTTGGTATGGGAAATGACCTGTCATGTGAGTCTGCAAAGTGGACTGGTTCATCTAATAATCAGCTCCCATGTTTCCCTTGCCCTCTCCACTGGAGAAATATACCTCGTGTTCATCAGCACTCACTGGAGCGGAGAGAATGCACTGTGTGTGTGTGTGTGTGTGTGTGTGTGTGTGTGTGTGTGTGTGAAATTCTGTTCAGTCTTTGCAGTAATAGGTAGCGACACTTTGTAGCAGAGATTATGCTTTTTGTATGTGTTAAAAGTCCTTAAACCACTCTATCATTTCATCATCTCTATCATTTGAATTTAGCATTTTTTGACTTGTAATTTTTATTTTTATTTTATATTTTCAACAACAAAAAACGACATTAATAAGGATTGCATACAAAAAAAATGAAGCATTTCAAGCGAGTGTGTGTGTGTGCGTGCGTGCGTGCGTGCGTGCGTGCGTACAAATGCACATATCCACTGTAAATGCCAGTCAGTCAGTTAAACTCTGGCCAACTCATGACTGGGTACCCACCACAGGAAGAATCAATTGGAAAGTCACGTGCTGCTCATCTGACTGGCTCACCTGATATGTACTAGCAGACAGGCATGCATTCCTAAACACAGACAGACTAATGGATGGAGAAATACATTCACAAACACAGACAATATTCCTTCATTTCCTTCCTTATTATCTCAGAGTTGGTGATGCGCCAGAAAATCTGAGGACGACCCAGCTTGAAACCAAGACTTGTTTGGCCAAGCTTGAACAGAGCTTAGTATAGCTTTTTGTGATCCCATACTCTACTAAAAAGAAGAGGAATAGATCATTTGGCAACTCAAAACACAAATGTATTAACAATTTACTGATGATTCTGACAATAATTTTAACCCTAACCCAACCAAAACAGAAGCAGTTATGGTGAAAAACTCAGCTCAACCTGTCCCAAACCCATTGGGTCCAGTGGGGTTTGGTCAAATATCAGTTATAAATGTCACTCTCCCCTGTTGTGTGTCCAGGATTGGTACGACGACGGTACGCCGGCTGTCTTCTGGATGTCAGGGTTCTTCTTCACCCAGGCCTTCCTGACGGGCGGCCAGCAGAACTACGCCAGGAAGCACACCATCCCCATCGACCAGCTGGGCTTCGACTTCGAGGTGCTGGATGACAAGGAGTACAAAAAGCCACCCGAGGACGGTAGGACACTGGTGGTGGGGAGAGGAGGAGGAAAACAGGGTGGGCAAAGGAAGCAAGGGTGGTTTTTGGGGGAGAGGGAAAGGTGGTAGTGTGAAGGTTACGGAGGCAGGCTTGTGACCGGAGGGTTGCAGGTTCAAATCCTCAGTCCAGGTGGGAAAATCTGGTTGGGGAAAGTGAATGAGTGACACTATCTCCTCACTCAACAAATACGGTGAAGGAGGCCTTAAAACAAGCCTTTAAACAAGACACCCCAGCTGCTCAGTGGCCAACAGTGGAAGACTATGGTCGTCCTGGGCAGCTCCCAGGTGGGAATATGTGCAACTGTGTGAATGTGAAGCTGGAAAGGTAAAACAAACAAAAACAAACACCAGGAGGATAGAGAGAGCTTGAACGGAGTTAGAGAGGGAATGAAGAGCGAAAGGAGGGCGAGCAGAAACTAAAACGAGAGGAAAATAAGCAGCGGGTGGTAGAGAGGGAACAAGCAGATGAGAACCGACAGATAAACAGACCGTCAGACTGATGGAACGAATGAGAGAGGCAGAGTGTAAAGGAGAAAGAAAGAGAGACAGAACCTCGCTGCCCCTCCTCTAGTCTCGGGGTCTGCATCAGCCCCTCGCCGCGCTCCCGGCTCCGCTATGGGAGTCTCAATCAAAGCCTCGCATAAAGCCTCATCCTCGATCAGACCCCAGCTGGGATCTCATCACGCTGACACACACAGCCTGTACTGCCATGCTAGACGTTTGTGTGTGTGTGTGTGTGTGTGTGTGTGACACTGACAGTATCTGAACAGTCAACTTCTTTTCATTCTTTTTCCTACCATGTTAATAAAGAGAGCTTACATGCATTCATGGAAAAACAGAAAAAGGCACGTGTGTTTTAGGTCAGAGGTCAATTTAACTTGATTCAGGAAGCTGATTTTCTTACTTTCTTACTTTGCGTACTTGTCTCTATTGTGAACGTGTGTCTTTGTTTTAGATTATTTAATGCCCCTTTTTAAGCCAACAACAGGGAAATAAAACATGGATCTGCAACCGGATCACCTTTGGGTTATGTTTACAAGAAAGTCTAACATGTTTTTGCTGTATAAACATATATTTAGCCACTGGTTGGTCTTGGGTTTCATGGATATCAGCTAGAAAGGAGGCATGCCAAAATGTAGTCAGGATTTTTGCCTTACAAAGTTGCCACTGCTGAGTGTTGTGTTGTGTTAAGTGATCTATCTGGAGTGTTTTGTCTCTCTGTCAGGCTGACAGTCAGCTGAGGTGAATTCCTGCCCCTCACGTCACTGGCGATGTAGTAGAAGAGATTCAGCTGTGGACGTTTGTTTAGTGATTGGCACTGGTGTGGTCTGAATCAAGCTTTTTAGAGACAACCTAATTGTAAACTAATTAAGCTATAGGACAATTGTTCTGTGTTTATTGCTACATTTATATATATATATTTGACACTAAATTTGTGTGTGTGTGTGTGTGTCTCAGGTGTGTACATTCGAGGACTCTTCCTTGACGGTGCCCGTTGGGACAGAAAGACCAAACGTATTGCTGAGTCGTACCCCAAAGTGCTGCACGACGCCATGCCTGTGGTAAGAACCGCAACACAGATGAGTGAAGAACAGCTAATGCATCAACTGATTGATTGACTGACTTTATTCAGTACTTAAGGATTACTTCCATTGTGGTTCGCTAAATACACAGTTTTTCACTGCCGATATTGATTCAAAGTACTAACTTTGAGAATCCGATGAAACACCTTTACTAAACAATATAGACTTATTTTGGACGAAACCATTTGAGATGCAATTCATTTTTCGCCATTAAGGAAACATTTAACATCCCTCCATTTGTGCTTTGATTTCTTATATTTTACACGTGGCTCTTAGTATCAGATTTTGGTACTGACGAAATTCTGTGAATTTCTACTGTTATGTCCTATTTTAGCGTGATATCAACCCAAAATATATCCAATACCAGTGTTGGCATTGGTACATTTCTAACTACAACCACTTTTCAACATGGCACCTGTTTTTCAATCGAAAAAAAAGAAATGTGCATCATACGAGAACAATCAAGGCAACAGGTCTACCTTAGTGTATAGAAATTGTTTTTCCCATCGTTCAGAAACAGCTTCCTTTTGCATTTGGAGGGGCACACAGAGAAATGTGGAGGTTTACAGTTCATATGGTTTGACAGCTCGGTGTGGGCGACATTAAGTATATGGTGAAAATCACTGAAGGCAGCAGTTAACACCTCAGTCTAGTAAAAAATCCTTATTGTTGCATAACATTTCCTTACATAAGCAACATTGGTTCGAGGGGATGGAGATTCATTGAACGTCTTCCTATGAATTCCTCTGGGCGTCAAAAAAGAGGAGGAATAATATCTTTCCATGTATCAGCTTATGAAAATGGGGCCGATTCCATCTTTATTCCGCTTGTAAACTCCTACGAGGCGTCTCTTTTTTTATCAGAGAACAATGCCACGAGCCTCCAAGGAGAGAGTGAACAACAACCAACAGAAGAATAATAGAGTAGCTGGTGTTCTACCAGGAGGATGTTCACAGCTCCTTGTTCTCTGGACCTGGTGCAGAGCAGCAGTTTCAGCACTTTGCACATTACGCCTTTAGAAAGTCTGTCTCCTTTCCCCCTCACATCCTCCCTGGTTTTCTAAGGGCTTCATTAATTAACACAGCTCGATATGTTGTATGAATTTTGCACCCAGTAAGAGATGGAAATAAAATGCCAGCGGCCGATGGCAGAAAAATCACAGACGAATTAGGACTGATTGCTTTGTGAGTTTTCTGTTTTTTGTTTCGTTTTGTTTCTTTGTTGTTGTTGTTGGGCTTTTTTTTCCCTCTGTGCTCTGCCTTGCCCTCACAATGCATTTAGGGGTTATGAATAATGCACAAGACTGATGATTTTGAATATTCAGACATTTCAGGGCAACTTATTAACGGAATCAGTTTTTGACAAGAACGGAACTTAATTAAAAATGTGTTTATTATTTGCGGGGGGAAAAACACAACAGAGGTTGCTGTGGCTGGCTTTGAAATGCAAA
Source organism: Centroberyx gerrardi (assembly GCF_048128805.1). Taxonomy (NCBI): domain Eukaryota; kingdom Metazoa; phylum Chordata; class Actinopteri; order Beryciformes; family Berycidae; genus Centroberyx; species Centroberyx gerrardi. Next base: position 10,764,082 of record NC_136006.1, on the reverse strand, counting down.
TCTTCATAGAGGCGCCTGTTATGGAACTGGATGAGTATTTTTCTGGCTGCAACTCAACAAACTGTTTTTTTTTTTTGTAAGAGATGTTTTTTTTTGAGTGGCCCAGTTTATCCCTTTTGCATAACCAAGGCCTCTTAATAGCCCAAGGGGACTCATTCTTTTTAATGCTATTGTATTAAAAGTTTATGTCCCCAAAGTTTCTATTTGTAATTTAACAGTTGGATAACAAATGAAGATCAGAATTAGTTCCCACTAGTTTTCATGTTTGGCTTTTGGTCCTGACCTTTGAACTAACCTTCCCTCTTGTACAGTTTTAACTTATTTCTCTAAATACAGCCGCCACCATGATCATGCATTTGTCATGTAATAAAGGCAGGAAACTATCCTTTTTTTACCCACCAGCAGAGGCATTACAAATTTGACTAGCCACTTGCATTATTTTGCCAGCCAAATAAATGCTTTGAATGGGAAACAACCCCTAAATGATGATGACTATCTGCCAAAGTGCCTGGTAAAATTTTAATGTCATGTCATGTCATTTGACCCTCTGTCAGCAGCCTTGTCTCCTCTCTCTATTTCCCTGTCAGATGTGGCTGAAGCCTATCAAGCGACAGGACATCCCGCAGAGGATGTGCTATTTGGCGCCAGTCTACAAGACCAGCGAGCGTCGCGGCACCCTGTCCACCACTGGACACTCCACCAACTACGTCGTCGCCATGACGCTCAACTCCAACGTGCCCGCGGAGCACTGGATCAGACGAGGGGTAGCGTTACTCTGCCAGCTCAGCTCCTAGTCTCTTGTTTTGTTTTACACCCTCTCTCTTTTCACTCGCATGCATTGTTGAAAGAAGTGCATTTAAAAAGAATAACGAGCCACGCAGTCTCTTGCCTTTTTACACAGTAAAATGAGGAATTTGGATGAATAAGGACGGTAGATAAAAAAGGATAGGTGACATTCCTATGTTTTGTAATAGAGTACTGTTCAGAAGCAATAGCACTTTAATGTAATAGTTTAATAATTATGGTAAGTATGGTACTCTCATTACATTCTATTTAGAGATGTAACTCCTCTGACATATCAACCAACCAGGAATGGAGTGGAGCGTTTTGAAGATGTAAGTTATGGGGCTTTGAAATTCACCACAAATAGACTGGTCAGTACATCCCATACGCTGGAATCATGTAAAATAAGCCTAACAGGGAAACCTTGACTTGCGTTCTAAATGGCAATGTGAATGTTCATTCATTTCATGTCTTGAAAATATTGTTCTTGCACCAGGACCGCATTGTTTTAGGTTTCAGTTGATTGCAGGAGGTCATAAAGCATAACTAACACTGTTTGAGCAGTGGTGCATGAGGACATTTTCATATGCAGACAAACAGTTCACATGTATCAACAGTGATCTGAACCTCAACTAAACATTACATCAACTGAAATAATTGATTATACTCAGACAAGCAATTAGACTGCTTGATTGCTGATTGCAAAGATGCGTTCCAACCATGCTGATAATTCCCATTATGCACAGCTAGAGAGCTACTGTATACCAGCTTTTGTGGCAACCAGGGAGCTAGTTGGTGATATTTCTTGTTTTCTCCTGTTTTTTTGTTTTTTTTGTATTCCTATGTCCAGTATGTGCACTACTTTGAAGAAAACTTCAGTCAGAACACTTGCACTGGTAACTCACTGTGCCTTGTACTTGTTTTCTAACTGTATACACAGTTCATTGAGCCTTGACATATTTTTAATTCAGAACCAACTTCATTCAACCTACCAATCTGGAACTGCAAATTGAAAACAAAACAATATCATTACTGCTCCTTTCCTCTTATGAAAGTTACCTATGAACGTTTTTTGCCATTTTGTAATATTTAAAATAACATGGAAACAATGAACATTATGTGATGTCTTTGGCCAAAGCATTTCGGTCTCTCCAGGTCAGTGGCATTACGCCAGTAGTGTCAGACACTCAGGGATCTTTTCAAACTTTATTTTCCTTTCTTAATGGGGAGAATGCACAGACAGGCAAACAGCAAGGATGGTGCAATGCATTTCATATCCAGATTCTTAAACAATATATACAACAGAATAAAAATCAAAACAACCATGGACCTTCATCATTTCTGAGACAGATTTTTTTGCCCAATGAACAGTGAAGAAATGAAGTATTCTTTGGGGCATAGTGTTTTTATGTGTGACTCTGTCTTTGTCATACACCTGATTGCACAATTTAACAGTTATGACAAACAGACAAGTTGAAAAAGAAAAGTGATCCACTCTCAAGCAAAATTATATCTACACAACTGTTACTCAACATTTTAACACTGGTCTTCTCGCCATTTCAAGGGATACCACTCTTAAAATTATTGACAGCACAAAATCCAAACAAATTGTGGTACTTTTGAAAGGATAGTTGGAACTTACATTGACAAAATGGTAACACTTTTATATTTTAAAGACCATGAATAGTGAACTTAAGGTGAAATTTTTTTTTTTTCAGGTTAGATCCTCATTTTTGGGTTAGATCCAGATAGTGTGTGTCCAGATGAAAAACAGTTTGTATTATCCTAACATGAGAACATAAAATAGCTAAATATATAAAATCGCTGTAAATCGATGGAAGAGATCTGATTCTAAACTGAAGGCAACTGTAGTTGATGCAGATGAAAAGTTGTGAGCTCCCACTGGAAATGAAGCCCACATCATTTGTGAGTAGATATTACCATAAATGGCCTATCACACTAGTTCCTCTAGACCCCAAAGAACTTGTCATGATCTTCACAGTTAATTAAAAAAAGTAACAAAGGTTGTCAACATTTTGATCTTTCTGTACAAAGGCAGAAAACAATTTATACTCTACATAATGTCTGTACCATTTCATTCATGCTTCATGCATGATTCAGTCAGATCAAGTACATTAGTTCAATGTGACCGACGACGATTTACACCCAGTTAAGACAAAGACGATGGATGTCACACAGTGACAGGATAAATGAAGCCACACACATATCTGTGTGCTCCAGCAGCTGAAGCCAGGCTAGCTAGCTTAGCATGTGAGCAGCAGAACAGCCAATGGAATGTCAGGGGGCGGGGGTGGAGACAAGCACCTGCCACTGTTAGCGCACAGATCCATGGGTAGATAAAATCCACACTAGGGCCATTTTTGGCACAGTCAGCAAAGTGTCTATAATATACACCCCCGGAAAAAAAGAAAAAAATTATAAGAAATGTTTTTAAAAATCTAGTAAACAAGAATGCCTTGCTGTCCTATGGTTTGATAAGGAGGGTTAAATATCCATTACAAGTGCAAAGAATGCCGACATTTGAACACATACAGCATATTGTTCTGATACAAGGGTATTGCTTTTGCTTGGTCTGTCTTGGATTGTCAGGATCAACAAGTAAATTCATACTTTGACAAAGTACTTATAGTACTCAAAAGGATTTAGCAGGAAGGATAATTAGTTTTCAGCTGCATAATTATCGACACATTAAAGATCTTCTGCATTTATTGTACATCAATAATTCTGAATCAGGTTTGTATTGGCGTGACAACTCAACTTTGTAATCTAATTCAATGCAATTTCAACAGTAGGGTGATCTAATTAGACAAAGCACCTTTGAGGGACTTTACATGGCACCCTAAATAATCTAGTAAACTTAAACACTTTTAATGAAGACAAGAATAACTATATTTCTAAATTCACATTTTGAAGCTGCTGATTCATGTAAAGCGAGATAAAATATAAAGGCCTAACATGGATATGTCTCATTTTGGCTATCGACAGATTGTCAAACCCTAAAAACCAGTGGTCAGACAACATTTCTGATATCTAGTTATCAACTTTCTAAACAAAAACAAACGTGACTAATCTTAAATGCTAATTTTTAAAGGCATTGGCAGCTGTGTTAACACTATGAACTACATAACTTCAATACTCCAAATGATGATCAAATCAGACAATAAAACATAAGTGAAAAAAATGAATGGAGAAACCTGCAGCAAATCTTAATACTGAGCCATTTAGACAATGTCAAGTCAGAGGGAAACCTCTATTTTGACACAGCAGCTCAATAGCTGTCAAACTGTTTCCAGAGTGACGCAACAAGAGCCAAAACGTTCATTCCAGATCCTGAAACTGGTTGTGGGAGCTTACTTCCCAGTCTCTTTAAGGACGCCGTGACAGTGTGTGGTGAGGATGTGGTGCAGCTCCAGTGGCCAGGGCTTGGCACAGAGACGCTAGACGTTTGATACACAGCGTGACGACATCACAACTTGATGATGGATGGCCGGTGGAACGCGCCACAGATGTACTAGGCATGGATGATGGGACACAGCACAGGGTTGATAAGAGACGAGGAAGTAGGGGGTACGACGACAACACACTAACAACAGGTTATGATGGATGAGAGATGAGCTGCTGGACCGTGACAGCTGCCTCTCTGCAGGAAAGCTCGCCCTGCACCACCTCACTATCGAGCAGCTCATTTCAGATTAGGAGCAAGAATACTGTCCACTCTGTGCAGACCTATGTGAGGATACGATCCTTCCAACTGGATCCACCCCAAACATGTATCTCCGTTTGAGTTGCCAGAATTTAAACAGGAGAATGCTAGAAGAAGTGAGCTATAGTTGCTACTGTGACCTTGGGATACTAAGCTTGGAGTAGAGTGGGTGTTTCCTGGTAGGAGTGCAACCTTAAGAGTATTCCTTCAGTAGGGCTTTCTGATTCACAGGGTGCAGACAGAGTGGAATTGACAGAAGAGAGGGGGGAAAGTGTAAACATCATTAGCATGATCATGAGATATGCATAAGCCACTGCTTCGGGTTTGAAATGGAGGCACAGGGCATGAATGAGATTCACCATGCATGCAAGACCGGACCATCACATTGCAAACAAAGCATGTTAAGGCCGAGAAGCACAATATCGACACATCCATCTCTCCCCTCCTTCACTCCCTTCTTTAACGCCCGATAACACCCCCCCCCCCCCCCCCCCCCCCCCCCTCCCCACTAGAAGCCAAAATCGAGAACGATGCGGTCTTCGAAGATGGCGATGAGCAGCATGATGCCGAACCCGGTCAGCAGGCCCAGGTTCTGGAGGACAAAGTGTCCCAGCTGGCAGCGCTTGTGCTCCTCACTGTCCCCATGAAGCATCTCTGGCAACTACAAAACAGAAGAAGTTACCAGTTGGGATCGGATAAAAGCGTCCTCGAATTAGCACTGCAGTAGAAATAAGTCTTCAGACACGAGATTAGGAAGGAGACTGACTGTAATTTGCATTGCATGAGAGAGAGAGAGAAAGTTAAGATAATGTTCTTGAGCAATAATTATGACTCTGGGGCTGCTGAGTACAACATGGCAACTTACCATATCCACCAGAGCCACATAAAGGAACATGCCGGCCGTGATAGCGAAGATCCAGCTGGTGACGTTGTGTGTGTACTGGCCCACAGCTGTGCCAATCAGCATGCCGACGTAGGCCATGAGGGCAGACAGCAGATTGTAGACGATGGCTTGCTTCACACTCATTCCCGCTTTCAGCAGCACCGCAAAATCACCTGTCAGCCAGAATAGCCACAGACTAATTTGAACATGATTACATTAACTCACAGGCACCTGTCTCTCATTCCAACACACACACACACACACACACAAGCAGATATGCATAAGCAATATGCAACAAAAGCCAATATGTCGCCCGCCAGTTCGTGAACCAATTTTGGAGACATGAATGAAATTCTGGTCAGTTAACAAGTGCTTCCTTGTTTGTGAAAGGCAAAAGTAATATATCTCCAGCAGTGACAGCAGGGTAAAATTATATGTACACACTACCAGTCAAAAGTTTGGACACACCTGATTGAATGTACTATGTTTTTTATAATCTTAAAGCCATTTTGATCTAAAGGCTTTTGCTTAAATGCTTGAAATTTGTTTCTTAGACAAATATAAATAGTGAAGTTGATGCCTATGTATGAATTTCTTTCCAAAGCCTTTGCCTTTCCATCAAGGCAAAGGGCGGCTACTTTAAAGAATCTAAAATATAAGATAGTTTTAATTTGTTTAACACTTTTTTGGTCACTGCATAATTCCATTTGTGTTATTTCATAGTTTTGATGTCTTTAATATTATTGTAAAATGTGGAAAATAGTAAAAATAAAGAAAAATGTGGTGTGTCCAAACTTTTGACTGGTAGTGTATATATATTTTTTTTTTCACATTTTGCAAAGTGACGTGATTCCGCTGCATATAAACTCCTTGGTCAGGAAATGGGCACATTTCACGCTGTTTCTTCTCTTCTGGTGTCGAGCCTGACTGTGTCCTGGGTGATGAGGTTAAGTCGTTTAAACCAACCCGCTCTCCACATCTGTCACTGGTTTCTGTCTTCTCTCCCTGTTCAGCAAAGTATGAGAAAACCAGACTAGGAGCTCGACCGGGCTGCTCTTTCTAAGAAATATGTATTAAACTCCCTTCAGATACACTTATGATTACACATGTGTGCTGTAGCCTTTCTACCCTCCTCAATCATTGCCAGGCCAAATGCGGGAAGAGGCCCAAGTCTCAGCGGAAACGCCCTGGATTTGGAGAGAGAGAGAGATGAATAGAGAGAAGGGGTGGCCTACATTTCCTCCACAGTGTAACGAGCGGCCTCTTTTCCTCGCTAATTACTACAATGAATATATTACCACTCTACTCTCACCCATCAATCAAATCCAGAGAGAAGGGGGGGGGGATTTAAAGAGAGGGGAGAGGAAGAGAAGAGCCAGCCTGTATACGCGTCACTCCAAAGGCCTTTTTTCCCACTTCAACTTCCTCTGGCACTTCCTGCCTCCTCGGTTCCACTCCGTCACACGCACTCGGCGACGCCTGCCACCGCCTCGTCTACCGCAATTAACACACCCATCACTGCCAATTAGCTTCACTATGGGTGGTTAAAGAACCCTCATAATCATCGTCTCTGCCTTCCAGCTGTCAGTCAGGGGAGGCTTTTGTGTTTAGGAGGAGCTGAAAGGTGCACTCATCAAACGACTGGGTTTGTCTGACACGCGGCCCTACGGGGGTTAGGGGACTGGTGCCAAGTCAACAGGAAATGGGAAATTGCATGCGGAGAAGGAGAATGATCTCAGGAATCTTCACATGCCGCTGTGGTTCGAGACAGGATTCGTGTTGCAGCTAGCCATCTGGAAAACCCGATTTTCCCGAGGATACAAAGCACCAAAAAACAATTAAGTTAAAACAGAAAAAAAAGGAACTGTTGGACCAGAATGAAAAGTTTTGGCGCTCTCGTTCTGTACATCGTTGGAGCCTCACAGATATAGCCTAGATAAATTCTTGGCACTCCCACGCTGCTGAATGAAACACCACATCCTTCAAAGCAGTTCCTTGCGGTGTTAGCTATATCTAAATATGCTTCATAATCGTTTCTCCCCACAAATGCTTTTAACAGCGGCCCGTTTCCCCATTTTTAACCTTGGAGACAACAATAACAGTAGGATGCTGTTAGTCAACACAAGGGGGAGCAGGCAGACAAAAACAGGCAGTTATTCACTGGTTCTCTCTCTGTGGCGTATTTGACAGTAGTCTATTCATCAACCACACAAACAAGGCATGGAAACTTCACTACGACAAGAGACATCATTAGTACTGATCTAGTGTGGATGGTCCCGTACACGTTCCTCATCTCTCTTTTTCCCTCATTCTTCTCTCTCCCATCTCTCCAAGTCTCTCTCTCACTTGTACATACATAATCAGAGGAGAAGACCTTGTTGTAACGCACTAGTTGGGACAAAAATGTTCACTGTTGCTGAATCAAACTGTACAAATAGGGTCCTCATAGAGAACAGAAGACATGCAGTGACTGTTGGGGAGAATGAATGTATCCGCAGCTGTATGTCTGTACGAGTCCCAGTGTATTGAGAGATGTGTGCCAGGCACGGTCTGTCATCTCCACTGACTGACACATTGACAAGCCATTTCACTGCTGTCAGACAAAACCCATTTAGCTGGAAAAAAGGACATTTTTCAGGGGTGAAGAAAAGAATGATTATTTTCTTATTGACACCCGTGGGTTTTTAACAAGTTCCAAGGGACTAAGGGTCATGAAACTCACTGAATACACAAATGGACAATCTCAACTTTAAATTTAAGTAAAAAAAAAAAAGAAAAAAAACACCAAAAGCAGTTTTTGCGTGACAGCAGCGATTTGCGATGTAAACTGGCTGTGAGGCCTTGAGAAAACAGCATTGTTCTACCAATGCTCATCCTACCAATACATTGAATGGGTCACCTGTGCAACTACTAGTGGGTAATGAAGTAAATTACTTGTGTGAAATAAAGGATGTATGCAGTCCACTTACCGAGTTCATGAGGTAATTCATGGCAGAAGACAGCCACTGACGTACTGATGCCTCCTGTGATGTTCGCACTGAATGCTGCACCTATAGAGACAGAAATTCAACAGGTCTTTAAGGCAAACTCTGCACAAATGTAAACAACAAATTCCTGTACATCTAATGTACGTGTAGATTGAAGTTAAATTAAAGCCAAAAGTAGTAGAAGCGGTATCCAAAGCTAATAATTTACATAGTTGAAACTGTAACACAATTGACAAACCACCTCTGTTGGCAACTTAATGAATAAATATTCACAGAAAGATTGCTTTTAATGAAATTGGGAGGCATAAAATTATGACTAAGTGCTATGGTGAAAGCCAGACTACTTATTATTTTCATTATTTGATTTCTCTGTTTCAGCCTGATGTCATGATGAGTAACTGTTACGGGGGGGGGGGGGGCACCAGTCAATATAAGAATTCAGTTATGTTATTCCTATGAATTGTGTTATTCTACCTGACTTTATCTCCAATGACACCATCAAACTTGAGTTAGTTTAGTCTTGGGAGACAGGTGTTCATGTTTACATATATTCATCAGATAGTCTTACATAAAAAAAATGATGTATACAAACTTTTGTGTGTAGTAACGCACAGCAATTCTTGAGTGGCGTTCCTGTTTGACTTACCTATAGTGGACACTGGATATGACATGATATAAGATTCAAAATCAGAAGCTCTTACCTATGGCGAGGCCGTCACTGAAATTGTGCATGCCGTCCCCCATGATGACCATCCAGGCGATGCTGGCGATGCCGGCGTCCTTCATCTCCTGGTCCGAGTGGCAGTTTCCACCGTGCGAGTGTCCGTGGCCGTGCGAGTGTCCGTGACCATGACCGTGCTTCTTGGCCTTGCGTCCGTTCTCCTTGGTGGGCGACTGCTGGTCGTGCTGCGGGTCTGCGGGTGCCAGCGGCGTCTTGTTGGTCGGAGAGTCGGGTGTCTGGAGCTCTGTGAGCTGCGTGTCGTTGTGGCCGTTGTCGCAGGAGATGGCCATGCTGTCAGGACCTGGAGGGGAGAGGAAACCTTACTGTGGAAACCTTTCATCCAGGCTCAAATCAAGAAAGTGTGCCTGCCTGCATAGAGCAATCGGCAGATGTAGCGCTCATGCTGCAGTACAACACACACACAAACCCAGGAGTAAAGTTCGCTTCAGCAAACCGCTGTAGAGGCTGTACTTACCCTCACTCAGCGGCTTAAGGTGGAGCCACTCGGCGTCTGAGCGGCGGTTTAGCTTGTGATCCGACAACTTCCTGCCAATCTTGCCCTCCTCGTTCAGCTTCTTCGTGCCCTGTGAGGGGGAAGACGGTTAACAGTTTTACACTCTATCTACAGCGATTCATCAATTTTAAATACATCACTCATGACTTATAAATAACCCTGACTGCATACTCTCCCCTTCAGCAACTACTTTTGAAGTTCATCTCTGGCTTGAGAATTTGACCCCAAAACTGTCTGTCCAAACGAGAGCCAAACCCAAGGAATATATATAGGGAAGTAAAAGTTTGTGAGAAATTGAGGTACGAGATTCAGCCTAACCCAACACTGGCCCCATCGTGTGCAGTTAGGTCTTGTCGATCTTACCCGTTGGTCTTTGTAGTGCTTGAACATGCCGATACAGTGTTCGATGATGAAGAGGAGGTAGATGCCGGCCAGCGCCGTCAAGCCCTTCCACACCCCGTCAAAGGCTATTAGCAGATCTTCCTCCTGGTTTTCCCCATCCTGGCTGTGGTCGTGCTGCCCCTGAGACTGTATGTGTGTGTGTGAGAGAGAGAGAGAGAGAGAGAGAGAGAGAGAGAGAGAAAGTGAGGAAGAGAGAAAGATGAAAAGACAACGGGGGTGGGAGTCACAAGTTTTATTAGGAGATAAATGTAATTTCCAAGAGCAGACTGAGATGAAACCACTTATGCCTCCTGCCAACGTGGTGGAAGTGTGATGATGAGAGAGAAACCGCTGAATGACATGAGCAGTGTGTGTCAAGTTGAGGATGATTGTAGGTTATTGGGTGAGTGTGATAGCACGCAGGGGACAGATTGGCAGGATGAGTGAGATATTTTACTGACAACTGGTCAGAGGAAGAGGCACTTGGAGAGCTATCAGTCTAAAGGCTGAGATAGATAATGTGAGAGTGTTGTGAAGTGTGGAGAAATAGGTCAGTAGTCGCTAGTGGATGGAAGAGTTTTATTCCAAAATGAAATATGGCACCTGCCAAGTAAAACTCACTTTGGATTGTTATTGAAGTTGGTAGTTTTCCCAATACCTTTTGCTTATCTAATAGTGACATTTTAGGTGGAATGTGAAATATTGACCAATGGACATCAGGTAACATTTCTTATTTCTAAAATATATAGCATTTTGGAATGACAGGCATTCGTATATAAAAGTAAAGAGCATAACTGTGAAGTCTAATCAACTGTGTAGTCAATTTAATGTTGAGGCTTTCATGAACCACATGTGCACCACAAGTACCAAGCAAATAAAGCATCATGTTAATGCTCATACTTTGCTACTGTTACATAGAGCTGTGGCCCATGCATTTGGGTTAAACAAATATAGACTACAAGTAGTGTTTTTATTCAAGTCCCATTTAGTCAGCATGTTTTGTTGAAATTGCTTGCAGGAGGTTGTTAGACAATTACTTAAATACCACTCTGGTCCTCACTAGGCTCTTTCAAATTAAAGGGATTTTGAAACTACTTTTAGAGAAACAGACAACACATTGTGATTTTCCTCAGATTCTTCACCATCCCCTTTTATTAGACTGTCCCAATTTGTTGATATCGCCCATCTATGTCAGAGCCCCCGCTGAGAGCAGAGGACAAGAATTAATTAGACCAACAATATTGAATATTGTATTGTGTATTGAACTGGATCATGAGCTGAGCGTATTGTTACATTCCTAATAGCTTCCAGTCATATTCCAGGAGTATTTTTGTCTCCTATTCAATATTTCATTCCAAAATGAGCTATGCAACATTTATAAAATGTGATCTTGACAATGATAGATAAAAAAAAAAAAAACGGAATCAAATTATCCCAATTCCTTGGCTGCCAAAATGAAAACACCTTTACAGATGGGGTTGTCTGTATTTTAGAGATTTTAAAGGATAAACTTCAGGTAATTATTTTGTTTTAACTCTATATTGTTTTGTAGAGAACACTTGACCATTAATACTAATTTCATAAGTGTAAAGCAAACGGACCCCATTTCACTTGACTGTCCCCAAAAAAAAAAAAATCTTCCCTCCACAGTACACAGCCATGTGTTGTTTCTGTCCCTGCTGTACTCACATGTGGCAGCAGGTGGAGGAGGGCGTCGCCGCTGAGCGTGCCCACTGCCAAGGCCACCAGGAAGGTGAGCAGGAACTTGAAGCAGGATTGCTTGAGGATGGGAACGAGCACCACACCCAGCAGAGACAGCAGGCTGATGATGGTGATGGACACAAAGCCCCACACCCACACCCACGCTAGAGAAAGGGACAGAGAAAGAGAGAGAGGTATTATTATATAGGTATTGTATATACCAAGTAGTCCCATGAGATCAACCGCAGGGTGGTGTAGTGAGTAAGGAGACCACCCTTCAACTGGAGGACCCCAGTTCAAGCCCCCATTTCAGAAACATCCACCCTGCTGAAGTGTCCTGGAGCTGACCCCTAACCCCTGACCTCTGACCTCCCTGTGGAGGGCAAGCAAAAAGACAATTTCCCTACAGATATTATGTGGCGAATGAACCACCTGTAGCCTATCCTCGGTGCCATAATATGATTGAAAATAGCATTTGATGTGTAGCTAGCTAGTTGAGGGTTTAAAGCTGGATTTTAATTCGACATAATACTGTATGTAGCCCGTTGTTCATCTCAGTAACTTCTGCATAATGCAGAGCGGCAAGTTCATCAGTTCATCATCACCTATTTCGACTATTTCTTTAAGCCTCTGGCTATGCTAGCTAGCTATCAGGGCAGAGAGCAAAAAGGCAAAAAGAAGGAAAGACAGCAAGTACTGATATGAACCGACTGATCACTTTGCATGTATTCAGAGGCTGGGGCTGCATAATGTCTCATTTGAATGCTGAACTGGAAAGCTTTGTTCGGCAGTAGGCAGACTTGGCAACGGAACATAGATGGGCTGGCAAGAGAAAATGAGGACAACTGGTCAAAACTTGGAATAAACTTCCATCCAACTTGAGAACAAAGTAATGTGCTAGTGTGGCTTTGCTGATCATGTTTGGTTCTTCTGACTCATGCAAAGTACTTTATTGACTCATGCATGACTCAATATATAATAAGTCAATAAAGTATCACATAATTAAAAATATCTTTTTCAAGAGATACCTGGCAAGAAAGCATCATTAATGATAAACATAAGTTGCAAGTTGCAAACCAACAACACACAACACTGTACAACAATGCAAGACCAAAAATAAAATCAAAATCACTTAAAAGGTAAGTGCAAAGGCAGAATTCCCTGCAGGAGCATAGAAAATGTAGTCAAATAGCAGATCAGTAGGGCAGCAGTGACTTTTTACACGGCTCCACAGAACTTCAGGGTCAGGATGCAATATACAGTATGATTTGTTTTTCATATTTCAATAAACACAGGGACTTTATGATTGATTCAGGCACTTTCACTATTTTAGGCTGCCAACTAGATTTTTAGAATAGAGGAGGAATTCAAAATGATAGTTGTTTGACTGCCAAAGTGGCTGTAGAGTGGACAAACATACGAGCCATAGCTTGGTGGCTGGAGGTATTTTCCCATCCTTTTCATATGTAAAGACAATTATCCTCTGGAGGTATTCAATCCATGTGTCCTTGTGATGACACATGAGGCCTAAAGCAAGAAATGTAAAGTGACATTTCAGCAGAATTGCACTCGCCTCATTTTTCATTCAAGGCTGCAGACAGGAGACATGAAGCAGAAAAGAAAAAGTCAGAAAGGTACACTATCATTTAAACTGTCAGTTTACCTGTCATTGGAGGAGGACGTGTGTTTCAAAACAGTGCAAGACCAAAAGGAGAAAAAGTTTAAAGTTCCCTCGTTACAGAGGACAAAATGTTTAATGTAGTATGAAATTCAATGTCACACTAAAGCTGGCGGTGTGTTTGCTAAAGTGATGCTGGGCCCTCCACTGCTGACATTCAGATATGGCAGACGTATTAACTAAGAGAGAGAGCGTGCTTGTAATGCGCATCTTACAGACAATTGACTTCAGCGAGGCATTTCGGGAGTGCTATCTGAACATGCCGCTATAAACTCAACTGCTGTTCTGTGATTATGGGACTGTGCTGTCCTTGCCGAGGTTGGCATGGCAAATAGCTTTAGAGATAGCTTACAGAGATGCTGTAAATCTTATCAAAGACTTTTCTTTCTGAAAGCCTGTCAATAAGAAATATTTGAAAGGAATGACAAATAGCCGTGCCTCAGAATTTGGTCTTATTAGGTTATTAATGTTTAGAGGCCAGGATGTTTAAGCATAAGGAATGGACCATTTAGAGAAGTCTTCTCTGTTCTCTTGTTTTCCCATGTAATCTTAGGAGTATTTCATTTTGAGTGGATCCATGTGACTTTTGCAACATTTGCTCTACTTCCCAGGGTTGAGGGGTCATTCTGTGACTAAAAGATAAAACTTGGAATTTATTTGGCCATCTAAATGTTAGTATATTCACATAGGTTCTTGAAGACTTCTGGAGGGGAAAAAAAGCACTCCAGCAACTTTTTTATCCCATCATAAAGCAACTAAAGATAAAGGTCTGTGTAACTCCACTGTTAACAAACATTACATATCTTTAGAATACCTGCATAACTGATGTTTACCTCTTTTTCAGCATGGCTCTGCTTCACATTCACATTTGTTATATTTACACCAAGGAACTGACCAGTACAACCATATTTTTCTGTAGTTGGCCATCAAACATCTCCACCGTGGGAACTGGGGATTAAGCACCTTGCTCAAAGGCACCCGAACGGTAGTTGTTGAAGGAGGAGTTTTCCCAGCTGGTCCAAGTATTTCAAATTATTGAATGTGCACTGATAAAGTGTAATTCAGCTAAACAAAAGGACCAAGGCTGACACTTAGCCAGAGGGAAAAAAATGACTGAATACCAAATATCACTGAGGGAAATCACACTGGCAGACACGCATCCTTTCCTCATCTAATCAATCCCAGGTGGTGTAGCTTGTGAGGAAGCGATCTGTAAAGTGCCTTACGTTTGACGGAGCGGTCGTAGAGAGAGTGAATCAAGCTGTTCCTGTCCCGTTAAGCAGCTGTAGGATTAAAAATCATTACAAAAAATCTCCCTACAGGCAGCTCGTCCGCTCAGAAAACAGGAGGCTGGAGTTCCTCCCAGGGGAAATATCCGAACGAAAGAGGCAGAGCCTGATGCTTAAGTGCTAATTACACAGCCATTAGCCATTAGCTTTTGGGAAGCCTGCCTGCTAACCCCGACTCTGCGACAGGTTAACATGTGCCCTCTACGGCCACAACAAAAAGCAGGGGCATCAGCAAGGTTGTACACATCTCCCTAACAACAACATTTCTTAGTCGAGAGCTTCTCTTCAATGGAGAGCCAGGTAGAGTCTTAAGAAGATTGTGAACAGTTTATTTCCTTGTATGCATCCAGTATAATTTGTGTTGTCCTGAGTGTGAAGCAGAGTCAGTGACTGGCACAGCTGGGTCAAAATTTAACAATAGCTATTATTAGTGTGCGAGATTCCATGACTTGGACTATGCTTTCCTAATAAAAACCTATTTTCATACTATTAGGCCGAGGCACAGAGAAGACCCTGATGAGCATTAGGGAACCCAGTGTGTGGTCCCGGGTTTAGTGTCTTCACATCAGATGTAATTCTCTTTAATGACCCACATTAAAGCACATACCCCACATTCCACAGGGCAGTAAAAACGACCTATACCCTCTTTCTTTTGAGTTTGGGGGGGGGGGGGGGGGGGGGGGGTTACTTAGTGTCAGATGACCACACTGCACAAAAGTATGCAAATACAAAAAAGGTCTTAGATAAATGCAGACCTACTGACCAAACCCATGATTATAGTCTCTTCTCTGGTCACAAAGCCTCAATTCATAATTTTTGGAGAGTATCATCACTACCAAGGACCAATTGGACAAACTGAATTCATTTTCTCATCATAGTTGAAAATGTCTCTGAACAACCCTCATTTTCTCATCATTCTATTGTTACCACCATTTTTCAATGTGCCTTACAAAAGTAAGGGTGCTACAGCCGAGTGCTTTCTTATTTGTCGCACCAGGCAGAACACCCTGTAACCCTGAGAGGCAACTGTAAATCAGCAAGACAGTACATCACCGCAGGTCCTTCACACTTACGTAGCTCATCTACTTCTCTATCTCATTACCTCTACCCGAGTGCAGGGTTTTTATGTGTGTGTGTGTGTGTGTGTGTGTGTGTGTGTGTGGAGAAGTGGGGTATTGGGAGGGGGGTGGGCGTGATAAGGGAGCAGGAGAGAGGAGACCCACTGGTCTGTATCTTCTCTCCAATTACGCGTCTCCTGTGAGCCATGGCTCGGAAAAATGGCCCAGGGTGTCGCTTAGGCTGTCCTAATTGGCAGGGTGCAAAAAGAGAGGGGAGTGGGGACCAGAGAGAAACACGCTGCAATTTTCTGAGCTCCCCCATGGATGTCGACGGGAGGTAAATGAGAGGTAGCTCCTCGGCGTGTGGTACGCCCATGGTTGTGTCTTGGCGCACCGTGGCAGAGCATGCAGCGCCTCCAGTTCTCCACTAATGAGGAGTCATTTCTGCCCTTTTGACTTTTTCGTGCCTTCTTCCTCATTGTCATCAGCAGTTTTATTGCCGTCTTCAGTGGCGGCACACTGCTGCCTGAAGCACGTGATGCTGGTGTCTCTGGAGGGGAGTGTGTGTTTAATAATTAAAGATTTAAGAGGGCGTACAGTCAGAGAATTCCTCTATTCTCACGCTGGAACTTCAATGTCTGCTGGTTTGACAGCATTATTCAAAACATTGGTGCAAAGCTTTGGAGTGTAATCTATTAATGAGCAGGAGTCTGGAGGGATACAAAACCAAAACGCCCCATTGAGTTTACCATGCACCATGTGCTTTGTCGTGTCTAATTTGGTAGGATAAAAGAACACAGATAAAATTAAATTAAGATATCACTACAAACTTAAAATGGAAACAATTGCTTTTATCAAAAACTGCCTGACATTACAGTGCATACAGTACATGTTTAGTGTCCCAGTTGGAATTAAACCCCTGTAGATACACATGGAGACGTGGGGCGGGGTAAAAAATAACATGGGATGATATTCTCATCCAAATTACGCATTTTTAAAATAGTGGTAAACCAAATCTAAGCATTTATATTTGTTATTATTATATGTTATATTATGTTATGTTATATATGTTATATGTTATATTATTATATTATTGTTAGCGTGTCATGACGTTAAGATTGACGACTTTTACTTATTTGATCCTCTCCACGACTGACTTTGATGCTCATGAAGATACAATGTGATGCATGAAGACAGACTGGCAGCAAAGCAAGTTAGTTAGACCCCATTTACGCCTGGTATTAAAATGCAATCTGTACCTGGATAACTTATCTGGATATGTGTAAGTGGATAAGGTGTAAACATACACAGAACGCATTGCGATCAGAATGTGATCAGATCTGCCAGAACAACTCCGGAGGTGGTTGTTCGGATCTCAGCCAGACTCGGCCAGGTGTAAATGCAATCTGTTTAGTGTGTTCACATTTGTGAGACAGTACCGCCCACGGGGTAGAAACATCATGACTCACTCTGAACTTTGCTATCCCCTCAGCAGCACCTAAAGACTCCAGCACGATCCACTCCCACGTGTCATCACATCCTTTCCCTTATCCATAGTGAACTGAACTAGCACTCACAGCAGCTGTAAACACTATTGCGGCGAAACAACCGTCGTCGTATCTGTTGCCTCCTAAGGAAGAGTCGTAAAAGATGACCCTTTCTGCCTCAAATGAAAAGTAAATACAGGCTGTATAGTATCACGTGTAATGACCCTATACCCACATGTTTGTTGTCGTTGACAATGCCACCTCCCCACCTACTTGCCTGTTTTGCATAGTGCAAGTGAAAAATGATACCTGATCACAATACGGACAGAGTGCAGACCATGAGAACACATATAAATACCAGGTGTAAATGCAAAGGGCGTGATGAGATTGATCATTATCCGAATAGCATATTCGGATAATGAGTGTCATTGGGCAGTCGTACCCCAGCCAATACCCCAGAAGCCAGATGGCCGTGTGTATCTATTCTTGGCTAGTTACATGCTCTACCCACTGAGCTACACAGCACCATAGACATAAATCTTAGGAAAATGCTGCCCTAAGGTTAAGGGCCTTTTCTATGGCTTGCTATTTTTGCTAAATACCTTGTGTGCAAAAATTGTGGTTACTGGTACTGCTTTGATTTGTAGCGAGTCTTCGACTTTTATGGGTTTATGAGGATTTCATGACCAGGAACTCATTAACTTAAAAACATTGTGATTTCATAATTTGCATTCTCATAAACCTAGGGATACCAAGGTCCCAGACCGAGGCTTACTACTGACCTTCACACTTTATTGCTAATCTGTACCTGTCTGTATCTTTTATTTTTTTTATTTTTTTTTTTTTAAGATTGCCAATTTGAAACTGTCCATTCTTTTTCTTTTTTAAGATTTTACTTTGGCATGCAGCAAATGTTGGGTCCATAAAAGAGCACACACACACCAAATTGTCAGCTTGTTGCCATGGCATCAGGATTTACTTAATAAACATAAGCAATACATTTGTCAACTCACTAACTGGCTGCTACAGTAGCTAGTATAAAACCACTTCCTAAAATTTGGGGGCAGTGCTAGCTTAAAGGTTAGAGAAGTGGGCTTGTGACATGCAAGTTGTCAGTTTGAGTTCCAGACCGGTAGGAAAATGAGTGGTTAAGTAAATGAGTAATGCTGTCTCCTCCCTCAACAATTTAAGGTACTCATGAGCAAGGCACAGATTGCTCCAGCAGAGCTGCTCAGTGGCCAACAATTTAATTCAATAAACTTAATTTATCCACGAGGGGCACTCATCAGACAAAACACGACAATTACTAAGAACAACACATAATACTACCACAGTGAAGTACACAAGTGCTATGACAGTGGACAGTTACAACAGCAGAAGACTGCAGTTGTACTGGACAGTTTCCAGGACTGATTGTGTGCAACTGTATGAATGTGAAGCAGGAAGCAAGACCTTTCTCTGGATAAATGAAGGTTTAAAAGAAGTGCAGCTGTACACCATTCTAATCATGAGACTGTCCTACAGCTTTTGCTGCTGCGGACAACAGTGTGACTGTAAAACTCACAAGAGGTAGCTCGTTCGCTGACCTTACAACTAGTACAAAACTATCACGAGTCTGCAGTCTTACAATCTCAGAGCTATCACAGATTGTGCTTTCTCCATCTGTCTATAAAAGTTAATGATGCATTGGTGGGGTGGAAATGCAAGAAGCATGAAATTAGTAACCAAGAATGGCCTACTCATTGGGTCTTGGGGTCTCAGATGTGTTCTCGACTTACTTAAAGGGAAATGGCACTGCTTTTCAATATTCTTTTTTTTCCCCCTATGCCCTTAGATAGTTCAATTTGTACTCTGAGTATTCACTGCTACTCTGGATAGCCGAAAATGAGAGAAGAGTTTATATCCTCCCCCAGATTATTGCCACATCAAGGTACTGAGAATGAGAAAAGACGGAACAAAAAATAATAGGCGGACCCAGGGGAATATGAAGGTACATTTTCTGGTTCACTTCAATTATCACTACTATAAAATGAAGCTTGGTTAGCTCAAATAAACATTCTATTATGATGTCATAAAGCCAGTCTGCCATTCATCCCCAAGAGAGGAGCTCCAAGTTATACATCCTGATAGCATCGCATTATGCAACCAATGGTTTATGGTGATGGCCCTGTGGTTTTCTCGATTATGAAGACAGTTGTTTCTGTGGCCAAAGGCAGCAGATATAAACAATAGCTTATTGTTGATCTCTTTCTCTGTGATAAACCCATTTTTTTCACTGTGCATGTTGGTTTTAGAGTAATTTTAATGTGTATCCTTCCTAGGGATTTTGTGTTTTCCTTCTTCCACCTTCCGTCATTTGGTTATTTGAGCTACACATTGTATGAATGATGCTATACAAATAAAGCTATTATTACTGTTATTTCTTGTGTTCCCAAATATTGACTGAACTGTTCGAGGCCAGAGGAATAGAATATTGGAATCTGTAAATTGGGTGTTATTCTCCTTTATTTAGATTTTGATTCGAAAACAATGACTTGCCAGGC
Organism: Centroberyx gerrardi; assembly: GCF_048128805.1. Taxonomy (NCBI): domain Eukaryota; kingdom Metazoa; phylum Chordata; class Actinopteri; order Beryciformes; family Berycidae; genus Centroberyx; species Centroberyx gerrardi. Next base: position 10,744,333 of record NC_136006.1, on the reverse strand, counting down.
AGGACAGGATCTGCTGAACAAACACCATGCAGGGTTGATTGTGTTCTAGCTGTGATTGTTTACTGATGGATGTAAAGGGGCTGCGACTTCATCCACTGTGCAAATAAAACCCATTGTGCTGCACTGCCAAAATATCAGTGATGAGATCAAACAATGTGTCAATAGACCCATTGAAGAGTGAAGATATTAGTGTCACTTTGCTCTGGAATGAGCTATTGTTCCTTACAATCCATAGGAAATGTGAAAAGTCTGGTCAAACTATGTGGGCTGGGACTATACAGAGCATGACACTTGAATAGAAATCCACACTTAATAAATAGGCTATACACCATTGCCATTCATCAATGGGGTCTTCAGTACTGGAGACTGGGCCCTTACCACAGTTGAAGAGCTCCAATTAGTGACACTTTCTCTCAAACTAACTATCATTTGTTCCATTCTATATGGAAAGTCTTATCAGTGTAAATGGACTGGATCTATAAGGTATTTGGCTCTTACCGGAGTTGACAGGCTCCAAGGATTCCTGCTCCACATCCATCTGGTGGTAGTGGCGGATGCAGACACGGCTGTCTATCTGGTACAGCAGGGCAGGACACAGATAGGTGAACTGGCTGGGGGAGATGGGCGAGTCAGGACTCAGGCCGTAGTAGGTGAGGAGCTGAGTCAGGTTCAGACACTGGGAGGAGAAGAAGAGAGTATGAATGGAAGAAATCACCGATCACAAAACATTTGACATAAACCAAAATTACCAATCCCATGACATCAAAAACAATATGATTAAAGGGACAGTTCAGGATTTTTTTAGAAGCCTATATTAATGATTGCTTACCAAGCCCCTCTGTAAGCAAATGAAAAAGATTTCAGTGCTTTTGTTTTAAGAACAGAATGATATTACCATTAGTACTGCTAGTTAATGACTATTAGTACTGCTAGTTTTGTTTATGAAAAGGGTGTCCTCTACATTTAACCGAAATTGTGATGATCAGAATGAATGGAAGTCAGTCAGCATGACACAGAAAATCTGACATCAAAGTGTGAAATCTAAGGATTTATGAGGACTATCAGCTACCTAGCTTACTGACAAGTAATCTAACTTTTACTATTACTCAGGTAATTAACCTGACATTTGAATTATCAACTGACAACACAAATAACTGATGTTCTTCTCCCTTATCAGATAATTGTGCTGGTTTTATGAATTTGTTCACATTTGAAAGTGTTGCCTAGATCATACCACTTGGCAGCTTCTTGTAGTAGTGCTTGCATTGTGAAAGCTCACATCACTGAGTCAAGAGATGGAGACCTACCTCCTCATGCTGGTGAGAAATGCCCTCTGGATGTCCAGGCAGGACGGGAGCTGGCAAGGTGGGAGCGGGAGGCCCTCCTGGTGCCTCTCTCTTATCTTTATGGGAATGGCTGTGACCATGTCCGTGATCATGGTCATGACTGTGTTCGTGTTCATGGTCATGTTCATGGTCATGGGTGTCATGGTCATGGTCCACAGACGGAGGTGTGAGGGGAGAAGGGGTTTTGTTTCGCCCTCGCTGCCCCCTCGCCCTGGCTGGTTTTCTCGGCCTCTTGGGCCTGCTATCTGTGAGGACTGTAGGGGCAGCAGAGGGTTTGGTGCTGGAAACATCTGAGGCTGGAGCTGCTGCCTCTGGGGTGGCAGCCTCTGTTCGCTGCTCCCGCGGGGCCTGTGATGGCTCCTCTTGGGCTGAGGATGGCTGCTCCTGGTGGGTGGGGGGAATGTCTGTGCTGGTTTGTGTTTGATGGGGATGCTTATGGTCATGATCATGGTCATGATCATGGTCATGATCATGGTCATGATCACTGTGGTCATGATGCTTGTGGTCATGGTCAACATGAGGTTGAGAGGAGAGGTCCTCGTGGTTGGCAGGCAGCTGGTCCTGCTCATGTTTGTGCTCTTTGTCATGTGCATGATCCTGGTCGTGACCGTGTGTGTGGTCATTGTCCTGCACCTGTCCATTAGAATGTTTATGGTCATTGTCCTCTACCTTGGCATCACCATGGTTATGGTCTGCATCATGCCCATGATCATGGTCATGATGATCATGATCATGTTTATGGTCATGTTCCATCAGAGGACCAGCAGTTGGACTGACAACAGTAGTCTGCTGGCTGCACTGTGTGGGGCCTTGTTCTGAGTGTGGGTGGTGAGAAGTGGGCTTCTGGTGTGGATGCCCATGGCCGTGGCCATGCCCATGGCCGTGGCCTTCATTGGTGGGTGAATGCGAGTGAAGCCCCTCCTGTACTTCCAGCAGGTCGAGGTGGGCTACATGGTCATGGCCCAGATCCTCGTGCTCCATGCTTACCACCTTCACCTCGCCCAGGCCCAGGCTGAACAGCAGACTCTGAAAGCCCTGGAAGTCCAGCCGGTCCTTCTGGCCATAGCGCCTGAACAGTTGCTGGAGGTAAAAGCGCTGCTCCACCTCTAGCACTTCTCCTGTGGGGCTCTTGGACCCTGGGGACGGAGTGGATCCTCTCATGTATGGAACCTGGGAAATCTGCAGGTCGCTGTGGGCGTGGTCGTGGTCGCCATGGCGATGCCCGCTGTGCTTGTCGTGTCCTTCTTCATGGCAGTGGCTGCACTGATGGAAGAGGAAGGTGAGCACACATAGGAGGCAGAACTTTGTGTGCACGTGGACTCGCATTGTCCCCTCACTTCTGGTCCCCTGTAAAAACAGGAAACAAAATCTCAGAAAAATAAAACCTTTACAATATCAGAATTTGAATCACTTTATTCATAAAGTGATTGATTGAATGTGCAGGAATTTGTCTTGGTGGCAATGGTGAAGAGACATATCGACAACTTACATTGTAACAGTGTGTATTGATATGTCAGAGCGTCAGCAGTACCTCTCATACAATTAAAAGGAGACAGTGTAAGACTTAAGACAGTGTGCACATCACTGTACAAGTGTACATTCAACATTCATATCGCCTAGCTGCTAGCTTTCGCTCAGAGCAACAGATCTAATAAAAATAACAACTGGAATAGGAAGCCTTCTGGAACACAATAAACTCTCCACTGAGAATTGTGTAACAAATTGCTTGTTTTTCCCTCACTCTAAAAAGCCAGAAGCAGCAATACCATTCCAGTCAAATGATCCTCATATGGTCTCCTGAGAAGCCCGTGGGTGGTTGGGTGGGGGACAACGGGGGGGGGGGGGGGGGGGGGGGGTCAGGGTTAGAAATACTGCTTGGTAATAGTAACGTAGCGCAGAGACCAGGCGCACAAACACAGGCCTTGTTTCTCTTTGGCAGCGAGCTTGTTAGCGAGGTGTATACTGGATTTACGTGTATCATAAGGGAATACAACCACTGTCATACAGACCACAGATACTGAGCGAAAAGCTGAAAACAAAGGGGGTGATAGATCCTCTTCACAGTTGTCAAGGCTGGCAACAACAGATTGAGCATTGGCTTGTGGATGCAACACCACCAAAATTAAACAGAAATAGAGTTTAACAACATTGATTGCTTTTGGCTAACCACAGGAAACAAGAATTGGCATTTAGACAAACTGTGAGGAGAGGATATGGAAAATGGGTGCGAGATGATATTACACAAGAGCCTCAGTTAAAAATGAAATAGATTTCAAGGTGGTGACGGACTTTCAATGGGCAGTAAATAACTTCACAGGCCAGTGTGGACAGAATTCAAAGCTCACGGGAAAATCCACCTTTACCGCAAAATATCCATCCCACTAAAACATTTTACAAAGCAACCCCTCTGAAAATTCAGTGATTCAACTCTGTTGAAACAGAGCCCTTGTGTATTCTTCAAAGCCTTGATCATCATGCAGACGAGATCAGAGCTTATCAGATAATAACTATTAGCTCATTATGGACTTCCTCATCCCTGCATAACAAGATCAAGAGCCACTGCAGAAATTGTATTTATTATCTCTATTTTAAAGTGTCAGGGAAAGTATTATCATATAAAGGAATACTTTTGGTCAAAAATTCCGACAAGGATTATTAATCTGACTGTAATTTCTGCACAACTTTACTGTGAAAATAAAATGAAAACAGCCACAAGAGGCCCAACTTTTATAACGAGTCATTCAGGTTATAAACCGTCTAGTGCAATTCCACACCTTACAAAGACCTCATAACAGTGGCAAACATCTGAAAAACCCAGCCAATAAAATCTATGAGACACAGTCGATCACTTGAGAGTGGCTTCATTCTCATTTAAACTAACCCGTAGAAATTGGAAGCGAAACTACTTACCACCGTGTCCCTTTCTTGAATGAGTGGTGTGTGAAATTGAGTTTGGCCAAGGAAGTGTGTGATGGTGTTCTGGCTCTAGGTTGCAGACAGTAAGTGTGATTACAAGCCTACTTCACGGCTGCCGACAAGACAGTGTTTATAAACATGAGGCACCAGTGACCTATGAACCTCAGAGCAGATAGGATGGGGCAAAACCGGAACCTATTTTAAAGAGCACACCTTCTGACCAGCAACAGAGCCCAGTGTGTTTACTGATTACAGCCTCTGCCGCACATATGACATTTGAGGGAAACAAAGGAATCTTTATGCAGCATGAGAATTTATTTGTTTGTTGTGCAAAACAAAAAAAATAAGAATCATGAAATCATTTTAAGCAGGCCCAATTATTGTTTTCTCTGAATTAAATATTGAATGGGTTATTTACAGCTTAATAGTCTTATAAATAATAAAATCCGGTTAGCAACACTATAATATGCACTGCAGGCCTAATCGTTTGTTTGTTTCTATTAAAAGGCCAACAATGCATGTAACAGCACATTACCTAAACTAATTCGCCTGAGTCCAGGCTGATGTAATCACAACTTGTTTTTGTCAATACAACATGACAAAGAATTAACTGTATTCAAAGATCACAGCATAGTGTAACAGTGAACAGCCCATATATATATTAAATGCATGAAAGAATTGATAAAATAATGGAAATCTAGTAAATATTGTGCGTAGATTCCTATATACACTGCAAGTTCCAGAGTAAACCCATTGTTCATTTTCCACATTATAACATGTGATCCACCGATACAGTAAATAACCCTATCATTATACAAAGATAGGTAGAAGAACTTGGTAGCTTACCGTAAAACTTTTCCACCTTCTTGGCCCCCAATTCTGATGCTATGAGGGGGTTCTCCAACTCTTCAGAAACATTCACTCTGGAGCTACCAAGACACAAAAAAAATCATGACAGTGGACACACAAGTGAAATTCAGCCTCATCTATACAAATTCATTAATATATTCTAATTTACTGAATATATCCTGATCTATTCTAATATTCTAATTCTCCAGAGTCTAATAAACTTCAACTACAAGTCAGTAACATACCACAACTACAGAGCACTTCTTTGCTGAGGTGCCTTTAAGCAAAAACGGTGCCTGAAACTGCTTCTGTTCTCACTAGGGGTGGGTGATATGATAATCTCACCCTGCCACTGGTTAAAGTTTGTCAGTTGTCATTTGCCTTCACAAGGAGATCATGGACATTGTGGTATATTATTGTAGTCTATGAGAATGACCAGGCACGACACGCCCATTAAAAACTCCATTAAAAGACTTTTTTTATTTTGGCACTACATTAAAAATGTGACATTTTGGTCAGAGACCCTCATCAGGCAGATATCACTGTAGTCTACAACCCCGACATAATTTCCATTCACAACTTCCACAACAGCATTTACATTCACTGCTTTCACCCGACGTTTCAACCAAATCATGCAACTTTACAACTAACCTGAAAACTTAAAATTGAGTGGTTTAACATCTCACTGGAGTACATTGTCAACAACAGGCAAAGAGCTGAAGTGACTGACCTATGCTGCCTTCAAGCACTCTCTTAAATATAATAATTATGAGTGGAGCGAACATGAACGATCCCAAAGTGGTAAGTACGACTGGGAAAGTTGGGATGAAGAACATGGAAGCCTTGTCCACAATTTATGGTAAAAATTAGCTTTCTGTGTTTCTATTTAGGGCTGAACGATTTTGAAAAAATATCTAATTGCGATTATTTTGACTGATATTGCAATTGCGATATGATTTGCGATATTAGAGGGAATGATAATTTTTACATCATTATTTTCATTTTCATTGAAAAACGTATTAAAATGATTATGGTGTGATTTTTGCGGGGATCTGTACCAAACAAAGATGTTTTCTTAAGTCTGTAGAATATGATGTGTAGGCCAGGACATCTCTGCAGCACGACAATATTTAATTTAAAATGGTATTTTGACACACATTTCGCCTTTAACAAATATTGTGCCTCCTGCGATTTGAAAATTGCAGTAGGCCATATTGCGATTTCGATAAAATTTTGATTAATTGTTCAGCCCTATTTCTATTTTCACTCTGTTTAACTTTTAGTTGTAGCTCTCTGCCGCTGGATCCCTAAAATAAAACAACAGCCTCCAGAAACAAAACAATTGTTACAGCGTCCATTTTGTTTTTTTGTTTTTCTTTTAAAAAGCACATAAATATTCAACAAGTCATATTTTAAACTTCCAATCTCAGAAGTAGGAGCAGTTTTATGAGTTCTTGAAGCACTTGAAGGTACCATCAGACACTACTAGCCAAACATTTGAGAAGCACTCGATATGAAAAGAGCAAACACTGGCAAGAGGTAACAGATGCTGTTATGTTTTACCCAGCAAACGATGGTTTCAATAAATTGCCCATAGTGGCTGAACCTCGTCACAAATGCCCTGCCCTGCCCTAACCACTTAAACCACTTTCCCACAACTGTACTGACGTGAGAAAATCACAAGCTTGAAGACATAACTACAATGTTTTGCCATGGCGAGCAATTTATGGTCTAGTCGTACTTCAGAGCCCTATTTGAGTGTTAATATTTGTTTAATTTGTGTCTGGATGCTATGCAGTGCTTGATTACCTTTTGAAACTAGAATACATTAAAATCGGTCTGAAAACCGACTTTATTTCTGATGGTCTTTACGTCATTCTTTTACTTATGTTCAATAAATATTATTTTTTTAATAAGCTCAACTCTATAAAACTTGACAACTTTCTTTTCTTGGCGGCATACTTTGTCCTAAGGCTGCAAATGAAGCGCTGTATTGTTACCATTTCAGTTGTGCTTTTCACTAACTTGCAGCCTCGCCATAGAAAACCAAAATGAAACGGTTATGATGCATGTTGTGAAAAGATCTTAAAACACTGTGCTTTGTCCAACAGATATGCCTCTAGATGTGTGTGTGTGTGTGTGTGTGTGTATGTCTGTGTGTGTGAGAATTTCTTTGGATAAATACTGCTAATGAAGAATAAACCACTCCTCAGTCAAGGTGTTCATATAACAAGCCATTAACTGGTTTACATAGGGTAATATTTGTCCCAGACAGCTACGAGGAACTTGAACTCTGGGCAAATATGTATTGTGTGCCTACACATAAAGATTAGGAGAACAGCTTTCAGGAGCCCCATTATCTCAGAATTATCTCAGTAGCTGAAGTATGTTCAATGACAACAAAGTCTAAAAACCTAGGCATGACGATAAGGCTTTAACCCTTCTGTTATACAGCTACCACAGATGTAGCAGTGTAGTGTGTAAGGATGGGACAATCTCAGCAGCACGTGCATTCCTTATTCCTTAGGCTATATAATAATAAACCTAATTTGTGCAGCATATTTCAAAACAGTGTTACAAAGAACTTTACATCCACAATTCCCACATATTTTGCTAATCAAATGACATGACATATAGCACGGCCAATATTTGCCTATATTTAGAGTTTTTTGTTCAAATAGCTGTTTAGCAAGCAAAACTAGCAAACCACTTGGGACTTACATAGGCAGAAATGTGTTATTTGGTAGTAATTCCTTCAAAAAATAACTACCAACTGTTTCCTAGCAGCCTAGGTTGATATTATACTGTTGAAAAAATAATACAAACAAATTTCTATGCTATTTCTGGAACCTTTTGCTATAAATTTGATTGATTTTATTTGGATCTCTTTTAGCCTATTGGCTAATCTTCCAAGAGTCCACATTAAAAACATTTAAGCATACAATAATTCATATTATACAACACATAATTATTGACACACATATATCATATACATACATGCATGACACCTATAACCTACATACATTGACACTTATCCCGTATGGACCTACATATATACACATATTAATCTACATGTGTTCACTCTACAAACCTACTGACAGTGCAATACAATAGTGTGATGATAACTACATTTAAATCTTGAAATCTTGCAATCAACAATCCAGCTGCCGTACTGTTCTTGAGTGAGTTATTGTAATGAATTCCATAATTTAACAGTTCTGAAAATAAAAGTCCGTCTTCCCATTTCAGTTTTTATTTTTGGTAGTACATAATGATTTTTATCTCTTATTCTTATGTTAACTTGATGTTTATCACGTACTAATAGCAGTTTGTCCTTAATACTAACTGGCTTTTTAAACTTTTGAATTTTTGAAATTAGTACTATAGAATGTTGTCTCACATGCTCTACTACTGTGGGCCATCCCATTGTAATATGTAGTTCACTCACTCCTTTTTCAAACCCACACCTTAAGACCATTCTTGCTGCCTTGTTAAGTGTGATCTGCAGTCTCCTCATATCTCTCTGAGCTGCATTGCCCCACACTGCACAGCAATAATTAATGTGACTATAGATTAGACTATGAGATATTACCTTTAGAATGTCTTTAGATAAAAACTTTGCAATTCGTCCAACCATTCCTGCCATTTTCATCACTCTTTTAGAAAGATCTGTAATATGAGCCGTCCATGAGAGATTGTTTTGTATTTTAACTCCCAATAATTTGACTTCTGTAACCTCTTTAATTTGAACACTGCCATATGTTAAATACCATGGCTTCAATTTCTTCCTCTTTCTTGTAGTACATATAATCATATTTTTCGTTTTATTTACATTTAATGCCAATTTATTGTTTTCCACCCATTTGATGACACATTTAAAATCATTTGATAAATATTCATGCAACTGAGTTTGTGAATCTGCCACTGCAGTGATGGTTGTATCATCTGCAAACATATGTGCATTTGAGTTGGCTAACACTAAGGGAAGATCATTTGTGTATATAATAAATAACAATGGTCCGAGGCAACTCCCTTGTGGGATGCCACAGGTAATCATACGTGGAGAAGAAAAGGAGCCATTAACATAAATAGATTGCTTTCTACCGTTTAAATAAGATTTCATCCAATTAATAGCATTCTTACTGAAGCCATAATTAATTAATTTTTTAAGTAGAATTGTGTGATCTATCAAATCGAACGCTGCAGTGAAATCAAGAAGAAGTAACGACACAAGTTTACCTTGATCCAGGGCACTTAGCCACTCATCCGTCATATGTAACAGAGCGGTTTCAGTAGAATGATTTTTACGATATGCATGTTGAGCATGGGTTAGAAGGTTATTAGTTTCCATATATTTCCAAATGTGATCACTTACTACTCTTTCCAAAATTTTGCTTAAGGAGGAGAGTAAGCTAATTGGGCGACTGTTGGGTGCAGTAAAAGCTATTTTAGCATCCTTAGGAATGGGGCAGATTTTTGCATGTTTCCATTCTGTGGGAAACTTTCCTTGTTGCAAAGAAAGATCAAATAGATACTTTACAGGTCTAGCAATATATGGGGCTGCAGATTTCAACAATTTGTTGTCAATAAGATCGTACCCTGGGGATTTATTATCAGGAAGTGAAATCAAGATTTTCTCAATGTCATCTAATGATTTATCTGGTAATACAAAACTGAAATTTTTCCCCTTCATAATCTTTTTGTCTACTTCACCTACCAGTAATTCATTTGAGGCATTGTTATTCATATTGAACCTGAGATCATTTATCTTTGATTCAAAATAGTCAGCAAAGTAATTGGCAATGTCTACTGGTTTTGTTCTAATCTTTCCATCAACCTCCACACTAACAGGACTTGTACTATTTGACCTACCAAGCAAACCATTCACTGTATGCCATATCTGTTTTGAATTGTTTCTGCATCCCTCAAAAGCTGTTTTATAATATAGGGTCTTTTTCTGACGATTCAATTTTACAACAAAATTTCTGCATTTTCTATATAGCATAATATCTGAATCTAATCTTGACCTAGATGCTACAGTTTTTGCCTCATCCCTCTGAGATATTGCTTCTCTTAGTTGTTGGTCAATCCAGGGGGATGATTTGGCTTTAATTATACTTTTCCTTATAGGAGCATGGTACTCAACAACATCAGTAAACAATTTCGTAAAACAATCAACAGCACAATCCAAATCATCCTCAAGATACACAAGGTCCCATGGAACAGCGGCCAAATCTGTCTGGTAGTCTTCTAAGTTAAAATTTTTAAAACTCCGTCTTATAGTCACTCTAGGAGGTCTTTTTGGCACTTTGGTGTATTTAGTAATGCACACAATATTATGATCTGTCCACGATAACAGGACAGATTTAACATTTGAGCATTTATTCGGAGCATTACAGAATATCAGATCAATAATACTTTCAGTTCTGTGCCCAAATTTGTTTCTTGAGGACCTTGTGATATCCTGTACCATTTGAAATAAATTACGACTCTCTATATATTGAGTAAACTTAGTCTTGTTCCCATCAGAGTGACTACTTCTCCAGTCAATATTATAGTCCCCAAGCATAAATAATTCCTTCCTTTCATCCAGAGCAAGATCAATACTTTCACATATTTTATCCAGGTATAATGTGTTTGATTTTGGGGGCCTATAAACACATCCAATTAACGTTGGTTGTTGGAAAGGGAGGTGAATTTGAATCCACAGGATCTCTAGTCCATTCACACTGAAATGACTCTCCATAACTCTCCAAACTAGTTTAAACTCCCACGGCTCTTCCAGTTTGTCTATGACTGTAGCAACCATGTATTTCCTCTTTCACTCATCTTTGAACACATGATAAAAGAACTGACTAAGGCCCTTAAGCTGCTTCATATGATTCTCACATGGCCATACCCTTCCTGCTCATCCCAGCAACAGGCCAGTGTCTGCAGGGCTGGGGGGGAACAAATGAAGCATCAAATCTACTTCTGAAGTCAAATGGTTTATATCTGGTGTAGCAGTCATAACGGTAAACTTTTGAAGTTGATTTTACTCTACTAAGCTGAACCCTTCCAGTGAAATAAATAAATAAAAGTAACTGTCACACAGGCAACGTAAATAATTAGGCTAGAAACCACAGTCCACCAAATAAAATTCACAATGCAACAAAAATCGAATTGTATCCAATCATAAGCCAAAAATATCCCTGCTAGTGCAGTCCCCGCATGTATGTTATGTTTTACCCAGCAAACGATGGTTTCAATAAATTGCCCATAGTGGCTGAACCTCGTCACAAATGCCCTGCCCTGCCCTAACCACTTAAACCACTTTCCCACAACTGTACTGACGTGAGAAAATCACAAGCTTGAAGACATAACTACAATGTTTTGCCATGGCGAGCAATTTATGGTCTAGTCGTACTTCAGAGCCCTATTTGAGTGTTAATATTTGTTTAATTTGTGTCTGGATGCTATGCAGTGCTTGATTACCTTTTGAAACTAGAATACATTAAAATCGGTCTGAAAACCGACTTTATTTCTGATGGTCTTTACGTCATTCTTTTACTTATGTTCAATAAATATTATTTTTTTAATAAGCTCAACTCTATAAAACTTGACAACTTTCTTTTCTTGGCGGCATACTTTGTCCTAAGGCTGCAAATGAAGCGCTGTATTGTTACCATTTCAGTTGTGCTTTTCACTAACTTGCAGCCTCGCCATAGAAAACCAAAATGAAACGGTTATGATGCATGTTGTGAAAAGATCTTAAAACACTGTGCTTTGTCCAAGGGCGTAGAATTGGGTAGGGACGGTAGGGACGGTAGGGACGTGTCCCTACCAATATCAAGCGACTCTGAAATGTCCCTAGCAATTATTTTGATTGACAATAAACGTTGTTTTGTCCGTCAGTGTCTAGTCAATGTTAACAGATCGCGTTCTCTACTACGAGTCCCGCTGCATTGGTGTAGCGCATCGGTGTCCCGTGTCGGCATAGCAACGGACGCTGTAACGAAACTTTAGTATAACAGCTGTTTTAGAATGTTATTGCGTCACCCGGATAAAAATTGGCGTGACACCGCCTCCCTAACCCCCCAAAAAAAATCGCTGATTGGCTTTGCCATTTCTTGCTAACGTATGAAATGCTGTGGGTAAGAAGAGCCAAAGCTCCGCCTACCGGCGAGCATGCGAGTGAAGACTCCATCCTATTTTATATTAGTAACACTTGTGTTTCGCCATTAAAGTTAGTTTATTTAAGTACCGTGTCGCGTGCGTCTGTGACGGGTGACGACCGTAAGTAGCCTACATGTCACAAGTGAGACTGAACAATGCTGCTGTGTGCCACACTGGACAACACTGATGTAAAACAAATATGCCAGCAGTTCATCTCTGTTAATGACAGGCGTAGGCATGTGTTTGACTCAGCTGTTTGTATGTAGGGTTTGGATATAGTTTACAATATCTTATTATTATTATTATTATTTTAAATGTAAATACAGATCGTTGGTTTGAATAGGCAACAGTACTACAGTACCTGCCTTAAAACAAAATGTGCTCTTCAAAGTCCCATTCAGCTGGCAAATTTGAGTAAAGGATTCATTTATGTGCTACACCCCTGTGTCTGTGTGTCTGTTAATGAGTGTATTGGCTACCATAACTATCTAGATCAGTGGTTCTCAACGTGGGGTCCGGGGACCACCAGCGGCCCTTGAGGGGGTTCCAGGGGGTCCCCAGCAAATTGATGAATTGTTAAACTTCAGCATTATTTAATTTACAAATAGTTAACACAATTACAGAATGTAGAAGAATGACTGTTTTGATCTTAGTTTCACTGTTATCTCTCTACCTACAGTACAGACAGTCAAGGGATTCTGGATCAAAATCATATCTAACAATAAAAGTATTCTCAGATTTGGGTCCGAGAGACAAAATCTCATCAAATGGGGGTCCATGGCTCTAATGTGGACTAAACTAGGGGTCCTCGATATGAAAAAGGTTGAGAATCACTGATCTAGATGACATGAAATGGCGGTCAGAAGTCTATCATAAATGTAAAATGCCTCAGCTTCCAGTGGGGGTTACATCCCCTCCGGACCTCCCCCATTTGTGTCCCTACCAATGTCAAAATCAAACCTACGCCCTTGGCTTTGTCCAACAGATATGCCTCTAGATGTGTGTGTGTGTGTGTGTGTATGTCTGTGTGTGTGAGAATTTCTTTGGATAAATACTGCTAATGAAGAATAAACCACTCCTCAGTCAAGGTGTTCATATAACAAGCCATTAACTGGTTTACATAGGGTAATATTTGTCCCAAACAGCCACGAGGAACTTGAACTCTGGGCAAATATGTATTGTGTGCCTACACATAAAGATTAAGAGAACAGCTTTCAGGAGCCCCATTATCTCAGAATTATCTCAGTAGCTGAAGTATGTTCAATGACAACAAAGTCTAAAAACCTAGGCATGACGATAAGGCTTTAACCCTTCTGTTATACAGCTACCACAGATGTAGCAGTGTAGTGTGTAAGGATGGGACAATCTCAGCAGCACGTGCATTCCTTATTCCTTAGGCTATATAATAATAAACCTAATTTGTGCAGCATATTTCAAAACAGTGTTACAAAGAACTTTACATCCACAATTCCCACATATTTTGCTAATCAAATGACATGACATATAGCACGGCCAATATTTGCCTATATTTAGAGTTTTTTGTTCAAATAGCTGTTTAGCAAGCAAAACTAGCAAACCACTTGGGACTTACATAGGCAGAAATGTGTTATTTGGTAGTAATTCCTTCAAAAAATAACTACCAACTGTTTCCTAGCAGCCTAGGTTGATATTATACTGTTGAAAAAATAATACAAACAAATTTCTATGCTATTTCTGGAACCTTTTGCTATAAATGACTCTCCATAACTCTCCAAACTAGTTTAAACTCCCACGGCTCTTCCAGTTTGTCTATGACTGTAGCAACCATGTATTTCCTCTTTCACTCATCTTTGAACACATGATAAAAGAACTGACTAAGGCCCTTAAGCTGCTTCATATGATTCTCACATGGCCATACCCTTCCTGCTCATCCCAGCAACAGGCCAGTGTCTGCAGGGCTGGGGGGGAACAAATGAAGCATCAAATCTACTTCTGAAGTCAAATGGTTTATATCTGGTGTAGCAGTCATAACGGTAAACTTTTGAAGTTGATTTTACTCTACTAAGCTGAACCCTTCCAGTGAAATAAATAAATAAAAGTAACTGTCACACAGGCAACGTAAATAATTAGGCTAGAAACCACAGTCCACCAAATAAAATTCACAATGCAACAAAAATCTAATTGTATCCAATCATAAGCCAAAAATATCCCTGCTAGTGCAGTCCCCGCATGTATGAGTATGGGGCAATCTGAGGGAGTAGTTGGCTGTTGCATTTCTGCATGGACGGCACTGACCAAAAGTCAAGAGGGTGCATGGTCCAGTGCCAAACCAGTAAGTAAACTGTAAAGGCCTGTGGCACTTTCACATGGATGATTCTGAATAAGCATTTTCCTTCACATGAAAGATTTTAAGCAGGGCAAATTGGATTACTACAACTGTAAAGACAAAGGCCTCTGAGCATTTGAAATGTGATAAATGCACAGAAGATAGTTTCCCAAGCAGGCAAAAAGCCTATGAGCTTCTGAAATGTGATAAATCCTCACAAAAGTAAAGGCAGTTTCCCAGGGCTGTGCTGTATACATCAAAAACTATTAAGCCTCCACTTTTCGATACATACGACTGAACCAAAGAGCCAAATGACAAAGAGCTGTGGGAGTCTAAAACACAAGCATTAATTTGTCGTTGAGCCAAATGAATACAGGCATGTCAGGATGGAGTTTGTCTTACTAAGGCCCGAAGGAAGCAAGGAAGGGCAGATGTCTGCTGCCACATGGACCCAACTCACACCAGATGGTCTGTGGGGATCTAGGAGGACCATGATCCATTGTCAAAGCATGGGAAGCAGGAAGCTAAGGGACAGATGGAACAAGTGTGCAAGCTTCCTAACAAGAAGGAAACATCCAGAAACACTGGAGACAGCTGGAAAAATAATAATTTGAGTATTATTTTCAGCTTACCGATTAATGCTTCCTAGGTATTAATTCAGCATCGGTGGGGCAGCATAGCCAGACGGTTACCACCACTGCCGTGAAATCATTACAGCTTAGCTCAGCTATCTTCAAAACACACAAACAACTATACGCCTAGTGTTTAGACATAGTACTTTTGTCATAACATGGACAGTAGTGGAACGAAAATCAACTGTTACAACCACCCACTACTGCTACAAAGCAATTACAGTGAAAACACTGATCAAGGTAGTCATTTCGACAGGTCAAACTAGCAATCCTCTGATCAAAAGCAGCAATTCTATGGAATCTGTCATAAGCTGTGCGGTGGGTCCATTACAAATCTCCTGACTCAAAGAACCTGGCACATTCATAGAAATGTAGGGAGCCCTAATCTTTTAACAGCTAGCCTGATAGCATTCATTATATCAGACTTACTCAGTAGACAGTTGGTAGGCAAAGAAACATACAGTATGTTTCCATATGACTCGACTCCAGCACACTTGTCAACAAATGACCGAATTTGAAGCCAAGTTAAAAAAAAAGGCAGATCTTTCCAAGTCATACAGAATGAATTGCTTCTCAAAAAAGCTTTCAGAATTAACAGTGGAAAACACTCAAGATGACCAAGAGTCAAACTGTTGGACATTGTATTTGCCATTTCATTTCCAGCATGTGCTTTCTCCTTTTTGAGATTACAGAATTGCAAACACACATTTGTTATCATATCCTTGCTGGGTAGCCACAAAAGCTTTGAGGAACAAGACCTTCACATCAATTACATTACATCTTAAGATGCACACATCCACTGCACATACAGTACCACTGCACATAATGGTCTTGGAATGCATGCCTTAAGAAAAATATGCTATATTAAAAAGTATCCTGTGCACTGAAAACAAGTCTATCTAGCAAACAGGCAGACAAACCATGTCTTTCAGACAATGGCCTACTTCCATTTGGGGCATGAAATTGCAAGGCTGTTGGCTACCATGACACATACAGGTTCAGAGTCACCGTAAATAGGCCACAACCTCCCTGAACTCCATAACAACACAACAACAGACATCCTACCGCATGAAGGTCAAGTTTTCTAGGCTGTAGCCACTGAATCATTTAGCCCCTTGAAAGATCACTGAAGAAAGATGCTGTGGATAGGCTCAAATTCCTCAGGCTGAATCAGGCAGGTGCAATGCAGAATAGCGCGAGATCACTGGGGCAGGACGCAGGTGCGCGGCTAATGCTCTGTAGCCTGGAAGCAAGTTCATCATAGCGCAAAAGAGGTTAGGACCGCAAGGCAATACCCACAGACAAGTAAACAGAATTATCAGCAGGGAACCACGCTGTGTAGATGGCAAAGAAACAACACCTTGAGAAAACAGAGAGCACCGCCGCTTACCTCTAGGTCAGAAATTAGACGAGCGGGCCAGACTGACACAGGTTCAAAGCGTCTTCTCCTCTGAGCTAACATAAGGAACAGGTTGAATGTGTTGAGGCTTTTGAGTCAAGTGACGTAACTAATTTGTACGGGGAGGAGGGGGGGCAGATGGGGAGGGGATGTGTGTGTGTGTTTGAGCAGTGTGGGAGCTGTTTCTGGGATCAGAGTTAATCAACCATCTGACCGGCTACTCACTACAGAAGGGGGGGGGGGGGGGGGGGGTGGCAGCCAGAGCACCTTCCTCTGATTAGGACTAATACTACTATAGGACTATTAATTAAAGGAGTCGAGGTGGGAGTTTTGTGTTTTTAAAATCCATGTAAAAAAGACCAGTGAAACGGTCTTTCTACATAGTGCCATGCCTTTAAGTTTTTGTTTGTTTGTTTGTTTTAGAGGGAGGTGGATCCCTAATCTAGGGCGGATTTCAAACGCTTGTCAGCTCCATTTGCCCATTACCTGTGAGACCCTGTGGAAGCCAGCAAGAGACAAATGTATGCACAAGGGCTATTTAGTTTAACACTTCTTAGTTAATCAAAATGCTGAATGAGGCCCAGCCCTAGCATTGAAGGACTATTAGGGCAGATGGGTGGCTAGATGTAATACCAGCAGACAAATTTACTCACAAAGGCCATTTTTAACCTTTATTTAACCAGGTGTCCCGTTGAGATTAAAAAGCTCTTTTTCAGGAGAGACCTACGCAAGAAAGCAGCATAATGACAAACATATAAACAAACAACATACAACCACTTACATAAGCAAAAATACCATGGGGGCAAGAGAGTGTTGTTTCATCGTACTGCTGGTTGAGGCCCAATCTTGGCATTAAGAGGTGATTTAGGCAGCTAGGTAGCTAGATATAATGCCCACATGCCTCTGTCCTCTGTGCACCTTAGTGAAACAGTAGAGAATTCAAGGAAACCTGGACTGCATACTTATTCAACTGAAACCCCAAGCCAGGACATGACCTTTCATGTGTTGTGCTGTGGATGCTTTCTTTGTAACTCCCTGTAATCCAAAAGTAAGCAGCAAACCCATTCGTAAAATATTAAATATACAGTAAGTAAGCTTATTCAGGATTTTTAACGAGCACAGCCAGCCAATGCGAAAACACAAACGAGTCATGAGTTGAAAGAAGGAGTTGGTTCCGTTGTAATATACCTAACAGATGAACCCACGAAGCACCATCTACTCTTTTTGAACATTTATTTAGGCAGGGAAGGATTCGCTGAGCCTGGACGCTCTTTTTCAGCACTGCCCCGCTTCACATTCATACAATTACACTTCTTGGAATATAAATCTTGGAAGTCCTATCCTGTACACTACACTACAAAAGGAACACATTGATTAATGTAGTACCGTAGGCGTTTTACAATTCATTTGACAATGATATAATGTAAATCTCCACATAATATCTTTAAGTTCTACTTGCAAGCTGTGCTGCAATCATGAAGCTGCACTGGTATGTAGCCTGGTTCTGGAAGTGATAAATTAATTTAGGAAATAACTAGGCTGTTTGCAGTGACTTTGAAGTTATTTTTGTGTACATAGCAGATTAAATAACCTAACATTTTGAAGACAAAACACAACTGAAACACAATTATGAAGAATCGTCACTATTCAGCTTAAACCTTCACTGAACCCCTGTCCTATACCATGCGGGTCCAGTGAGGAACTTTGCAGTCCTAAAAAGCAAGTTAAGGATAGCATAATTAGCACTACTTTGATCTTAACAGCATCTGATTTAAACAGTGCCAATCTCAACTAATCTTGAACTAAGACCTGCATTATTCATCTTAGTGCAGCAATGTCTAGACACATGAAGGCGTAAAATATACAACTAATTTGACTTGAGAGTCACACAGTAGAGTAGCATGATATTTTCTCATTTCTAACTCTCCCTTTAAAGCAAACACCCTAAAACTGTGTATTAGTTACACAATAACTAAATATTCTTCCTATTGTCTTAGATCAATATTGTTAAACACTGACACACACTGTCTCGCTACGCTAGGAACCAGAAAGCTAAGATTCTTATCTGTGATATTATTAAGACAGGTGAAGCTTGTACAATGACAATGAACTGGAGATTGACTTTATTGTGCATTTATTGACTCATCTTTTAGCTTTCACATCCATAGTAGCTTCATAATTTCATTGTAGTCCTACCAATTTCAATCTATGAAATGGTAGGAATGTAAATACTTGTTTGTCTTTCATGTAAGCCTCGGGTTAAGGAGAGGCAACACTTGATACCAGGATGTTCCACCTTGAAAATCAACATTGGTATGCATCCCAAACATGGCATGAGTCAGACCTAATTAACTTTAGTTTAATCAACATCAGATGCTTTATTTTGGTTTACTGCAGGTTTCCTTTCACTGACAATCACATCTGTGGCACCTTTTTTTATAGGAGGTACCAGATCAATATTGTAGCGTGAGCCAGGCATCTCAATAAATGGGCCGCACTTTTCTCACCAAGCAAAAAGATGTTGAGTACAACCTTAGACGCAGTTTACTAACTTTGACCTGAAGATCTAGGCTATATAGAGACAATTTACTGGGGCAGCTTTTCCATGAAAGCAGCCCCAGTAAATTGTGTCTATATAGATGTTCAGTAAATGCCATGTTGAGTTAGGGTTAGAAAATGCCATGTTTTCCCCATTTAGGTTAGTTACATAACTGCTGATTAGGAAAAATTTGTTTCTGCCAGCAGCTTTCGACATTCAAAAAATCTAACCGCATTCTGATTGAAAAACTTAATTACTCAAATACAGGCAGATGATTTGGTCTACTTCATGGTATGGTATTGCATACTATGCAGAACTGTTTGCTCGGAGTATGTGACCGACAAACCTCATGTGAGAATTCTGGTCGCCTAAATTTTCAGCTACAGTGATTTCATAGCATATCAGTTCACCTTGCCATTTTAAAGAAAAAAGGGAAGGCACATTGTATAATACACCAAAAGTAACACATTTATTAATACCGAAATCCAGATGTGCAAAAGCACCATTAAATACCCATAATTACTTATTACCACATACAAAGGCATCCAGTCTATTACAAGTTCAAAATATATTAGGTAAACATTTGAGTAGGAAAAGCATAAAATATACAAATCTGAAAAAGTATACTAACTGAAGACGATGAGTCAAAATGACCATGCAGTGGATGAATAATCTTATGATCTTGTCAGTAACGCTCTGGCAAACCAGTCCCTTATCTGATTTCCCTTTAAGCAGCTGCTCATTTTCTGTTTCAAGCACTTGTGCTGTTGCCATTTCCTTCCTCAACTACACATGCTGTGGTTGGCCTTGGACAGAGTGAACAGTCAGCCTCTCAGTTCCTCTGAGTGCTTACCTTGTGCTACTGAATTAAAGACTAACATCTGACTGAATCTCAGGTAGCCTAATGGGAGACATCAACCCAAAGTCCCCACTGCCAATCAAGTACTACCACCACTATCTCCACAGGGCAGAGCCTGCAAACCCAGCAGTAGCTGCAGCAGTGTTTACTTTAACAGTAACCATTTCCAAGTACCACAATTATACAAGATGAACCTGTTACACAGGTCACCAGTTTATTTCTCCAATTCTTAAAAAAATAAAGCACATTCCACTTCCATTCCAAGTCCTACTTAGGAACCATGGTGCGATCAATAGTGGTATTAGTTACATTTTGTTAAATGTGTTAATGCTGAAATTGCGTATTGCAACTGTGCCAATAAATGCCCCTAACGGCTGGAATTTCCCCTGCTTTCTTTTCCTGGCATCTGCAGTGATGACGTTACACACGTCTGGGCAATCATAAGACATGCATTTACTCATGCTGGGTCCAGATGAGGCTCATCTTTTAATATGGAGTTGTAACCATCAAGCAAAAAGCAACTCATTCATGGTAACAACCACTTACGACATACTCATATATTCAGGTGGGACAAAAGTAACTCAAATGTCAAATTTCCTACACTGAGTGCATGACAAAAAGCACAGGAGTGGGTTCCACATGAGAGCAAGCTGTTCCACCCACCCCAGAGGGTTTGATTAGGATAAAATGCACGCAGCTTTATTTTATATACAGCTCAGTGAAGTAGTAAGCCCGGCCTTTAAGGAAGTCACGTTGTTATTAGGCCGACTAACGAGCTAAACAAGCACTGCTGCCCATTATAATTCGCTGCTCAGTACTACTGCACGTGGTGCGCATAAACTAGCTTGCCAATGCGTTCCTTCGTCATTGAAACGCCCCGACAAACGGCAGCGTTTTAAAACAATGATGAAATCACCAGCCGATGCTCGTTAAATATCCACACCGGGCCATGGCAAGTTAGCAAAGATATACGTTCAAAGCAAAGCCCCTCTTTGTCTTGTTACGCTGAGACAAGCTAACGCTAACGTTAGCTTGAAAACGTCAAGCGCTCCAGAGTCCAGACTAGTCGGCAACATTCCAAATAGCTAACGTTAGCTAGCAGACGATTCACAGGAAATTAGCTTGATAGGCTACAAAGCACAATACTTATTTGTAATTCCGCAATACATGTTCAGAATAGGGGCTAATAACATCTGCATGTTGTTGTAAATGCTACCCGGGTCCATGTTGTGGGAGTGAATGAAAACAAATGGGGTTTTTTATATAGTTACCTCACTCGAGTGCCGTGTGCATCTCCTCTCCGCTCGGTACCAAAAAAAAATCCTCCCCGTCAGGCTACGCCAACGCACAAAAGGCCAATATGTGAGCGTGAATCTCATTCACAAACGCCTCTTGCGAACTTCCCGTGCAATCCAAGCTGGGGCGGCCCGCCAGTCTACGCTATCTACGCAATTAATTGTAGAATACACCAAGGGAGGTTGCGACGTTTCTTTCCGCCACATTGTGTCTGGCTTGTCATATGACCAACTAAGGAGATGATGTGAAGTGATGACTAAATACGCCCCAGTGACCTAAGACTTTATCACTGTGTAAAAGTTCCTCTCATCTTACTTTATGTCTTTTCTGTGCTTTGGCAATCATGACAGCTTATTTGAGTGCAGTGGGAGATGACGTGAGATACTGCAAGCCATGATTTTCTAGATAACCAACAAATATAAGTTATGTTGTCACACACAATGTATCAAAGAAGACGCGAGTCCCCATCTGTGTAGAAGGTTGTGTACCCAATACTGTCTACATTGGCAAATTCCCCCAAATTTCCTCCTGGTAACTATTCTATATTTAGCAAAAAGTGCCTTAGGTGTCTCGTCAAATAGGACATTTACAAGGATGAAATGCATTAAAGACATGACTGACTGATTTGGCACTTTCCATTAATCACCACATTAGAAATATGCTTATTAGCTTAATTTTGTTATTAATCTTGAGAGTCTTTAAAAAAAATAATTTGTGTGTTATGGTCTGTGATGAGGAGTAGTAGTAGAATTGGGGTTAGTAGGAGGAGTAGTAGGAGAATTTAGTTACTATGCTGCATTGATTCAAATAAATATAATAAATACATTGAATCAATACAGCATAAGTAACTAAATGCCTGCAACGTTTTAAATGAGACCTAACCCCAACCCCTAACTTAGATAGCCCTGATAAAAAGCCCTGTTCTTCGAAACAGTTGTGGTCAGGGCTCTGGGTAACACATCCAGAAACAACCAACCTAACCCTAACCCCTAACCCCTAACCCCTAAACCTTAACCCTGAAATTAAACCTAACCCTAAACCTTTAATAAACCCAGAGGAAGGCAAGATTGGGAAATAAGTAAAGGATTAGGCAAATTACCACAAGTCTTGATTTTGGTTCATTGTTTATTACACATAATGCATATTACACTGTTTTGCTAGTGGTTGCTGATGATAGCCTACCAGTAGGTATCAGTGATGGATAAAGATGGCTAATTTTCCTTTCTGCAAGGCGTGAGAGACACACATCTGTTGGGCTGTTGGCGTGGAAAGAACATTGAATTTGTTGTTTTGCTGCTGACCTTGTGTGACACTTGGTTAAACTCTCCCAGAGTAGAGTGCACCACAGCCAGTTCTGTTATCTGCTTCTATAAATGGAAGCACAGATCATGACTGGATTACCAGCATGGCATGCAGGTTACATGGCCCGGGGCCCCAGAAGCCCCGCGGTCGCATGTAGATTTGTTAGAGTTTGTTATTTAACTGTAGATGTGCACTCATACAAATTTGCATATTATCTTGGCTGCCTTCAGCAGTTCTACACTGAGCAATTTTTAGTATCGTTTGCCTCGCCTATCTTTTGAGGTGGGTACATGACTTAACGGGGCAGGCGCGCAATGTAGCATAATGGATTGGGGGTACTGAGCATGCCTGCCCTTGGCCCACAGCGGGATAATCCAGGCATGGGACAGGTGCTGTTTTGATTTATTCACTGTCTGGGAGCATGCGATGATCTACAAATAAATCATAAAAATAAATCTGATTTTTGGTTTCAACCACAAAGTTAATTTTAAAGGAGGAGTTTAATTCCAAAATACCCTTTTCTCTCTTTTCATATGCCTACAAAAATCCATCAGGTGAGGTTTTGATATAAGCTCATCTTGGCCTTTCTTTCTTCGGTAATTCTCTTAATGTGTTTTTGTTTGTTTTTTTTAATATGTGTAAATAAACTAAAACTAAAAACCAAAACAAGGCACCTTCTGCTGCCATTTTGGGAAAAAATCATTATCTATCATTGTTGAATAGCTCTAATACAGAGGATCCAGTCAAAGTGTTACCATTTTTCAACCTTTTTTTTTACAACATTTTTTAACTTAGCTAGTTTTCTTTTTAAGCACCACAACATTTTGGGTTATTGACCATTTTCAAGAGTAGGTATCACTTAAAATTGTGGCAATCTTATTTTGGAATGAAACTTGAAATGGAGCCCAAGGCCATAACAGTTAGGCTTGAATGTTGATGTTATTGCATGAATTACCATACTTTAATTCTCTTATGGAGTCACACTATTCCTACAACATTTTGACCCCTGGCATATATAATGTAACATCAAACCAGAAGCAGAAAAGAATAGGTTAACTTGATACAAGTTTACAGGTACATGGCTCATGGCATGGCTCAGGTGTCAGCTGTAAATGATGAGAAAATGTATTATTGATTTGTGATTTGTCACAAAGTGCTATCTTTAAATGGGGTTTCAGCTGACATCAGGTTTGATAGAAAATGTGTGTGTGTGTGTGTGTGTGTGTGTGTGTGTGTGTGTGTGTGTGAGAGAGAGAGAGAGAGAGCGAGAGAGAGAAAGAGAGAGAATGCTAGAACAGGTATACATGCATGACTAATACAGTTTTTCCACTGCACAAGTACCTTGTATCTTTACTGGGCCTACTATTGGTGTAATATGGCATGGAGCAGCATCAGCACCCTTTGGTTTTCATTTTTTATTTTTTTTTTTGTGGAGGAGAGGAGTGTACTGAATCCAAGCCAGCATTCTGTGAAAATGGGCCAGTACAAAATATGTTTGGATTTCTCGCCAGCACACATTTAACATACCTGTATTGAATCTAACTGGACAAAAACATCATGGAAAAACATAAAGTGCCAGTATGGGCATGAAAAGGTATATTTATGTAGTGGAAAAAGAGTGCTGTCAGTGGTTCACCATCTCTATGCTGGTTCGACCTTTGACCAGCAGCTCATCGTTATTGCTGGGCCCGATATTTATTCACAGTAGACTTGTTATAAACCTGCAATCAATAATTTGATGCACATTGCCCAAGCTGTCTATAAATTGATATACCTTGAAATTTTATATCTCACCGAACTGTGGCGAGGTACGGAAAAGGTTGTGGACCGCTGACCTTCAGTATGTTATTCTATGTGTGTGTGTATTTGTGTGTGTGTGTGTGTGTGTGTGTACGCGCGTGTGTGTGTGTGTGTGAGGCACTAGCAGGTTCTGAGCCTACACACATCTCATTCCTGGGCAGCAGCTGGGTCCCCGCCTCCTCCCCACCCCACCTTTCCCTCTCATGTCGGCTGTCTCTCCTGATCACAGGGAGATTAATACAGAATGATTGGCAGCCATGTTCGCACTTAGCACTCCAGTCATGGTGCCCCAGGGTCTCTGCCAGTCGTAAAGCACCGATGGAAGTGCCATTGTGGCTTTCACTGTCGTTTAGCCAGTATCCAGCCCCAGCAGACAGAGGATGAAAAGTGCCAACGACCGCACTGAATTACGAGCTCGACTCAACCCCGGCCATATATACAGCCCAGCGCAGGGAGCCATTTCCTGCTGAAATGCCTCTTGCTGCAGATTACCGAGGTAATATTTCCTGCACTGGAACTAGAGTGGTTACGGTCCGCGGGCAATCTACCTGACACAGCTTTTGCCCACAGAGCTGCGGCTGGCATGAAAGACGAGGCATTGACTCGTGGTAGAATTGCCCTCTTTATCACACGGTGGTAAAAAAAAAGAAAAAAAGGAGAGGTGATTTTTAATGAGGACAACAAGTATAACTTTTCACACCAGCCTGAGGCCTAAAGGGCTTGAACAGCCACCCTGTGCATAATTACAGATCTGGGCGAAATTGTACGCGGGAGTTATATGCCCCATTATAAACCTATATTGCTGGAGTCAAATTAAGGTCGGCCATCTTGAATGTGTCCTTCCGCTTGATGGAAATAGACATTGGGGATACGCAGTCTGGAATCTCTCTCTCTCTCTCTCTCTGTCTCTCTGTGTGTGTGTAAATCTGCCTGGCTGACATTTTGCTGATGCAGAGCAATATTGGCACCCCAACATGAGCAGCACAGCACAGACCCCCGTGGTTCTCTGTCCTGGAGGGCAGCCAGAGACAGAAAGAGAGAGACACACACACACATACACACACACACAGAGAGAGAGAGAGAGAGAGAGAGAGAGAGAGAGGGTAGCCAAGCGACAAGTTTTAAATATCAGCTCATTAGCCACCTGTAAACCCATCTAACGAGAGCCCATGGATTTTTCATTCCCTTTAATCGGGTTGAGGTTGGAGAAAGACGAGTGCACTTGCTTGTTTCCTTTCAGGTTTGTTGTACTGGCCAAGGCTTTAACACACACACACACACACACACACACACACACAACCAACCCCCACCGCCCCCGACTCACACACACATACACACACACACACACACACACATCCTCGATCGATGTAAGCAGGGGGAGAGCGCCAAACAAGCTCCATTACGACGGCAATTGGTCCATTTGAGCATCCACTGACAAAGCAGCCTCACTCCTTGTCCAGAAGAGGCTGCTGGTAATGATTTAAGTATTGATATGCAAGGTGCACAGACACGCGTCCTCCACCGAGGCTGCATCTATCACTTTCTTTATTGTATGCACTGAAAAAATTATCATGTTTGCTGAGAAGGGCAGTCTCATCTCACACACACACACACACACACGCACAGCCCGAAGGTTTTGTGTCTTAAAGTCTCTGTCTTGAAAGTGTCTTATGTGTAATTTATAGAACCCCCTTGTGGTCAACAAGAGTACTGCAAAAGGTCACTGACCAGCAGAGGTGGAAAGTAACTAAGTACATTTACTCAAGTACTGTACTTATGTACAATTCTGAGGTACTGGCACTTTGATTGAGTATTTCCATTTTGCGAGACTTTATACTTTTACTCCACTACATTTCAGAGAGAAATATTGTACTTTTTACTCCATTACATTTATCTGACGGCTGGAGTTACTAGTTACTTGGCAGAATAAGGTTTTACAAAACATACGATAAGCTCATAAAATATGTTGCATTGTTGGAGTTTAAACTACACAACAGTATTGAGCAGTTAGACCGACAACATTAAAATACTGCTTACTTCTTAATGCATTAATAATTTAACACTCACTACACACCACACACACTACTTAAGTTAACTTTTTCTGGATACCAGACTATTAAAATAGTATCTGCAAAAATTATATTTATTTATTCATATGTTTATTCATAAGTTATTTTAGTATTTGCTTTTGTTTCAACCTGGCTGGTGGTATGGAGCCTTAGGATTGCCTCAGGTCAGTTCAAAAACTGCCTCTTAAATATTTTACTTTAATTATCTAAACTTTCTGGCACTGTATTATCCTTTGTGGCAAACCTTGTGCATCTGGCACCCAAACAGGCTAAAACAAACTGTTGAAAATATCTGCAAATAGAATGACGAATTGCACAGGGTGCACTCTATCCCTGAGCTGCTCACTCCCATGTGCCCTCTTACAGATCTACGTACACCACACTTCACAGTTTACACATCTACAGTCCCTATAGTCTCCACCTGGGTCTTTACACCCAACTAATCCTAACAGACCCCAGAGGATAAGAAATTAGACTACTTTGTGGAATGGAACACAGCCATAATATATATATATATATTTTTTTTTACCCATGAAAACCTCATATCACTAAAAAGGCAACTTTTCAGGATTTTAGAAAAACTTTGTCTCACTGACACCCACAATTTTGGGGGGTTTCACAGTTCCTGGATGAAATGAGAAATGTAAAAATTTGTAAAAATATTAGGCTCCCATCACAAAAGACCTGGGTCAAATGCTAGAAACAGTCAATTTAATATAAATTACTGAGATGGAGAACATCTAAATCCTATATCTAAATCCTGATATATGAACCCATACTGAATTCCATGCAGGTCAAAACAAACAACCACCCAGGGACATTTCTGTCTCCCTTATCATAATTCTGTGAATAAGTTGCACTGCTGCCCAGTTATTCCTTATTTGTCTGGTTTCGCAGAGAGATAAATCTTTCCTAATCAAGGCGAACAATGGAAATACAATAGACCAAATGAGATAAAGCATCTCTTGTCTGCCTTAATTATCTGTTAATTGCAATATTAGTATGTGATATTCATCAAGGCTTTGCAGGGCTATGTGTTAATTTTAGATATTATCTCGGCGGGGTTGATTAATGGAATAAACTGGTCTCGTAGGATTTATTTGCATGTGGCATTTGTGTGTGTGTGTGTGTGTGTGTGCTGGCGTGCAATTATCTCTATTATTTATATGGTCATTAATTTCACCAAACCTAATTACCAATACCTCACCTACAACTTGAAAACACTTGACAACAATGACATTTCCAAACACACAAGCCCCTGAGGTTTAGGCTTAGGTTTAGCTCTGAGGCTCATCAGAAAATATTTTAGCATTTTAATCCTTGACAGACATGGACGTGTCTCATGTGGGATAAAGAGAGGGTAATTGGCTCATTAATTACTGTTAATTTACTTCTAGACCTGCCTGAGTGAGCTCAAGAAGGTCGTTGTGTGACTTATTAGTAAAAGTGTTACTTGTTGTCAGTAGGATTTCTAAGGATGTAGCGTGCTAATCAGTACAGGTTTCACCATTTTTGATTCCTCACTGGTAAAACACTATCTAAAGGAAAAAAAGCATCTCTTGGCACCCTATCTTTTTATTTTATTCTCATAAAATACATGAACAGCTAGGTATATACTATATATGCAGTTTCATCCATAGCTCCTTAACACGGAGCATTAGCTGATTTCTGTACAGAAGCTGAATTCTGTACAAGATCAAACGCTCACGTTAAAAGAACATTATTCTTCGGAGCCAAATCCCTTCTTTCTTCACGCACAGAGGAGTGCGTTTGATTCCTGACAGCCCTGACATTTTCTTAAATCCAGCCGCAGCCCCTCCTGTCGATAGCAGCTGCGTTGCTATTTCTCCCTCTCCGGGATCTTACAGGAAAGGAATCGGGCATGTTCAAAGGCTCCCCGCAGAGAAACATCATTTCAAAGGTGCTCAACATTCTCATATGGAGATGCCAGGGCCAATCAAAGTGAATTATATTTCATTTTGCCTTTAATGATGTGACAAAGACGACGGATAGCTTTTGATGAGATCTTACGCTCCATTATATTCTGCGAGGAGAGCAAGAAACTCTGTTGTAGCCATTGTGAAATGCTGTGAAATGTGCAAGGATTACATGTGTTACATTATCGGTCAAGAGGGACATTTTAATGGTCACACTTGTTTTTCCAAGTTTACATCTCATTTCTGTTGTACTAGTACCTGCCCACTTGTCCTTCTTGCACTATATGTGTTCAACTACTTTATATACTGTACCGTGTGTAGTAAGCGTAATGCAAAAAGCTTGTACACACAAACCAAGGCAGACAGACCATCCCATAATTGGAAGGTCACGGGTTTGATGCCCGCCACAGTCGATGTGTTCATCTCAGTTGAAACGCCTTTCAGCGAGACACAAACGCGAACAAAGCAGATTCTGACAATATATAAAAAAACTAGTCATGCTGCTGAATTGATTTTAAGTGAATCGCTTTCTTTATGTTTATTAAACCTTTAAGTTTGAACAAGTGTAACACCGAAATCCGGTCAGAGAAAACGTATGCCGATGGAATGAAGAAAATGGTACATTTACTGCTGAATCGCCACTTTTTTTTTCCTTGCACTATATGCATTCAGCTACTTTATGTTATGGAAGCCCATTCCCGCCACTCAATAAAATACAAAACAACTAAATTGTGAGTTTTTTTTCCTCAGAATTCTGACTTTATTTCTCAGAATTTTTACTTTTTTTCCTCACAATTCTGAATTTTTATCTCAGAATTCTGATTTTATATCTCACAATTCTGACTTTTTTTCTCAGAATTCTGAGAAATAAAGTCAGAATTCTGACAAAATAAAGTCAGAATTGTGAGATAAAAGGTCAGAATTTTATCGCGTCTTCTTTGATGCAATTTAGTTGTTTTTTATTTTATTGAGTGGCGGGAATGGACTTCCGTATTATGTACTGTACCGTGTGTAGTAAGTGCAATGCAAAAAGCTTGCAGACACAAACCACAGCAGAGGGACCATGTCATAATTGGAAGGTCACAGGTTTGATGCTCGCCACCACCACAGTCATGTGTTCAGTGCAGTTGAAGCGTCCTTCAGCAAGACACTGGAGCAGGACCCTTGTTGCCCCAGGCTGTCCCTGCGCTCTGAAAACTCAAAAATGTGGGGAAATGTGTGTGTGTATGTATTTTAGAAGTGTTGCCAATGCGAAGAAACAGATTGCTAATTACAATGTTTCTAATATGGCAATTGAAGTGCTCTAAAATTCCTCATGCATTAAACCCTATCCATCTGGTTCTTGGTCAGACCATCAGGACCTGGTAGCTACTTACTACACCTGCTCAACCTGCTACTAATTGTTTCAAAACATAAAATAGGAAACTACTATCTACAAAGTATGGCAGCTAAGTTAATAATCCACAACATTTCATATAAATAAATGTCTGTTTTGCTACTCTCTTGTGCTGATAGCGATGCAACCTATACCCAGTTCATGAAAGCTTTTACATTTGCTATTCTACACACCTGAGCCACATTCAAACCGGTGCAAAATGTTTGCTACGGTGCAAAACGTTTGCTCCCAGTAGTGTGAAATGTTTTTGAAGTACGTTTGACTCCGTTCGGGGTGATTCTGCATTTTCATTGGGAACGTACAAACGCCTGTCACGCAGATGTGCAATTGGTTCTGAGATTTCTTCAAGGAGGACGCACAGAATCGCCGTCTCAGCCAGGAACAACCCGTAACAACCGCTTCGTAACAGGACGTTCAATACACTACCGTTTCCTTTTAAACTTCCCGTTTGCTACGTTTTGGGGCGATTGAATGCGCCCCTGGTGTCAGGTAGGTCTTTCCTGATGCGTTTAACGTGTCAGCAGCAGCAGCAACAGCGGTTTGTTTGGAATAAATAGAACAAAAACTGGGTTGTTAGTATAAGCTTGCCACCACGGCTGAACAGACACAGAAAAGAGCCGGACCTACAGAAACTCAACAGAAAATCCAAGGAAAAAGACGCCACAGTACTGGACACCGTGTTTGATTGACAGCTGATCTTTGAGAAGTGCAGTGCAAAAACACCACATCAATGAACACTTAGCATCAAAGATTTTGCCAGAATAAATGAAAAAAAAACATGGATTTTGCAGATTACCATTTTAAAGACAGTGTTGCACAGCTGTTAAGAGCTGACCCTTGTCTAGACGCCGGGTCATTTCTGTTAGAAATCAAGGTCGACCCAACCTTTAGAGGAGACTTTTTTGCTTTCTACTTCTTCCCCTCCATCCATCTCTCTCACTCTTTTCCTCTCTGGCACTTCTTTTTTTTCTGACACCTGCCTGGCCCTGGTTTCTCAGGAGATCACACAGAATTATTTATGAGTCCTGTCACTCAGAGGAAGGATTCGTTCTGGGTGTCATTCTTTATCCCCTGTTCATTTGTTCATTCATTCGTTCATTGATTCTTTCTTTCTTTCTTCTTTGTCTGCCGCACATACACAAACAACGCACACATACAGTACATTTTTCATGTTTCCCCTCATGTGATCAGTTAAATGCTTTTTGAAGGTATTCTTATGGAAAAATGTTCATGTTATGTAAGACAGTAAACCTCCATTTTCCAGGTATGACAGTCATCACAAGGAGGATGGATTGCATCTCAAAGAGGGAACATATGACAAAAATAATAGCTGACGTTTTTATTTCACTTGCTTGGAAATTTTTTATTCCTACCGCTCCTTTCCTTATAGAAAAAAAGCCTCTTTCTACAATGCTGCTATCGCGGAATCACTCTTCTTCAACAGTCATCTAAAGTTACCCATCGCCTGCAGCACAGCACAGCAATACAAAAGGTGATTTGATATATACAGATTTTATTACACTACCCAATCATTATCATAATGTTACGAGTTTTCCGTCACATTTGTTATGGAAACTGTTCGTCAGATGGCCCCGCCGTGCCTCTACCCTGCCATCCCAAATCCGTTTTGCCACGTGCCGTCACGATCCATCAGTTTAATTTGAAAGATCACAAGCGTACTTAGCCACAAGCATCGAGGCTGTTATTCAGTAAGAAGGCCATGTTTCATCCTTTATCTGTCACGGAGCTAGCGAGGAAACCGCGAGGGGTATGCATCTTCCTTATCACCCCGAACACGGACGGCTAACTCATGGGACCTGCCACTTTGAGATTTGCGGATATGAGCATGGAGGGGGTCAGAAGGTTGCTGATGATTTTCTAAAGGTCAAAGGTCAATTTCGTGAGGCCCACGCTTCTTTTAACACAGTGAGTGAGAACGGGTTGAAGAATGGCATGTGAGATGAGAGGGGAATTATGATGAGGTGACTGGAAAACGCTTAAGGCCCTGGGCAATACATCTCTTTTGAAACAGGAGACAAGAGAGACGTAGCTTTTTCACAGGAGCGCTTCGCTCCACGACGATACGTCTACACAGTCACAGAGATATTATTTCAATCACAGCCTACACAGCGTTTCAATTTATTTCAAATGAAGAATACTAATGGGATATTTCACTCTGAACAGTTGATGAATTCATACGAAAAAAGCACGACACAGACTACACCAAGTCTGTAAAAGAGTCAACCAAGGCCTTAAGAAAATACCATAAAATACCAGAATTAGTTTTAATTTTATGTGAACTCCTTAAATGTTTTTGGAGCATTCTTGAATATCTGATACTAACAAAAAATGTACTACTAATAATAGTTTTACCCAAAAAGGAAAGAGACTGTCCAAAATATCCCCCAAAGAACAATCTCCTTCACTTCAGCTGAAAAGAAACTTGTTTAAAAACTCCTCAAGCACGCTGTGGAGTTTCCTCAGTGTTTCATGATGTCCGATGACATTTAGATTGGAGGCAAAGGGCTCTCTATTTGAGTTCATTAATAAAAGTCCAAAACACAAAGTGAAGGCAGATAACTGAGTTATTCCTTCTAAAGGTCAAGTGGAGCTCATGCAATTATTGAGTGACGGGCCAAGTCAAGCTCCCCTGGGAATTCATTGAGGGAAAGAGGAGAACGAAAGATAAAGAAAACAAAAGGATGTAGGAAGAGACGAGTGCATGTGAGTCATTTCTCTCTGGCTCGACCATGTAAAGATGTGTTAAGTATGCTGGGAATAAAGGGTAGCAGGTTGGCTCTGGAGGCCACTAGGTTCCCATGAGCAATGGCACCTACTGTATACACCATGTCGTCGTTACGGGAAAAAAGTAATAACAAAAAGTAAAAAGTAACACATTACTCGTTACTTTCCTTAAAAGTAATGAATTACTTTACTTATTACTCCCTGAGAAAAGTAATTAATAACACTACTCTTTACATTAGTTTTATGTTACACCCCAAACAATTGTGCTAGGGTTCGGGCCAATGAATATTGTATATTCTGAGTTTATTTTCAGAATTTTTACTTTATTCTCAGCATTCTGACTTTAAACTAAGAATTCTGACTTTATTCTCAGAATTCTGAGATTAATCTCAGAACTCCAATGAATTTTCCACATGCTCCTAATCCACTTAGGTACGTACATGCGCCAAGCTTACACCACATACATGTGGACCCAACCTATCATTCAAAAGTTCAACATTGTGATTGAAGTGGTTGGCCTTCTCTATTTATACTTGATTTGTTCATGACCTCTCTCCATTCTCTCCTGAGTGTGTATGTGACCTGTGTGATCATGTTGTTGCATTGTGAGCAGCAGATAGACGGAGTAAGACCAGGAGAAGGTACAGTGTGGGTAGAGTTTTCATTCGTTCTTCCTGCTTCAGAGGAACACACTTTGAAAACACTTAATTTATGATCCATGCGGATTTCTGTGGAATCTTGTGTAATTCTTCACTGTCAGCTTGTTGAGTATAAGTGTCTGAATCTCTCGCTCTCTCTCTCTCCCTCCTATTATCTGCTGTCTGCAAAGAAAATTAGAGAACTTTCACCAGTCATCCAGCACCAAGGGACCCTACGTTATGTTGCAAACTTCAACAGCTCAAGCCCAGAGATGTGACAATGAGAGAGAATATATCGAACAGGTGAGTCAACGGTCCAGCTATGCAAGGAAAGCCTATTAAATGCAGGCGAGACTCTGGAGGCCACGGTGTTTAATAAAGAACTACTCTCTGACCCTGTTGGACACAGAAGGAGGTGGCTGGCAGTTCATAAAGTGCATGTCTTTTATGAAAGTAATAAAAAATACAACCCACATTTGGTCAGTCCGAAGTCCTGATGAAAGACTCCTAATGCTCTGCATGATGTGCACTCGTTTACTCTCTCTCTCTCTCTCTCTCTCTCACACACACACACACACACACCCCTTTTCTTTCACACACGCCATTTAATGGAACACCTTCCTGAGACGGCAACTTTTTACAGTGCCAACTTCTAAATGAGGGCACGACACTGGATACAGTTTTGAAAAGTTTGGGGTCAGCAGGGAGACCTGGGACCGGGGTTCGCGCCCCCGTGTTGACAAGCACCGGCTCTGCTGGAGTGTCCTTGACCGAGACACTGAATCCCTCGCAGCTCCGCGGCTGCTCCTCCGTCGCAGAAACTACGCTCTGACCTCCCTGCAGAGCGAAAAGACAATTTCTCTGCAGGGATCAATACAGCAGCTGAAACACATTCTCATGCCACAAAAAAAGCATTTTACGACGCAGATTCTGGGGTAACTATTAAATCACGAAATCATCGTAAAGCATCCTTATTCACAAGAGATTCACGATTCGAAGCGTTGATGCAGATATCGCTCGCTAAGCTCCCCTACAGCTCATCGTTTATAGTAACAGAACATGAAACAAGTGGCTCAAACTTGATAAATGCAATTTCCTGATGGAGAGATACCCTATTTATTATGTATAAGCAAAGTTTGGCACAG
This sequence comes from Centroberyx gerrardi, assembly GCF_048128805.1. Classification (NCBI taxonomy): domain Eukaryota; kingdom Metazoa; phylum Chordata; class Actinopteri; order Beryciformes; family Berycidae; genus Centroberyx; species Centroberyx gerrardi. The sequence continues at coordinate 10,710,005 of NC_136006.1, read as the reverse complement.
AATAGCTGCAGCATGTCTCTGGTGGATAGAGCGAGGCAGAAAGATAAGGCTTCTCTAGCCCACAATGTGTTTTGGCCCACTGGGAGGTAACTGTCTTCTGTACAGAGTGTAAGTCCCGGAACCATTTTGGGCCAGCATGAATAAGTAATGGCAACACAGAGTAAGGCAAGAACAAGCCGGCTAAATATTTCATCCCTCCAGCCCTGTGCTGTGACCTAAAATGTGAAGTGTGCCAACAGAGGAGGGGCAATTGTAAAATATCATGAAAATGATTGAAATTGATCTCACTAGTGTGAGGAAAGCAGTGGTCTTGTAACAAGTCTGCACTTTAGTGTGGAGCAGTTTGAGGATGTTTTTGCGCAGTATTTGATGCAGTGAACATTACAGGTCTGTTGACTTTGCTTGAATATATGGGATCTCCTCTGTCTTCCCCTTTGTTCCCTAATCCCTACGTTCCCTTAGTCTTATGTTCCCTATCATGTTCTCTTTGTTCTATGCTCCCTCAATGCAATTTTAGGCCCCGTTTTCATCCTTGTGTTTTCAACCCTTAGTCAAACGAGAGTAGAAAGTCAGGCGTTCAAGTCCACCAATCCTTAGCTCTACGGCCCATATCGTACCGCGGGCCATCTGTGGCTCTTCAAAATACTTCTACAGCAGAACACCATGCAGTTGGCAGCGATGTACTCCTAGTCTAGTCTAGTTGATGCTTCAAAAAGCAGTCTAGCATAGCGCAGACATCAATAACCCTCTGTAATACACCCACAGGGTCTGCGATATCTTATTCATCCTGTTAATGTGAATCAGAGTGCTGTGACAGCCATGGTATGCTTTGACTAAAACTTAATCGAGTGCATGAGCTGCCATTCTGGCCCTTGTCTGTGAAACACCGTAAGGCAGCAGAGTTTGTAGACTGTCTTTTTAACACCGCTTTTATCTACAGTATATTCTTTTATCTTTTATATGCACTGCTCTTTTTTACTTTGTTTTTATTCCTGTATTTATCAATTTACCTTTAAAAAAAAACCCAAAACATTTCTTATTTTATTACTGACTTCTGTTACATTTTTTTGTACATCAAATCACATCGTCGGTTTGAAATTTGCTGTGTAAATAAGAATTGATTGATGGATGGATTGATGGATGGATGGATGGATGGATGGATGGACTGATTGATTGAATGATTGATTGATTGATTGACTGATTGATTGACTGGTTGAGTTAGACCAGTAGTTCTCAGTCTGTGAGGTCCTGCGGAGGAGGTAAATGAAATGAAGGATGAAAGATGACAGCAAAAATGAAAGATACTGAGCAGAGTGAAAATTTAAGGACTGAATCTGTTGCATGTAGGAACAATAAATTGTGTTGCTAAGCAACTGCCACCCACCTACCAAATTGAAAAGATTGACTTCAAAAAGATTTTCTAAAACAGATGAGGCCTCAAAGTCAACTGATTTGGGTGCAAGAAACCATGATGGAGACGTTATGTAGTTGGGTTCCAACTTTTCGAGCTTTGTTATGCTGCTTAGACTCATTCCACACATCACAGCAGGAGCTCCAGCTCAAGTGAATGATTTTCTCATATCAGTGGTTGCATTAAACACCCTGGTATAATATTTTATATTGTAGGTTGTCACATCCTAGAGAACAATTAAAACAAAACCTTTGGTACCAAATTTCTTGCATTGATTAATTTGGGTCTGCTGCTTAGACATGCGTATGTTTAATTAACCACTGGTGGCCATTTAGAATTTTCTCGACGACCTGATTCCTCTTGAGGATTAATTTAGTTGCCCCTTCTAGGATGTCTGACTTATGATCAGTTAACATAAAGTATAATGAGTTTTCATTGTTTTTATCCTCCACATAATGTGTTTGCATGAATTCTCTCATTATAATCAGACTGACAATATATTAAAGACGCGGTCTTTCAGTGGATCTTTTATACTAAGCTGCACTAAAGGAACAGAAGGGACAATGTAAGATAGTGATTCAGGAATTTTCATTTTCAGCTACAGAGACCACCATGATGTTTATTCATGTCCCCTGCAGAGAGCCTGTATGCAGGTTGCTCCCTGCCATGGCACCGGCAAATCTGAGACGACGCAAAAAATCGGCAGTGCGGGGGAAGAATTGATTCACAGCCCTCATTAATAGTCCAAAGCAGTGGCACCATCTAATTATGAAGCTCATCCATCAAGCATAACAAGGGCTGTCATTGATATTTAGCTGGGCAAAAAGGCTGGAGCGCTCTGCTTTATATGCTAAGCGAGGCGCCACAAAGAATTTGCAAGTTCCCAATCTTGACACTAATGGCTTTCCATAATTTAATGAATGATGTATTAAACCAAGGCGGGAACCTTGGAGAACCGGAGGAACGAGCTGGGAGATACAAACAAAAGTCAGTGCGTGTGATTTACTTGAGAAACTCTTGACCTATCTGAGGGAAGGAGGGGGCGCGGCGGACGAGCCGAGCGGGGGACTCGGGTGTTAACGTGTTCTTTTGTTGGCGAGCTGTCATTGGAATGCAAAGGCCCGTTCTGTCTCTCGCTAATTAACACCTCTTAATTAAAATGAGTTTACTGATCAGCCATGCATTGTGAGCAACAACAGAGGAGAAGATGGAGAATGCACAAACAGTTGATGTTATCAGTTATTGCACTTTGAACCAAAATGCACAACAATATTACACCTGCAGTTATTATTAACATAGTCACCTATTCCTAGACACAGGCATTTTATGTTTGCCGATAAACTTGCAATAAACTCAATGATGATAATAATGACTTTCATACACCATAAAAAGACAAAATTCGAATTGATTCCCTCAATAGAACGTGTACCACGGTTTATTTTACACAACTTCTGTTAAATATTATGTTTAGCAAGAAGCTCATTTATGTGTAGTCATGAAAAAAGCTAGGATTTGTGTATATTTGTGGATATCGCTACATTCTGTGAGCCTTTTTTCCTCTGTGGGTGAGTCAATATGCACCAACACACACGCATTTAAATTCTTGCTTACAGGACAGCAATTTTTTCCTCTAATGAAGCCATTATTTTGCCTGTATCAAATTTGGTAGTGTGAGGTTAATGGCTTCATTAGGCAACAAATCGCCACCCAGGGCCTGTGTAAAGCGCTTCGCCTCTCCTGTCTTGGCTATATTTCATCGTTTGCCATCTACGCCTTTGAAAGTATTAAATTACAGGGAAACAGATTAGCTCAGGCTAACAACATGGAGTGCTTTTATTACAGCATGCGATTCAGCGGAGCTGTTTTATAATACCGACTGGGTCTCAGCCAATGATTTAGCACCTTACGGGCAGAGTGCCACTATGGATATGGGGTCTGACGTCAGAGAGAGAGAGACACAGATAAAGAATGAGAGAGCGAGAGAGAGAGAGAGAGAGAGAGAGAGAGAGAGAGAGACAAGGACTCGTTCTCCTCCAACCTGGACTGACTGGGGTTTAAACCCCCGTGTAATGGGCTCTCGAACAGAGAAACTTCCCTTTTGCTCACACTTTTTTGGTAAATTGAACTTGGTCTCTTGAGCTGATCGTTAATCTGTTCGTCATGTGTCACTGAAGAAGACGGCAAGCGGAAGAGATGCAGTATCTGTCATAAAACATAGCATGCGTCGATACACTTAATGATTTCCTGAACATTATGGAAAGTCTTGGTCTCCTGGAAGAATCAGCATGATTTAGGAACTTTCCTGGCCATTTAAACCTATACAAAAAATACTATAATCAATAAATACACAGTTTGAATGCTTTATCCAGGGCCACAATTGGACACAACATGCATATAGGCGTATATATGTATATCCAATCTTGCTAGCATGTTGCAAAATTCCCAGATCTTTTGTATAATTTTGGAATACCCTTGTGTGTGTGTGTATGTGTGTTTGTGTGTGTGTGTTGAAGGGAGGGACCTGCCCCCACCATGAGTCTCTGCACATCCCTACCATGGTCTATACTTGGCTGCTTGAAGTGCAAGGTGTCAGCTTGGTGCAGTCTGCGATCATTTCACACACTGTTTCAAAAACATTATGATACGCCTCTCAGACGGTTGATATGTGCCCACGATGTGCTGGTATCTCTGAAAATATGGGCAGTCATGCACTCAAAATATATGGTTTAGCAGGCAACGTCTCACAGCTAACTCTGTGTGTCGCCATAATGTTTAATTCATGCCTATGTGTGTTTGACTCATTCCATTCCAGGCGAGTCCGGGCCAATCGCAGTCACTATAATGGAGTTGGAGGGGGTTCTGTGGCAATAAAAATGATAATCAAATGATAGACAGAGGCCGCGTTGAGCAAATAACTGTAAAGCTGGTGGGGTAAGTCAAGTGACAAACATTGTCTCAAGAGTTGAGCTTCCTTGAACTTCTGATCCTATCTGAAATGAAAGGGTGCAATAAAAATGGGAATCAGAGAGAAGAAATCATGGTTGAATCCCCCTTGAATCAAGCAGCAGCCGGACCGAGCTCTCCCATGCTCACAGGAGTGTTAGGCAATGCCGGCAGGATTGCTCCTTTATCAAAGACCTGTTCTGTCTGTTGTATCTATTAGATCCTTCACATCCTGCAACAACATGGCCACAATCTGACCAGTAATATACTGGGTCACTAGGACCAGAAAGAATAGCTTTTGTCACTGATACCACCTGTTTCCAGACCAATCTTATTGCCATTTGTCAAATCACATATTGTGCTAATGTGTTTAATGCCTTGTTAGCTCAGTTAAAGCCATGCAGTTTTGGCTTGATTGTTTTAAGAGGAAAAACAGCAACTGTAGGTAGAAGATTTTTTATCGTTTCAGTATATCTCTAAAATGATGATCACTCTAGTTCTAGCACCAGGTCCATTCTCATTACAATTTGATTAAAATGCTCTCCTTGCAATGGCACTTTCTTTGCAAGTAACTTGAAAGCTTGCTGGTTTCTAGTTAAAACAAGCCAGAAGCTCCTCCCAGGGAATTTATAAGTACATGGTGGATTACACAAGTTGATAAGAAAATCATGTTATAAAGACCAAAGAGAGCTTTTGTGGTTTTCCACATTTTATTGAAGAACAGGAACATATTCTGAATATATCCTACACTTCCCCCTAGGACTCTGTTAGTGCTTCCTCTGTATTCATTCAACAGCCACAGCGAGAAAATTACTACACTGCTAGGGGAAATATAACATTAAAAACCAGGATAATTTATCCTAATTCCCCAATAACAAATATGAAGTATAGTCCTAATATTTACAATTTACACTCATCATGATAAAGTATCCAAAGGGAAACATTTTTAGCATTGCAGCCTATTTGAGAACCATAACAGGGACAGATGTGGAACTAATATTAAAATTATCCCCAAGCACCCAAGAACCACACTTACATATTACAGAAGAAAGTCCTATTCTTCTATTAACAGGTTCTTTGTCACAGAGCATCTCTTGCACCCAGTGTCGGTGCTTTTGTACCTTCTGGCTGATGTTCCACCAAACATTAGAGCTCATTTTCTCTTTATCGGACAAGTAATTTCATTACATGTGATTAGAGATTTGAGACATCCAAGCTCAGTTGTAGTCTGATAGAGAGAAAATTACTTCTGAGGTAAACTGTGTTGATAAGTGTAGAGGTAGCTGAGGCACACAAGACCAAAGCAGGGCAGAGTGTGTGTGTGTGTGTCTGTGTGTGTGTATGTATGTGTGTGCGTGTATGTCAAGTTGGTGTTTTGAACATTACTATCATTCATCTATAGTAGACCATATATCATCAATACAATGCGAATATGTAATAATATAATCGTCACCAATTATGATAATGTGTAATCAATATATATAATATTGATGTCTGTCCATGTGCACTCCCCCCTACCTTTTGTGAATGATTTTAATAAAATTTTGAAATCTTTTTAAGAATCATTTTTTAAACCAGGTCACAAATTAAATTATGGACAACAGTAAATACATCAGCCACATGTTGGTCATTTCACTTAGTGGAATGAATGAAAAACATCACGCTCATGCTTTTCCAACTATCAATCAGCGCTTCAATTAGCTTTCTGAGCTGACAACTACACCTTCTGTCCCTTGAGTTGTCAATGTTCTTATTCCTTTTTCTCATACATGATTCCCGTCTCTGGCTCACATTAATGATCCATTTCGAGGCCATGATGTGACTGGAGACAACAGATTACAGAGGAAAAGCTCAAATCGATGGATAAAGAATACCAATCAATCACTGGTGTGGAGGGCGGGAGTATGTGGCACCACGAAAGCTCTCCTGGTCTCGGCATCTCTTTGATTAATGCCTTGTCTTGCGGTGCGTGGCGACTGGGACTCCCACAATGCATTGCAGACCACTGTCTGGAGACTTAATTTTCTTCAGCCTCCAGTCCCCAAACCCTCTACATCCTCTCATAGCTTTACGTGATGATGCCTCCCAGCTGACCAAAGCAGTAATGTGACCATTAATAGTGTCACCATGGCGATTAATCACAAACCCTGACCCAGTCAAAGCTAGTTCGGCTGTTTGAAAAAATAGATCATCTTTGAACAGTTTTTGTTGCCCTTGGTCTGACTCACACCCGCACCACCTGTGCAGACTTCCAAAGCCCGGTGAATTTAATATGAAGCCGAACAGTAATGTTTTTCTGTCTGCTGGTTACACATTGTCACAGAGCGTATCATCTCTTAGCGACAAATTAATCTAACAAATGAGATGAGATGAGATGAGAGATGAGGTGAAACTTTATTGATCCCTGTGGGGAAATTAGGTTGTTGCAGCAGCAAAAGTAATAGGATTCAGCAGGCAAGAAAGACAAATAGAATTTAAGCACACACTAGAATATAAAATAAGCAATAATAGCAGCAAAAAAGAAACAAATAAAAGCAATCAAATGGAATGCAAACAATTATAAATGTAAGGCCTCAAATCCAGCCCAGGACCTTTGTTTTCATCCCTCTCTCTGTCCCTCTCACAATCTTTCCTGTCTCTTTACATTGTCAAACTATGAAACAAAGGCAAAAATACCCACAAATATGTGCTATAAATATCTGTAAGTATATATAAATAGAATGTAATAAAATATAAAAATAGCAGTATGTATGCAGTATGGAATGGACTGGCATCGACACCGACATGTAAAAACCAGAGTGAAGTTACCTTGATATTGGATATTGGATATCAGTGGATATTCATTTTTCCACCTTCAATAACTTGTAAAGCAAACAAGTAAAACCACATTGATGAAAGTATTTCTGATTACTGGACAATTTATAACCACTGGCTTGAATATTTGAGAAAATATTTTTCTTATGTCTAAACACATTCACAACATTCAAATTTCAATTGTTAATACCAATATGAACTAGATCGCATTAGAAAAATATTTTCTAGAATAGAATCACAGTATCACTATCATTACTAGAACATGGAACAGGAACAAGTGTCATATGTTCTGTCTCCCATGCAGATAATGTGGAGAAATGTGTCCAGAGGAAAATCAGCGTGTTGTCATGGCAAAACTATAATAAGGTGAGGTTCCCAGGTGAGGTTCTCATTATTCATACTGGGAAAAAAAACTGTTGGTGCACTCAAACACCTTTGAGATGTTCATACTGTGTCCATTAGTATCACCGTTACTTACTTACTACTCTCTGTTGCATTTTAGACAGCAGCAAAAAAAAAAAAAAAACCAAGAGCACTGAGTTCATTTACAAAACATTAAATATTCATATTGGGAATATTCAATATCTCCAAAATATACATGTTCCAGTCTATAAGGGTTATGATTTTGTCAACCAAGGATTTGAATTATCAACTATTCTTTAAAAAGCACCATATTTGATTAAATTTTGTGCTATCAATCATTCTGTAAGATTAGGTGTCATGTTTTTTTCAAATGGTGGGTATCTCATTCTGGGATGTAAGTCTTAATCCATAAATGGTTTTGGTATTTGGCTTTGTGGCAGAATTACTTGAGCGTGCATAAACCTATCTTGTGGTAAACAGTCCCAAAGCTTTAGGACCTTTCGCCCGCACAACCTCTGCTCCACTTTACTCAGTAAACAGGACAAAAGCTTTTAGGAATGCCAGGCTTTATACTTCACTCCAGATGAGGGTAATCGATAAGGGCAGCACTTACAGTCAAAGCCAGCTTCCAGACCAATTTTGGGGCTTGGGGGAAATTTGTTTAAAGCATTTTTTGAGAAAAGTGCGCTTTTATCATTAAGTACTTAAAATGGCTGAATATAAAATTATTGAAATTGTGAGCATACATCTTTGCAAGTGGCCTTTATTGCCTTCCTTCTGCTCTTCGGGGGCCACGGCGAGTGCACACAAAGAAAGCTGGGATTAGTGGGTAATGGCTGGCATCAATATGACCGTAATGTCATTGCGTGATGCATCCCGGTCGTTACCGGCCCGGCAAAGAGGGGTCCCCAGCTCGCTGTAATGACCGGGATGTCAGGGAAACAAATGTTATTACGCAGCGGTATTAAATATGGCTGTTATTTCTGTGACAGAAGAGGGGGAAGAGAGCAGTCAGCTGATTTCTGATGTGTTTCTTCCAGTCAGATGAAGGGATAGAGGGAGGACAGGCTGTGTCCGGGTGAGTTTGTAAGCGGCACACTGCTGGCTGTGTGTCTTCATTGCAGCAGCAGAGGCACCGAAATATTTCACTGGCGTGGAAAAACTGATTTTTCTGGAATATTACTCAAGTAACACTGAAAGAGTGGCTCCCTAAAAAGTAGGTAGGCTACTAATGTCATGATTTTTGTTCATAGGTTCATAAGATTTTTTTGTGTTCCAAAATTTTGATATTTGCCACTTTTGGCATATAATTGATGGTTCATTATCAGCAGAAAGTTTGGTTAATAGTGTCTCTTTTATCAGTTAGTATCAGGTGGGAGACAAAGTCCTGAATGACTGTGTTTTGCGGTAAATGGCAGATCTCACTGTACTCACTACTCCCAAGTCTAAAAATAAAACTTGGAACAAACACTTTGAATATTATTCATGTAAAAGAAAAAAATCTACTCAGCCAGAGTGACTAGAGTAGTTTTAATTACTTTCCAGCAAGGAGAGAGGATCTGTCCTTATTATTATTCATCTGTCACCGGGGTATAATGCTGTATGACGCTGCCTGGTAAGAAGGGGAGAATATGATTTGGGGTGTTGATAAGAAGAAGATTGGAACCTCAGCACAAATAAATCACAAGGGATAACTGAAATAAACATTACAGACATCATATATGATTTCTCTTTTCCAAGACAAGACAAGAAAGAGTAGTTACAAAAAAGTTACTGTTGTAGAGATGACAGAGATTCAGAAATTCGTCCCAACAGGGCAAGATACATTATGAAAAAACGCGTAATATATATTTTTAAAAAAGTGGAAGATATAAGTTAAGATTACATATTTCTCCTCCATCTATGAACTGTCTATCAGCCTACTGTAGATAATTCTGTAACAAGCTGCCTCGTCTCCCACATGCCCTCATGATATTGTTCCCACTAAACTTCTCAAAAAAGTTTTCAACATTGTGGGCCCTCGTATTTTATCTATCATCAACAAATGTCCAGTTAACACAGGGTGATTCATCATCTACTTAAGAAACCCAATTTGGATCCCACAATTTTAAAAAACTATGAACTCATTTCCAAACTTCCTTTTTTATTTTAAAGTTGTTGAGGAAATAACAGTCTCAGAACTAATGTTCAGCTCTCATTTTTCCAAGAGAACATCTCTGTCTCATAAGTATTGCATCTTTCCCTTAAATAACCTGCTGCGGTGTCCCACAGGGTTCTGTCTGAGGCCCAGTCTGGTGACCGTAATTGTCTTGACAATCTGAAAGTTAATGCCTTTTAGACATTAAGAGCTGAATACCCAAGAATTTCCAAACAACAACAAATCTGAAATTGCCCTTTTTGGTATCCCTGAATATTATAAACTGGGGAACTTAGCTTCAAACATGAAACCTGTAGCTAAGAAACTAGAAGTGTTCTTTGAGTGCAATTCAGCTTTAGGCAAGCAGGATAGAGTTGTGCAGTTGTACTTCGCTGTAATCCTCAGCTGACTTGGAGAAGGTCATTCACACATTTTGTTTCCTCTCAATTAGACTATTGCAATTTCTTTTTACTCCTGCTTCACTCAAAAGTCCTTGTCACGCCTGCAGCTCATCCAGAATGCTGACACGAGGTTTCTGTCTGCTGCCAAACATAGAGATCACATCACCCCAATTTTCAGCTCTCTGCACCGGTTACCTGTTTTAAAATGGATTTGAAGATTTTGCTGATTAATTTTAATGCACACATGGTTTGGCCTCGAGCTACATACCTTTTTAGCTTCCTACGAGCCTCAGGTTGGGGTTAGGGGGGATCCTCAGGCAGGTCCCTCCCGTCTCAAGATGAAAGGGGACCAGGTATTCTCCGGGTCCATATACTGAGGAGCCACCTGCCTTAGGAGCTTAGGCTAGCTAAATCACTTCAGTCATTTAAATCGCTTAAAACACATTTATCACAACAACTCGCTTCGTTTGATTATAAATTCTTGTTTTTTATTTGCCACTGACTAATTCATTATTGATTCTTATGTAATCTGTTGTTTTTATGTAATGTCTTTATATTCTGTAAAGCACTTTGTAAACTTTGATTTGGAAAATCTGTCATACAAATGAAGTTTGTAATAATAAGAAAGAGAATAAGAATAAGAAAACAAAGTCTTTATGCAACTGGACCCAAAATAGTAGGCACATGTTTCGAAATTGTCATGATAATGCAGCGGAGTTGTATCTGTAGAATATAATGGGACACTATACAGACAGAGGAATAAAGAGTGTATCTTCTGATTTTAACATAATCCTCTGGTTGCTTGTTTTGATGTTGGGAAAAATTACAATCTAGCACAAAACAAGACCAAGGCTGAAACAAATTAAGAGACAGCCTAAGCCTAAAAATATACAGCCCAATGAAAATATACAAGGTGGAAGGAAAGAGACGAGTAATAAATCAGAATCATTCCTCAGTGCAAGAAATGTGTTGAATGAATGGATTTGTTTCTGTGGCACTGGTACAAACTCATAGATTCACAATGCATATTGACGCATTTTGTTAAGGGACAACAGAACGTTAGTGTAGATATTTATTGACACCTTACCGAGTTTCCCCACTGACACACAAAACATAACAGTGCATCACATAATGAGAGTGAAAAAGATAAAAGAAACATAGCTATGTACAAAGCAAATAATAATGAGACAACTAGGGATAGTTGAAGTCACTGGACCACTGCGGTCTGTATCTTGCTATGATCTCATCATGTTCAGTAATGACTTTGTTGTATTTCTATTATTGCACCCTTCTCCTGGATAAATCTGATCTTGTGATCTAATGATACACACACATACATATGTATATATACTATATTAGCAGTATCTTAAAAAGGATGTGCCATTTTAACACATCTGTGTGTCTTTTTTGGGAGAACACACCCTTTTCAACACAAGATACTGTATGTTAATAACACATGTTGTGTTAAAATATATTATGGTATGTTGTGTTGAAAAGTAACACAAGTGTGTGTTGTCCCAAAGAAGACACACAGATGTGTTAAAAATTACACACATCCTTTTTAAGAGTGAATAGTTTACAAAAAAAAACACTTGTGAGAACATTTTTTTCTGTTCTCACAACGGAAAAAGGTTATTCTATGGTTTAGATGTTAGGATTGGGGTTAGAATTAGTGTTGGTTATGCAGTTAGTGGTTAGGTGTGTGTTTTATTTTGCCTGTGAACATATTTCAGTGTGTGCCTGCTTGTGTGTGTATCAGTTTATATTTTCCATTCTCCATTCCTACACAAAGGATGCCTTAGTAGCTACACACCACTGCCATCCATTATGTGAAGTGCTTTTACAGCCATTTGAAATTCTTTCACAACTTGGTATTAAAACGGACATCACCTTCCTGAGCGCGCTGGAGGATTTAGGGTAATTAGGGAAATTGGCTGTCAGTTTCCCTTCCGTCCTTCATTACCTTCCAGCTAAACTCATCCTCTGTCAAGGCAACTGGAGATCTTTGCCCCCCTGAGGAACACAACATTTAGGTGTGAATCAAAAACAATGCCACTGCACTGTACATTATGTGAATACAGTATTCAAGCTTTTTCAGGGAAATCTTATTGTTGAAATAGGAGGAAGGAGTTTATTTGCTGTGTTTGAAGTGGATGTTGAATGCATTTCTCAAAGCTACCTCAGCTGTTGAAGGAGGGACAATTATGTCTTATTCACTAACCTTCCACAGCCTCTTGAAAACGTATGCTTACATAAGAGTGTTGATTTAATATTATTCATCAGCTCCCTTCAAACAACTCATTCATAATGAGATGATTTATAACTTCTCCGACAGTTCTGTATTGGATGATTTTTGTATCTGCATTGGGCGAAAGCTGGGCCAAGAGCAACACCTTTGTAGTGTTGTGTATGGCAGATGTGACCATGAAACATCCTTGTACAGTTATTGTGCAGTTACTGTACTTCCTCACTCAAAGAATGTTGAATAAGAAAGGAAATATATTGAATAGAGGTAGTAGTACAGATGAAGGTATAGCCTATAGAGTGGCAGCATGGCCTTGTGGTTAAAGAGACCGTCCTGTAAATGGATGGACACAGGTAACAGCCATGCGTCCTGTCAAAGTGTTTTTTCTTAAGACTATGCATACCCCTATCTGCTCAATCATTGTAACTTGCTCTGATGAACTAAATGCCTAAAATGTTAATGGAAGTTTGGGGTATAGGCTGGATAGCATACCAACCTATTAGACTAATTACCATTGACTTATTGAGCATTATTAGAAGGCACTCAGAAGAGGTTTATGTTTGTTTATTGCTTGTCTTCTGGGTTTGATTATCTGAGAAAATAGCATGTGAATGGAAGTCCCAGATGTCGGACTTTCCCACCAGCACCTAAATGCAGCATAGTTATGGCTAAAAAACTCAAATTGTCTAATGGTGGAAATCCCAAATCTGGATCATCATCAAAATCTGATCAACTGATCATTGGGCCAAGGGCTATCTGTCTACCACATTTCAGCCAATTATTATTATTATTATTTTTTTTAACTATCTTTGTAACAAACAGGCAGACAGGGATGAAAACATAACCTGTTTCCAACTTTGGTAAAAAGTTACAGCCCTCAAATGCCATATTACACACACAATGCAATTGGGATTTCTCTATCATTTAAATCACATACTGTAAGTTATGCATTTCACCAGAGGAGTCAGAGAGTAGGTGGATGTTCAGTATCTTGCTCAAGGATACATTCTTAAGGAGGGATACATGCTGCATTCAAGTCTGTCAGATAGAGAATCATCTCAGCAGGATGACTTTACAAAATGGTGAAGATTAAAAAAATAACAATAGCTGAAGTTGTGAATCATTAAACACATACAGTAGTGTTATTTAGACCATCCTTGGATATAAGAACACAGCTCTGGTTGAATTAATTAGAATCCTGTTTGGGCGCCCATGTAACCAAGGTTTTCTTTTTTTTTAAGCACAAGATTCTATTCTTTGGTTTCGTGATTATCAAACCTTCTTAGTTGGCAACAGCAGTGGCAGAGAGTAATCCTCAAGCACAAAGCAGAATCTGGGTTAACTCATTTCACAGAGATGAAAGCCTACGTTTCTTTTAACAAACCTTACTCCTCTTATTAATGTACCTCCCAATTTACATAGGGACCATCGCTCATTAATCATAATGAATCACAACTATTCCCAACAGTTTCACATTCCTCCTAAGCAATCCATCCTCATTTGTTTTCTCCCACTTAATTAAGATACTAGGTGTTTATGAACACCACCAAGTATTTTGCATATTGACAATGTTAAAAACCTCGCTTGCAGTGTCAGTGAAGTTTCCGAGACGATTCTCTTCCTTCACCAACCTTTTAACTTCCTCAGGTAGCAAGTTAGGGTTTCCGTGGCTACAAGAGAGGGCATCAAAAGGAGAGAGAGAGAGAGAGAGAGAGAGAGAGAGAGAGGGGTGGGGGGTGGGGGGTGGGGGGGGGGTGCATCATTAGGATTTCCTTATCCTGTCCTTGCTGCTAATTACATAGACAACCTCTAAGGAGGATGAGGTGTTGCTTCATGTCAAGAATCTCGGTGGTCCTTCTCCTCTCTTTCTCACTCTCTCTGTCTCTCTCTCTCTCTCTCTCTCTCTCTCTCCCCATCCCTCCCTCTCTGGTGGTGTGGTGGATAATGAGCCACCTGTCTTGCCGGAGTCCTGAAATATTTCACTCAATATTTCATCTGCTGGAGCAGTGGGAGTAAAGTGCTTAAGTTGGTATGAAAGAACGAAAAGGAGTGGCAGATTTTTGGCTCAATTGCCTTACCTCCGCATCATCAACCTTTTTTTCTGTTTCGTGAACCCTCTATGACCCATTTCCTTATCTGTAGACTTTCTTAGGGACTAGAAAGTCTAAACTAGTCTAGACTTGTTATGAGCCAGGAGTAACAGATTATATGCAAAGGGATTACAGTATAAAAGGTGCGTGTAACAACAACAGCACTTAGATTACAGATACTTTCTTCAGACGCATGTTTACAGAGGCATTTAGTTTGTGACAGCATAGATAATACATAACATTACAGATACAGACAATAACACTGTTTAACAGATCTTGAAATCATGGTCCATTATAGTTGTAAATGACAATATTCAAATTGAAGGAAGAAACACACAAATCACACACTGCTTGCCCTCCTTTCCCCACATACACATCAATATTTGGGTCAATTCATTTGTAATTACATCAATTCAAAATGTGAAGCGAAACAGCAATTCATTGTTTAATGGAAGAGCTTTTAATCTAAATTCTTTAATTCAACATTGGATATATAAAGCTTATTTAAAAAAAACCAAAACATTTTTTGACTTTGAAGAAAATTCCCTTGCTAACTTGCTGAAGCAGTTTGCCCCAGCGGTTGTGCACACACACACACACACACACACACACATTCCTCCACCTCCTCCACTCCCCTCACCTCCACCATCAGAGGAGCAGTGGGGAAGGGAACAGGTGGGCCTTGCTATGCAAAATGCAAATGTGAACTTTGCAGAGAGAGACAGTTTGATGCCCGAGTCTCCTTGGTGAGAATAAAAGGACCAGTTGAAGTGGCCCCACATCTAACGAGGTGCCTATTCCTGGTCTCAGTGGATGGTTAACAAGAGTGCTGTGATGTATTCTGATGAATTTAACTGCGGATAGCAAACAGGTGGTGGTGCTAACTCTGTGGGTCAGGGCATGCCACTTTGTCTGTGTGGTGGTGCATGCATGAGTCTGTGTGTGTGAGGGTAAATTGCTTTAATCTGACTCTATCCACGTAGAAATGTGGACAGTTTTTTCCCTCTATCCCTTAAAGAAGCCTTTTGCCAGAACATTATTGCAAATATTTTTTTTTTCCATAATTGACCTGCCTCGTTGTCCATCATGGATTTGTTCAACCTTTTAAATTTGGGTATTTTGACATGTTCTTGAAGAGTTTAGATTGTAAAAGGAAAATAAGCCTTTTCAAACTTTCTTAACCCATCATAATACAAAAGTTTTTTTTTTTTAATCCAGTGCTTCCAAATATTAAGTCAAGTTTATTTGTATAGCTCTAAATCACTGTTACAGTCTCAAAGGGCTTCACAACACACATTATGAAAACAATAAAGGGAAACAATAAATTAAATATTACAATATATAAACACTCTGACATTTCATGTAAATTTCAACTTGTCCCATGCCATTAGTCATAATGCCAACAGCTCAGACAGTAAATGTCAGTTTAAAGGTGCTATGTGTAGCATTTTAACACAAATACCACATGAGACATTAGTATGATTACTGTGAACAAATGAGACCATCGGCGAGAAGATTGGCAGACCCTGTACACTACATTTTTTCATTGTGTGCAACCAGGTCGGTTTTTGCAGGTGCTGTATTGCTTTACCGCACAAAGAGATTGTTTTATGGCAGAAAACCGGGAGAGGGCTGCTGTTTTTCCAGTGCAAACACAGCTAAAGCTTTCAGGGTTTCTTGCAGCTGCAGATGCTGGAATGAGGGAAAGCCCTATGGAAAATCACCTCCAACATGTTTATCCTCTTCAGTCAAGTGAAAGAGAAAACAAACACACACAGAGTGATGGCAGGGAGGGGGAGAGGGAGAGGGAGGGGGAGAGGGAGGGGGAGAGGGGGGGAGGGGGGAAAAGCAGCAACATCCTCTTTACAGCAGGAAGTAAAAGGGTGTTTTGGAAATGTGGTCTTAATGTTGAGAAACACTAGCGCTAATAATACCACTAGTGTGGGATAGAGGCTACTAATCGTCTCCACCATTTGTTTATGGTAATTATACCAAGGTACCACAATTAATTTGACAATGATATATTGATGTTTAAAAATGCCACACATAGCACCTTCAAAAAAATTTAAAGATTCAATCATCCATGTAAACAAAGCCAATGGTAGAGTGACAGTGTTTCAACACAGGGTGTTATACTGCAATCATAGATTGTGGCTTTAAAGGTTAAATAGAATATATAAAAAGATCTCAAATGCTCCCTGCCAGTGTCCTGGGGCACTGCTTCAGCTGACCTTTATAAAAATTGGTCTTTTCAAGCAATGCATATTAAATGATTTTTAAATGATCACAATCCACTTCGCTTCAATTAATGGGAGGTTCAACATTATCGTCAGTACACGCTTAAAGCAAAATATTTTTATGTAGTTGCTCTTAATGGGAGTATGTTATGTACTCTATGTATGTATGCGGGTCAATGGCCTGCCAGCAGAAGGAGGCCAAAGAATGGAGAACTGCCTCGGCCCGCTTATGGCCGGCTCATCAAGGCAAGGCAAACTTTTTTTATATACCACATTTCATACACAAGGCAAAACAAAAAACACAAAAAAGGACGTATAAGTTTTCTCATCGTTTTTTTTTTTTTTTTTTTTTTCATTTTTCATCTCCCACGTTGTTATTGGTGTGCATTGCCACCTGAATAAATGTCTTACCTTACCACAAACCTTTGCAAATTTCATTTTCACAATTGCATCACTTTCATGGCTTTGTTTAGTTGTACTAACCACCTAACATGAATGACAGGTAATTAGCTTGTTACATGTAGATTCTGAAGGATGTTGGCTCACCTACAGAAGTATAGATCAATCAAAGAAGTGTGTGTTGGAAAAATATTTAGCTTTTCATGTTTGTGACCCACGGTTCCCTACTGCGCTCATGAGCACCCGTTGTTTATGTCCAGAAATGCCACTACACTTTAATGAGCACAGTCATGAAAATCCTTGCTATTTGATACACTATCCCTAGATTCTACTTTGGTAACAATAAGTAAATTCTATTATATTATATCGTTGTAACACTAGTGATACAAACGTGGTGTTTTGTTTTACCGCGATAACCTTCTGGGTGCAGACTGCGATTTAGCTTCCCTTGCTCTCTTTAATCCAAGCTTACAACCCAAAGGCGAGGAAAAGATGCCTTGTATAACTGACCTGCTTGTAAATCAAATTCATTAGATAGAGTTCATTGTCATTGTTTGTCACAGCTGTGCAGTGAATGATGGGTCATTACCACTCGGCCAATAACCGGCATTGCATGCTGTCATGTTTATTGCCTTGTTTAATGATCCATCTTCATCTTGTGGGAACGGGCTTTATCATGCATTTGCATGATAGAACAATGGGGCAAATTTAAGGGGCCAGGCGCTTCTACTCCCAAATAATGGTGGTGTGAACATGAGCGGTGATGCAGTGCATGCTGTCGAACAAAAGCACATGGGACGGGCTACATGTGTCATAATTTGAGTGTGTGATGGAATGGGCTGGTGGGTAACACTTATCATTTCTACTGTATGATTATGATGCTTCTTTGGACTGACAAAATGTGGTTTCGATGGTTTGGGTGCAGTGACGGGACTGCCAGTGTAGCTGAGTTTAGCTGTGAACAAAATCACAGTGAAGTATCATGACATGTTCCTATTTTTGACCTCACACTGATAATACACTGATAACCACACTTTCACAGTTGATACCGATTCTGAGCACAATGTGCTGGCTAATGCCAAATACTGATCTGATCCATTTCTTTTCTTGAATAATAGAGAACATTATTTTGGGGTCACTGGGCAAAAATGATTGACATTTAATCCATTTTTGTCCATTTCAGACATCTAACACCCTGCCTTTGAGAAAAAGGCAGAAAATCGAGTCACTTTGCTTTGATTTCTGAAATGCTATATGTGACTGTGGGACTGAACTTGAGAATTGGGGAAATTCTCTGATACCAATATGCTTTTGAAGCCACGCTTAATCAGCTCATTACTAGTTCACAAGCAAAAGACCAAACCATCAACTGAATGTAGTTTTAGGACATTTAATGACACCGAATATGATTGCGACGGTAAAGTTGCGATATCTTGACAGTTTGAGGAGGTGTTGAGAGAGAGAGAGGAGAATGGGAGGAAGGCAATAGTTATAATAGTTATTATTACTGTTATTTTTTCCAAATGTATGTCTAGTTCTGAATGACATACTGTACAAAAACAAATCATTGCTGCCGTTGTTGTCATCCTCATTATTACTGAACAAGACATGACTCCATCGTAAAGCGTTTGCAAGTAGACAATCACAATCAATCACGATTGGTTGTGTTGTTTTCTGTAAAACCATTTCCATTTCCTTTTCCAGTTCACTGCCTTTGTTTACATCTTTGTGCTAACATCTCATGTTCAACTCTTTCAAAAGCAATCGTTTCGAGGCTTGGCATGCTGAGCTTGTTAGAGGATATCTGCACCTTTGTGACCAATCCAACGTCTTCTAAATCATCTCATCTTCCCTCAGACGCCTTTGTTGCTCTTTCACTGCAGCTATTGTTGTTCTTCTTCTTTGAGTTTTTGACATTGCTATTTCCGTTTGCCTAGGTCAGTGATTCTCAACCTTTTTCATATCAAGGACCCCTAATTTAGTTCACATTAGAGCCACTGACCCCCATTTGATGAGATTTTGTCTCTTGGACCCAAATCTGAGAATATGTTTATTGTTACAGAATTCCATGACTATCTGTACTGCAGGTAGAGAGATAACAGTGAAACTATGATCAAAACAGTGACTCTACTACATTCTCTAATAGTGTTAACTTCTTGCAAATGAAGTAAGTTTAACAATTCATCAATTTCCTGCAGACCCCCTGGAACCCCCTCAAGGACCCCTGGTGGTCCCTGGACCCCACGTTGAGAACCACTGGCCTAGGTTATGGATGCCTGGGTACATTACCTAGTAAAACTCTCACTGCTTATTTACTTTAAGATGATGACACAGGAGAATCCATCTAAATGAACTGAGGGAATGGAAGTCGTCTGACTAGTGACACATTCTGATGACTGAAATAGATCAGAAAACTGAACCAGATTACTGAAACCATGAAACATGCATGCTCACATACAGTAGTCAAAAATGTCTTGTACTGTCTGGTTTAATGTTGCAATATTTTATTTCCATGGATCATCATGGGAAATCCAACAGATTTCAACAGTTTTTGTAACTTCTGCTTTATGCTGTTTCGGTTGTGGTTAGTTTGGATGTGTGAGGTTTGGACAAACAAGATTCCTCTGTGCAGAAACACGGCAGTTATTCTGGTTGAGCGAGGACCAACCTTGCTTTAATGATCCATTTTATCTACTGTTATAATGTTCTACTCGGCAAGCCAAATCTGTGAGTGTTGTCCTTCAGCATTTTACAATGTCGCTGCTATTTTGGTTTTGGTGAATGTTTGGAAGGTCAGCTGTGTCCCGTGTTTGAAACGATCATGTCAAATGAGATTAAAACAAGTTAAAGACAGGAATTTCACACAAAAATTTACATTTTCTCAGCAAGGACTACTCAGCACATTGGTGCATTTTTGCAAGGCAAACAAACCTGGTGATACTACTTCTTACTGTCCAACCAACATATAAGGGGGCATTCTGCTTCATTTCTTTCCATATGTGAAGTCAAGATTTGATTGGTCACTTACTGCTGTCCAAACCATTTTAAAAGAATCACTGAGATTGCAAACATCCCAGCATGAAGTCAGTAAACAAATTAACTCAAACTGAATATAAAATACAAGACACCATATCAATAGAAAATGTTTCACTTTGAAAACAGTTGAAAGTTGGACCAATAAGTGAAATTTTGGTTGAAATAAAAGGGGGGGGGGAAAAAAAACCAACTTTGGATGTTGTTTTCTTCTCTATCAGCCAGCCCGGTGGGAGGCATTGTCCTACTAGGAGCAAAAATCATTACCTCGCACTTTGAGGCTCCCGCTCTCTTTGTGCTGCACACATAAGGTTTGGCACCACACTCCCATGCTCCTGCAAGCCAGCACATGTACTGTAAATAAAAGAGAGAGAGGTTTGGGAAATCATACCATCTTCTGCCCTCGAATATTTTAAAAGTGTGCACTCTCTCTTTCACTCATCATGTTTTGATCAAACAATGCCCCCACTGTTTCATGGCGACATCACGCAAGGGGAAGATGACACAAAGCCATAGTTGGGTTATACACAATGACAAACGATATTGCACTGGGCGTGTGTGTGTGTCTGTGTCTGTGTGTGTGTGTGTGTGAGAGAGCGAGATAAAGAAATCTGATGGATTGCATGAGTATTATAGTGTATGTGTGCAACGCCACCCTCTGTGGTTTTGATCTGTTCAGAGCTGGAAGCGAATGCTGTGTGTGCCTTCTGGAGTTCACATGGTTGTTTGCCTTTTGTTCTGCCAATGAGAGAGTGAAGGAATGAGGAGAGACAGAAACAGAGAAACAGACAGACAGAGATTGAATGACACAGACAGAGACACAGACAGACAGCAAGAGTATCTCTGTACCTGGAATGAAATTCTTTTTTATTGTTCAAGGGGTCCTGACTTTTCATTTCTCTTTGTGTGTGCGTGTGTGTCCGTGTGTGTTCTTTTTTTTTGGTCTTCCAACCAAATTTTCAATGAATGGCATTACCGTATTACAAAATAATGATGGCAGTGGTGGCCTAAAGGTTAGAGAAGCGAGCTTGTGACCGGAAGGTCGTCGGTTCAATCCCCTGGACCGGCAAGATACATCTGGGTGGGGAAAGTGAAAAGCAGCGCTTGCCCCTCCCTCATTACCACCACTGAGGTGCCCTTGAGCAAGGCCCTTAACCCCAACCGCTCCAGTGGAGCTGCTCAGTGGCCAGCAGATCAGACTGTGGTTGTACTGGTCAGCTTCCAGGTGTGAATGTGATCAGGGCGTTCCTGAAAAAGAGAGCATTGCTCTCAGTGAAACTCCCCTGAATAAATAAAGGTGAAAAAAAAAAAAAAAAAAAAAAAAAAATGGATGTGAGAGCTAAGATGTCACAGCACGTCACTGATATTTAATGTCACACCATTTTGGTCACATAAACATGTAAGGCAATCTAAATTGCTGCAATGTGCACTCATATGCAATTAAATTGAATTTTTTGTTTTATGTCTGTCAACAAAATGATATTTGTCAGCGTCATGGGTAAGTGAAGCCATCTACAGTGCAGTGCTCAGGATATTTATGATACCAACAGCCATAACCCAGTGGTGTCAGACATATATTTACTGTTATGTCCATGTGAACCATGCCTTCAGATTTCTTCAATGATGTCTCACTGAATTTCCCGCTGTGGGATCAATCCGCTACCATTACAAGAGCTGCGACTATTACAGTAGCATGTTGCTGTAACATAGCAATTAATACCTGTTATATATTCTGGCTGTGAGTGTGACACCAGCACCATGACAGTAGGTGATGCTCCTTCTGTTCAGTAGAGTAGACAGGCTGTCTGGGACATGATGGCACATATGGCATTACCAATGCGTATGACAGCAGATGTGCACATGCGTGTGCAAAGGGTGTCAGTGTAACATTTGTAATGTCTTCTGATGTGATGTGCATTTACTCTTTGAAAGGAAATCATTTAATAATGGTTATACTAAAAATATGAGTATAGAGATTACAGCATCGAGCAACAGACCCCAAACTTGCACCTGTTGTCTTATAGTCAAAACATTCCTTTTTGATATTTTTTATGGTATTGCTTATGGTACTGCTTTACTGGACAGTATATAGTGGAGAGTAACCAGAGAGATGGAACATGGGAGTGACACCCTGTGAAGGTCCTCTCCTTTCTCCTCTCCTCTCCTCTCCTCTCCTCTCCTCTCCTCTCCTCTCCTCTCCTCTCCTCTCCTCGCCTGCAGAGGGTGCCGTGGTTCTTTTCATTTCACTGTCATTGCTTCTGACATGGGTGTCAACTGAACAGGCATTGTACTGACTCCGTAGGAAGCCCACTCCTGTGACTCAAATGAAGCAATGCATTTTTATTGGACAAATGTATGTATATGCAAAATATATATATATATATATATATATGTAAGTGTTTATTTTCTATTTGATACCCATGAATATTTTTTAAATTATACAGTAGGGGTTAACAGGTTTCAAGGGCTCAAGGGTCATGAAACTCAATCAACACATAAACACTCAACATTCAAATTACACTGAAATTAACCAATTTCAATTGAATTAAGAAAAAAAACAAAAAACAAAAAGAAAATTGCAACAGGTTTTTTTTCTGTAGGAGTTAATGTGTGTCCTGCTATTTAAGCAATGCACAATGAAAACCTAGAAGCATCTATCATAACATTTTTAACTAAGCACATGAAAAGACTAAACGTATGATTTAGAATTCTCACTTCTTCACAATGAACCACAGGTTAGTCTCTCTGATGATTCTTTGAGGCAGGCAGAAAAGTGAAACAGTTGACACGGAGCAACATCAATACACAAATCCTTGTAGACCCTGATTGGCTGAGGTCTGGTCTCTGACAGCTAGGCATACCGTCAATACCATTCAATATGGGAATCATAAGCCTGCATGGTAAGGAATCCACAGTGGGAGGATTTTCTATCCCACTGGGGTTATGAGGGAGAATACATGGTATGTCTTGTACTGTATGTGAAGTCCTGTTGTCCTTGAACTATGGGTGTCAGCATAATTATACAGGTGAAACCCTACGTTAGGCGTTAATATGCGTCTGCACCAATAAATTGTTATACTTTTATCATACTTGGTAATTAAAGTGATTCTGATCATTTTACTGCATGCAGTGTGTGCAACACTGCACTACTGCTGTATTGTTGTTCCGCTCCTCAGACGAATTCTTTGGGAAATTGTCATTCTGTTGTCTCTTCAGGTATTAGAAGGCAAACTGAGTGATCTGACAACCAGACGCTTGAGAGACACGGGCTTTGTGTTATTTTGCTTTGTACCTATTTAGGAAAATCAATAGGCTGATGTAGCCACTGCAGTACAAATGAAGGATAGATGAGGATAAATGTAGGTTGGGGGATTTATGATGGCTACCATCATAGATAGGTAATTCACACAAGGAAAAAAATTCAGCATTGTGATACCTTCAATTATTCATCTCTGTGTACACAACACAAAATACATTTGAATTGCACGGGCATTATGTACGCAAGGTTATGAAATTACACCATGAAGCCAACAAAAAACTCAATACAGAATAAATGATTGGGTGTGTTTCATCGTCCCATCAATACAATATAATGTGACACAAATGCGAGGCTATCACAAAGCAATTGCTCCTCAACTCAACAAGTATTCCAACTCAGTGTCAGGGACTACTCAATAAAAAGTACCACAAGCCAAGAGCTGGAAGACTCTTGGACCAGCGCATGGAAAAGGACGACAATAACTATGACAACGGGAGAGAGGTCAGACGAGATCAAATCCGTAGGGTTTTCTCATGAACTGATTGTACATGCTGCAATCAGTTCTAATAATATTGCACCATGTTAGTGCATGGTTGCACCATTATAGCAAGAACATACAGAGGACATGCAGTCCTCCGAGAGCTAGAGTTATTGTAGGGGGTCATGACTCTTTTATGGGCTGAAAAACACTATAATGTACATGTGAGAAAACTCTCAGAGGGGCTATGTTACGCAATGATGTCATTCAAAAACCTAAAAGTCATTCAACTCTCCCTGTATTGAGGTTTTCCACACAGAAGGATCAGTTGGACACAAGAAATAGTGGGCAGTGTCCTTGTATATTTCCCATTTTAAGATTGTGCACTGGGGTTTTCGGTTTTGTTGTTTAGGTGGAGACCATCTGCAAGGGCTTGCCAAGGTAGAATACCTCCCGCACACACACCCGCACCCACCCACGCACCCACACACACACACACACACACACAAACAAACACACCTCTTCACTAATGCATATCCATTTGTCTGTGCTAACGCAAGGTGAGCAGTGCAACTGGAACTCAAAGTGCTTTGTTGCACTAAGGGACTCTATGTATCCGTCCCGCAGGACATCCATATTTCCCTTTAAAGAGCCCAACCGAATCGCTCTTTCATTTTCTTTCTCCTCATTCTCTGCACTTTTTAGGCTTTTTTTTTTTTTCAGTATGTCCCTTTTTCACCCTTGGGGGTTCAAAAACAAACAAAGTGCCGTGTGGCTGGCTGTGTCTCTGGCAGGACCACAGAGGGCAGAGTGCAAGGTTAACATTTGCTATTACCAGAGGATTCTCAATAATGCTGTGAAACATGTTCTGATAATGATAGTGATATTGAGAACAGACAATAGTAGACATGCGCTTTGCACATAATGTCATTTTTATGTACTTATGGTACCTCCATCCCAAGTTTTGATAAGGGGATATCTAATGATGCACGTATCCAAATTGGTATATTCTGTACATAAGTTATCTACATCTGTAAACTGAACATATTGACAAGGTGTATAGTGTTTTTTACAATGCACGTCTACATGCCTAGACACTTTCATGTGTATGACCTATTATTATATATATAGACATATATATTTTTTAAATTACACTTATTTCCTGCTGCATATATTTAATATTTCTGGTATATTTTAATACTATACATATTCTGCATTCATTCTTTCTTTGTATGTAAAAAATATTGTTGAAGTGTTACCAAAACATGTAGTGGACTTTGTCTAACGACTGCCATAGACAAAGACTAACTGTAGAGTGTCTAGTTTGGAAAGGTGGGAGAGAATCATTAAACTTGAATATGTGCTATTCCCTGTGTAGTTCCTTTAGGAATTTATAAACATGGCGAAGCAAAACACCACCTATTCATTTACAAAAAAACACCCATCCAGTCATTCTAGCGAGATTTAGGTTACTGCGGCACGGACCACTGAACAGCCTAGACTCAAGTCGACAGCGCGCGACCGAACCAGATTGTGCAGAGCTATTCAAAACGATAGCGCATGCGACCCAGCTCGCTAGCACAGAGCTATCCAATTGGACACTGGTCACTTAACAACTGGGTAGTGCAGGACAACTGGATAGATGGTGTCTAGTTTGGCAAAGCTTTTCAATTGCGCATGTTGCAAAGCACAGTCAAAGGTGCCTGGCGTGGGAGTGGCAGCTGATTTTTGCTAATTTTGTGGCCAGAGGTGCACGCAGTTGGGAACAGGGTTGGATTAGGAGGAATACATTATCAGTAGGTGTGGTCCTGGTTTCAATCAAACCAATCAAAGTCACCTCTTTTCCTTCCCTTTCCTTCCCACGGAGCTGACAATTTGGTGATGGAAGACAACAGTCTGGAGCAGTTCTGGCACAAAAGCTGCCCCACAAATACTCAAGAGGAAACTTATGTCCTTGTGCTGGAGGTGCAGAATCACCACAAGCAAATATACAGCACCTTAAATAAGCCACCGAGGGCAGATGATGTTAAATTAGCTTGGGACGAGATAACACATTTGGTTCCCGTGTTACTCTGGTCCTGCGAGAGCCATTGCCCAATGCAGGAAACGGTTCAATGATATTAGGCGAAGAGCCAAACAGAAGCTGGTAGCAGACTGCAGGGACAGTTTGGCTACAGGAGGGGAGCATCCACCAGCCAGTCCCTGACATCTATAGAGGATGCGGCCCTAACCCTAACCCTCTACAATCTCCACTGAAAGTGTGGAAGGTTTTGGGGGATAGAGGTTGATGTATCAGGTGAGAAATTGTAGATTGCTGGGTTAGGGTTAGCCTAGATATTTGACCCACTTACAGGTGTGCAGGTCTAATCTATCAGCCTAGTTCAAATTACTCTGTGCGATTTTTTTTTCGTCAGTAGAGGGAGTACTGTTATACCCCCATCACCTCCCCTCCCTTCGTTCAGCAAATTAGCCACCTTTGTTTTGAAAATGCAATCATGGTCATGGTAGTAGCATATTCTAAGCAAGATAATGTACAACGTTGGCTGTACATTGGCTTTTAGGAGTATAAAATATAGTTTAATATGTTTGTTTTGTATCGCTGGTGAGTTTACTATTATCTGCTTCAAAACAGGGACGCCGAATGACCTAACTCTCTGTCTGTAGCACCTTGCTAGCTGAATTCATTGACCCAACATGTTAGGTTTCTACCAACCGAGACCTTCATTACTTTAGCCAAACACACTGCTACAAACACCTGGGATAACCTGGGCTTCTTTTCCAACGTTATGTGCATGAAAAATAATGACAAATAGAGAAGCCATAATATTGTGCTAGATCTAGTAACTGTCCAGTACATGTAAAATGCAAACAATGACCACATTTAGCATTTATGCATGCAAAACTTAGATTGCTGCAAAGCTGTAACGTTACCTAATACTACATATCTTGAGTCGAAAAGGTACAAATTTACTCATGTGTCCAGAAATAAAAAAGCCAAATCAGAATACAGCTTGAGTCCTTTAGCTTCTCTGAGTGCTCTCCATCTAGTAGCAGAGCGTTTTGCACGGGAGTCAGCCATGTTATTGTTAGAACTTTGGAAGATATCAACAGCGGTTTAGACCTGAATTCTGAGCTTTTTTAGAAACAATGGGTGATGCGTTGCAGAGATGGGCGGAGCTAAGTGACAGTCATTGGTAAACACACAGAGACTGGTTGTGAATGGTATTGGTTTTCCAGTGCAGGCAACAAGGGCCCAACGTAAGCTTATGATACCACATGATATTTTACCATTACAGAAATGCGAAAATATTACAGAAATGCGAAAATATTGCACAGTAGTAACTTTGGTTAAAGTTAAGTAACTTTAACCAATAAGTAAGCCTTTTATGAAGAAACAAACACAGATCCTGTACAGACCCACGGTGCGTGTTCAATTCTATGCACTGAAGCACTGCAACGTGATTAAATTTCCTAATTCCACTAACGTTACTTAAATACCACAAGATGTCACCTACCGTTAAAGTTTGTAGGGCAGCAAAGACGAATTACTGTCTGCAAATCCCCATTACTGACTGTGGAATGTTAAGTTTCACTTTTGTTTTCACACCAGGAGACTCTGTGGATTGAGTTCAATGCTGCTGGTCTGCTGTCTGTACATCTCCAAATGACAGACATGATGTGATGCGACATCAGGTGCATTAGAGATCGATTCAGATCCATTTATATACACTCTGCAACTTTTTGATTCTGTGCCTCTGTATGGGAAACACTGCATCTCACAGTCAAAACCGCCCTCTAGAGGCCATCTGACGAAGCGCATCATCTCACTAAGCATTACGTGACTGACTGACTGACTGCCTGACCTGAATTTGGGTCGTGATGCCCTTGCCTGCGCCGTGGGAAAAAGCTTTTATGGAGGTATTGAAATTCAATTTAGTGTTCTTCTCTGACAGTATACTGACAGTTCTATGTTGGATGACAATCATTCATACTACAGCCACATCTTATTTTTTCCTGCTTGAGGGATTTATATCAAAGTCAAATTGAGCAACATATCCACAAAAAGTATTGGTAAGTTTTTGAATACAATCTGGTTGTGCAAGCATCTCTTGGTAAAGCCACAAAAATAGCACAGAACACACCTGCACATTTGTGCCGTGTGCTTTTGACATGGCCTGAGCAGGCGTTCGCCGCAAGCGCAGATCCCCATAATTCTTGACACCAAAATTGCACTTTGCTGCTGGATCATTACTGACACACCCCCTACTGCGCCTCTCCTCCCACTTAGGTGCAGTCAAGTTCACAGGGAGCCACCAAAAATACCAAATGGATGCAGGCAAGAAAGAAACTTCTGTGTGCCTGACAAAAATGCCACCCCACCGGCAAAAACCCTGCCATCCGCCGCCCAAAGTGTTCTCCCTTTTATTGAATGAACACTCAACAGCTGCTGCTTGTTTCAGCCGCCCTGCCTTTTCATACACCCTTGCTCTTTCCTTGGGCATATGAAGGTCAGGTGAAGGTAATGCCGGGGATTATGGGAGCTCAGTGACTGGCCCCACTGCCTGCTGTGAAAGGGTGAAGTTAATGGCTCGGAGAGGAGTGGGAGGTCTCCAATCTCTCTGCCGCAGGCCGTGAAAACGGATGCCTTTTATTGCAGATTGACCCCCACAAGCCGTAGCTGGAGGCCTCTCACCTGATGTTCTGGATGGGAGCCGGGGGGATCTTTGCCTGGATTTACGGTTAATGTACCGGTGTTAATGAAGCCGCTACGGTCCACCGCCCCCCCTTTGCCGTGCCTTGTCGTAGAGTCCGTCCCCTCGTCGATCGCTGTGGGTCCGCTGTGGGTCATAAGGGCCTGTAAAGCACTTATTTGGGGGCGGGGGTCCAGTGGGCAATGGTGGGTGGAGGGGGTTGCTCAACTCCTATTAGCCGGACAGCAGCCTGAGTTCCATGGGCTAAGATCTCTTAGTCATTTCTAAACATGGGTTCATGAGTTAATGAGTAATCGTACCGAGGAGACCAGACTGTGAATCAGTTCGTAACTTTTAGCTTTTAACTTGTAGCTTTTGAAAACAGTTACATAAAGTTTATATTAACATTATTATTATTATTATTATTAGGAGGAGTAGTAGTAGTAGTAGTAATATTGGGAGTAGTAGTATTGGTAGTAGCAGTGGTTGTAGTAGTAGTAGTAGTAGTAGTAGTAGTAGTAGTAGTAGTAGTAGTAGTATATAGTAGCAGCTGTAGTAGTAGTAGCAGTAGTAGCAGTGGTAGCAGTGGTAGTACTAGTAATAATAGTTGTAGTAACTCCTGTACTTTGTGTACCCTCCATTGTGTCACCCTCACCGCCCCACGCAGCTCTTTGACTACTGCTGGGCTCAATGTCATCCAAAGTATGGGGACTGACAGAGGTGTGAAGGGCTTGGCAGACCCCGTACTGGCGTTAATGGAGATGAATGTGTGTGTGTGGAGGGCTGTGAAAGAAACTGGGTGTGGGTCACAGACAGATGGATAACATGCTGTGTGAGCTGCAGTGTGTACCTAATGAGATCAGCGGGTTTATACATTTTGTTAAGTTGATTTTATGAAATAATCTTGATTTTATAGATCCATCTCATATAAAGTACATTCAGGGCTCAGAAACAGATCAGAAGTTGTCGTTTTTATAATGTGCCCACTTCAAGAAAGTTTTAGAGGTCACCTACATAACCACCATCAGGGACTGCTCCGTGGTTTGCTTTGCTTTGCTACTAAATATTCATAACTGTTTGATCTTTGCTGCATTTAATTTTCACATTTTCACATTTTCACATTTTTGCTGAGGTAAGTTGTAAACTAAAAAATACTTAATCTTCATCCTGGGTCAATGCTGTGCTTGTATAATACGGCTGAGATGCAGTAAATTCAAGGCCATTTTGTTATGGCTGTGTAAAAATTGGGACATCTTAAAAGGTCTTAAATAGACCCTTAAATGTTATAAATAGATCAGGTTTATTTTGAAGAACACAGGTAATAAACCTTGGAATTGTTGTAGGGAAGCGTACTGTTTAAGCAGAGGAACAGCCCAAGGTGGATTCTTTCACTATTGCTCAGATATTTTGAAGGTAGGAGATTGTAAAATGATGTGAAATAAGTCCTTTACTGCCCACATCCCTGATATGACATAAAGTATACCATGGCATTCTGCTTAAGCATCCAGTCTGGAACAACATGACATTATATTCCACATCTGACAGCATAACCTAATTAATATCATCAGAGACCCTGGAATCTCTTTTGTTCCACTTCTTTCCATTCTAGGGGAATCCTGCTGGTTTAGTAGTCTAATGTACATGAAACAGCCTTAAAAATAATCTTGGTGGACATGAATAACTCATACAGGTAAAGACAGTTTCAAGTCAAGTCAAGTCACAGGCATCTGTCAACGGACTTTACAAAGAATGACCTAAATCTAACTGATCAACAATCAGCCATAGAACAGAATGATACACGACAAACAAAAAAAGAAGCAGAACAAAGCATAAGACACAGAATTATCAGATTAAAGGGATAAAGAAAAGAAAGGAACATAGACCTCAGGCTCCATGCTCCAGGCTACATGTTAACACTGTTTCCTATGCATGCAAGGTGATGGTGCCGATCTAGAACCAAACTACAGAGTGCACTGTTAGCTCTTTCCTCACACCATCTGCATGTCACTCTCAGTCTCAGATGTCACTGACACTATTGATTAAACTATATAGCAGAGATGGACCAATAACTCTGGCAGGTTTTTAACAAGCAACCTGAAAGGCCGTGTAGTTAGAGGATGAACAAACACATGGATTTCGATTTCACAGTTGGTGCTTTCAGGCACGATTTTGAGTAGCATTGCGAAATATTATTGACCTCGTTTTGTTTTCAATTGTTGTACTTACATGAAGTACCAGAATATACGCTCTACGCTATGATATGCTGGCTTGTGAAGTGTATCACGTATTAATATATTATGTGATGAGATAAACATGCACTGCAGGCTACAATACAATGATGACCTTGGCTTAAGTGTTTACTGTGGGTTACTGTTGTTGATGCTGCATTCTTACGGAATCTGTGAATATCTGACAACAAGCACAGAACATTGTATAGTATCAATATACTGTATCTAACCATGCTGAAGTCATAGGGCGCATACAGTATAGGGTAGGCTAGATGTTATAGAAGCAGGTTTGTGATCAGAAGGTGTTGGTTTGAATCCATGGACCGACTTGTGAGATCTGGGCAGGAAAAGTAAATCAGCACCACTCTCAGCAAAGCACTTACAATCACAATGAAACGGCATTTTGAGAGCGTCTTCTGTAATTTGACCTATTTTGGGATGTTGGGGTGGGACATAACAAGGGGAGGGTTCATTCAAACGTGGCTGACGGTCCAATTATTAAAGAAAAGCAATTTTATTTAATGAAAGGGGCAGAGGGGGGGCTTGTTCAAAAACCTGTGATGGTATTATTGGTCAGAATTTTTATGAAGGCCTACTGATATGCCATGAAGTAAACACTAAAATACAGGTAGGCTGAAGTAAAAGGATTTTGAAAAAACAAGAAAATGTATTTTTTGGGGGTGTTTATTGTTAAATAGGTATATATTATGAAGTGAAACATTTGCTAAGAAGTTGAAAAAGTCATTTTTCATTTTGTAGTGACTAGAGCTGCTCAGTGACCAACAATGGAAGATTATTGTAGTACTGGACAGCTCCTGTTTGTGAGAAAAAAAAAAAAAAAAGTTAAGTTGCTTGGTTAAATAAGGCTTAAAAATGTCAGCCAGATGGCTATAAAGCAATAGTAACTGTTAACTAGTGCAACACAGTAGCTGTATCTTAATACAGTACCTACAGTATATAGCAATGACTGATTTACTGTAATGCAGAGATGTGTGTGTGTGTGTGTGTGTGTGTGTGTGTGTGTGTGTGTGTGTGTGTGTGTGTGTGCGTGTTATATTGGGACCTTGAGCTTGTGGGTTTTAGTCCCATTCTTCAGTTTCCCCTTGACCTGTCATCTAGTCTGTCATGCATGGCTGCATTTCAAATATGGAGCGACTTCTATACTAGTCATCTCAAATGAACAAGGAGAAAGAGACTCTTCTCAAACTACAACAGTGTCTCTCTGTACACATAAAAAATGAAGCATCTTCGCTTGGTTACTCATTTGAGGCTCGTCGCACGTCGTGGTACCAAACTTTGACAGAGCACATAGAGATCAAACTCAGTTATAACATACAGACATACACACAGTAGAAGGCAATACAGTGTGTCTCCAATAGGAAGGGCGCCTCTGATAGAATTGATTTTGTATTGTTTTAATTTGAGAGTTTTTGTAACATTCATTCATTCATTCATTCATTCATTCATTCATTCGACCTTTAAATGCAGTTGCAGAGGCCTTGCCTTCCCACCAAGACAAACCCTCTGGTGAAACACTGGTATGCACATCTCAAATATTCCCTTAAATGCTGGGATTGGGTGATATTATACTCAATCATCATATGAATGTAAACACTGTTTTTTGTTGCCAAAATTAGATTTGATTTAATTTGAATTGACTTGATTTTCACATATTCAAAAATATGCATAAAATTGAAGTGAGTAAAAGCAAGCATAATAAATATGAGTGTGCAATTGAGGCTGAAACCCAATCAGATATATGGATCCTCACCTCAACATGACATTATTACAACCTTAATGACAGGATTTGCAGCATTCTTATGCTGCAAATCCTGTCATTGAGCTTCCTATGCTAATAAAAACCGTGTCAATATGCGCCGACTTGGCCAAATCTGTCAGAGTTCAGAGATCAACGCATGCT
Organism: Centroberyx gerrardi; assembly: GCF_048128805.1. Taxonomy (NCBI): domain Eukaryota; kingdom Metazoa; phylum Chordata; class Actinopteri; order Beryciformes; family Berycidae; genus Centroberyx; species Centroberyx gerrardi. The sequence goes on along the minus strand of NC_136006.1, from coordinate 10,677,355 downwards.
AAACAGGCAAGACCTGTGAAATGATGAGGCCAGATGATTGCTGGCTTTTGAGGAAAGTGATTGCATTTAGATGCAAGGGGAGGCTGGTGAGAGAGGGAGAGGGGGGGTGGGGGGGGTGGGGGCAACTTGCCCAACACCATTATTTACCACTACATTACCTCCCATATTAGCAGGTACAGATGGCGCTCCTCATGCCAGCTTTAAAGTGCTCACAGCTGGCACACCTGAACCACGTCTGGACTTCGGCCACTCACATGTCAGAGCAGACGGGTGAAGGTGTGACTATATAACCGACAGTGCACGTGTGTGTGTGTGTGTGTGAGCATATTATGTATGTAAGTCTGTTGGTGTGTTATACCAATTGTAGAGTTTTGAAGAGAACTGCAGAACAAACCCGTGGCATTGGTGGAGTGCTCTGATATGGGGGGATTAACATTGGAAGTCTATGCTAGCATTTGAGAAATGCAGTATCAAAGTGGCTGTAAATGTTTTTGAACCACTTTTGAAATACTTGAAGAGTAGTAAAACAGACTGTCAGTAAACTAATTAGCTGATATTTCTAATGTTGACATTTTATATATTGATGTCAGATTAATTTACTTTTTTGGTGTACCCTCTTTCTGTCACCCTGCCTCGCCTACTTCTACTTCCAGGAACTGACACCAAAACCTGACTTTTACCATAGATATTTTAAAAAGCTGAAACATTTTCTGCTAACAAAACTCCATTGTAGCTGCACTAGAAATATCTGGACGTGACGTGACATTGTCTTTTGGCCAGTTATCCATGAGAATAAGAACAGTACACCACCAAACAGCAAAATTGTCCCAGAAATTCAAGCTGCATCACCAATAGCTGGTTTTTAACAGTATTTTAGGGTCAATCTAGCCTGGGACCTTTGTTGCATCTCTCTCTCTCTCTCTCTCTCTCTCTCTCTCTCGCTCTCTCTCTCTCTCGCTCTCCAAAAAAAGCTAAAATATAAAAAAGAGAGAAAGAAATAGTAGAGGAATCCTCCCCCTCATGAATAAAGGATATCGGGATACAGTACAACCACTGACCTGTCTTCGGTTGCTGCTCCTGGGCAGCAGGTTGGCCCGTCCCTCGTCTGTCCAGGCTGCAGCTGGCCCTCCCTGTCAAGCCTGCCAAGCCACTGTCTCCAGGCAACAGGCTCAGAGGCCACCTGTCATTTTGGATCAATGGACACACCTGCACACCCACCTGTCCACAGCCTTGTCACACCGCACCTCGAGAGACTCTGGAGGGGCCGTGATAGAGGAGAGAGAGCGAGAGAGGGAGAGGGAGAGGGAGAGGGAGAGAGAGAGAGAGAGAGAGAGAGAGAGAGACTTAGCCTGGATGGTTGATGACCTGATTCTGAACGAATGGATGGTCTGACTGAATGGCCTGATTTACAAAGACATGATTGAGGTTGACGGACCTGAGAGAGGCTCGTTTCTGACTATGAATGTTTGGTCAATAACAACTGTTACCGCTTGTGTCGGGACACATATTGATAACATCCACAGAGACAGTCAGTCACATCGTGTGCAAACTTTCACATCTATTGTATAGTCAATTAGCTCATATTAAACGATTCATAACAAACATTCTCAGTTACATGGCAGCTCAAAAATAAACTTGGTATATGATTCATAAAGGCATTTCCCTTCTGCTCTTCAGCTTTACCACCTGCCTTGCTGCTGAAGAAGCTAAGAGGCTATTATGATTAACTGCATTTAGAAATGACTGGACTCAGACAGAAGCTTGCAGGGTATGTTTCACATCTATTAGGTCCCTTTGGATTAATCCACTGAATGACAGACAAATGATTGACAGCACGTGTTCATCTGAACCATTAAGGGACTTGAAAAGCTTCATTTCTCTTAGTACTGGCAATTAGTGTGCTTATCAGTCCCAGGAATTTTCTTATTCATGAATACATGAATGACCTCTGTGTGGACTGGAGTCACTGTGCTTTGTACCCTTACTATGTATATTCAGTATGAGTGAAAAAGTATACAAGTATAAAAACTTGAGGAGGCACCTGGGGAACAGTGTCAGGCAAAATGTTTTTGTTTTTCCATTTTCATCAGTGACATGCTATGATTTGGTAGGTTAAATGGATTCATATACACACAGAAAAATAAAAAGGTGCGAACTGGAACCGGAAATGGTTCTTTGGAGTGATGCCATATAAGAACCTTTTAATATCCCAAAGAACCATCAAAAACTTTTAATATACGTTTTTGAAAGATTGATGGCATAAATGTGGAAAATAACCAAACCCCTCCATAGTATATATTGTGCTATTGCAAATGAGGCTATACAAGGGCAGATAAACAAAAACACAAGATGTCTAAGAAAAGGAGTGCTGAAAGGTTCTTTAAAGAACTTTTGTCTGAAAGGTTCTTTGTGGAACCAGAAATGGTTCTTCTATGGCATCACTCCGAAGAACCATTTTCGGCACCTTTATTTTTCTGTGTGTACCTCTCTTGTTAAGGGGATAGTTACATGAAACACTGTATGCTAATGAGTGCATCGTTTGAGATTAGCATTACATTCACACATTTTTTGGGATCATCACATATGTGGAACAGCAAATGTATGTACTGCAGTCTCGTCTCGGACATCTTGGTCATAAAATGGCTCCCTTAGTCTCAGAAATAATGGATCAACAGATTATAGTGCACTCCAAAAGTGAAATAACAGATCTCAATCTCAATAAGCCCTTCTAAGACGTGGCATGACTATTTCCTTTTAAAACAGGGATGAGAGGTTTTTTTTTCTCAAGGAGCAATGTGGCAGACCTGAGTCTAAAAGTATCCGCAAATACTTTTAATGCTTTGTTTAAGCCTCCTTAAGTGCCGGATGGGTGGCATTTGTCACACAGGGAATTACACTGAATGCCAAGGAAGATTATATAGGAAAGTATTTTAAGGATAGTACAGTATGCTTCTCTGTGACTGACAGCGTGCTTATAGGCTATATTATTTGAACTGTCCTGATCCTGTAACCCCACCCATCTGGTGCGCCGTCCAAGTAACGAAAAAATCAAAAAAACATTTGCAATTACAAGATGATGCAGATCCTGTTTTATACCCTAGTTAATTAACCTCTTACTTGTGTCTAAATCACTGTTTCTCAAACTTTTTGGCCTGTGATCCCCCAAACGATTAATGAATAGTGTGATAGTGCAAAGATTAGACACTTACAGATATTTATATATATTATACATTTGTTTTTTAACATTACAAAGCACTCCACAACCGTACAAAATCATCGTGTGACTCAGTACCGAGTCCCAGGTTGAGAGCCACTGGGCTAAATGATGAGACTTGTTTAGCTTGTTACGGTCTTGTTTGAGAACTTATCATCTTGTGCTTTCACACAGCTAACATATATAGTGTGATTGTAATTAGTGATGTATAATGTAGTTCGTCTTTGGGAATTGGCTCTTTCAAGTTTATCCAGCCCAATTAGTGGGGTTGCCATTTTGCCTAAGGAATTTATTGAGAAGCTGTCTTCTTGGGCATAATTGTATCTACAAGCTGCTGTTAGGAATGTATTGATGTATTTTTGTACATTTGTTCAACGTTCAATATTCATTTCAATTATATAAATGTAGTTGGTTAAATTGTTTTATATATTTCTGTGGACTCTTGGAAGGATATCCCAACTGGACTTCGAGAAACACAGATAGAGGAAGACAGAGAGAGAAAGAGAAGGTCCCGTATTTACAGGTCACATGCCAATGCCTGTCTCTCTAGTCTAAATTCAATACTTTCAAATTGTATTGGAATGGTAATCTGCTTGCGGTGCAAGGTGTCAGCCCATTTCGACTGGTTTCCTAGCTCCCGTCACAAGACAAATCTACACAAAATAAACCCACAAGGAAAACACTTAATTACCTCACTTTGTCATTGTCAAAGCTGCCCTTATTCCAATTTCAGTACAATATGAATGGGCAACAGAATAGATATAAAGTTGATTTTGGGGATCACAAAGGAGTATGCATGAGTGATTTCTGAATTGGCATTGCAATTTGCAACCTCCTCTTCCTCCCTGCTTGCTCCCACCACCATCACAATTTAGGTCTGATTATGCCTTCATGCTTGTGTAATTTAAATATTTACTGGGCACCCCTGACAAAACCCACAATCCTCCACCTTTCATTTGCATACTGATGCAGAGGCCAATAGGGCGGAGAAGTTTGGAATAAATACAGTGTGCCATCAGCATTTGCCCACTCAAAGCACAAATTAGCATGGACCTTGTTGCCACTGTGCTCGCAGCAGAATTGCCTGTCTTAAATTGGGCATGAGGGGTCATGGTACCTCTGGGACAACAAAATGGACTCACGTTTACAATGTGTAATTGCTTCATAAAATCTTTCCGGTGTTATATTAATTTGAGTGGGAGATTGAGGTAATATTCTTTGTTGCCGAGTGGCCATGGCAATGGCTTGATTGTAATCTAATGTCAGTCAAAAATATTATTTGTTGGGTTTGTTGGCAAGTGCCTAATTAAAAAGCTATTAAAACGGCATACTTTTCAAATTGCATTGCATTTGCCCTATGTTATGTTTAGCTGTTTAGTAGGGATTTAGTGTTTTGCTCAAGGACACTTCAGAAGGGCAGAAGCTTGCTTGCTGACAGGGACTTAAACCGGGTCCTCTGGGTGAAGGGTGGTCTCTCCACTTGGCCACCCTGCCCCCCAAAGCTAACAAACTTTATTATTTATTAATTATTGATGATTGAAGTATTTAAGACCGTGAGAATGACACACATGAAACACATATGAATACTGTTTAAGGGGGACTTTTTGCTTTGACACACCTCACCAGTCTTTTCATGTGTGAATTTGGTAGCTGTAACTTTGTAGCTGTAATCTATATAGGATATAGAAGCAATGTTAAAATCAAATAAAGCTGCCTTTCCACCGAATGGCTTTAATGAGCTGATCTATGATTCAAATGTAAATAAAAGCATAATTATTTTCCCTTCTCACTACTTATACTTGCAATATACACTACAGTCAAAAATTTGGACACACCTGATTGAATATACTATGTTTTTCATTATCCTACAGCCATTTTGATCTAAAGGCTTATGGCTAAATGCTTGAAATTTGTTTCTTAGACAAATATAAATAGTGAAGTTGATGCCTATGTATGAATTTCTTTCCAAAGCCTTTGCCTTTCCATCAAGGCAAAGGGCGGCTACTTTAAAGAATCTAAAATATAAGATAGTTTTGATTTAACACTTTGTTGGTCACTGCATAATTCCATTTGTGTTATTTCATAGTTTTGATGTCTTTACTATTATTCTAAAATGTGGAAAATAGTAAACATAAAGAAAAATGCATGTGTCCAAACTTTTGAGTGGTAGTGAATTAGGATTTAGAAATTCTCACAGTGGACCAAATAAAAACATCAAGAGGATCACCGGGGCTACTAACGGTTCTGGCAAAAAAAAAAAATCCAACAAGGGTTTGAATGTGCCATGAAAATATGACCACAATATCAATTTCACAACAATGACAACATTAGTGAGAAAACCTCACACATGATATCTTTGTGAATGGATTCAGATGGCAGATATAACGAAGGGAAAATAAAGCAGGGTCAAGTTATTGCTAGACACTTTCACACTGATTAACTCTGTGGCCCGGAGTTATTTTCATTGTGTGGAGTGCCAGCTATAGCAAACAAGCAAGCTAATGGCTTGATAGCATTAAGGCACCATATAAACACTCTGCTGCTCTTCCCCCTGCACCCGAGCGCCCCGAGTCCATTCTGAGCTTGACGCAAAGAGAGAGTGACACTGAAGATACGACTGGGAATTCTGACAGCGCTCTGAATAAACGAACAGTCTGGCTTGGCGCTACGTTTGGACTGGCAATTTACAAACATACCCAACATGTGGATGTTACGGACATAGAGGTAACGATGCAGAACCAGGAAGCGGACTATACCTGGGTTATGAGCACATGGTTTATGCAGTAAGTTAAAACTCTTTAAAAAGTGGTCGAAAAGTCAGAGAGCTCTGCCTATACATATTCCTGCACTAAAACCGCCAGGGAGAGGGGGTTCAATTCCCACTGGGGCCACTTGTACTGAAAATGTATGCGCACATGATACTGTAATCATGAGGTATTTTGAATAAAAATGTCCATCAAGTGGTGTATGTCACATTCCCCGATACTACTAACTTTTCCCCAGACCTCTGTGGAGTGTGAGTGAGATAAATGCGAATGTCCATTAAAGATAATGCAAATTCTTCCCCCAGAACTGACTTGTGCAAAACATCAGAAACAATAAATAAATAAGCTTTGATCCATCAATAAGTAAATGCAGATTCTATTTTTGCGGCTGTATGTACGTGCGTGTGTTCTGTATGTGTGTGCATGTGTGTGTGTGTGTGTGTGTGTGTGTGTGTGTGTGCGTGCAGGTGTGCGTGCCTGAAGAGACTAAAGCTTCAAGAGAGTTGACATCGTCGGTAAATAACTCATGAACAAGAACACACAAAATGGGTCGGGGATAGAGGAGTCACAGTGGCTGTGTCCTTTATGAAATATCCAGTACCTACAAGTGTGTGATTTTGATGCTGGAGGGGAAAAGACCTTGGAGGCCGGAGTATGAACCCCTCATGCCATACATCACTGGCTAAGAAGAAGTTTTAGCCAGAGAAATCTGTCTTGACTTACTATATCGACTCGAGTCGATATAGTGAAGTTCAGCTGGGAAACTGATAAAAACGCAGCAGTGAAGCATGAATAAAGTAGTATGAATGTACCTATAATGCTACATAAACTCAATACACCAGACTTATTTTAGTCTCATTAGCATTTATTCCCCATGCAGTGTGCAGGAGTCATGATACCAAGGATGAAATTTCAACGACTGTTCCCTGCACACACACACCCTGCAACTAAAACCGCCTTATTGATTTTGGAGCCACTTCCAAACTCGAGTCCCAGATGGCTAAAAGTAAACTGTCATCACAACAGTGGAGGTGTGATAACAAACGTAAACATCTACCGAAAATGTTGCAAACTGATAATATGCTTGAAGCCTACAAGTGTTGGCGTTCTGAAGGGTTCATAAGGTGTTCGTTCGTTCTCTGCCACATCTGTTGCAAAACATACTAAGCAGAACTGTACTTTCCAAATCGTTACGTGTGTATGGTATCATTAACCTATGAAACATATAATATTGTGTGTGTAGAAGACTCAGGATGAGAGAGTGGCAGGTTGACAGGCTTTCTTCAATCTGCAGGTTGGGAGCCAAGGAACGGTTACATATTAAGTGAGAATATAGGAATGTTGCTTAGTATAGTTACTTTTCCATTTCAACATGTGTAAAGGAGCGTATATATTTCCACATATGGTGACTTTGAGAAGTGACAGGACTGCTTCTCCGTAACTGGCAAGCGCCAATATGTGGGTGCGGGGTTACATTGATTCAGTTGTCACGATTCAGTCCCCAGTACGCCAATCAAGCCATCTTCCTCCCCCATCTGCAATCTGCTCCACTCATTCCACTTACACCGCCATCTTTCAGTTGAGATGTGTTATTTCAAATCAAGTGTCACGCCACTGTAGATTGGACTGCATATCTCTACAAAGCACGAGGACTTTCATCTGCTTCTCAAGTACATGAAATACTTATAAATATACTTATAATATATACAATAAATATTAACCCGGGTCCGATGAATGTTCTGACAGCTGCCAATCTTGAAGACATTTTAAGCTTATAAAAGGTCATATGGTCCATTTATTCAGGAACATTATAGAAAAAAATAAAAAGTTATGAAAAAAGCAGTGAGACAGTTGAATTGTTACGTAAGTTCATGCCAAGCACCCAACTGGTGTCCTCACACTTAGCATGGACACTTGTTAACACACACTGGCAAGCACATGCAAACCCAACAACTTTGGAAGGACACTGTCTTTTTCTCTCTCTCTTGCTCTCTCTCTCTCTCTCTCTCTCTCACACACACACACACACACACAATTCATGGCACGTAATTCAGCTATATCCCAATGGAGGCTATAGCCTCCAGGGATGGCTGTGCTTGTCTTCTCATCAGTCTGCTTGATTGGCCCTATATTGTATTTGTTTGTTGACATCTTTATTTATTGGTGTTAAGCATGCAATCGCGGTTGGCATGAAACTCCCCGATGTAAATTATAGAGAGTCAATATTCCGTTTTCTCTGCCAGCTTTGCTGCTATAGAGGCTTGGATCTGTGCCACGCATGTTACCTACACCTCATATTGATGGGAGAAGCAACAAACACCTTGCCCACAGAATACTAATAAGAAAATAGAAAATAGTGACGGCTTATCAGTTTTGAAGTTATGTCAATACACAGTGTTTCTGCCCATCGGCTAAAGGAGAACTTTTGACATTAAGGTTGCAAAGATTTCTCTTGATACAGTAGTTGTCTTGAATCATTTTGACTTCAGCGATCAGCTCAAATGATTATGACTTTATTACTATTAGTATTAGTACATTATTATTGGCATTATTTGTTTTTTGTTGTTTAGAAGGCACTTAGAAAACCAAGTTACAAAACTTGGTGTTAACACAATAGCTGTTTTGCCTTGACATAATTTTCATGTACTGTATGTTTCACTTAGTTGAGGATACATAGTGTGAGTTAGTATTGTCTCTTACTTTGGTGTGAATCAGTGATTTTATGACCGGGAGCAGGTCTGACCCAACCTGACCCGATCACGGTCGTCATTAAAATTGATCTGGGCTCTGCCTCCCAAAAGTATCTTAGCACTCATTTTTTTTTTACTGTTGGCTTGAAGCTGCTGTGTATAAACCTTGGAAGTGCAGTTTTCCTGCAGCTGTTTATGGTCCTTTATGTGCTGCATAAGGATAGCTAAACTTATGACACCCAATAGTATAACGTACATTTATGAAAACCATTCAGTCAGTCAGAATAGACTAGACTTGGTTGACTTGGTGGTGCTGATACATTACAGTTACACAATACAGGATTGGCACACTAGTTGTAGTACAGAACAAAACCATATATGCATATTTTGCACTGTTTCTGGCAGCTACTATACTATACAGTATGTAACAAATCCTGCACACTCCAGGAAGATTAAAAGAAACACAAAGAATTGTTTGCAGATATTGTTTGATCCAGGTCTGGTGTTGTTTGCTCCCATATTCACTACCTCTTTAAGTGCTCAACATACCAATAACTCCCCTTCCATCCCAGCCTCCTATAGTATATTTCCTACTCTCTCTCTCTCTCTCTCTCTGACCACCCCCACCACGTCTCTCTGTGGCTGTTAAGAGCTGAAGTCCAATAAACCCCCTGCAGTGAGGCTGTACCCAGAAAGCCCTGTTCCTGTGACTCAGCAGGAAGCAGACAGAAAAACGCATCTTTCCAAAACCTGCTGGGACATTCGAGCCTGACCAAAGTTGTCCTCCATTTTGGCTCAAATTGTACATCCACTTTATTACAGGGGATGGAAAGCAACCTGCCACCCTCCCAGGGTGTTTAAACTAAATTTAACACACTTTCAAGCTGAGTCGAACAAGCGGAGCAGGGTCCTTATTGTTCGTGTGCCCTTTTCCCTTTCAGAGCGGCGTGGTGCGCCTTTATCACACAAATTGCAGTGTTGCGGTGGGACTGTGATGTCAAGCTGCATAGTGAAAATGAACACTCATGCGGCATGCTTGGCAGAAAACCAACTACCCAGAGCTTTGCTTGTGTCGGTGTCTGCTGATGAGAGAGCCTTGTTGGCATGTTGCAAAATTGTTGGGTCGGCAGTGACTGGCGGTGGTCTAGAATACGACGTTCAGATCTGCAGTCCCTACCTTAAAGAGAAGTTATGTTAACATTTGGCAGGAAGCAAGTAAATATGGATTGTGTAGGATAGAGTTGACAGTTAAATTAAAGTTAAATTTGTACTTGGACTGATAAGGCACAGTGGTTTATTTCTCTTACAGAACAGCCCTATACACACAACAGAAGTGCATTGCATTCATTTTGAAAAATAATGCCAGCTTCCTTGTAATAACGAGGTATTTTCTCATAATTATGAGGCCTTTTCTCATTTTTATGAGAAATGGAACAATAACAACAATGGAAGTGGGGTAGGTTCCAAATTCGTGGCTTCTTTTTCATGAGTTAAAGGGAAATTTAAGGAGAACCTAAACCTAACCTGCTTCTAGACCTAGTAAAACTCATCAAAACACACACATTTTGCACTTCAGCTATGTAGAATTACATATTTTAACATCCTTAAGTCAAATTATGTTATATATCAATCACTTTACTCACACGGCCATACTTGATTTACATCATACTCGGGGTGGGAAACCTTACTGGGAAAAGGACAGTAGAGCTGATGGACAGAATCTTGGACAAAAAATGTCAATGTATGTGCAAATCTGCACATTCTGTACATACTGTATGTTACTTATCTGTAAATTGAATATATATGATGAGGTGAATAGTTTTTTACAATGCACATCTTCACGCCTAAATACTTTCTGTACATATGTATGGACTCCTGTAGACCACTTACTGTGAACATTAAGCACATTTGGACATGCTGTTTATATGCTGTGAATCCCATACTATTTTCTTCATATTCTCATATGCTTTTAATGTGTTTTTATATTGCTGTATCTTGAAGTGTTTATATTTTTCCACTTATCTCATATGGCATATATTCCACCTCCTTCTGTTGTCTTGCACATATTCATTTTTTTTCATTTCCACTTAGCAGTTCCACTTAGTTCAAGTGATGAAATTGCCAATTGTCTATCTGAACTATCTGACACTTGGACTCTTATTTACTAACTATATATATACAGTATATATATATATATATATAGGGAAAAATTTACCACCTGAAATACATCAGTCAATTATTCAAAATGAGATGATTCTATTCTCAAAAACAACCTATTTTGTAAGCAAAGGTCTTAAGATACTTATTACTGTAATAGTAATGTATATTGTTCTTTACTTTCATGCCAGCAATCACTTTGCAAGAGCAGGTGTCAGTTTGTCATATGCAGGATATTTAATTTTGGAATAAAACCCTTCATTTGTATCCTGTGCCTTATGCTGCGCACTGATGCTTGAGAATTTCGGAATATTAGCTCCATATTGTGACAGCGGGATGTGACCTTTTAGGAAAATGTTGACAGAACATTAGCTAATACTGAACAAACATCATCTGCTTACTGGGGGACAACAACACCTGCCGCCTCACAGCAAATGTAGCGAATAATCCTGTATCAATTCAGATCTTGCAAGAGACTCATTCGCATCGCATCCTTATGCCTCATGAGGTCAATGGGAGCATTTCTGCGTGAGTGTGTGTGTGTGTGTGTGTGTGTGTGTGTGTGTGTATGTGGGGTGGCGGATTATTTTTTTCTTTGGATCAATAAAGTAGCCTATCTATTATTCTATTGCATTCTATTCTATTCAAAATGGAGAGTCACTAAATAGATGAGTGGTGCTATTCAGTTGCTGCTCTGTCTGTGTGAACAGCTAATTTAAAGCTACTCAACCAACCATGTGGTAAAATATGATAATTTCTTGCTATTACATCACCTGGTTGCCACTACTGGGAGAGAATGAGCCTTAATTACATACCGTCAATATGCAAATAAAGGGCGTTATGTTGTGATGGACACTAACAGAGCGCAGTATATTGCTCAGCAAGTTGGGCTACAATAGCAGTTTGTAGAGAAACAAGTTCAAAAGTAATCAAAAGCACTGTATGATGTTGTACCGCTGAATGACTAGTGCTTTATGGAAAAATACTCTTTGCACCTCCATAAGTTGAATGCTTGCTTGTTTATCAGGGGAAAAAAACACTTTGCATTTTGGCCACGCTTAAATTTCCCAAAGGGCATCATATCTACTTTGCATTTGTTTCAATAGGAGGGGTGCCAGTGGGAGTTGAAGGTAATAAATGAGATTAATATATCACCTGGCATCTAAAAGCATAAAGTATATCAATTTTAAAAAATGTAACCCTTAATTACTATTTTCCATGTTTACTTACCGAAGAGGTGAAGGAAATCCCACGTGCTCTTGAAGTATAGTACCATTTATAGGTCTAATGAATGTTTAATTTCTGTAAGACCTTTGTCAGACTGTGAAATGTCCATAGACAGAACAATGTGTACCAATAGATTAAGCACCTCTCCATCCAATGCACTCAGGAGCTTGGAAAAAGTAATAGGCTGACAAGGGGTATTAAAAAAAACTGCATTTAACCTCCATTTTATGTAAGGGAAAATGTCAGTTTCATGTAATCCACTGCACTAGCTAGCTGCCTCTGTTCGACTCTGCAGAGCATTCGGCCAGAGAAGACGTGTCAAGTAACTCACAAAAGCAATACTGAGTCCTGCTGGTCCTCATCAAGAAGACTTAAAGCTTCCAGTTGCTTCAGTTCAAAGCTTTGAAAATGTACAGATGGGTCAAAGCGGCCAGCGCTGAGGTCTTCCACCCCCTCTCTACCTGTTTTGACAAGTTGCGACCCAAGGTACACCGCAACAGAGATAAAGAGAGTAGCTTAAACCTTCCCTCTTATCAGCTGGAGCGACGGGACATGTGGAATAAGAGGAGACAATTCGTCACAGCGCGTCTTGCCATATCGGCCCGTTGCTATATTTGGCTTTGCAGGCCTGATCTGCTTTGACAAGCCTAAGCTACTGATGATGAGTGCAGATAACGTCCTGATAAATGAGATTATGGATCTGATTAGATCTTTGGCACTTTTAACAAGTTGTGCATTTTTTCCCCTGCTCACAGTCTCAGTAAAGATGCAGTGAATCTCTGAGGGATTGGAGCAGAGTTATGTGAAAATATCACTGTTCAGTATTGATCTTATTCTAGTTCAGTGGTCTGCAATGAAATAGAAGGTGATTCTTTTCATCCCAAGGTGTTGTAACAGTTTAGGCTTATCACTACATCGAGGCTACGAGAGTGTGATGACACTTTTTGATTTTAGTTATTTTTCGCTGTGCATCTCACCACCTCAAGGAGGGTGTTCCTTCTCTTCCTCAGTTCAGTTCTTCATAATAGGTATTTCTGTTTATGGTGAATGTTTATTATTCTTGTGTTTCGTCTATATGTAGACTATGACAACACTGGTGATAAGGATTTTGGTATCTAGATGTTGTTCAATATACATTGCCCATCTTTCTATATCTTTGGAATATGTGATTTCCAAAATGAGATAATCATCATTCAGCAGTGACATCTACTCTAACAAAACAATTGATTTCACAAAATGAAAACAAATAATCATACTTTAATAGTAATTATGGGGGCATCCTGCTGGCTCAGTGGTCTAAGGCGCATACCATGTAACCGTGACTTGCTGGGTTTGAATGTTGCATGTCATCCCTCTCTCTCTCCCAATCTTTTCCTGTCCCTCTTCATCTACCTAATAAAGGCCAAAAAAGGCTTAAAAAAATAATGGTTATGGTACCTTTTAAAGAATAGGAAAACCATATGATTGGCTTTTGAATATCAATTATTTGTCAGAGCATTCTGAAAACCAACCCTTAAAACATGCATGCATTTTCTTCACATGAAACAGAGGGAGATCTTGTTAGTTTTTACTTTTTATAGAACCTTCATAGCAACAAACACAAAGCAGTACCATTTTAGGCTTGTGGAATACCATTTTTACCTTTACACCCACAGTATGCTGGCCACGTAATTGGACCGACACTGAAACCTAAAACACCCACATACCATTGACAGGTTTGGTCTGAAAGAGAAGAGAGGCTGATGGAGAGAGTAGGAGCAGGAGTGGGAGAGGATTAGAGAAACTAGTGTGAAGACGGTGCAAGGGGGAGAAGGAGAGAGGGGATGTCTTGATTATACGATTATTGCCACACAGCTTCCCTCCAGGCAATTTGCTAAGACTAACACATTTTGAAAGCGCCCTGGCTCACTGCCAATCAGTTCCTGCGCATAGTAATGCGGCCAGAAGCTCGGGGGCTCCGGAATGATGTGGGAGGTCAGTGGAGAGAAGTGCCGCTGGCACCCACCACCCACTCTCCTGAAATATGCTATGCTTGAAAAATGCTATCTCCAGGTGCTAAATTGCTGCCTGTCATAGGTTTGAGATGACAATGTGCAAATGGGCAGAACTGGAGCTGAATGAAACCAACCGAATGCAGCATTTTATGCCATCGTTAAGAGTTTGCATGCATTGGAAATGTTTTGTTTGTGGGTATGTAATTCATGGATATACACACCATATTGCTGTCATATCCAAAAGTGCTGTAACTGTTTTAAAATGATTGACTTGAACACATGTCTTAAAGCAAGAACAAACGTGGCGAAGGGAGTGTGCATGGACAGACACATGCACCAATGCATGCACGCACGCGCACACAGATGTTTACTCAATGACATGGCACCTCCAACTTGTCATCCCCACATCACAGGAAGCACCAGCTGCTGGCAGCATCAAGGACAACAGGCAGGTGGAGGCACACTGAGCGAGGCAGCTGCACGAGACCACAGCTTAACTCCAAAAGCTGTGCAGGCTGGGGTGGCGCTGGTCTGAAGCCACAGTAACTGATGCGGCATGGCATGGCTCACAGCCCGCACCCTGGCATGCCACGCCACACTGATGCCAGATCTACTGCGCTCCATTTCCTGGTGAAAGAAAGTAGGGTGTCTCGCAAATGGCCCAATTAGATTTTGGAAAATTGTAATGGAAGATGTAGACTCCTGGTTGCCCATGAAAGGTTTTGTTGTTATTATTTTCTTAAAGATGTGCTGTGTGCTGGAAATTTGTGTGGCCTGGAAAAGTAAATATATGGGAAGACTCAAAGATGCAAATGGCTCCTTGTAGAGTCTTACTACTATGTGCAGCAGAAATATTCTGTTTTTGCTCACAGGTTTTGGTGAAATAGTGCAAGTGTGGACACAGATACACACATGTACATACTGAAATACTGTAGCTGGAAGTGAATCACAACTGCCACATTTGTAAATATGAATCTTTTTGGGTGTATATATTAGCACTGAATCTAATTACCTAATCAAATTCTTACCAGAGTTGGATAGCAAATAGTTAAAACTATTCTTGCTGTATTTTTTTTGCTGTACTGAAGTGGAAACATGTGCAAAATCTTCAATCAAAAATCAAAAAAAGCGATTTTCTATACAACTATTCTTACTCTGACTTGAGAAAAAAAAAACTGATGTTGCAGTTATTCTACTTGAGTAAACATTTCAGCTCACTTTGTTACCTGATGCAGATACCATCCCCTCATCCATTCTTCATGGATGATCTTTGTGCAATTGGAGGTCAGGAAGAAAACAGAATCCATGCTCTCTTCACCTCAAGTCCCTCTCACACCTCTAAGTGCCACTATCACTTATTCATTAAGCTAGAGACCAGCCATGAACAAAAGGCCGATCATTCTCTCTCATAAGCTCTCTGCCTTGCTTTCCAACCACCCACATCAATGCCTACATAGCCCAAGACGGTACACATGCACACACACACACACACACACACACACACACACACACACACACACACACACACACACACACGTGCACTCGCCTCTCTTTCATAGGTATAATAGTGTCTAATTGAGTGTAACACAATACACAATGGACAGAATGTTATGTCCACAACCCACAGCCTACAGCTATTTTCTGAAGGCAATTCCCATTCACACTTTGCATGTTTAACATTATCTATAATTTCAATAGGTTGGCTTGGCCTCAGGGCCATGAAGCCTGTTCTACAGTGAAAATGGTTGCTGTCAATTATAGTAAAATAATACACGGGCAAATTAAAGACCTAATTTCCAAAAGGCTATACAGTATATCCGTTTAGAAAAAGATCATTACCTGAAATTCATCATTCGGTATCTCTAAAATAGAGGATCCGGGTGGTAAAAATTTAATTATTTTGTCACCCAAGGCCTTGGCTATTATCCTGAAGTAAATATACCATAATTAGTTTTTGTTTTGCGACAAATCCCTTCAATTAAAGATCCAAGGTTTTAGCAGGACACAAGTAGCTATGGTTAAGAGCATTTAGTTTCTAGCCATCTAGTTTGTCCAAAGAGCATCTCGCTATTGGCAATTAAATTTCACTATGGACTCCTAAGTTGCGTGTCCCAATTAATTGCAACAGATTCAAGGTGTTAAGCAATTGAACTGATGGTCACAGCGTTATAAAAGGGCTTGCTATAGTGGTGTGTAATGATGCGTTATGGCTGCTTTGGCACTGCTGTCCACTGCTCATGTACACACACGGTCACAGACAGAAACAGACGGATCATGTATTATATATCCTATTACATATTGCTATTTTAACTGCACTATTTTAACTTTAACTGCACTGGAGTATAATACAGATCACTGTTCATTGTTTTGCCATCAGTATGCCAGCGGTGAAACTGAGGCACAACGAGAACGTGCATGGAGTCCGTTGGGTTTCTTCGGTATCAGGGAATAACGAGCGCCATGGTGGATTCGGCCGTCAGAGATGCGTAATCACCGCAGACACACACCAGCGAATCGCCTGAATGTTTCCCCCACAGTTATACACTTTACTGACTGAGATAAGAGAGAGGGGAGAGGGAGAGAGAAAGGGAGAGGAAATGAGAGAGCGAGAAAGAGAGAGGACATGCGAGGGAGAATATCCATGCACACACATTCAGTGTTTATCTATGCTAAGTTTCATACATAATGCATTCACTGTTGTTAAGCTGTTTCATACTGTATGTACTTTAGTATTACTCCCCCTCAGCTACTCCGCCAGGCTGCTGCTCTAAATGAGGATGTTCTTAGTCAACTTGCCTGGTTAAATACAGGTTAGATGTGTGTCACTTCTTCAGAAGTGTTTAGCGGGTGACACTTTACACCTTATTGAAAAGTATGTATAGGAGCGTGATTCTGAAGTTTCGGCTCGTTTAATGAGTTGTTTGTGATAAGAGACTGAACACTGAAGTGAGTGCATTAGCTCAAGTTGTGATTTTTTGCATGCACACATACATGCACTACACACATACACACTACACAAAACACACACACGTGCATGCATCACAGACAGACATACATACCCACGCACAAGCTCAGAGTCCATGCCATGCCTCTCCACTGCTGCCTCATTTTCTTTCATGATTTTAATGGATGTGCCATGATACGAGTAAAAAGGGAACCTTTGTCCTCATTATATCAAAGTGAACAGAGAATTCATTAGCTCACTGGGGAATATAAAAGGTGCATGAAATAGAAAATGCCCTTTCAACTCCCCTTGCTGTATAAGCAGCCATACAACAGGTAATTACATGAGTGACCGCAGGGTTAGACCATCTGTGGATGTTTTAATTGCTTCTTTTCTCTCAATAATACATTTCGTAGAGGCAATTGACTGCTTCCATCCTGTTTTTCTCAATGTTTTGTCTTAGAGTTAAATTGCATCCCTCTTCATGGGAACGCTGCTCATTATTGTTTTGAGAGGTATGATACATGGCAGAAAGGGCAGACCAGAAGTCACATCGAGCTGTCAGAATTAGCAGCACAGTGTATTGTATACTCCATCTTGGAATAGCAATACTTTGACATTATTTTGAATAGATACGTCAGTTAAGCATAGTAGAGGTTTCACTTTGACACAGAAACATATCAAACCATGCAAAACACTAATTTGTTATGTGAATCACAACTGCATTGATATTCACTTAACCAATCATCTAAAACCTCCTGGTCTGCTAAAAAGCATATTTCACTTTTAAATGTTCTGTTCTTCACGCATGCCCTTTTTGAGAAAAGCCCTTCTGCACATTCGTACCTGGCATCTTCCAAGTACAACCACAGTTTTCTACTGTTGGCCACTTAGCAGCTCCACTGGAGCAGTTGGGGTTTGATGGTTTTACTCACCGGTATCTTGGGGATAGTTGTTGAGGGACGGGAAAGAGCTTCTTCTTGACTTTCCCCACAGATTTTCCAGCTGATGTGCGGACTGGAAGCGGCAAACTTCCAGTCACAAAACCACTTTTCAATATTTTCATTTTCCAGCATGCTCACCCTGACAGTGTCTCCATGCACTGCTACAAAAAATCTCTTGAAAATGACAACAAAGAGCAGAAAAAGATAATATTTTCTCAGTCGTTCCTGTAGTTTGTATGCGTTCTATGAGGTAGAGTTTTCAGACAAACGGATGAGAAACAGTGAGTGGCATCACTACAGGCAACCAGCACCAGAGTTCATTCATTTCCTCTACCTGCTGAATCCTTTTCAGGGCCATGGGGGGCTGCAGCCTATCCCAGTACACATTGGGTGGAAGGCAGCCTGGACAGGTCATCGGTCCATCACAGCCTTAACACAGACAAACACTTGGATTCATACTTATGGGCAACTGTGTGGAATTCACCTGTATTTGTAATGTGGGAGGAAACCCATGTGAACACCAGGAGAACATGCAAACTCCACACAGAAAGGTCCGGGGCCGGGAATCAAACACACATCCTTCTTACTGTGAGGCGTTACATTACTAACCACTGCTCCGCTGTGCAGACTCTGCCCAGGGTTCAGTTCAGTTCAATTTCAATTCAGCCAATTTAGGAGGTAGCTTTTCCTCGGAGTTGAAATATTGAAACACTTTTGGAATAAGAAGGCTGTCATATCCAATATTTTACAACCTAATAAGGATAAATGCTTTATCATTAGCAAATGAATTGCTTTTTCTATTTACAGCCCTGACCAGGACAGCCAATATTGGTATCAGTAATGTGACATTGCACTAACTCATGGTCAGCTGTTGGAGTCCTGCTGACTTGATTCCACTTAGGGCCAGGAAGAGGGCATACAGTATATACAGTGTTTCTACAGTTTAAGAATGCCTGCCCATTCAAGTCAGGAGAGAGCACTCCTCACCATAAAATATCTCTAAAAGCTTTTTCTATTGCCCGTTCAGTTGAACAATAGAAAAATTGAGCTACAGTTGGTAAACAATAAATTAACAAACTCATAAAACATGTTTCAGTCAATGCAGCATTCATCAGGGTAAAAGTCACATGATAAGTTTCAGAATATACTGTATGTACACATAGACTTCTGTCAGAAATGGCTGCAAAAGGCCCTTGTAATCAGCGTAATTTCCACATTCTGTGGAGCTCATTGCTATAATGGGAAATGGGAAGTGCAAATACAACACACTAACATACATTGAGATGGCTCAAGGCACATGCAAAAACATACAAAAAGGGCCTTTCAAGGTTGGAGATCACTCTTTACAATTGCCCTCTGATCTATCAAAGATAGGACCAAAACAGAGAAAGATGTGGAGCCAAAACTAAAATTGCCATCAAGCACCACTACATGAAATCACAGAGCAAAGTGAAGATCTCTTGAGAAACTCTTATTCTATGGCCCTTTTCAATTACTGTGAGTCCTCACGTACACAATACCTGCACGTCTCTGCCCTGGGAGAAATGCGGACTCGTCAGTTTTCGCTCCCTCCTTTTCCCCTTGGCTAAGCAGCTCTTCGGAGTCATGTCCAGTCGCATGTAATTGATATCAGCAGCCGTTTACAGGGCCCTGTTCAAGAGAGACTGCCAATTAGACTGTCTGTCACTCGCTGAACCCTAATGAGAAATTACACCCTTTAATCACTGTAAATGCTGATACTAATGGTAAGCTACCTGCCAACCTGCAGACAGACCCCAGTGAATACAAAATTGGTTGCTAGCTAGCATACAGTAGATATACACAGGCCATGTTGGTACTTGTACAGCTACTAGCTTGTCTACAGTATATGTGTTGCACTGTCCCTCTGCGCTGTATGTGAGGCCCTGTTGTTGAGCTTGGTGATTCTGTGAAGTGATTCTAATTTATGGCTGCTGGAGAGAGCAAGATAATGTTTTAGTCTACATGGCTCACATTGCAACAGGCCAGCCAGCAGAACTACAAAATTGATGTTTGCATGTGGTTCACCCACCATCGGAAAATACGTGCTTTACCAGTAAATAAAGGAACCAAGGAAACCAAGGAAATGACAGAAGTAGCTTAAAGAAGGAATAGCATAATTATCAGCTTTTAAAAATATGTTATGTTTAGGCCATAGTTCTGTTAGGACTGCATTGGTGAACATTCATTACTGTCTCCCATGACCTGAAAACAGCAGAAAAGTGTAGCTATTATTAAAGCTTGTAGCTGAAATTTTGGTTATTTTCATGGTCTTATTTAAACTGAAGGTGTGCATGGTCCTTTTTAGGCTGAGCAATTTTTGTGACCTGAGGGCGTTTGAAAGCCCTGGTGACCAGCAGGGGACAGAGGAAGCACAAACTCAAGCTCAGTCCAACGTTTACAGATGCTAATCACACCGATGAGGTGTTGGAGAAAGACTGCACGATTCCCTGGGGTGTTGAAGGACATGTATGACAGGTGCTATACATAATTTATTGATCAGTGTCAGTCATCTGGAAACACATTTGAGACGTTCTGTGATTGTGTCGTATGTGGAAACTAGAGGCTGGGGGGATGGGTATGAATGGAATAAGTGATGTACAATTCATCTTTTCTTTTGTTACTTTAGACTTCTGAATGTGAATATGTGACTGTGAATAGTAGACAAGTATGGTATTATATTGCAATGTATGCTGTTTCTCTGCTATTAACTTGAGCTGCGCTATGAGGGAAATTTCAATCAGCTCTGTTGATCTGACAAAGTACTGCATCTCAAATCTTGAGAATGGGTTATGAAACAGAATTTATTCCTTTATGAAAACCAAAGGAGCTTTAATAGAAAACAAAAAACATTCATACATACAGTAGATGAAAGTGGAGATTTTTTGGCGAGTTAAATTACACATTGCACTTTGTGAATAATTTCTACATGCTGACATCCATTCTAACATCTGCTTCAATTCATTCAAAATTCAATACACACATTAATCATACACATACACATATGAACTCTAATTTGTAGTTTTTACTGCTTGTGCTTTTGCTAAAAGTATGGGCCAAGTAATAGTGACAGTTTTGTTGATTTTCATGTTCTTACATAAACTGAAGGTGCACAAGGTACTTTTTAGGCTGAGCAAATTTTGTGACCCAAGGGCCTTTGAAAGCCCTTCGAGACCCATGATGCATTTTCAAAAATGCATGATTGCCATGTTGTCCATCAATTCGCCACACACACACACACACACACACACACACACACACACACACACACACACACACAGAAACACACACAGGTGCACAAACAAACATAGGCATTCATGCAAGCACACACATGAACACACATGAAAACCTGAAACTGCCTTGGGGCCCTACAGAGTGTTGCTCCTCATATAGTTCCTGTCCTGAGGTGAGGCTCCTCCGCTGCACACTGTCCCTGTCCTGTTGCCCTCACATATTGCTGCTGTCGGGCGAAAACCTTGTATCTCCAAAATATCAACTTAGCCATGCATTTTTCGGTTTATCCAATGGGTTTCATAAGCAGGATCATAGAAGTTTCTTTACCCATAGAGGACCACGTAATCCTTCAATTTAAGGTAAAATTGGAGTTATGAGGTCTAACCCAACAACGACATCTGTCCCTGCTTCATTTCACAAGTTCCCTTCTTAGAAATCTATACTTCTATTTGCTAATTTTACCTGAGCATGTTTATTTTAGACACCAGAGTGCTGAGATGTGGAGTTTACAGTAAAGCAGTCTTCTGGACTTTTCTCCTATAAGTTATATAAAGCTTACAGATCATAGCATGGTTGATAAGGAGAAGCCACCATTCTCAAACCATGGGCTGATAATGACCCATCAAATTATGTCCAGGGACCACACCAAGATGAGCATTTGCCTAGGGGGATCTACAGTAATCATTATGATAGAAGGCTCACAGTGTCATTTCTGCATTGTAACCATGGCATTGCTGTGTTGCTCCGTGTCTTCTCCTTGTCATATGGAGAAAAAAAACAACCCCGCTGAAGGCTACGCACTGCCAAAGTGTCCAGCTACCCTCATCATCGCATACAAAATCATACGCCACTTTCAAAAATCATCGACCACGTCCCCTTTGGGCACTTTCTCAGCCCGTCACCTCAGCTCGTCCAGCAGCTTCTTTCCTAGGTGCAGACAGACAACATCAACTGCCCCCTCTGGAGTGATTTGAAGCCAAAATCCATATACAGAAGGTGCTAGATATTATACTGTGCACTGGTTGGCCGCTTGGAGGGGGGAAAGAGGAAAGCACAAACTCAAAACTCAATCCAACTTTTAAAGATGCTAATTCCCCCTATGAGGCGTTGGAGTAAAGACTGTACAATTGGGGCTTTGAGGAAAATATATGACAGGCGTTATACATAGCCAGAATGAAAGATACAGTACGTTTATTGATCAGAGTCACTCATTTGCAAACACATTTGAGAGAAATCTTGAGAATTGACTATATATGGATGGATTTCAGCTTCCTTTATGAAAGCTAAGGAGCTTTAATAGAAAACAAAAACATTCACACATACAGTACACCAAAGAAGAGATTAGCTGGTTTAGAGTTTAATTAGCTACACAATGCACTCTATAAATCATTTATGCATGTTGACATCCATATGCTAACATCTGCTTCATCTCATTCAAAATTCAATACACACACAAGTCTCACACATATACACTATATGTGAACTTTAAATTGTAGTTTAAGTTTTAATTTTACTGCTTGTGCTGTTGCCAGTGGTATGGGCCAAGTAATATTTGGCCATTTCCAACCTCCACTTTATTGATTCATCTGCAGGGCATTGTCCCTTGTCAACTCTTGGCCCACTACCAGGAATACTCCCCCCTGACTGACCACTCTCTCTCTCTTTCTCTCTTTGTGTCTCTCACACACACATTCACAAGCCTCCTACACACAAGCTATAAAGGGCATCACATCAATTACATTCAAACCTCTGCCACAAAGGCACTGGTGTGCTTTAAAAAACTTTACTGCTTTAGGCACACACAGTAGCTTTACAGATTTCATTTCAGGCCGTAGTGGCAACTCGTAGGACTGGGCAACTGGCTCTGAGGGCTCGTAGTCAATATAGTTTTTGTATACTGCTGAGGATGAGCAGATTTACAGTATCATACCATTGAATAACAGTGTTCCACATCTCATTTCAATGTGCCTATTCTTCTCTATTGTGCAGGACTGGGGAGGCAGCTCACCTCCCAGTCAAGATACAACACATATTTTCTCCCTCTGACTGCTGTGCCGTTATGTGACATTTCTCAACTCTATTTTTCATTTTCTATCAATAGTACCGTACATTTTAAAGTGGATTTCATTAGTTTATAGTGGCATGGCCAGTGACAGTGGGTAAATGAGGTATACTGTAATACACAGTGAAGGGTGAGCAGTGGCAGAAACAAATAGTACAGAGAAAGAGTGCATTGAGGAAAACAATGCGATGAATAAGGCTTCTCAGAAAGGACATTTTGAATAATGTAATATTTTTAGATTCATAATTTAAGAACCAGTGACATTCTCTCTTGAAAATAAATTGTTAATTTAAAAAAGACTATCTGCTTTAATAATACAATAATGATAATATTAAAAATAAAGGGAAATTAAAGAGAGATTAGACTTGGCTTGATAGATTGAATAGTCTGTTTTTAAGTCTTATGTATGGGATTTCTGTTTTTGTCCTTTTAAATGCAATATTTAAAACCCCCATTTGGGATTGACAAACACTGTTAAATAAGTTATAAACTGTATGCTTGGATCTGACAACAATGCTTTCAAATCATAGTGGCCAAACAAGTAGCCTGGATCCGGTTCCTGGAATTGCTCATTTTCAATCACAAATCTGAGTCAAAACAAAAATAGGTGATTCATGGAGCAAACAGGGTCATTCAAGGAACTAGGGAGCACTGTCCACTACACACTTGCAGTAAATTCACCTCTGAATGATGTCACCCTCATGATGATAACCTAAGGCACTTCACTAGTCACACTTACACTAGTCTGTGTGACTGTTCCAGCATGGTGACCCTCATGTTCCTGCTGAAGGAGGCCCAGGAGGAAGGACAGGAGAAAGAGTTAGCCATCTGAGGATGTAATGGGTCAAGACTGACAGATTCTGCGACTTGGAGGAATTTTCAGAGCTAGTAGATGTTTTTTTTTTACTGCCTCTGATATGACTTTTCTCAGTCTGTGTTGTCTGAAATATGGCACATTTCTAAGAGGAAAGATTATGTGCATGTGAGTTGAAGTCTTCAAATAAAATTGTTTCCTTTTAGACCAATCCCATGCACAACTTGTGGATGTTTTCCCTATCCTTCATTACAGTTAATACGCAGCGTAAGCTACCTCTCCCTAAACCATGTGTTTACTGCGTTGCTAAATTGTCAGCTTAAGTTTTCTAATTTCCTTCCTGACTGCATTCCCACATCCTGCATCTCTCTCTCTCTCTCTCTCTCTCTCTCTCTCTCTCTCTCTCCCTCTCCCTCTCTCTCTTTCTAAATCACAGCTGAACTGGTCACGTTTTTGGGGGGTAGAATGTGGTTTAGATCTTCTCCTCTTCCAATCCACAATCAAAACTCAGTTCAATAGCGTTGTCACATGGTAAGGATTTTCAGCTGTCAGTCAACACACACTCACGCTCACACATGTTCACACACACACACACGCACGCACGCACACACACACACACACGCACCACAGACCCCTACCCTGCCCCGTCTCACTCTACATGCAGCAGCTGGCAAGCAACAGAGTGAAAGACACTTTGATGGAACAAGCTTTAGGAACATGGTGAGTCGCCCTGGAGCCTGTGTCGCCATGCAGAAGGCAGCCTCCCAACTTCGGCAATTGATTTCCAGCTGATGCTCAAGCAGCTGCCGATGAAAGATGACCTGTCAGTGCAACTCAAGGGAGCATATCTAGCCAGGCGTCACGCGGGGAGACTCATGCGTGAGATGGCAGGTAGACAGACACAGGAGACCCTGGGCTAGGCCTATCGGGGAGCCTGCTTTATTAATAGCCCCAGGTCACTAAAGGCTTGCTAACAAGCCACGCAGGCAAGTCTCTCAGTAAGTCAGACCTTTTAATTTGAAGTGAAGAATGTAGTTTGCTTGTGCGTGTGTGTGTGTGTGTGTGTGGTTGTGGTGGGTTGGGGGTGGCTGGGTTTTGGTCTAGGAGGATATAAAGATAGACTGAGCGATAAAGTTACGGAGCAGTAGATAGACACTTTATTAATCTCCAGGGAGAAATTGGGGCGATACCGGGAAGGATGAGGTGTAGGTGTGGAAAATTGCTAACTAGCTGAGTTACTTTTTGTGGAGTGCAGTGCACAACAGTCGACTCTGCTGACTACATGCAATAATACAAGCCTACTGAATGTGATCACCCAGAGCGACCATTTCTTCACCCTTTGGCCTCTAAAGCGTTTGCTTTCAGAATGGATTTTTTGTTTATAATCAGTGTCAATGGTGTCATTTTCTGGGGTAATCACCATTCTGCTAGTGGGTAGACAAGCGGAGAGGAACAATGATTAAAGTCTTCCTTCTGTTACATCATAATCCAAATTCAAATTCCTGAATTATGACTGAAAACACTCATATATTGTCATATGATTATGTCCAGTCTCTGAATGATATATATGATCCACAAAAATTAATAAGAGGTGAATCACAGCAGCGATTTAGAGCTGTGTATTTTCCGGCGGCAGGAATCAGTTGTTGTTGTTGTTTGCTTTGTAAGCCAAAGATTTGCTTGCAAGGCTTGATGAAATATTTCAAATTGTTTCTCAGGCCATAGAATGGGTGTTTTATGAAGGACACACACACACACACACACACGCCCACACACAAGCAAACAGGCATTACCAGGGTAGCAAGGTATGAACCACATGTACCATGACCACTAGACTTGACGTGGCTGCTTGCCAGTCCCACACCGCTCTCCCAGAGACATGCTTCCTGCTCACGGCCCCACTCTCGGGGGACCAGGAACTGTCACCATATCTTGGCAGCTCCGAAGTCGGCTTCATGTTAACTTTTTCCCAGCATGGACGACTTGGTTTAACAGCTGCTGTTGGCCACCTGCCAGAGAACTGGCAAGGCATCGCCCTTAGTCAGAAGGTGTACGAGACAGAATAGAAATAAAAGGCAGTTTCGGTGTGTATTGGGTGTGTGTATTTGCATATATGTTTGTTTGTGTGTGGGTGTGTGTTTGTTTGTGTCAGAGACAAAATGCTGTGTTTTTGTGGGGAAAGGCTTAATGAGGCGAGGTGCTGCAGAAACTTTGCGTTCTGAACCGTCAAACTCCATCAAACTGATGTTGACATGACACTATCCTTTTTTCGGTCAGTGACAGGCCTCTGCTCACTACAGCAGCTGCCAACACCTTGAAAGCCAAGGTCGCCTTTAAATAAAGACATCATAAAAATCTCTGCCATTATCCTGTTAAATGGTGCAGAAGATTTGGCTTTGACAGAACTACTTCCCCTCCAAGTGCTGCTGAATTAATTACGGGAAAAGTGGGAGGAACTTGTAAGCTAATCAGGCGGTATGCGGTGTGCGCGTGTGTGTGTGCTCGCGTGTGTGTGTGTGTGTGTGTGTGTGTGACTGATGAAGGTCACTCATTCCCGTGGCTAAGTGATCGATGGCTGAGGAGCTAAGGCTTTGATTTGCATGGTGTCAAAAGCCCTGGATGTATCCGTCGAGATTCGTCTTCAGCTAGTGTATGAATTTGACTGAAGTGAGATGTGCAATGGATTTATCTTGGGGATTATCCTATTGACTGAGAAATGACTAAGATTTGGGAGCACAGTGCAGTGAGCTACGCTGTTGAAGGATAGTTAGGTGAGTCGGGGGAACATTTCAGATGGAGTTTGCACGTTCAGACGTTTGCTAGCTCAATACTTGCACACATTAATATTTGGAAAATAATGGAGATACTCTAGTATTCCATTTGAGAGCTGCACCATGTAAACATCACATCTCATTTACAACAGCTGAGATAATGCCATATCCTGATTATTATAAACAAGCATATGACAGCTAACATATGGCAGTGTTAACCAGGATGCAGAGGCATGCAAATATTTCATCCCATATGTTTTGTTTTTGTGGTAAGTTTTGTAATATTTGAAATATTCTGGTAATTAATTTGTGCAGCGATATTTGTGATCGGGATGTGAAGATTCATATAAGAAAGAGACCTTCACCAGGATATGAGCCATTAGCCAGAATACTGTGTGCATGTTAAAACACTCACAGAGATACAAGGGGATGTAAACACAGCCTGAGAGAAACAAGACAGGGAATAAGGGAGGACCACAGAGAGAGATCAAGAGGCATGGCATGAAAGGGGCATGATTGTATCTAATCACCTCCAGACCTCTGAGGTCTTACTGTTTGATGGCACTGCAGTCTGCCAACGGTCCCAGTGGATCTTATGCACACGCTTCGTGTAGGATCAAGCACTCAGATTATTTACCTTAAAGCAGGGCTCATCCCTAAGGAGGCTAGGGAGAAAAAAAAGCATCTGAGAAATCATTGTCGGTGCACTCAATGTCTTCACGTTCCCCCTCCCTTCCCTTCCCCTCAGCCTCTAAAATCAAGATTGATGATGTGCACGATTCGGGAGTGCAATGATACCCCATTCTACACTCCCTCCTTGTCTAGGAGTTTTCTTATAGGCAGATAGCGAGCTGTGATATTCAAAGTGACACTCAATTAGTTGTGCACTGGCAGAGGGACACAGATGGAGAGGATGGTTTCCTCCCTTGAATGCAGAAAGACCCATTCAGAAACAGTCTTTGGATTGAAGCTAAATTCTTTCCCGCAAACATTTAGTTAAGTGAAAGGTGAAATCTATTTTGGTGCTGTCACGGGAAAAAACCTCCTAACTGCAATTTGGATATTTTTTCTCATCTCATTTATCTGATGAATGAGTTTCATGATCCTTGGTCCCTTGAAACCTGTTAAAATCCCAATTTCAAAGATACATGGGTATCACTGAGAAAATAAGCATTATTTTCTTCATTCCAGACAAAAACAGCCTTTTTGCCAGATACAGAATGAATAATAAATAGCTTTTGTCAGACAAAAAATAGATACATGTTTTTTGTCCAACAAAAGCTATATATTATTCAGACTCAAAACATGTCTTTGGTGTGCATCATTCATTCAAGGAGTATTCCTGAGAAAGTGAGCTACATAAGGCCTTCATTTCTTATTGCTCAAGCACGCAAGTTGTATACCCATATTCAAATTCTTATCAGGTTCCTGATACAAAAGCCAAGACAATGAAATAGAAGAAAGATACGTGCACACTGTACTGATGCTCCCTTATAGTGGCTAAATCAGCAATGTTTTGACCTTAAACTGCATACATATACGTGTTCTGATACCTGATTCACCCCAGTTTTGGTTGAAACATTTCTTTTGAAAGGACTAAATTGATCAACAATCCAATGTGTGACATTTTGGTCTTCCATAACCCATCTCAAGTCTACCTCAGTTCATTAACAGCCCTCAACATGAAAAGAGTGCTTATGTTGCTTTATACAGCCCAGATAAAGACCACAGTCTATAGCAAAGAATTGGCATTGACCAGAAACAAGGGGATGAATGGTTTCTTTTTGCATGATTTCTTTTTGCGATGCCTGCTCGCGACCCCCATCACAGGCAGAGTGGTGTTCAACAGTTCATCCAAAAAATGATTTTCCCTTTTCAGGTTGTTTCATCTGATTATGAGAGGAGGCCTTGAGACTGAAAACTATTCAGTATTTCACAATACTGAAAAAAAGCCCAAAAATTGAGAAAAATCTGAAAAAATACACATGATAATAAATTTGTATTGTATTGTAGAAATACATATTTTTCCGTTCTTTCAACATCGACCATGAGGGCCCTTCAAGGTACTCAACCCACTTGCTCCAGTAGAGCAGCTTAGTGGCCACCAGTGGAAGACTGATTGTACTGGTCAACTCCCAGATGTGAATGGCGAATGCTTGAATGTGAATCAGCGCGGTGCTGATGAAGAGCGTGTGTCTGGATTAATAAAAGTTAGCAAAAAAGGCTTAATGCCCATACCAGGTACTTGTGATGGCATAGTTTTGCATCCTAGCTGATGCTATGCTGGTGAATCCCTTAGTAGTCCATTTCCTATCTCTCCTGTGCAGTTTCACAAAATACTACTGCTCATAAAACACACACACAAAAAAAGAAAACAGAACAATGAAAAAGGCTGGCATCTGTGACGACTGCGCTGCATGGGGTACAATTTCAATTAGATACACTTAATAACACAAATTCTCACTGAGAAACTCTGACACTTTGATAAGATGAAATACAGTACCCCGAAGACATCTGTGAGACAATTAACTCAATTTTCAGTGCCATTCATTAATCGCTGACAGTTTGTCAACCTCATTATGTCAATTTGCAGTTTGTCGGAGGGAACTGCATGTGGTGGGATGTCCAGGTGCCGAGCTGTTTTTGCTCACCTGCTCTTGCTTTGTTGTTGGGACAGTAATTAAGAAGCCCATTATTTCTGATTAGTGCTCTTTTGCATAATTAATGAACAGAGAGCTATGTCCAGATGGCTATTTGGTCACCTAACCATTACTCATCTCGTTCAGCAGGAACTTCAAAGTGCAACAATAAGTTCAACGTGCTCTCTAGCATAAAAACTATTAACAATTACATTCATGTTTAACGCACTTAGCTGTCACCCCAGAGCGACTTACACTGAATACAACAGTAGAACAAACCACCAGCATCTTTACCAAAGTTGTAACACATACTTCTGTTTTCCTAGGATGATCATGTACGATAGAGATGTGCTGATGTACTCCCATCGATTAATTTGATTAGTTAATTCAATAAGTTAGTTACAATTTAGAAAGAAGTAAATGGAAAACAACCAATTCCATCCTTTTCCTTTATCCAATTTCTCCTGTCTCCCACTTTCCACCTCGCTCCATTTCTCCTCAATCTGATCAAAACTCCCAAGAGGAGTCCACAGTTGACCTCAACTCTGTTAACCCCTGACTGAGCTCAGTGGCAGTTGCTGTTTTATCACCTGAGGAAAGTGCCAACTTTTCCTCCAATCCCTGGTAAAACTAATTAAAGTTGGGACAGAGGAAGTGCCTAGCAAGAGTGAGAGAGAGAGAGTGTGTGTGTGAGAGAGAGAGAGAGAGAGTGAGAGAGAGAGAGAGAGAGAGAGAGAGAGAGAGAGAGAGAGAGAGAGAGAGAGAGAGAATGAGGTGAAGTGAGTGATGTTGGGAGGAGAGAGATTAACAAGTGCAGGCCTTGTGAAGGCAGAGCACTGTCTCTCAGCCGCTAATCCTTAGTGTCACAGATATGCGGTAAGCTGGGGTCTTTGTCAGTTAAAGGCTGCCTTCAGATCTACCCAACTCTTTGTCTGCTCCTGCGCATCCTCCTCCCCTTATACCCTGCGCTGTACCCGGACTCTCCATACTGCTTGGATCAGGGATAAACACGGGAGCACTCGCTTTTCCAGACGAGATGAAGGGGCGCTGGGGGTTGAAAGCAGCAGCTCGATGCAACCGAGATGGCTTGCCATAACACCAGACAGATGAAAGCGCAAAGGAGGAGGAGAAAAGCAGAAGGTGTATGGAGAGACTCTATTTTTCCCCACAGTGTTTACATGTCACAAGGTGACTTCAACAGATTCGTTTCGAACCTTATTAAAAAGTTCCACTCAAGCCTGGGAAGTTGCAAAGTTGTTATACTTAAAAGTTGAGCAGTGTGTGTGCTACTCATGAAAAAGTGAACTTCCACGGACACCTGACTATAATTATTGTTTCACACTTTTCAAATTGGCTCTTTCTCAGGTCACAGTCTCAGTACAGACAAGACAAACAGCAAAATGACATTACTTAATACACCTTGATGTTTTCTTGGCACTGGATACCGATGCCAATGGAAATTCTCCACTGTGCAACTGTAACTCCTGCGGTGATACAATCAATAACGTCTCTTACATATTGCCATACTGTATCATGGCATATAATGAGCCTGACCTACTTACTTAACCATATCAAGATGATGTGCTTCTCTAGTGACACAACAGAGTCAATTACTCTCAGAGGCAATTAGCTAATTGAAGTAGATCACTCCGTGGGGTTTGGTGTACTCGGGGTCAGTGCCGGTACAGGCAAGCAGCAACAGCAGGTTTCCCATTAAGCAAAAACTACAGGGTCCTTTCATCCCCGGGCGGCTCGCTGAGAGCAACTTCTCATAAGTTATGACATCTGTCAGGAGTGTCTTTACCATATATTCCATTTCCATAATTGACAGTCCTTATCCTGCTCCCCGCTTAAGAATCTTCTCTACTTCACTGGCTAAGATGAAATATTCATTGATTACATAACCCATGTACGGAATTGGCTTTGACTATCCAGAATTAATAAACCGTGTGGCAACGTTTGCACTGGGAGTTGATTAGACAATTGCGCTAGCATGCGGGGCTGATTGTTTGCGCAAAGCTAAGTCATTTGAAAATGAAGAAATGAGTGTTTGTAAGTGTGTCTTGCGAGAGGATAAACAGGCTGAAAGCTGGCTCATGAGCTGTCAATCACTGCATGAAACTCATTATTACAAAGCAGAACCAAATTAAAGGATTTTGTATGCTTTTATAACACATTATTTTATTCATGTTTTATTTGTCACTGTCACAATGGCAAACACATTGGCTTCATTACTCAGCAAAAGCAATTCTCACTCTCAAAGCGTAAAACAATAGGCTTAAACGTCATAGTGCCCATATTACATTAATTTAAAGAGTTTATTTCTTGTATCATGGGGCAGTAATGAAGGGTTAACTTACCTAATACACTAAAACTAGGAGACAGTTCCCTCAACATGCATTAATTTCTTAAGAATGCTTTTGATAACAACCAAAAAGTAGAAGGCTGTTGCACCTATTAGTCCATATATAATATTGAAATGCAGGTGTGTTGACTCTAAGTACAAGGTGAAATGAGTCGGTCTGGAAGAATCTGCACACCGCTGAACACCAGGAAAGAACCTTTTTCACAAAGGCATAGAAAAAAACATATTTTATTTTATTTTGCTTTGAGCTGTGCAAACTAGTGTCAAATGTTTTGATTGCATCTTCCTCAGTGACACAATATCATCGGCACACCCATCGCAGTTTATAGAAAGAATATAATTACACACACCAGATGTCAATTAGCATTAATTACATAGGACACCAACATCAATCAAGTGTTATATATCTATATTTGGGTAAGAAGAACTTCTTAAAGCTACAGTCGGGAATTTGGGGCCTTTATAGATCAGGAAGCATTTGACTCATTCTATAAAAGAAACACCAGTGCAACATTAAGAGCAAATAAAAGCTCATAAAACTTATTTCTGGGAACTTAGTCTATGTATATACATATCCATATCCATGGCCTAGACAGAGCAGTTACAACATCTCACAGAAAAGCACTGGACAGAAAACTCTTCATTCATAGTCAAAAGTCAAGTGCATTATCACCAACGGAGTCTCAACACACTTCACATAATATACAGAAATGCTAAGATAAAAGTGCATATAAAAGAAAAGTTGATACACACACATATTCATACATACATACATAAAAAACAATGTACATACATGACGCATACTGCATATTATTCATGCGCTGAGGATGTAACGATTTAGATTTGCTTAATTGTGCTCCAATGCTCTTTGATGCGTGTTTTGACTGGCCTTCTTGTTTTTCTAACATATTGGAGGCCACAGCTGCATTGCAACAGATTGATAGCATTTGTTGAGTTACAACTGTGACAAAATCATTAATCCTGTACTCTTTCTTAGTTACTGTGGTTTAACTGCACACTTTTTACAAGATCTACAGGCAACACAACCTCGACAAGGAAATAAAAAACCTTAA
This sequence comes from Centroberyx gerrardi, assembly GCF_048128805.1. Classification (NCBI taxonomy): domain Eukaryota; kingdom Metazoa; phylum Chordata; class Actinopteri; order Beryciformes; family Berycidae; genus Centroberyx; species Centroberyx gerrardi. The sequence goes on along the minus strand of NC_136006.1, from coordinate 10,644,444 downwards.
CCAGCTGCTGCTGTCAGGGAGGATGTGACCGTCTGCACAAAACATATATGAATATTCTTAGATCGGCAGTTACAGAATAAATACAGACATGCTTTTATCACAGTGGCATTTAATTGTTATGCTTTCGTTTTCTGTAAAGCACTCTATAACTACTTTATGAAAAATGTTACTCAAATAAAATGGATTATTATTATAATTATATTAAAAGGGGAAGTACCGTATTTCCTCTAATAGTGGCCTGTAGTCAATTAAAAGCCGGGTCTCCGATAATGGCCGGGGCCGTCGTCGACACAAACAAATAAAGGCCGGTCTCAAATACAGGCCGGAAACAAAGGAAACAAGACTAGGTCAAAACCTAGTATATAGCTGCACCGTGTCCGTCTCCTCTCTCCGCCGCTGCCTCTCCACCGCGCCCACGGCCCGCATTGATCCTCCCGATCCAAGCCCCGGACCCCCGCCGAAATCTCGGCCGGATCACCGGGAACACATCGGCGCCCAGGTTCAGTTAGCTTCAGTTAGCTTCAGCTTACATGCAAACAACGGTGGATACCGGTAAACTCCTGGTGCCTGTTTGTAACTGTAGTTTGTAGTAACGTACAAGTGCCACAAGATGGCTCGGCCGGCGGAAGTCTCTGGAGCATGCCGTCGTCGATTACCGTAATTATCGTAATGCATTGCAGTAACAAAAAAACGTGTACCTAACGTACCCCCAACAGAAGCAGATCAGAAAACAAGGAGGCTTCGTACTAAAATATGAGCAAATATACTTATCAAACAGAGGGAATTAGAAATAAAGGCCTGTCTCTAATATAAGCCTGCTTCCAATAAAGGCCTGGTACCCTCTGCAGTTGAGGTAAATAAAGGCCCGGGCCACTATTAGAGGAAATACGGTAGTTCAAGCTTCCTGTGGATCTCATCTGCGAACATGCCTGGCACTTAGCTGACAGACAGAGATATCCTAATACACTCTGACACTTACATGCAAATGTCAAGGCTGTTAAAAGTCTCCAGTGTGTGCTGTATCCCCAGACTGATAACCAGAGCCCACTCCAGCCCCTAGCCAAACTGTAATCCTTCACTTGAAATATTTATCTGTTGTATAACCTCCAACCAGAAAGATAGGGCTAGGGAACGATTTCCTGGCATATGAGGCCAATGTTATATTAAAGTGCTGTGCCAAGCAAGCAGTAGAGTCTGTGTTGCTTGCTTTTACACTTGGCCGCGTCTTAACATGTACCTTCGCTGACTGATAGATCTCCACTGAAAATGTTGTGGCTGGCGAAATGGATACATCAAAGATCTCATTTGGATCTGGGGTGTGTTCAAAATGTAGCCGGGGCAAAAAGATGTTACAGTATGAGAGTTTACCTTGTCTACCAGCAATATTGGACGCAATGGCCATATGTGTTTCACAGTTGTTTCATCAGACAGGACCTTGTTCAAACCATGCCACCACTTGGTTTGGGTTATATTCAAAATATAAGAGGGGAGAGAGGTTACCAATACCTTCAGACCTTGGTAAAATAGCGTTTGCAAATACTTTATGTTTGGCAGCAGTGCTGGCAAGCATCTAAATGTCGTGTTGTCGGGTACATGATGTAACATTTTTATTTGGTCATTGCTGCATATGTCCAGGGCATAAAATTAACCATGCCCACTAGCCCAAGGCGAGTGACTTAGGGAGTGGAGTCCAGAAAAGGGAGCATTAGCCAAGTTGGTGAGTTAGATTGGGCAGCAGATTCTCAGTCCCATAGGACCAACATTTAAATTAAGTGTCATAGAAAATCCAGTGTTTTTAGAGCTTGACACCGCCTCAGCCTGCCTATCAGAACTCTGCACTGTTGCCATAGCGACAACACTCAAACCTGAGGCACAGCGTTACTGACAGGCAGGCAGCAGATCTCATATCCCATTTCAGGTCCAGTCATGAAAATGTGTGCATCTCCTGATGTGAAACAAGTTGGTAATGGGGAATGGAAGGAATTATTAACTTTTGTTGAAAATTCAACATTCAGAGTGGCTGTGTTGTGCTGTTTAACTCATGAGGAAAGCGTTTCCCCTCAATTAACAGTATTGATAGTTCTTCAGTCACCTCACATCACTCCACCAACAAGAATCTTTCAAAAGTGTATAAGCAAAAAGCTGTAATTCCAACCAACAAAACAGCTTTTCTTCTAATCCTCAATAGTCATCACTGTCAAGCGCTTGAAGAATTGCATCTCGGAATAGGCATTTAGATGGCACTCATAAAATCAATGTAAGAATCAATTTGTATTTTTGGGGTCATTCATATCCACTCAGGCAAACACTCTGGACCGTGGTTAGGAACCTTTGCAAAGAAGTCTTCCCATGTGACTGATGACAAGTCCCATATAAACTATATGGGATAGCAGTGATTGCAAACACCCATACCTGCCATAGGCGGAGCCCTTAGAGAACCACCAGTTACAGAATGAAGGTACAGTTTATTGTGATAGCAGACTTGTTATATTATACACACAGAATTATTCAGATTTTTTTCAAACAGTAATTACATGCAGTAATATTTGACATCTGCATGACACATAGCACAAGAAGAAAACAATGAATCGTATAGATTGAAAACTTAAACGCATACATAATGTGTTTTCTTAAAGAGATATGTAAAACTGTCTGATTGGTGAGTGCTTCTTTTTGGATAATAACGGATATTATCCCACTTCAGTAGCTCGCAATAGCTTCTCCATCATGCAATCTGCCGCTTCTTTTCTCTTTTATTTGAGTGATGACTATCATAAAAGATTGCATGAGGCTTGGGGAGACACATGAGTGAATAATCATGTATTCTTAACAACACCTGACCTGATCTGAGCAAACGTGCTGTGACAAGATCTTTTGTCAGTGTATTAGGAGTTAAAGAGTGTTTGGCAAGAAGGTAGAAAGAAAAGGGAGAGGGAGAGAGACAGGAGAGCTTTGCCCTTCATTATCATTAGTAGCAGTGTCTGATATGCTGCGGATTGTCCAATGGTGCGTATAATCGAGGCTGTCTGTACACTCAGCCTGGCAACTGAGAGCGATTGAACGGCTTGAAGGCAGTGTAGTTTATAGCAGGGACGTTGCAGGTTGGTGGATCCTGTTAAATATGCATCACGGTTCATTGGACACTCGTATGCTGTCAGGTGGTGAGCTCCACTGAGGCATTTGTTAAATCTTTGAACAGAAGGTCAAAACTTTTTTGAATAAAACTGAACAGACGTGATGGCGGTGCATGGTTCTGATGTAGCTGTGCCACATTTTCCTTGAGCTAGCTTAATTGATATCACTATCACTTACAGACAGACACACACACATATGCACATACACGCATGCACTCACACACACATGCAGGCATGCACATATACATGCACAAACACACATGCTCACTTAGTGGCAGGTGTCTTGGCAGCTTGTAGATGTAAAGAGCAAGTGAGGTGATGAAACTCAAGAGCTTGCGGATGGGTAGATGTGACTGGAGAAGTGGCTGTAAGGTATACTGTATATATATAACTATTTATAATATATAAATATATTACTATTTACAAGTCATATCATATTTTTCTAGTTTTTCTGTCTGCAACTAATGATAACTAGTGTGAGTAGTGCAGGTCTCCTTTTGCCCCTTGATATCAAAGGGACTAATCTGGATTTGTAAAGTTGAAATAAAACAAATAAACTTATGTAATCAAATAACACCTGCAATTTTCCTTGCAACTTCTTTCTATAATAAGTCAGCATACATACCCTGTTCTTTCAGCACTGGATGTTAAAGTGCTATGAATACTACATGATGCCAATCCTAAATGTCACCTGTATTGATTGCACCTCTACTCACCCATTCACCCTCACCTGAACCTCACAGGCCCCACAGCAGTTCTGTAGGGGCCTCATGTCTACCAACTCAGATCTGATCGCAGTGGGGTATGGTATGAAATGTTATTAAGATAATCCACAAGTAATGACTTTGTGAACCACTTTGTGAACCACCGACTCTCTTTCACAACGGCTAGTGTATTTCAATCAGTCTTTGCTTTGATGCTGAAGCTGATTTAATGGAGGCTCTTTGTGAGTAAGAATTTCTGTCTAGACGCTAGAATATGCTGCAATTACACAGAGTGAAAACAACACTCCAAAGTTCACCAAAAACAAGCACAAATTACCTGAAAAAAGCATTTCAAACAAAAGAAGAGGGTAGGCACACAATGTACGGCAGAAAACACCAGATAAAATCGGTCAAAAACAAAAGTTTTATCTATAAACATGCAGTTTGTAAGATTTCAATTATTGGAATATTTCTTTATTTGCCAAGGTAGATTAATGAAAAAATAATTCCTAAAGACTAATAATAAGTCACAGTTTGAGCACTAAAAGATTTTAAAGGCTAAAAGACTACAAAAAGTGCATGGTTTCCCATCATGCAGTTTAAACCTGAACCCACTGTCCATCATCCCTTGCTGGGTACTGCACTATTTACTTATATGCTTACTGTGGTGACAGGATGGCACGGGTTTACATTTTTCATCCCTAAACCTGACTAGCATATACTTTAACACAAGAGGCAAGATTATGGAACAAAAATACCCTGCTACCATAGAATACAACTGTTTTTTCACAACTTTAAAATCTTTAAAGCCTGACTATACACATATTGTCAGTCCTTGCATCATTAGCTTTAGCTGACTAATCTGAAAGTCTTTATTCTAATAAATCAGAAAGTATGCAGACTATTAATGGTTCAACATTGGCCCAGCAGGCAACAGCATTCTCCGGTGCTGTATAGGGTCATTGTTATTCCCTCCAGGCTCTCGCCACTGTACATCCCATAATGTACATGGCAAATGATTACTTAATTGATAGCAAAGTGTTGTAGGCACAGGTTCAGTACAATATAGGTTCTCACATCACTTTACAGGTGTATCATATGCTTTTCATATATATTGTGCTATTATAAGCAACAAGTACAAATTCTGTACATTCCCACAGTGTATTTGTGCTGACAACATCCAATTAATTAAACATTTTATATCAGTGTGATCTCAGCTCTCTGGCTCCTGTGGATGAGTTGTTTTAATCTCTTCTATGGAGAATACAGTAATGCTACGACTACTTGGCTTGCTAGTTAACATTAGCAACTGAACCATTAGCAAGCATAGCATATTGCATATTGCATACATACATAGCTTAACAGGCTTATAGAACAATATGATTTATTATAAAATGCCAGAGAATGTGTCATCTTAAAAAGATTTAACTCCCATATTGACTGCTGGCATACAAGTTAAGCTTACATTTTCACATTAACACAAATACAACTTTCACTTATTTTATTAATTATATACTATTCAATAAAGAACAGATGTGATTTGTAGCAAAAGATACCACACTGTGATGAAGTTTGACAGCATCCAGGAAAAGTAGCAAAGTATTTCTTTGACAATTGTTTGATTTAACTGGCTCTCGAAGACCACAGTGCCCTGGTGATCATGCTGTAGTAAAAAATATATGTACATCTTGAATAAAGCAGCAAAAAACACATCTTGTATGAAATTGTAGTGACTGCTGCAGAATTTTGTTTAATGCCATATCTCGTATCACTTTCTGAAAGCACGGCTGGGTGCTGACAATTTCGGGAGGTATGAGGATTAAACGCAGCGAGATTTCTCATTGATAAATAAGAAGTGAGCTGTGCGATGAGATAGGAATTGATTGGATAACAAGCTGTCAGCACTGTCTCAAACAGATTACGCCTCAAGTCTGGAATGATGGCCAAGCAAATATTTGGAGCGCACAAATGACTGCACAAATGGCTGTTGTGGTCTGAAAATACCTAATCAAGAAGATAGCCAAAAGAGATGAACCAGATTATCCATCTCTCTCTCTCTCTCTCTCTCTCACACACACACACACACACACGTTAACTCCAAATTCACACATAGAGAGCGGGAGAAAGGTAAATACAAACACCAGGTACGGCACAGGTTGTGTTGGCTCACACTTGCACATGCATAAACCCACCCACACAGTTGTACTCGGTCCACACTGCAACAAACAAACACATATCCAGACAGCCCACTCCCACCCGCCCACCCCCGCTCCCCCCCCCAAACACATGCCATGGCACATTGAAACCACTAGGCTCCCTCTTTCTCTCTCTCTCTCTCTCTCTCTCTCTCTCTCTCTCTCTCTCTCTCTCTCTCTCTCTCTCTCTCTCTCTCTCTCTCTCACCCACACACATACAAACACACTCTCTCTCTCTCTCTCTCTCTCTCTCTCTCTCTCTCTCTCTCTCTCTCTCTCTCTCTCTCTCTCACCCACACACATACAAACACATTGTAGACAGCATGGCACCATTCAAGCAGCAGGTCTCTCTGCCAACCACTGGCAGTGTGACTCACAATAACATCTGTGGGTTTTCGCAGTCCAGGTTCATTATGCAATCTGCAAAGCACATGGGAAGCATAGCAGAGCATGGCAAAGATAAGATTCTGCCTATTCCTCCTATTGCCATGTGGCACTCAAACACAAGCAATTGCTCCTTGCTTAAAGCTACAAAATGCAACTTTTCGCCTTGAGGCAGGAAGTGTATTGTTAGTCCCGCTCTCCACTTTCTCAGTTGGTCGAGTAAGTCCCCGCCTCAACACTTGTCACTCTTCTTGATGTGCTGTCTACTTTGAAACAGCATCCAGCCTGAGGCTGAGGTAACCGGCAACCATAAAGCCACCACAGGTGTTGAAGAGGCAAAAGGAGAACACATGCAATCTACAATAAAAAAAAACAAATGTTGAAGAAGATGGAGATGTTCATGCATGTGCAGCAGACAACACAACAGGTATTGTCTGCTGCACATTTAGCTTTGCAAAGGATGCAGCAAAAAAGGCTTACTTCATAAAAATATGTACCTCACCTGAAAAACCATATGTTAAATGTTTTCCTATTTTTTTTTTGTTGAAGAATGGCCTCTGAAGAAAGACCTTCTCTTGTCTTCGTAAACCAGAACACATGGTGCAACCTTCAAACAAAATTATACCACTAAGACTAGCATGTTAATTCATCAGTTGTGATGGTTTTCCTGGGTTTTCCTTTAAGGTCTTTAAGGTACATATTCAGATACACTCTAAGCCTATAACATATGTCAGTCAGCATGGGTAGATACCGCATTAACCCAAAGTGAAAAAATGCCGAAATGCCAGTGGTAAAAAAGAGAATTTCCCTTTGGAGATCGATTAAGTGTCATATTATTGTTATTAAAGTCTGACAAAAATCAGGCATGAGTATAGTTTCACCATGTCAGTTTAGCTGGATGTAGTAATTCATTTATACCATTTTTCAAAACAGTTAATTATGTGAATGAATTCTAATCAACCGCAGGAATGCGGTCGCTCTCAAGCTCTCAAAACAGCATAGAAGTCCCATTTGATGGATCATTTTTGTGCTGCGCTGTTCTTGTCACAAATCACTAAAAAATTTAATTTGCAACAGGCGACGTACAAATCTAATTTCAAAAAATGACAAACAATCTTGGCAGCGTAACTGCTTGCCAATACCAGAGTAAAACATTTTTTTCTCTTTCAAAACTGCTGAGATAGAACTGACATTTTGACACAGACGTTTGATCACCTGAAACGTGCAGGGGTTAATTAACTTTGAGAGCTAAGACGAGTAGAGTATGTCTGACGGCCTATCTCCATTTCCCTTTTTTAATTAAACACTCTGACATGTTCTGGGTTTTGAATTTGGTGTATAGATGGAGTTCATAGATAAGTTGCTACAGATCAGAGCGATAAACTGTATAATGTTGAGATCAAAGCTGACACATGATGAGAAATTAATTAAAATGTTTTGAAAAAATAAATAAATAAAAAGTTTAATCGTGTTTTCATGGTGATTAAACAACACTGAATCAAAGCCGTGGGATAAGAGCTGTAAAAGGATGCTATGACATTTTAAGTGTTCGTCCATTTATCACTTTGCCAGTCCTATATCACATAGTGGGGGGGCAAATAAAATCCATTTGGATGCTTAAGTTAACCAAAAGCCTTACAATGAAAATTGATCATGACTTCTGTTCATATAACAAAAACAGAAACTGTGGCAAACTTGTGAAGAAATGTGGCAAAACAAGTACCAAACAATAAAAGTAGTAAAGGTGTTAAAAGCTGAAATATGGTTTTATAGCCTCACTATATCAAACAATCTCATGCACTCTATTCAAACTGTCATGCTTCATTCGCTGTATTATGGATACACAGAAGTCTATGGCCGAAAACACACAAAGCTTGAGATGCATGCAGACATACATACAATTTAATTACCTTTATTTCCCAAGGACCTGCAGCTGCTCTGACCGACTCCAGATCAAATTCAGAGGTAACCATGACAACATTTATTTGATTTTCCAGTCATTTTATCAGTCATAATCATATAGATCCCCTTAAGGCTTTTGCTATGTTGTTTTGATCTCATACATTGTCTGACAGTTTTTGTTTTCTGTAATCCATCAGGGACTGAGGTTACAGGAAGGGCAGACACAGTTAAGTAGAAAACGTGCAGACTACATGCATGCAGTGGAGTAATTGTTATTAGTAACTGCAGTTAGACAAATCCAAGTGGAGAGAGACAGAAAAGAGAGGAGGACGACGTGTGACAAAGATCCTGGGCCAGAGTCGAACCCAGGAAGTCATGTTTACATGGTACGCACCTTAGACCACAACCACCAAATACTCATTTGCCATATTACACATAATGTAATGACACATAATGTAATTTTTCTTCATGTATTTTTCTGACCTTGTTTGATCCCTCTGGTTATGGAGTTCTCTCTAACCAACATGCCACCAATCAATCATCAATGATTTCCCAAACTGAATGGTGCCTCTATTGTACCTAAAAATCATAAGGACAATTACAGGGTGGTCATGGAGGGTCTATGGCCTTCTTAGAGTGTGCTGTTTTAAAATAATATAAAACAGAATGTGAGTGCTTGTTTTTTGATCTAGCTTTTCACCTAATCACATTAGCTCCAAGCTGTAGCAGTACAACTAATTGGTTTGTAAATAATTTTAATTCACCAGTGGCAGCTGGTGTCCACTACAGACAGTCGCTGATGGCTGCCACTAAAAAACCTACCCATAACCGCTCAGTTCAAAAACAAGGCATTCCAGTCCTAGCAAAATCAACCTTCTCATTACTGACTCTGATTGCCTGGTTACATCTGTGTAGCTTCACACACTCTATCAATTGGCTACATCAAAGTAGCTTCACAGAGGCATTCACACTAAAAAGGTTTCGTCAAGGCCTGGGTCGTTGTTCACACTTGGACAAAGCATTTCCTCTCCAGGATTTGTAAATTAATGACGCCATGCGGTGCTTTCCTTGCCAATGTTACTTCCCTCTCCAGTCTGGCCATTGGAAATCAACAGAAGCTATTTACCATGACACGATGGCTTCCCAGCACACTTTCGAATCTCAGAAAGTAGGTTTTCCGTTACTCCTAATTTATTTAATTCATCTTGTTCTATACAATATAATTTCCTCATGGTACAGCGTTAAAGATGCAATAAGTAAGATTCTAATGTCCCATAGCACAAAATGACCATCATATATCTGCATGGGTTTGATAGGATTGTTAATCAATACCAATGACTCAACAATTACTTCACCAGGTGCTGAGATTTCTGGCTTTCAAAACTCACTTTCTAGCCTGTAGGTAGGTTTAAAAATGGAGTCAGGGTTAGGGTTAGGCTCAGGTCTGGGTTAGGGTTACATAGTCTCTAGAGATGCAGCAAATAGGCAAGTGACACTTTGTTGAACATCTACTTTTTGTCACCTGATAGTTGAGTATCAACATCGAACTATGCAAATAAAGTGTTACCATCATTTCTGATGGATCTCTGCTTAGCAACAGAGAGCTAGCTTACTTGTCTCTGTTGTGAAAATTTTACTTTGTTGTTTATGCCAATTACAGGCCACCAGAAGCCTGTAATTGCCAGAGACATGTTGAGATTCCTTTGTCACCGATTGAGGTCGATAAAAGTCATGGATTGTTTAATGCCCCTTTAATGCCACATAATAAGAGAGTATTAAATGGTCAGTGTATATATTTAGATTAGTATTTGTAGTCTTCTTTGTTGCATTATCCTTTTGCACTGTATGTGAGATCCTGTTCTCATATCGTGTCATTTTGTATGATGAAACTCTGTAACTTGTCAATATATCTCTGCTCCAGTGTCTCCAAGTCCAATTTCTATATTTTACTTAGCGATTTAAGGGATTATGAATTATGTTGACTCAAAAGAGAGCATGCCACCACTGAAGATTCAGCCACCATGACAAAGTTGACAGAATTCTGTATTTCCCTTCCCATGACCAACAACCTGTGGCTCACTAGCTGCTCCATTACTTGCTTGGATGCCTCCAGTGAATTGCAGAAAGGTGCTTAAGCCTTATGCCACGAATGGATCAGTAGGAATTAACTTTCATTTATTTTCTGCAATGCCTGGACTACCTTAAGACGAGTGAGTGCAGCTGGCAATCCTTCTGTTGGCAGGTAAGATTGGGAAATGGGCTAGACCCCTCCTAAAATGTGAATATATTACATTTTACTTGAAACGTATAGTTTCAAGTTTTTGTTGTTTCAAGGTGGAGGGTGCTTGAATTTGTTATGATGCATCTTTTGTGCACTTTTTTGCTAATGAGAGTGTGACCCCTGTCTGAGCTCACAAGGTCTTCCAGTTCTTCCGGTCAACTAAAGCCGGGCACACACTACTTTCGGCCCAATTTAGCTGTCCCAGACAAGTTTTTGAGATTTGAGACAGAATCCCCATGTCGGAATGCTCAATGTGTGCAGCCGAATCTCATTTTGTTTGAGCGGGTCAGCGAGGCAGGCTGACCCGCTCTTTGAGCCGTCTCAGACATCCAGAGATTTTCCATAATGTTTGATTTTGTCAACACAAAATCTGAAACGCTCTTGTAATGTCAGATAACAAGACGTAGACGAGTTTTGAGAACGGTGTGCAGCAATAACCGATGAGAGCGTGTGAGGAACCGTGCGGGGGAGGCAGTAACTACAAGACAACACAACATTATTTGAGCTTTATAATTGACCTCCAGCTCTCTCCGCAGAACAGACATGCTGCCCACGTCTCCTTAACCAAATTCGGCATCTAGCGGTCTTTTCCTTTCTTTTTCAGCACAAATGAGTGCACACACAATAAGTGCTGAAAGCTGCTCTACCTTCTCAAGCTCCATTTTAGCATAATCAGGTGAAAAACAAAGTCACATTTTGCCTTTGTTTTCATGAGACAGCGGGGTATATCGAGGTCCCTCACAACTAAGTCCAAGTGAAGAATATTATAATGAGTGACCCCCCGTCTGTATGCTTCGCTACGTCGCCGAGACAACAAACTAAAGGAAAGAAGGTTTTTTCATGTGTGTGATACAGAAATCAGACATTTTTGCAGTCGTGTATGCGCTCGGCATAAGAGCCTGCAACCAGGGGCGTGTCTAGGGGTTGAGTGAAATCTGATTGGCCACACCAGGTGCCACCCCAAAATGCTGAGTTATGATTGGCTGATGGCCATGTGAGAGGCGGGACGCTGCTGTGTTACAAGAAACATGCCTTCCAGCCATGGGGAGCAAAGAGAAAAGCAAACCAGGGATCTTTTAATGTGACAAAAGTATGTCTGACCAAACTGAATGGCAAATGGCATCTGAGGTAATGTCAGTAGCCTACATTTTTTATATGCATACAGTGTGATGCTTGAAAACATGAATAATTCTGGTTATTTTCAACCTGGGCCTTGTGTTCAAAATTTCATCAGTTACTTCACTGTAGAGCTTTCATACCTCCAGATCGCCAAGAGCGCTGCTGTCCAACAGGTAAGCTATAAATAAACAAGGCAAACACAGTCTCCAACAGCTCAAAAAAGCGATTGAAACACGTCTTTTCAACACAACAACACCCACACAGCACCAAGCTTGAGCCTGTGCCCCACCTCGGCCACCCCAGTCATCCCAGTCTGGACACGCCACTGCCTGCAACCTCCACACAGGTTCAGGTCAAGGAATGTTAATATTAAGTAATCAAAGAATCATGAAAGAGTCCTCCACCTGCAGACTCTGCCCCCTTGCCGATGATGTGTCAGTTTTGTTGGTAGAGTGACTCCCAAGGACATAGATTTTCTGAAACTGGTCCCGGGAGACTAGATATGTCAGATTTTGAGGGGTCTGATTGATTTGCTGGACAGCCAACCAGGCGGAAATCTTCCCAGGACACTCAGCCGGCCGTGAAGAAACATTGACAGGGCTAAAAATGTCAAGCATCCTTCAGGGAAATAAATATATATGTCATAAAAAATAAGAAGGGAGTAAAAGTCAGTGCTCAACGTTCAATTTCATCCGCCATAATGACTATGGAGATTGTGTAGTAGAGACTTGTGATGAACATGTGGATAGTTAATTTGATGAAATTAATATTTCTTTTGAATGGATGATTTCACGCGAGAGATTCATGGAGAGCTAGGTAACAGTTGCAGCATTGCATCGTGTGACATGAGATTTTGGGTACCGTGATGATTCTGACGGAATTAAAAAGGCTTTCTGGGTCGCTGGCTAGAGACGTTAAAAAGAAATAAGGAAGCAGCATGATGGAGGGTAAAAAGAGAACTTGAAAGGGAAAGAGGCTGAAGGAGAGGGAATGAGGGAGAGAGAGAGCAGCATTAGGGGGTGCAAAGTACAGAGGAAGAAAGAGAGAGTGGAAGTCTGCTGGAAGCTTAGGCTGAGTGCTGTAATGAGACAGTTGGATGCCCACACACAATGACAAAGCAAGAGCAAAGGCGAAAGCGGGAGGGAGCAGAAAAGGTGGGCAATACAAAAAAAATAAATAAATAGGAGAGATATAAGGAGCAGGCTGGCAGGAATAGAGTGAGGAAGAGGCTGATGGCAAAAGAGAGGCAGACTCTAAGAAGAGAGGTGGAAAGAAGTAGCGGGAGATGAAGTGAGAAGGAGGCAGAGAGGGAGAGGAGCTGCTACAGCAGCAGCTCGTTACTGCTGAGCCTAACTCGTGCTCTCTTGTCATCTCCAAGAGCTAATTGGCACCTCCAGTGTGAAAACACAAGCATCTGTACACACTCACACCGACAGAGTACACACAAACACACGCACACGCCTGCGCACACTTAGACTTAAGTGTACACATACTCAGACAGATGCATTCCCCCAACACACACACACACACACACTTACACACACACACACATACACACACACACACACACACGGCATAACAATACAGAATATCAGTTTTTCCCCACAGTTTCTTGGGTCTTTGCAATTTAATATTATCATAGCTCATTGCTATTGATAAAAAAACAAGAATCAGAATACCAAGATAAAACTGACAGAAATAAATGAATGTGAAACACGATCAGACAGTTTTTCAAGTTTTGCATAATTTCACCAGTCTTTATTACAGTATAACTGGGGACAACTGAACTGCAGCAAATCACAGTGAATCATACAACAATAACATTCAATAACATTTACACACAACCATAAAATAATAGAATAACAGTGCTGTGCTTTTAGTCTATGTATTTAACAGCTTGATGGCTGGTGGGACAAACGAGTGTTTGAATGTATTTGTGTTGATTCTTGGCAGCTCGAACCAGGAGCCAGATGGAAGGGTAAGAAACGGCAGCTTTGTAAGAAGTTGTTCTTAACTGTTGGGTTCAGTTTTAACAACATAGCCTATTGCATTCTACATGTCTGCGTGAGAGACTTGGTGAAAAACGCAAACAGACAGAAAGCAGCCAGCAGAAGCTATTGCACACATTTACACAAACACATTTAAGTGTGTACTGTGTCTGACAACACTGAAGTCTGCCTGCCACGTTCACTCCTTTGTCACCATCCCCCCCCCCATCATTCACTTGTGCACTTCACAGACATAGTGCAACATGCTTAAAGGGATACCTCAGCGCTGAGACTAGCTCTGCCCTTTGGTTTGGTGAAAGCTAACAATGTTGACAAGCCATTTAAAGGAACAGTTTTTTTTATGGATTTGTCTATAAACTTTATATTTTATATAAGGCCTTGCTTTTAATGGATCTTTGTTTATGCACTTATTATTTACTCTGTAGCAAGTTGAGATTTACTTGTATATGAAAAGTGCATTATAAATAAAATCTATAGCTTAGACCCTCGAAGCATGCAAGGAAAAACTTCCAAGAAATCATTAGTCAAAAAAAAAGTAAGAAACCTTGGGTGGGCCAAGTCAAAGAGGGTTGCCCCACCGGGACGGCTGAGCATGCAACAGATGCTGGGACAAGCAGTGGAATGGACAGTAACATGAACAATGAAAATAACAAACATCTTGTGCGGCATAATTCAAGTGATCTGTAGCTAAACGAGTGCTCTGTGAGTACAAAAAACCTATATTTACCCTTTTATCTAATATATTTAGCTCACTGACAGGTCCTTGTTTTTGAAAGTGTGAACAGCCACGTGCAACCAGAAGTCTGCCAGAAGTCTCTGTTCACTCACTGTGCTGTACACACCACCCCCAACCTCCTCTGTTGCAAGCTGTCTGTGCTCGCCCCATTTACTTCAATTGTTTGGGAGAAGGTTGAGACGGGACTGCGGTAGCTAACTCTCTGTGTGTTCGCTGGTTGTACGAACATCAGTGGTGTTTTTACAGACATGGGGATGAGTAGATAATTGCTGAATTTTCATTTTAGGGTGAACTGTTCCTTTAAGGGAGACTGAAGGATAGTTTATCCTGCAATGTGACTAGTGTCTGGTGAAGAAAAACAACCAACTCAAATTTTAAATGTCAAGGGATCCAAGTGATGCCTGGCATCAAAATAGATTGATTCCTTAGATTAACAGAGATAGATTGATCCCGTAGTTTTATTAAGACAGACAGATCCTTTGGTTTGGTCAATAAGGTCCATTTCTCATCTGAATATCATCATTGAATCTCCCAAACTCATATAATATTGGCAACTGAGGTAATTTTGCATGCCTCATATGATTAATTTCAGACCACGTTTTTCAACATGAATCAAAGCGTTATCTGGATCAGGGATGGGAAACAATGTTCCATGGAGGGCCAACAGTATTCAGGTTCTCGTTCCAACCAAACACTACAGCCACTGATTTCACTAATTAGTTCTCCCTTCTCTGGTTGAATGTGTGCTAATTAGTGAAATTAGCTGGTGTGGTGTTTGGATGGAATGAAAACCTGCATACCTTTGTCTCTCAATAGCACATGGTTTCCCAATCCTCATTGGATCATTTGTAAGATACAAAAATGATTTTTCAGAAGCACTTAAATTGCCAAGCACATTTTGTCTCGTTAAAAGGACAATAGAACCTCACATACAGTGCAAAACATACTATTGACTATAGTCAAGTCAAGTTTATTTATATAGCTCTTCATCACAAGCATGTCTCAAAGGGCTTTCCATACCATATCATATATACTAAATCATATAGGCTACATACTACATATACATCATATACATATACATATACCATACTACATCAAACACACTCATACTCATTACTCCATATGTACGCATTCAACATTATATAGCTATGTGCATTCAAGCATCATAAACATGAGAAAATGCATATTTACAGATAGTCCTTACAGCGGCATGCCTAGCTTTGTTTGGGAATAGTGCCACTATGATGTAATACTGTCAGTATCTATTATTGGCATATGAATGAGTGATTTGTGCCAACCCTGTATACCTTCGTTTTTGGTGTTTAATGATTACTGGGTGATTTTTATACAATATAATCTTACAGTTAAGAACTTGGAAAGAAAATAATTGTTGGCTGCTTTGAATAGCATTAATCGTGTCTTTCGGCGTTAACATTAGAACTCTTGTTCTTGCAATGAAGAATCTTAGAGCAAAACTCTGTACATAACATATGGCCTATAATTACTATCAATTATCAATTTATCTGAGAATATCTAATAATCTAAGAATAGTAATGTTATGTTTACAGAGATGTTTACCTTCAAGAACCCCTGCAACTCTTTTTGTCCAGAAGACATAAAATTCTAAACAGAACCATACAACCAAGAAGTCTTTTGGAACAATTTTTTCCTTATAAATTCTCCTTCGAAAATCCTGTTTCTTTAGTGTAATGGTGCTAACAAGCACACAGAAAATTCTGCCATAGCTCTCTTGCTTTTACTTACTTACTTTCAGATATTTTTAATAACAGTTGGAAGCATGCAACTCCAATTTAGCTTGGAAATGTCCTAGTTGTGGGTGGCAGATTATTTCTATTACCTGCAAAACTCCCAAACACCGCAGCCGGTCTTTTCAAGCTGAGGGCTATCAGGGCGCGGGTCTCGCCTTTCTACATCAGTGAAAATGAGACTTCCATTACCGGCTGTGGCACCACCTGCTGCTCCGACAATCTCTGTAATCCAAAGATGCCAGCTGCTGACACCTCAATCACATTCACCGTCTCCCTTGGAAAATTTACCCGCCGACCGAAGGGAGCTCTGCAAAAACCTATATCTCCCCAAAGTGATGAGGCAAACTCTCTTGCTCTGTTGGATGGCAGCGCTGGATGTGTGGGATTCTAAAGAAAGGTGGTCTGACTAGATTGACTTTAGAGAGAACTTTATCAGAGATACTCAGATTCAGTCCTCGAGCGAGTGCTGAAGCCTTGATTGGTGGCGGTCCTGTGTAGCTCAATGGGTAAAGCATGACTGTAAAAAAAATGTAGAGTATGCTCTTATGGTACTGTGAGGCACTTAAAGAAACTATAGAAATCAGTGTTGTATATTAGTCATTTAGATTGAATAAGGCAGACTGAAATAATAGACAGCATAACATCCAAAATGTGCAAACAGAATGAAGCTACTATGGAAGCCAATCCGACATGCTTGATGCCTCTTTAAAGCGAAACTTCATATGGAAACATGCTTTTTTGAGTCATAAACTAATTGTCTTGTCTTGGTCAACCATTCTAAGCAAAAGGGGTAGTCTCAATATTCAAGGCATCAAATCTGTGTTGTTCTTCCATCTTCTGTTTGAAATCTGTGTGTGGTGCCAAGTGTATTCGCTTGCTAGGATTTCTCTACTAATACATGTGACAAGCTGTAACATGTTACTGCCACCACTATAAATTTAGTGAATGCACTTTGAAAATCTCATATTTTTTATTATATCTTACAAAATATCTTACAAAAACTCAGCTTTTTTTTTTTTTTTTTAAGTGTTTTTGTTTTATCTTTTCTGTCTATTTGATATCTGAACCTTCAACTTGAAGCAAGCATGCAAATCTTCTTTCTTCTTAGTCATACATATTCAAATGTTTCTTTCTTTTCAGTACCAGGGGCTTTGGGGCAGCAGGGTGGCACAGTGAGCAGAGAGTCCGGCCTTCAAACCAGAGGATTCAAGGCTCCATGTCAGCGAGAGCATCCGCCCTGCCGAAGTGTCCTTGAGCAAGACACTAAATAAATCTTACCAGCTCCAGGGCTGCTGCTCTGAGGCTGAGCCTGACCTCTGACCTCCCTGTGGAGGGGGACGGGAGAAAAGAGTTTCCCTACAGGGATCAATAAAGTATTACATTATCATAATAATAACCCCAGTGCTTCCTAACATTGGCCCTATAATACAATCACTGTGCCCCGTGAATTAAAATGAATCACCTTCAACTAGTATTACATGTTCCTTTTGGTAACTTATTCACAAGATCTTAATAATTCATCAACACTAATGTAAATGGTTGATAAATGGTGCTATGACTAATTTATTATTATTGTAATATTAGAGTTGAAATTGAGAAGATGTGTGTAATTTGGGTTCTATTTTAAGTGCAGCACCGTCTGAACGGTTTGGCTGGAGAGGGAATTATTATTAGCATAAAACATGTTGATAGGAAATGAGGAAGTGTACTCAGGTTAATTTTTAATACTCTTTTACTTATTCCACCCACGTTTGTGCACTTCATTTGGGGATCAGAAGTTTTAACTGACAGATCCCTCACTTAATCACAGTGAAAGAACTAAGAAAGAAACAAAGAAACAAACAAAGAAACAAAGTTGCAGTTGCTCGGTTGAGACTGAGTAAAACTATGGCAGTGTATTATTTGTAGGTAGGTACTGATTCACAACATTTCACTTAGTAACGAGACCCTGGTACATTGCTTCACCCTGGAAACCTATAGCACTTTCACCTCAGGGTTACTAATTTGTCACCACTGGCGGCCAAAGGCCACCAAGTAGACAGGCATAACAGGAATCGATGGTTTCAAGTTGACATGCGGTGCTTTACATTACATTCGTTTACTTGGATGCAAACTAATTTCCTTTCTACCCTCCTGTCAATCAACTTGTCACCCGAGGGCCTTTACAAAACATTTATGGCCCCCATCGGAGCGACCCCACCTCCCAAGAAAACTCCTCTGCCTGCAGGAACAACGCTTTTAATGGGATATTGATCAAAAATGAATTGAGTGCACCAATGGAAACAAGGCAAAGCACGAATATTACAAACTACCTCGCCTGGGCTAAACGAAGTCGTGATCGATGCAGGATTAATTGCATTCCTCCCAGAACACAGTGGAATAAAAGCTTTGGCTGTTGGATCCCACGCTAACGCAGCACAAAACGAAAGGCAACACACCACGGCAAATCCACGGGATATTGTCCTAATAATATCTTTTAATAACAAGGAGCGATTGATTTAGTTCTCAGGGTTGGGTAGTCTATGTGTATCAAGTGTTGCAAATTGTAAACTTTCTCCAAAACGGATTACTCTCTTTGGAGGGTTAGAATTAGCAGACTCTTGTTTCAGAAAAATCAATTTCCCAGACTCGGTGTACATCTCTGAAGAAGGGTTATAATTCAAACTGCTGTTGCATTTCTGAATTATATGCTGTGGGGTTTAGGCACCTAGTGAGGAACTGGACACATAAATTCACTATATCCAGGTGTCCAATAAATTCACTTCATCCAATCAGTTCCCCAAAACTGAATATTGCAGACAATGCTCATACTAAACACATAGGACCAAGGACACTGACCAGTGACTATTAAAGGTGAGGTCGTAAAGAGTTAGTCCATACAAAAACATGCTCAACTTTTTGCAACACAATACACAGAGTACACTTGCTCTTTCCACGGCTAGCCCGGTCCTCCAACCAGGGGACTCCGGGTGAAAGCTATGCCTTATTGATTTCATTTATGAAACATATATTTCAGTAGGCTATATTTCAGGTATGAAGGGGGAGATGTAGATGAAGGGGTGGAAACAGGTTAAAGAGGGAATAAACTTTGAGACAAATGAGGCTCACTGTGCAAACGGAGGCGCAAGTCTCCCTATTTTTTTGTACAATGAATGTATAATTCATTTACAGAGTTCCCCCGGAGAAACTCCCACAGCCCTCTTAAACATGAGAGCCAAGTCGCCTGCTCCTCCACAAGGGCACTTTACCAAGGATCTTCTCAAAGGTCAGTCCTCATCTGTCATTGGCTGGACAGGTCGGAGGACCGGGCCGGCCGTGGGTTAAGACCTGTCGACGCTGCTCCAGAATATTGAGTGGCCTATGGGGAGTTGGAGGACTTTTTTTTTTGCGACAGACGTACCTGAATCAGAGAGCAAAGATGTAAATGAGGTACACATGCTTGGCCACACAGGGCAAGAAGGGGCTTGCTGGGGTATTAAAGTATTCTTGATGTTACAGTAAATGAGATTTGGAAGTGCTGCTGTAGCTTTCTGTAATGAAGAATGCAAACCTTGAAAGGAAATTGTAAATCCCACAACTTCATATTAAACTAAATATAGGATTAAATTAATGGAATACCTATCTCAACAGTCAAATGACTTGAAGACCAAATGTCACTATGCATCGAATTGGTGTCTTGCTGAACTTTCAACAGAAGTAACAAATAACCATATATGACATTATACAACATAAGGTCAATTTTTTTTAGAACAACCACATCGCACTTTAGTCTGTTGAGCTTCAGCGCTAGAATCAAGGCAGGTTGATACATTGTAACAGTTTTAAATAATCAGTTTATTAGAAATAATTTGAAAACGTCTTCACATACACCACATCAGTTTTCCCTACCTCTGCATATTTTATAATGTCTTGCGGCAGACTACAATCTGTGCCACTCCAATGTCATGACACATGGGTCTGCCAACAGCAGTACACGTAAGATTAGTGCTTGTTCACTACCTAAATTACTAATGGCTAAGCTTGCTGTAATTATCGTACTTCACCATTCATCATATTTTGGAACCAAATTGAATTTTTGTACAAATGTTATCTCACAAACGTCAGTGTAAACTTCCAAGTCCAGTGCTGCTTGATGGTTTATGAAGACTCTAGAAGTTGAGCAGCACAATAACAAGCTGAGTGTTTGTTTCCTGCCTCTCCATCATCTCTCTGGAAGCTTCATCACAAAATTCAGATCAGGAAATATACAAGCACAGTCAGAACAGACTGCATAACTGAAAGCTGTTCATGACTCAGTACGGCATAACATTACACCTGACGATTTGCTAATCAGTTTGTTGTTGTTTTGCATCTCCAAATCACAGCAGAGCCACAAGCCGTGCTTTCCTGGTCTGTGAGGGGGATCTTATGCAGGCGCTTTGATCTCGGAAAGCCACTCATTCATTCAGGGGCACTCTGGGATGACATGTCAAACACGGCAAGTGACGAGGAGAAGGAAAATAAAAGCAGTGTAAGAAAACAAGTATGTGTAATGAGAATGCATGAAGCGTTATATTATGATACCCACCTTTTAAAAAAAAGTTAAAGTTAAAACAAATTACGGTGACTTAAGTCTTTGGGTGAGAAAATGCTAACTTTTACAGATAGAATCGTCTATGTTTTGTGATATGTTCTAAGTGAAGGTTGAGGTTATTATTTTTCACCAAAATGGATATATAGCACTTTTGAATAGAACTCTTCCCATTGTGAAAAGCAGGTTTGTTTGCCCTCTAAAGTGAAGCTGCGTTGATATTGAGCTTGTGTGGAGCTGTGCTGCTGGGTTTAGACACAAGGAAAAATGCCGCGCTGCAGCCTTTTAATAGATGCTCCCATTGGGAGAAATTTGACAAGCTGTCAGAACACCTCTATTGTTATTGGAATTTTCTTAAAAGTCCGAAGACAAGTTTTGTGTTTTTTTAATAATCCATAAACACATTTGCAGAGAGCTGGGACTTAGAAGTGTCTTGCGCCAAATTACTTTTCTTCCTTCATTGTCAATGTAGTTGATGTCTTTTTTATTGCACTTCTCTGAAATCTTTTTTTGTCAGTGTGGCTGGATATTTTGAGACTGTACTAATGACTTGTTTTTCATGTATGAAACACTTATCAAATTCAGATAATTACATAAGTACATAAGTAGTTGCAGCCCACATATGAACCATGACACTTAAGTGTATGTCTGAATATTATACTGTATTATGCTGCATGATGGACCATCTCCTTGTGTGTGTGTGTGTGTGTGTGTGTGTGTGTGTGTGTGTGTGTGTGTGTGTGAGTGCGAAAGAGAGAGAGAGAGAGAGAGAGAGAGAGAGAGAGAGAGAGAGTGAGTGAGTGAGTGAGTGAGAATGTGTACAGAACAAATACACTGAGAAGGCTTGAGTTCGCAAAGAAAAAAAAAACTATTATTTTGCTTAACATGGAAATAAATATTTGCTTGAGAAAAACAAAAGAATTATTTTGTTTATATAGCAAGAAGAAAAGTTGTAAAAAGCTTGTAGACCCCATTAATTCATATGTGTTTACAATTTATAATGCAGTTAAATAAAACGCATGACATTTCATGTTCTTCTATCGAGAACTAGCAGAATAAATTGTATATCATTTCCATCAATTCAAGGCGTGAATTGTGGCACCCCAGTCCTCTTGAATTATAAAGCTTATACTGTATTTAACTACTGCTTTAATACATCTGTGTGGACATGAAATCATACCAGTGAACATATAGAGGACTCCCCACTTCACACATATTTCTGTTACACACACTGAAACCATTTTGTCAGCCATCCAGGAGTATGTCCTACAGCGATGAGCAGCACAGATGGTTGTTTCAGCAGCAGGTAAGTTGCCAGCACTTCAAACAAAGCAGGGCAATGTCAGTTAAGGTCTAGATGTTTTAAACATACATCGGTTTCTGGCAGCAGCCTACAAGGTCATTTTAGATGGATTCGTTACTGATTCTCTTTGCCTGTCAGTTTTGAGGAGAACATGATCATATCTGATCCATACTATTTTACAGGACATCCACCACAACCTTTAAGGGGATTTCTGCTGAAATTATTGTACAGTGCAACAATACGTTGTAATTCCGGTAATTTGACATTGTCCTAAAATTCCTAAAAGTCCTAAAAGTTTTGAGTTATTAGCTGTCAGAGACAGAGAAAATGTAATTACATGTCATCTTCAATTTACATTGCCTGAGGTGGCTGTCACAGCTAGATGTTTGACTGTTCATAAAACTTTCTGTCAACCATCTCAGACATTGCAAATTGCTGTGTGATGTGATGTGTGATGTGTCTGATTCCTTTGTCGTGATCTTGAATGCCAACAACTCAAATCTCATAAAACAACTGGACAAAATCTTGACAAATTCAAAGTCAAGTCAGTGTCACTGGAATTCCACTTTAATCAGGGCAAATTCTGGACATAAAGGAGAGGCAGATATTCTGTGTGGGAAACATTGGTGTTGGTCTTATATGTAAAGTAGTCATTGTTTGGATACAAATATATTTTATTTCAAAGGACTTGTCTTCAGGGGTCTTTTTATGCCTCATAGGAAGGGTGAAGAAAACTGTATATACTGGCAATAAACATTATAATATACAGTGTGATAGAGAGAAACAAGCATATATGTCATAAATCGTGACCAGATTGGTGCAGGTTACCTTAATGGGGCTGTTGTGACAAGTGGGATCCTAATCTAGGCCTCTACTTGTTTAGATTGTGCAGACACATTAATCAGCCTAATCGTTGATCTGTTGTTTAGGCCTGTTCTTGACTGTGTGCAACTTCAATCAATGTTATCAAACTAAAAGATTAATTTTGGCATGGGGCGTAACTTTTTTCTTAGTATCTTGGTCAAGAAATGTAATTTCTTAAAGTGACCATATCAAATAGCAAAATGTAGGCATTCTGTGCTTGCTGGGTTTAAGAGTCAAAGTCTGTTTTAATCATTTGCCAACCCCAGGATTAGACTGGAACCTGTGGCTGCATGAGAAACTTGTATCTCTTTATCTTGCAGCTGTAGATGCGCAGTTGGGTTTTTGACATTTTTGGGACAGACAGACCGACCGTACTGACCGACCGACAGAGTGACTTATACTAGCTGCTGGCCACAGCTAAAAAGACGAAAAGGACTAACCACTATAAGTCCCCTCAGGACACACAAGGAATTTTCTGTGTGAAACCCTCCTGCAGCATCCCATTCGCAGCCCCCATGGCGCTGAAGATGATAATGGTCGATAACATACAAAGGCCCATCCAATGAGAGATTATGAAGACATTCCTCATCCGAATGGTGATGCCTTCATTACGGCTTCCACCTTGGCACAGAAATGAGACCTTGGGACGAGGGAAACACAGAGACAAAGGAGACGGCGGGTGGCGGGGGGGGGGGGGGGGGGGGGGTAAGACCAGGCCTCAGAAAGAGAGAGGGAGAAAGAGAGAGACTTCTATGACTAGAATAACAAACAGCCTGAGGGAAGAAAAGATGTCGAACGTGAAGGACGCAGCAAATTAGTGTTAAGATAAAGACATCAGGGACCTGTTCTGCAATCCTGCAGCTGTTTCCCTCTGTCAGTAGAATGGGACAAGCAGTGGGGAGGGATGTGAGATGGGTGAAAACAGCCAACCTTATCTGTCAGGCCACCGGTGACATCAGCAAAAGTGACCAAAGCAAGGAGAATGGGCAGATGGGCATGTTTGAGCATGAAATAGTGCACAGTACAATACGATGGCTCCGGTAAACACAGCCTGATCTCCTGAAAGTTAGCAAAATAAGCACAAAGTCTTAAAATGCAAATATGTGCTCTGTGCACAAAAAGTGAAATATGTATTCCCATTCCCATGAATGCTCAAATGAAAAACTTTATTCATGACATGAAACATGATGGAAACTTTGGCGTAAGCTTCATGGAGGAACTCCTCCCATTCATGAAGTTAGAGTACATGCGGGATGGACGTAGGAATTAGGATGTCCCCTAAAAATATAACTAAAGTTCGAACAAACAGTAAGTAGAGCCTGACAATTATGACAGAATATTGGATTTAAGGCCAGCTAAAAATTATGATTATGATGATATGACGAAAGCCGCTGGTAGGTAGCAAGTGTACTAGTTTACTAAGTTTCCTCGCTCGCTTCATTGATTCCGCCAGTGCAAGAAATTTTTCAGGAATGGGAGGGGGTGAGCGGCGCTTTTAAACAGCCAGGGAGGAGCGGAATTTGACAACAAGCTTTAGAAAAGAGGTGAAAACAGCAACACAGCTGGCCCGCGTCTGTGGCTATTGGTTTATATCATTATGTCTCGATGAAATCTCCACATAGCACACATTAGTTTCAGGATTGGTTGCAGGGTCTGATATCGCTTATTGCAGGTTTAACCATTAGCCAACCTTTAGGTGAAAATGCTGTGTCCAATTCATCCTGGTGTCACAGAATCCAATTTGTGGTGGAGGAACGTAATCTTCACATAGCCAAAAAAACAAACCAGTATTCCCCAACGACACCATACTGACAGGTACATTCCAATGTGAATAGATTTGTCAGGCCTCTAGTCTTTTCCTAGTTATTGTAACCAGCTCCAACATGGAGGAAACAAAATAGCCAGATGTTGACCTTTTGAGGAAGAATTTTAGTCCCGTCTAATGATGCAGAAAGCGAGAATGCAAATGAAGATATTTAAGCCAGTGGCGCTGCTCTGACATTCAATCCCCTGTGGGAAATACCATGAAGGACACGGAAAATCAGATATTGCAGGGATTTCTCCTCAGATAGGATTTAGGAATAGACAATTACAATTTGTATTTAGCACCTTTATTTTCTGATTTACTTGTCTGATTTTTCTTTAACCCTTCTTTAAATGAATGTATGGCATGTTTACTGTTGATATAGTTGGCTTTTAATTAGTATTTTTGTCCCTCTTTTTGAAAAGTACTGTACAAATAAAGATTATTATTATAGTTTATTATTTTTTATTTTTCTGCCTCAGGCATACAGGTTCTAGCATGAGGATACAACTTTCTGAGAGGGAAATGGAGGCTTTTTTTGAAGGACAATCTGATCTACAGAGGAGAATGGGATGTAGATACTGCTGTGACTAATGAGCCAGGGACTTCATTGGCTTTCAGTTATTGGCAGACACACACACACACACGCACATACACACACACCAAATTTTTAGAGCCATGTATCATGACATTTTATCAGTTTTTGTCAGGTTTAATGTTCACAGTGTGATAATTGATTAAGATGGGTTTGTTTCCATAGGAGGGGCCAAAGCTGTAAAAGGCTGGATTTGGAGCTCCACTAGTGTGTATTGCTGTAGATAGGAAGAAATGATGCTGCTTGAACTTTCGGGGCCCAAACTCAGTGGTCCTAGCCTAGAGCCTACAGTTTGATTAAGTCAAACAGATGGTGCCGCTTGGCAGTTGCATTGTTGTTAGTTGCCTTTTTAACTCATTTGCTCCAGGGTCCAACAGCGTCTGTATTTCCTCTACAGACTGAGCCAGAAAGTGTTGCTCCCCTTCTACCAAGGACCCCTAATTAAGTCCACATTAGGGCCACAGACCCAATTTGATGAGATTTTGTCTCTCAGACCCAAATCTGAGAATATTTTTATTGTTAGATATGATTTTGTCCAGAATTCCACGACTATCTGTATTGTATAGAGAGATAACAGTGAAACTATGATCAAAATAGTCATTCTTGTACATTCTCTAATTGTGTTAACTTCTTGTAAATGAAGTAATGGTGAAGTTTAACAATTCATCAATTTGCTGGGGACCCCCCAGAACCCCCTCAAGGACCCCTGTCTGTCCCCGGACCCCACGTTGAGAACCACTGTCTTATGCTATGGCATATCAGTCTGGTTCCACAGCTTTTCCGTCAAACCTGAAGGTCAAAATCAAGTGCCTCACACTGACAGCCATGAAAATCACGGGGGTCTGGCAACGCCTCTCACTTCAAGCTGTCTTCGAGAGCGCAACTGATAGACAGGCAGAGAAGATAAGTCTCCGATCCCACCCATGTCCTGTACTCTGAGTATGAACTCCTACCCTCAGGCAGGCAGAGTCCCACCCTGCAAACTGAACACATACAAGCACTCCTTTGTCTCCCTCTCCATTGAATAACGTCTAAGGAAGGAGGAAGGGTCAAAAGCTAGTGTGTGTCTGTCAGTGAATATGTTATTTTGTTTGTTTTGTTTCGCTTTTATTCTATGTATATCATGTGAATGCATTCAGCAGCTACTGTCCAAGACAAATTTCCTTCAGGACAGTAAAGTATTATCTTATCTTAAACAGTGTCTGAAGAGCTTCCTTCTAAAATGAAATGTCAAACATTTGAGAAAAGTGACAACTACTCTTACAAAATGATTGACAGCACAAGTATAGCACTGCAGGTAACAAATCCTTGGCTGATAAAATTATGACCGTTTTACTGGATCCTTTATATTGTAGAGATATTGAATAATGAACTGTGATTGATCTTTTTGAATATATGTAGAGTATGACACCCTGTAAAAAAACCCATGATCTACACTGTAAGAAGTGAAACACCTGTTGACCAATAAACTGTTCCAAGGACTTCCACATTGCACCACCTAACCTAACAGAGCCTAACAAAACTTTCACTGTGAATAATGCTCCCAAAATGTTAGAAGCGCAGGAAAGCTAATCTCATTTTGTCCAGCAATCTTGATACTGCCTTGTTGGCAAACTGCTCGGGGATCCGTTGAATTTCATTGATTGCAAAAAAAAACAATTGACTGCTTTTTGGCATGAAATGCAAAGAATACACAGCGGTAACTCAAACGGCTCCATCATGTCGGACAAACTGTCGATTGTTATCTGCAAGTTGTGAAAAGAAAACTCTTATCTGAACTGATTGTTTTACCGAAGGGTTTCAAGGGCATGTCGATAAAGCCAGATTTAGTGCCATTGATTGAGCCACAAAAGCACTGAGCTGTTGACTATAATGAGTCTTTATTAATATGATTAATATACCATGGTCAATGTTTTCACACATTATGAGGGAGATGGCGGGGTCATCCTACATCAAACTGTCTTTTGCCATAGATTTCCATATCAAATGAGATAAGTAAAATATATAGAGAAGAGCAACAGAGACATTGATATCTAGATGAATATCAGATTACACCTTTGAGGCAGGTGCGCAGTTTTTGGAAGCTAATAACACTGTACAACTGAAGGTGGCACTTTTGTTCATTTATCTGTCAACGTTGAAGCTGTTAGTGCATGCATTGTTCTGTCAATTAGCATAATTAGGTCAACATTAACAGATAAGTAGAGCTCCTGTCTTCATTACAAACTCAATTTCCCAGTGTGATCTCAGTAGACATACCAATTAAAGTCTTGCCAAACTATGAACAATGTCAGCGATAATGTTTTTTTGACAAATTCTCCACCTCTTATTGAATGGGACTGTACTACAGTTGTGACTGTTA
Source organism: Centroberyx gerrardi (assembly GCF_048128805.1). Taxonomy (NCBI): domain Eukaryota; kingdom Metazoa; phylum Chordata; class Actinopteri; order Beryciformes; family Berycidae; genus Centroberyx; species Centroberyx gerrardi. The sequence continues at coordinate 10,616,713 of NC_136006.1, read as the reverse complement.
CAGTTTTCCTTGCACTTTTTAATGGTTTGTCCATACATGTTCTAGCACAATAAAAAGGACTCAGATACGCTCAGGCTATCCTGGATTTGGTTTATCAATTATCTAAAAATACATGGCTTGGATAAGACTCTATAATACCCCTTTCACACACACAACCATGGAAAATTATAACATGCTGCTATTTTACCCACATTGAACCTGTCACAATGGAGGCTGACCTGTTATTTTCTCTTTTTTCTGCTTCCATGTCTATCTATGAAAAACTGACTGTTATCCTGTGTTCACTCTGCAGGCAACATAATCAACAAGTCACCAGAAGTACTGTACATTCATTTCCTATAGAGCTGAGCGACCAGGGAAACTCGAACGATGTTTGGACAAACTTGTCGGTCAAGAAAAGTTGGCCACGGCTGAACTTTTCGAAATCATTGTCTGATGTGTGATGATCATTGAGCGATGACATTTTCACCTTCGGTTCTTGCATAGGAAAGCACTGACTGGTCAGTCAGTGGCCAAATCGGACCAGTGTCAGAAAAACAGTTTCTGGTCTTGCTATATAAGCCTGCTATCTCTGCCTCTCTGCTCTGCCATTGGCCCACTCTCCTCTTTTGTGCTTTTCCCAACCAATGAGACGTCATGAAGAGAGTTTTGTGGAGCTGACATGATGACAGGTGGTTAAATTACAAATTGTTTTTTTGCCTGCCGGGCCAGTGAAAACATACTAAAGGCAAGTAAAACTCTGACCTACTGGCCTGACTTGGCAAGTGGAAACATTCTTAACGTTGAACCCTGCATACCTTGAGGCCATATGGAATACCTCCTAAATGAAATGTTTTCACAGTCGCTGACTATCTTGAGTAATGCACTCAGGACAAATGCGCTGTAGCTGTAGCCTATAGGCAGAGTTGGAAGCAATAAACCAAATCAATTGCCTGTGTAGCCATGAGGTGGAAGAGTGATGACATCCACCTCTTTCTCACAACAGGCACATACAGAGGCATTGCGTTCCATGTGAGCGATCGCGCTCCCTCGTTACAGCGTGTCTAACACCAATAGGTGATTTTATTCCCCCCAGTTCCACACAGTGCTGTGGGGTGATTCCATTACAAGAATGACAATGCCATTACACTTGAAGGTTAACGACAGGAGCGTTCCATCAAAACCCCTAAATGGAAGTTTCATTTACCTGCTCAAGTGACCCTGCACATGTGGAGCAGGTGTTTATGGGTTCATTTGAGGGACGGCACAAACTCCGAACTGCGGTGAACCGTTACTGGGTGTACAACTGGCTTCATAAAAATGTAGTTCTAGTCCTGGTGCTCACTCTCCTCTGTGGGGTTCATATGCATAAATAGAGAGACCTCATCCTCATACTTCTGAATTATAGATGTAAAGACATAGAGATGGAGACTGGAAAGGAAAAAGTGGAAAAAAGAAAATGCTGTTAGTGTTAGCATTTACCAAAACACAGGATCTGATGTAACTACTACATGTGCTGTTTAACTAGGATAGAAACTGGGCTTACATGCTAGTGGAAATGGGAGGCACATGACACGTTTCAGCATTAAATCAAAGTCTTCCTAAAATGGAACTTGAACAGACACATATTGTTCCACTCAAATACAATATTGCCTCATCTTGTCACTGAGAAATCTATAAAGGTAGAACAAACTGTTGTCTGCCAGAGTAACACCTGGCTCAAATCCATCTGCAACAAAGCAGAACAGGGCTAACTAATGCTATATCCTCTCAATAACCCCCTTCTCTGGAAACGGAGAGAGGAAGCACAGCGGTGGATCTGGTCCTAGCAGCCAATCAGAAAAAAAAAAAAAAACAGCAAGGAGACGCGTGTCATTGGGACAGGTGGTGTCGGGGACTCCAATTAGGGAAAAGGCCCTGGTGGGTAATGAGGTGAAATCCATAGATAGCTGGAAAACCTGTCTTAGCTGTCCTATGCCTGCCGCTCTGCCAGGCTTCCCCGCACCACCATCAACAGCACCATCACCACATCCAGGAAGAGAGTGGAGAGGAACTTGACAGGCAGAGGTGTCTGTGTTTTTAATGGCCATCACTTGCTCTGTCTTGACAGGCTACATTGGCCCCCTCACTCCATTGCCACAGGTCTATCTTGGAAAAATCAAAGTAGTCCAAACCCCCATAGACACACTTCTGTATCCATGTTTCCTGTTGTCATTGGGTCCAAAAGACATACTCACATAATTAGTGATTAGTGAAACAGTTTTATTCAACAGCATCTAACTCCATCTAATGTGACAAGGCTGGCCATATCTTCTGCACTAAAAGGCTTTAAAGTGATGTTGAACTTTGGTAGGACCTTGGGTTGAGTAGCTCCCTGGCCATGATATAACCCCAAAATCGTTGATTCTCCGTTATCTGTTGCTCCGGGGCTCCGGGAAAGACGAATGGAGAATTATGTTTTTTTTCTCTCGCCATTCACTGCCATTATATGGCGAAACAGATCTCAAAGTCACATTTGTAGCACATAAACGCACACGAACAAAGCAGATTCTGACAATATATATATAAAAAAAACTAGTCATTCTGCTGATTTTTTTTTAAGTGAATCAATTTCTTTATATTAGAAGTGTGATTTTCAGACCTGTTTCGCCATATAATGGCATTGAATGGAGAGAGAAAAAAACACAATTTTCCAATTGTCTCCAATCGTCTCGCACCGGAGCAACAGATGAGAATCACCGATTTTTATCGGGGTTTTATCATGTCCATGAAGCTACACAACCCAAGGTACCACCAAAGTTCAACATCACTTTAAGCCAGAGATAGACACACAGATAAAAACCTGTTCAAAAATATATAGTTCATTGAGCAAAAGGAGCAAGTTGGGCAGGCATTGGGCAAAAAGGCACAGAAGGACGCCTGACCACAAACACTTCTGGCTCATGTGGCAGTTGGACTAATAAAACAATTAGCAACGTCAATTAACTCCTGACCGCTCACAAAAAAACCCGAACATGGAACCAGACACTGAACTGCTTGGGCTCTGAGAAATGATAATTAGTGATGAATTAACGAAACATTTGAACACAGTCTTGCCAGTCGCTTCATACTGTTTCCATCTGGGAGGAGATTAAAAAAACCTGTATTTTATCTCAAAAGTAAATCTGCTCAACAAAGACTATATTGGTCTGTGTGTGTGTGTGTGTGTGTTTGTATGTGTGCGTATAGATAGATACATAGATAAAAAGATAGATAAGATACATAGAGTGATTTCCATGAATCCATGAATACACATGGACAAATGCAAATGCAAACATATGCAAACTTGTGACTGCTGTTTGCCATGCTGCTCACTGATGTGCATCATGATGGGCTTTCTATGAGCAGAGACAGATGGATAATAATGATAGTAGTACTGATAGTAATACTGAGAATGTTATTAAACTAATGAATTTTGTTTTGCATGCTGCCCACAGCTGAGTACGTTTTACTTTTCATCTTCTGAATTGCCATTGCATGACTCACTGGACTGATTGTGAATGTGTGTAATGTTGTCTGCTGTTGTGTATAATGTGCACTGTGTGTTTTTTTGTGCGGGCCTTGTAAACTGGACAATGAATGGTATCGGAGCATATAATTTACATACTCACCCATTAAACAATTTGTAGTAAAAGCAGTCCATAATTGTACTCGTATGTGAAAAGAGCATGGCAGTTTCAATATGTATTTTATCTATACTGAAACACTTATTTTCCATGGTTAATTGATTAATTACACTGTCACATAGCATACAATATAACTTTGTTGTCATAAACCTTCTGGGATTGTATAGTCTGGATGAATTCAAATTCAGAGATGATATAAAATGCTGATATTTTAAGTACTCTAGTATGCTGGAGTCCTAATAATGTCAAAAGTGGTTTCGGACGAGCACAGAGTCTCATTAAATATACATGTGGCTTGAGGATTTAGCTTTAGATGTTTTATTCGGACAGAGATCAGCAGAATCATGATGCACAGTTTGACTCTCTTGTAATAGTCATGCAAACAACAGTAAAACTTAATCAATAGTAATGTTAAATTAAATGGAATCACTGGGAATCTGTGACATGTTTCTAATTTTGGGCAAAGTCATCTTCATGCTGGTATCAAACCCTGTAGCTGTTGATTTAATTTGATTTGGCTGACAAATTCTCGTGCTGCCCCTATGACATTTAACAGTCTAAATGTTGATGATATTTAAATGACAATTACAATACAGGCAGCCCTTCCAGTCCAATTTTTCCAGGACCATAAACTATACTTTCAGGTAGTCTGTCTTCCACATGGAACAAAAGGAAATTAACAAAAGGCACTTGCTGCAACAGTCTAACGCTCAACAGGTAAAACAGTGTGAACATAATGTTTCTCTTCCATTTAACTAAATAGAGTATGCCAGCAAATGCTGTTCATACTGGATCCCTCTTGATGTGTGAAGTGGTGCTCTCACAAGTGTGTTACCCAACAACAGGTGCTTTGGAAGAAAGATGTTAGAGCGCTGCCGTTGTCCATGGTTATTACTGTATTATTGTCCTTATGTATGGCTGGCTTGTAATCCCTTCAAAAGTTCACAGCTGGATTAATTTAAATTCCCTTGACCTACATACAGTGGGGTGCAGTAATACGGTTCCAGGAAGCTATGAGGCATAGCGCAGTTCTATTTTTTAAGCGGCCTTGCATACCACACCATCAGCAAAAGTGCTCTCAGTGCACCGTGGTCTTGGATATATTGCCCCTTTTTTTAATGTGGTTTCCTCATAAAACCCCCAAACTCTGTTCAAAGCTTGTTATTGCTTGAATGTCTGTGCCAACCCTACTATAGATCATTGTCTTCCAACAGTTAACACAAAGATCAGTTTCCCCTGATCTATTGTAACCCAATCATATACAACAGTGGTTTAAAGGTAAAAGTTTAAAGGTTGTGTTGATGTAATGATATGAGTAAATAAGTAGAACTGGCGCTGTTCCGTAGAATGAAGAATATATTGTATAGTGGCATAATGTTACTGCTGACCTAAGTAAAGCTGCTAGACATACTAAGTAAGGATGTTATAATCAGGGGTGGAAAGAGTACAAAAAAAATCTACTCAAGTAGAAGTACTGTTACTTTGATGAAATTTTACTTAAGTCGAAGTAAAATTACTGGTGTAAAAATCTACTTGAGTAAAAGTAAAAAGTAGCTCATTTAAAATGTACTCAGAGTAAAAGTTACTTAGTTACTTTTTTTTTTTTGGGGGGGGGGGGGGGGGTTGTTATATCATCTCTCCCATGCAATAAAAAAGTACAAAAACATATATAAAGCTCAAACTAGGTTATTTTTTTTATTAAAGAACACCTTTGCAAAATAAAGTGCATAAACAGAGTCAATTCAATTATGAGAGGTAATAGTGCTTGTGTCAGTACAGACCATCCCATAAAACATTTTCCAGTAACACAACCATTCCTATCTTCAGGTATCTCTGTAAGCAAGAAATGTGTGTGTGTGTTATCTAAACAAATCTAAAAGACAAAACATTCTGGATGTCAAAAACTTCGTATGCATCTATGAATGTAAAACATTCTAACTTTGTATGTTTAATGAACACATGACATTGATTATTTATACAATGATGAAAACAAATTTTGTTCACAGAGGAAACATCCATCAAAGCTGAAGGCCTGATATCACTGTGCTCTCGGTGTGCGGCTGTTGCAAAACTACACCATTTATGTATACAGTACTGCACTGTATGTATGTTAGGGCTAGGCGATGGGAAAGGGGGGTATCACAATATTCAGAAGGACTTTTTTTGTTATTGATATACAGTATATAGATATCTGCTTAGCTATGGAAAATCACATGTTAAAGGGCAAGTTCAGAATTTTGGACCCCTAGCCCTATTTCCTACTTACCAATGATGTTGTCGATTAGTAGAGTCCTTTCTCTGGACAATCCATGCTGTTCTTCATACTAGATACCCGCAGCTCAGGCTAGTTACCCACAAACCAATGCAAAGTAAGTCAATGGGGCCACTCTCCAGTCTATACAAGCCCTGAAATAAACGCTGAAACCTACTCCACAGTGCACCCAAAGTATGTTTCAGCGTTTATTTCAGGGCTTGTACAGATTGGAGAGTGGCCCCGTTGACTTTGTGTAATGCAGTTGAAACCACGTTGTAGTAGCCCCTTGGGTAAACTCACTCCTAAGTTAAATACCTCCACTTCACTACCTGAATTGGATCCTTTTCAGGTGGTGGACTGGATAAGACCATGATATTAACTTGCGTGGTCAAGTGCTGCTGGTGAGCGGAAGGTTGGCGGTTCGAGGCCAGGACGGTGACAAGTGCCCAGTGCAAAGTGCCCGCCAGTAGCTAGTAACCACCTGCTATATTTGCATTGGTTTGAAGCTAACTAGCCAGAGCTGCAGGTATCCAGTATGAAGAACAGCATGGATTGTGCTGAGAAAGGACTCTACCGATCGACAACATCATTGATAAGTAGGAAATAGGGCCAGGGGTCCAAAATTCTGAACTGACCCTTTAAGATAATCGAATCAATGTTCATCATAGTGGACTGCTTGGTGATGCGTAGTGTGATACAGTATCGAAATTAATCTGTAATTTCCAATTAACCTTCTCAAATATTTCTGAAATCATTGTTGTGAGAAATCTGACATAATATCTACGTTTTAGCATTAATTTAGACAACAAAATGTGTATCATGATTCATTACATCAAAAAATCCCACAATACGGTAATACAGACAGAAGATAAATGGTATATATCGGTATATTGCCCTGCCCTAATCTATGTCCAGATTACAGTTCCTCTTTTTATTTAATCTTTAGACCATTACTCTCTGAACTTGCTGTTTAGTTTGAGCAGGAGCTGGTTTTCAAAATTAGTAGAGTTCATCCTAGCTCGCTTTGCAGTGAACAGCAGTCCAGCACAGCTGAAGAGGCGCTCACAGGCAGCAGAGGCAGGCAGGCCAGTGTTGAGTTTGAGAGACAGCTTTTTGATGTAAGGAAATGAGTTCAGTAGATCCATCTTGTCTGAGACACAGGCAAGGTACCCATCCAGCTCCCCTGTACCTTGTGACTTTCTGGACTTCAGTGACGAGAAGAAATCCTCTTCATCTGATGAGTGTTGGCCGACTTGCTCCATCTCATCCTCTGTCATTTGGTCAAGGTGATGTTTCACATAGACCAAACCTGTAAAGTGACAAATACACACACAACACATAGAGTATATCTGACATTTAGGCTTTAATTTATGTGGCAACATAATTCATCATAATGTTGACATTACAATAACCAAAACGCTTTCCATACTTATGTAGACAGGCTCATTATATTGTTATATGTATGATATTGTACTGAGTAGGAACACAGTGGACAGCATTGGGATTAATAATAAATAATAATAAAAATATGAACAACAATATTATTAAGCAATAATATTAAGTAATGAAATCATACCTGCTTCTGTGACATTAGCTTTCTCAGTCCAAGTGGTCTTGAACTTTGGCAGAAGGATTGCTGCAGCTATCACTTCAGGGTCTTCCATCATCCCACCAAAGCGCTTTTGGACAGCATCCTGAATGGCTCTGATCAGTGGTAGACACACATTGGAGGATGCTTCCAGTCGTCTGAGTTTTGCTTGCAGCTGGAAGATCACCGGCAGCAGCCATCCCATGTGTGTATTTGTCTCAGACTGAAGGATGTTTAATGCCTTCACCACATTCATCACAGTGCAGTACTCGGTCAAGAAGGCGATTTCAGCCGGACTCAGCCTGTATGACATAAAGCAAATGTCAACAGATAAAAACTATGTTTTAAATGGGAAGTTTGCCACAACCAAAATTCACAAAAGACAGGAAATTCAAGTTACCACCCCAAAGCAAAACAACTCTGTGCTAAGGATTTACAGCAATCAGATGCTTTATTTACCTATCTCACTACTGATAATATTGATGCCTTGTGGTCATTTTTATGATATGGAATAACAAGTCCACTCTTGTTCGATTCAGGCTGTATACTCAAGGTGTGTGTATTTATATACTATTCACCCTGTATGTTTTATATATGGGAAGAGGTGTAATTGAAAATATAATGGAAAATGTGTAGGAACCCTGAGATGGAACAGTCATAATTCCAAACTGTGAATAGTGATTACATAATATATGAATATCCTATTTAATGAATACTCACCGTCGTTGACCTTCTGACGCTGCAGTTAGCCCGGACCAATAGACTGGACAGTTTCTGACGCGCAGTTCATAGAAAACTTGGGGAAACTTTGGATTTCTTTTACTCTGTAACGGAAGCGATTTAACATGTAGCGAAGTAGCTACATTACTTCAAACAAAATATACTTAAGTAAAAGTAAAATTACTGATTTTAAAAATTACTCAAAAAAGTACAAGTACACAAAAAAGCTACTCAATTACACTAACGAGAGTAATTGTAATTTGTTACTTTCCACCTCTGGTTATAATAGCTCAATATTTAGTGGAAATATAGCATTCTTTCTTGGTACATCTCAGAGTGTTATTTCAAAGAAATGTTCCAGACCTACTTAACGCCACAGAAATCAAGCATTTTTACTAGTATTTTAGCCAACTGGGCCCTCACTCACTTCGGTTGACCATAGAAAAGCATTATAATTGATTGGTTTTCTTTTGCAACACTAAAGGACACCATGACAATATGCATTTCATTCTCATCAGCCACCGCTATTGTGTTAAGTGGTTAGCTTTCTGCAGAAGGGTTGCTCAGTCAATCAGTCCTTCAAGACAGTGCATAATGGGAATTATCAAACGCCATCCAATGATTTAACACAGTGAGTGCACACAGTCTCATCTAGTACCAGCAACAAGCACCATGAATTTGAGATTAATAAAGGCATTAGGGCCTATGGCACAATTACATGCCATATCCATTGGCATACAATCCATACAATTTCAAGGCCAACTGAAGATAAACACGCTGGTCTACGCTGATTAGGAGCACAAGAGTTGTTAGACCCACAATCAATCATTCAGTTGACGGACAACATTTCACAACTGCTGCATCAGCAATGAGAAGGATGATTTCAAACAGCAGCACAGGGGCCTACTGAAATGATAGTGTAATAATTAACCATTCCCTATAGCACAATTTCCACTTCAAATAGATTCTTTTCATGATGTTTCAATCTTTAAGTATTATTGCACCATCTCATCCAACTCAATGTCTCAATATCCTGAACTCCTGCGCAAATCTTGCACAAAAGCCAGGCTTTGGAGAAGCCGATGCTTGGTTTGAGGGTAACATTTCATAAAAAAGTGTACAAGTCATCACTACCCTGACAAAGACCTGTTTTTATTGATATGCATGGATAGTCTAATAATATGGAGCCATTCTAATAAAGGCTTTTAATATTTCTTCCTATAACAGAGTGTGTTTTTAATGGTTCTGAAAGTTAATTCACAAGCCAAGCATCTTCTCCAAAACTTGTCAAATGTATCTGTTTCACCCAAAAATGATCTTAACACGATTGACCCAAACAGCGGCTCTGCATTCTACCCTTACTGCTCTTCTATGGGTGGACGCTTTTCTCTTATCTTTCATGAATGTTTCCTTCCTCTGAAATATGGGTGGACTGTGCATGCTCGCTGTTTGTGAACTGGAATCCACCTGCTTTGTCAGCGAATGTAAAATGCATCCCCTGAAATTTCACCCAGCCATGCTTTGCCTACATCTAGCCCGTAAACTCTCTCCACATTCAGCTGAACTGCATCTCAAGTAACTCCACATCGCCCTATTCAACGATAACAACAAGACCTCCCCCTCTCACATTTCAGGGTTTCTTATCCTACAGATACCACTATACTGCATCCTGCTGTTTCCTTGAGATAGAGCCAGCCCTACTCACATTCTCTTTCTACAAAGCCCCCAATGGTAAAGACACCCTAGGCAGAAACACCAGCCAAATAGCGATATCCACTGCTGCACTCTCCAATCTTTAATCTCAATTCTGAGAATATGTAAGCCTGCGGCAGGCCTCCGCTCACCAAAGAGATTTTGAATCAGCACTCTTGCGTGTTTGATGACACAAGTAATACAGATCACTACAGGCAACATGTGTTTACGGCAATGAGTGGCTGCTAAGGTGCAGGAAATGTTCTTTTAAGTTTTAGCCTATGGAGGTTATGAGGCAGCGCTGGCTTAAAGTGACCTTGCAACGCATCAGTGCGTCCCCTCTCACTGACTGGCTAACCTCATTGTTGTTATGCAGTGCAGAATCTGTGCTGGGAGGTGAGCTATTGCACACACAATTTAAACCTTAACCGGCTGAGTGGAGCATTGAAATTCCAGGCGTGCAGTAAGGCACAAAACATTACTCAGATCAACTTAAAGACCTGTCATAGGCCCTGTCAGGAATATAGGCGCCACACACAAATAGAAACTCAACTAACAGAGTACTCAAAGACTGAGCACTTCTCTGTGTTTTATGAAATGTCTCACCTTGATTTTGAGTGAAGTTCTGCAATGACACGCTGTATCTCGGCCTCATGAAGCGGTATCACGTTGGGCTTCAAATGAGCAGATCAAGAGAATGAAAGTGAATAGATAATAGATAGATAGAATAAGAAAGCTCTCCCTCTACCTTTTTTTTTTTTTAACGCGAAAAAAAAAAGAGAATAAAGAGAATGCAAGTAAAAATTCAATTTCCAAAAGCTAACACAAGCCTTTCTGTAAAGTCAATAACCTGGATCTGCCTGTTTTACATAGCTAATAGAGCAGTGTTGAGGGGAGAGTCAGTGGACGCTAAAACCTCATTATCCAGCCTGACGACCTTGGCACATGCGCTGAATGGAAAAGTAATGGCTCTCAAACATTGGCATGCACCACAAGACAGCCCCTCTTTAGATGTGGTTCAGAGACTGTCAAAAATCCACGCCGCGTGTCGCCGGGATCGCTCCAGTCTTTCATCTGAGAGGAGGCAAACTAGGCAGTGACATTTTTTTTTTTTTATTTGAAGAAAGTCAGCGTATGTACCATGGGAGGCTGGATGACTGAGGTCCATACATTTTTGAGTCTCACCCGGCGTTGCACTGATCCCTGTCCTGGATTTTACCGGCCTTGTCCTCCTCAACATTTTGTAGTAAAATCTGAAACAATAACGCAACATGTGTAATCCTAAACTAGACATAGGGATGTGTTGAAAATGAGTGTATATTTTGGTGATTACGGTAAATAGTTATAGAGATGACCTTTGTTTGCCAGTACCTGATCACCATGGTCTACAGAACATATAATCGTGGGCTTAGATCTGTCTCATTTATCATGGATTCAGATTGACTGATTAATTTGACCTATTCATTAATTAAGGTCTGCATGTAAACAGAAAACGGTGGATAGTCTGTCTTTTGAATCAGATGAACCTTACATGTCTTTTATTGCAGTCACAAGTAAAAGGTATACATCATTACACTACACACACACACACACAAAGTTCCCCTTTGAACCTTGGAAATGTCAGAAAGCATATTGATTTGAGAGCCTGGCAGGATAACTTTCAAATGTCCCTCATAAAGATGTCTCACTGGAATGGGATCTATACATTCACTAATGAATTTACTAGTAAACTAGAGTGTCCACATCACTCTCCGTCTTTGATAGGCCATATAGAAGATTGATTGAATGCAACATGCGACTAATGACAGATTTAGATGAGTGTGAATGAGTGAAATAGCATTCTACTCCCTGTGAATATTCAGGGGATTCTCTTCACAATTACATCTTATTTGTGGTAATGACATAGTTTAAAATATATATACTGTATGCATCTAATCTTCATCTACTTTTCAATGTCAGAAATTAAAGGGAGCTCAGAGTAAAAATACTGCTCATGAAAGTAATAATGAGGAGGAAAAAACTGGTCCCGATATTTACAAGTACCCCTTTTTGCATCTCACCCTGTTCTCATCTTTTAATTGAGTTGTCAAATATTCACATACGAATGTGACTATACTGTCCACTGTGGGCAACTATTGGTGATTCATGGGAGCCTATGACTGGGGGAATCTTTCCAGTGCGTTCTGGGCAAGAAAAATGGAGCCGTTTTTAATCAGAAAACAACCAAGCACACAGCCTCAAGCAGTAGAATATGTTGGCACCACGCAGCCAGCAGAAGAAGAAAATGCCGTCCCCACACAAACCGCTGCGTCAACAAAAATAAAGCAACCAATATCGTAAAAAACTCAACAATCGAGGGGTTGAAGATGGACTCATTTGGCACAGAGGCGGGGGAAGTCCTGCCACGAGTTTCCAGCAGTGGGGAAAAAGTTAAGACAAATGTTCGTGGTACAAATTGCTTATTAGCTGATATGCAATGCAAATGCAATATGTCATAGTGTAAAAAAAATGCCACTTAAAAAGGGCTAAAATGCCCCTAAAATTCTAATCAAGGGGGAAAAATGCCCTCTAAAAAAAGCAAATTTCTTACCCTGCTTCGCTTAGTGCTAGGCTAACAGCCCTGAGCTAAAGAATATTTCACAATGGCAGATCTAAAAGTGGGCTCAAACTACTGCAACTTTATCCCAAGGCTGGCTACCTCTGCTCTGAAGCAAGCCCAGAAAGGGACCTGGGGTAACTGGAACAATGTGAGGAGCTAACTTTGAGCTAACCAGAAACATGGGCTAAAAATGTGCAATGCAAAATAAATAAATAAATAACTTAAAAAAAAAAAATACTTTTGAGTCCCTGTGTAAAGAGCTTGGCAGCCATGCAATGCCTCAATGCCAGCCTTCAATGCAAAGGGACATGGACTTGGCATGCTTCATAGAGTGTTAGTGAGGGAGTGCTGGAGCCAAAGTGCAAACCAGGGGGGAAGTTTTCCAGTCTGTCAAATGATTGAGGGTGGCTCAGACAATTTCACCATCTGGAGCCAGGGCGCAAAATGATTCTTTTATTCTCATTCAACTTTCTTGATTTGTACTTTACTACCAGTGAGAACCAGGAGCACAGATTGTGATGTTTTCATGACAGGTTTGAGGGAAGCCTGCATTACTTTGAGCTTAAAATATGCAGTGCAATGTTCTCTCATTCTGAGAGATTAGATCTGAAAATCCATTGTGTTTGCCTTGAAAGTAAAATTAAAAAAAAATACTTGCTGTTGGGTAATGTTTGGAAATAATTCTTACAGTCATTTGGTGTTATCTGAATAATTCCTGTTGTCCTTTATTCTTAATCTTCATGCTGCTTAATCTTCCCAACATGACTTTTCAAAACAAAGTAACGGAAAAGAACACCAAACAATGCCTAACTCCGGATTGACATACTGTAGTAGTATGTGCGTGTACAAGTGTGCACATGTTTGTTGGTGTTTGTTTCAGTGTGGTGAGGCCAAACCCCGACCTTTCAGTGTTACAGAAGATGTGTAAAGAAAGTGCTCCATGACTGCAGGCCTACTGTTTAAACTAAATAAGACATTGAGCAGTGGATGCAGCTCAAAGTCTGGGTATGCCGTTGGGATTTGGCTATCGTACTCTCCCTGGCTCCCTGCTGAGGAGGCAGAGTGATGCAGCATTAGCTTGCATCTCTGGAGACCAGTGTAGAGGCTGCTGGGCCACTGAGCAGGACAAGCACTTGACACAGTGGGAGTAGCCTGTCTGTCGCAGACTTGGTATTTGGGGCTATCAAAGGACATCAGATAAACAATCACCTCATTTTAATCTCATACAGTTGTATACACCAAGTAAACACTCTGTCAGGTAAATGAATTATCGGAAGTGGCCTTTCGATGTGCGCAAATGGGTCACTGCACAGTGTGTACTGTTCATTCATGATATCGCTCTGTTAGAGGCCTGAATCTCTGGCAGGGGGAACAGCATGGCCTGCCACCCTTCCTTTCCACTCTCGTCTGTGCCAGAGCAGATAGTGCAGAGCCAGCAGGATTTGCGCTGTGTGGCACCGCTGCCACTGTCCGCATGGATGTTTTCGTTTTACTGGGCTAGACATTGGCACCGGCTCTGCCCCGGACCTCGGTGGGCAGTTAAACTGAAGCGGATGTTGCCAGAGTCAGTAGTGATTTTATTCTGCCAAATCAAATATTGCTTTAAATACATAGTCATTCATCTTGAAAAATGGATTTTGTTACATTAGTCATGTGATACGTAAGATGTTTTGGGATAGTTAACAGCTGCAACTATTTACATGTAGAAAGCATAACTTAATGTTAGTTACTTTGCTTTTTGCAGTATATGATTTGCCTTCTAAAAATGATCCACCTTCATCAAAGAGGAAGAAAATGATGGCCACTGTTACAACAAATCGTATCGATCACAACATCCATTACACCATACTAGTACTAAGCTTTCTACCAAATGTCATTGAGCCTATTTTAACATTTGCCACCACCTCATATATGAAAAATATTAAAAATACCTCCCTGAATCCACACAATCGATCAGAATGAAAAGGACAGAAAATACCATTATTTCCTTAAGGCAATTGCAGTGATAAGACGTAAAAAAAAATGCATAGAATATACCATGCTATCACACTGATAATGTCTGAGGACCTCATCAATTCTGCCGCATCCATATCACACCGACCAGACAGCAAGATTATTATTTTTTCTCAAGGAATTCCGGATGCCATGTATTTCACTCTAAATCCTCCTTTACGGTTTTCAATTTTCTCCCCGAAACGCCTAAATTGAATTCTTGCGCTGGAGATATGGTCAGGGTGACTTTAAAAACTGGCCACAGAGCAAATAGCCTGTACCCCTGCTTCCCCCAGCTCTGCAGAAAGGTAGTTTCTTGGTTAAACAAAGTTATTCGGAAAGGAGAGTGACACTGGACACCACAAAAGAAGTGAAAACTAACGTAATGCCTGAAATGGTGAAGAATGAATTTCAACTTCCTGCAAAATCTTCCTGAACCCCAAAACCAAAGCTTAGTGTGCCAGATATAATCAGTGATAAGCATTAAATTAAGTACAAGGAATTGCTATAACTCTATTAAGAAATAATACAATGAGTATAGATATAATGTGATGTTGAATGCACATAAGTATGCAGAGTGATGTATAGTTTAAGTGTCTTTGCACCAGTGCCACCAAGACAAATCACTGTACATTTATTGTACTTGTCTATTTAAGTCATTCTTATTTATACAATGAAGCCAACTTGTGTGATTTATTTCCAAGAGAACATTTCATAACTGATTAGTGTACCTCACATCTGATGTCATGCTGCGTTCTAATTATACTAGTCCTCCATACAATAGCCTGCTGGCATGGGGCATTAATGTGATAGATGGGAAAAACTTGCTGGAGGACCTGGAGATTTATGTCTGTGGTTGTAGTGGGTATGGGAGACAAACTACAAATGAATCCTAATACATTCTTCTAGATAATGTACCTATTTGTTGACATTTGGTGATTATAAATCAGCTAGGTTTATCCTCTTTCTCTCTCACTGTTAAGTTAGCCAATATTAACATAGGCTACCGTTGTTTGGGGCATGAGAAATTGATTTTGGCACGCATGCTATTGTCTGCAGCAATGTGTTGCTCAGTGGTCCCTTTACACTCTACTTGTATCTTAAGATGTATCTTAAGTCTCCATGGCACATGCAACTAAAAAACGACAGCTTTAGTGTCAAACTAACTAGTTTCCTTTACAGCCTTATGATCGAATGCACGTCCAACTGGTGAGCCTTACCTCCACATTGTGGCCTGGATCTTCACCAGCAGATACAGTATATCACGATTGCTTTTCAAAATAGTTTTCAAGCTCTCCATTCTCTTATGTTTAGGTATGTTTCATTGTACACTAGCATCTCACTTGAAAGCAGCCCCGAACACACACATTCATCAGCTCTGTCTGTTCCATCTCAATGTATCGACCTCATCTATGAGTCCTCCTTTTAGCACTAAGAGATAGACTTTAATCCGAACCTCTGAAAGTGTAGTAAAATGAAAGGATGCCCTGTCACGCTGAAAAAGTTGTAAGACCTGAGCCAAAGGAGGAAATTGCATTGATCAAAGAGATGCAGGCGAGACATATTGGAAGGGTTGTCTGGACTCCGTTTTGCTCTCATGTTCACCTTTCTATCGAGCTCTTTTGAGAGACTGAATCTCTTTGTTGCCATGACTCAGAGTTCGCCTCTGTAGAAGTGAATTTGTGACTGTCGTCACCCCTCGTTCGCGCTGCTTTTAGCGCCTCACCTCCACACTCCTGTCAGGTCTGTCAAGCCAGCAACCCACACAGAATCACACGCTAATTGCTTTATCTCAGCCTTTTGTCTAAAGGGTCAGAAATCGAGTTTGCTTGTAGGGCGAGAGAGGGAATTATAAATCGAAAAGGATAGGGGAAGAAAAATTCAATTTGTGCACAGCCCTTGTCAGAACCGCTTACTTGCATGTCTGTTAGGTGTCCAGATTAGAGGAGGGAAAGAAAAGAAGATAACAGCATTAAAGCAGGAACAAACACGCTCTTGTCTAAAGGGCTTGGGAGAGGTGACTAATCCAATACCTGACATGTCCGAATAGGACAGAGTTGCTTTTGTCAAAAGCTGTTGTTAACACCAATCACTTCTGACCACCTCAAAGTCAGTTAGCTGGTCATTTCTGTTTCTGCTTTTCTGATTTATCTGACTACACACAGTGGAGAACAGCAGGAAAGATGTGAAAGAATGTGAACACACGTGACAAAAGGACGGAAAGCCTGTTGCACACGTCACGTGCCTCGGTCCACTGAGCCACCAGAATACACTGTCATTGTCAGTAGACTCAAAATTAGTTTTTCATATCTCTGTGTGAAAGATCAATGTATAACCAGGACCAGCGGGGGTTGAGGTATGATTAATGTGTAGTGCAGGATGTGGTGCAGTGACAGATGTTTGTGGTCATTTTTCACCTTTGAGCTGAAACACATCAGACAAGCGGTGGGTCATTAATATCCTCCCGATTGTTGCTTAGATGATGAAACAGTCTGGCCACCCCGCAGCCAAGCCCCAGCCCCCTCACCCCCTCCCTCCTTCCTCCTTCCTGACTCTCCAGGAACTTCAAGGTACAGTGGCTGAGAAATCAATAAGGACATGTAGGTGCCAAGGCTCGTAGCTGGGTGCCATGCAGCGGCCTACAAAGCACAGCATACTGACTGAAACTAAACATAAATAAGCCTTCCAATTTTTGGTGTGCAGAAGTGGAACGAGTATTTCACTGATTATTCGTATTATTTTACTAACTTTGAAGAACCGCTACTTCAGTTAAAGTCACAGAACTTGGGTAGAAAATTACTTGATTACTTTCACGCTCTTTGGAACGCTGTTAGTTGCCTCACACTGCTTTGAAAACTCATATATAGAAGTGATGATTGTCAGACCTTTTTTAAAGCTGACACATACTGCTAACTGGCATTCAACTCAGTATGACTCACCTGTGTAGCAACCTTTGCAATTGTTAATTAGTTAATTCACAGATGAACTCATTTTCCATGTAATTTCTCTCTTAATTCGTCCACCCCTGCCGTTAGCAATCTTTCTTTCTTTGCCCTGTGTTCTATTCTTATGTACTGGATCTACACCTCTAAAGTAAACTTTCCAGACAGAACTCGTGCATTGGTAATTAACACTGCAGGGCGTTGTGCCTTGCGGCATCACCATTGTAAGTACAGTAAAGAACACCCTCACAGTTAACAAAGTTTTATTATATAATGGGTAGTTTCAGCCATTCACACTGAGCTTTCAACCATGCTGATAATTCCCATAAAGTATTCACGCTTTCTCCTTTTTCATCCTTATGTATGTATACTAGTGCGCATGTCTTAGTAACCATTGTATAAAAGCTGTAAAATACCCCTCAGAAATTCTTTCTTTGGGTGGCGTCCTGGTGGCTTAGTGGTCAAAGATGCGTACCATTTAACTGCGATGTCCTGGGTTCGAATACGGCCCAGGACCTTTGTCGCATGTCATTTCTCTCTCTCTCTCTCCTAATCTTTCCTGTCTATCTCTGCTGTAAAAACTATCATAAAAGGCAAAAGCCCAGAAACATAATCTTAAAAAAAATAATAATTCTGGGTACTTTGATGCTGCTGACATCACACATCATATTCATAAAAGTAAGAACGCCCTGTAAAGAACACAGTAAAGAAAGCCCTCTTAGGAATTATTTCTGTATGAATATATATATACGTGTTATCTTTGTTTGGTAATGACCTTACTGAATAAAACTCTTCCCGCTCCTGCCGTCCAATCTCCAGACAGGCTCTGGGAACAGAATGGGCTCGGTTTAGACGAGTGCCATTTGCTGCATCACTCCTTCAGGCTCTTCCACATTCACTTAAGTGTGTCTAAAAAAAGGGACAGAGGCACACATATAACAATCCACGACTGCAGACTCAGCAAAAAGGTGTGCTGGGATGTGTGTTTAAGGGTCTTCCGTTTCAAAGGAGAGGCCAGGAACATGGATAAATATTTGAACAAGATGGAAAGATGCTTATTTACAGCTGTCAAGATGGGCTTTTGGAAGGGGGAGTGCAACGCGTTCAGCCATTTTGTGTAACACTTTTTCTGAGTGTTCATTCTGCTGATGAAAAAAGACAATCTGCCAGTGAAAAGGGGACATTTTTTAAAAATGAAAGGGTTTGTCCCTCCTGAACTTTTTTGTTATTTTAGACAGAGGGCTGACAAGGACACACAGTAAATGAGACAAAGGAGAGAAGGTTTTCTCCGTATTCAATCCTAAACCAGTGGAAGTACATAATGGTTTTCAAAGTGGAGGACTTAACCAATACTTCATCTCTAGTAACAGAGTATCTTTTGATCAAGAAACTGTTCCAGTGTTTATGAAGCTTTGTAGCTGTTTTTGGGTCACTGTCTGCACGTCATTTTGACTATGTTTTAATACAAAATACTGTATACAGCTTCCCCACTCTCTTTGACTTACACTTTCTGTATCACCTATCATGTTTACTCTGTTGGTGAATAAATCTTCTCTGTTTTCTATCAAGTCCCAGCAAAAAAAAAAAAAAAAAAAAAAAGAAGCTGAATGAGATTCTCCAGTCGGCTTTGCACCAAGTTCCCTCAAATGGCATTCCCCACTGCTTTAAATGAATATGTAAAAATGAAAGTTGCTCCAGATAATACCCATACGCTCAGGGCATGAATAATACAATGTTTTATTTCAACAGGGAACAGACACATATGACACATTACATGACTGCTTTTTGCAGGCCTGCTTCTGAGTAGTGGGGGATTTTAGGACTGTGAAAAGACGAAGAAGAAAAAAAAAACAGGGCCGTGTTTTTTAGAGACTTGAGAGGTTAATGAAAGATGACAAAGCTGTGCGCTCCCTGAAATCCCTGGATGAATAAATTGAAGCTGTGTCTACCAACAGGCATGTTGTCGTACAAGGCAGAAAGTACTGTCGAAGAAAGCGTGTTGAAAGCTTTATAGTGCGCACTCAACATTTCTTGCTCGGTGTTTCGGGGCAATCCTTGAAATAATGAATAAATATTGTAACAGGTAGCATCATGAAGAGCAACTGTCACTCCATGACAGGGTTTGGATTATCCACAGAAGGCTTGTTTTGGACAGCTACTGACCTCTTTGTCACACTCTGTCAAGTCAGCCTCAAATTAAAATAAACTTAAGAAAACAGTTAAGAAGAAAACATTCCAGCATTCCAGTCACACTAAGATGAAACTACCCAAGAAGATGAATAGATTAATTTGCATGGCTGAATTTTTTTAAAGATGATTTTCAAGGTTACAGTGGTAATGGATAAGGAAGGCTTGCCTCACTCAATATTCAAAATTGCCATTCAATATTGAAAATATTCAAATTGCTCCCCTTCTTATTCTGCCTGTCTGTCTGTCTGTCTGTCTGTCTGTCTGTCTGTCTGTCTGTCTGTATGTATGTATGTATGTATGTATGTATGTATGTATGCGTGTATCTATCTATCTATCTGTCTATCTATCTATCAACACTGTAATATCCATAATTCTAGGAAGTATACTGTGTGCAAAATTTTGTTGATATTTGGATCAAGTTTGTGGGAGAAATAGCGAAAAATAGGTTTTGCATAAAATTAAAAATGGCGGAAAGGTGTCATGGCAGAAATAGCAATCCGTATGTGCAATGGATTCAGCTTGAGCCAAGGAATCTGGTTCATTATAGCGCCACCATCTGGCCAGTTGGTATTTTTTGTTGCCTGAGTAGTGGGGGAGATTTGAAACCTATCTACCAAATTTGGTTGCTCTAGGACTTACGGTCTCTGAGGTACAGATCGTTTTAGGGAAGAAGAAGAAGAAGAAGAAGAAGAAACAGCAGGAGGAGGAGGAGGAGGTTGCAGTCCTACAGGCTTGAACCATTGATAGTAATACTTGCCTTGTGTTAATATGTTGCATCTGCTTCTAGACTTGGAAGATCTCCACACTGATTCTTTCCAAATGGTGAGTTTAGGAAAATAAACAGTTGTTATTAATTCAGATGGCGAATACTGCATGAAAAATGTATCCTGTTGTTTTTGGTTCTTTTTCCCCAGAAGATTCTATGCTAGCACTGAAAGGGAAGGGAGTGTGAGCACTACAAGGCTACAGTACGGCGTGATATTTGACCTATAATCTTTGCCTTTTGGCTGAGGTTTGTTCCCAAAGCAACTTTGGTACTGTGAAATAGACAACTTTTAGTAAAAGCCTTACTTTAAACCTGAATTAAAAATATTGCATTTTTATCCAAGGCATATTAGACTATATTCTACATAGTGCCACAGGGATAATACTGGTTACCTGTAGCGCTGATGATATAGGGTTTTAAGCTTATTCTGCTGTTGGATTTACCCTAATTCAGATAGGAACTTCAGCTAAGATGAATAATGCATAAAAGGCAACGAAAATGTAACCATCAAATATCTAACCCAACAGTCTTACAGAGCAGATTATCTCCTCGGGACTCTCCCACCTGCTCTTTTTTGGATGGCTCAGGCTGGTGGAAGTTGTTGTCAGGCAGGGAAATACCCATTAAGATGCCAGTCTATTGTTTAATTACAAATCACAGCTCGCTTCGCGCTGTCAGACAAATTGGATTCGTAAAGGAAGGGCTAAGGAAGCACAGAGAGCTAATTGTTGTCGGGATTCTGTCAGGGCTCCTGAGGTAAGGATCTGTCACATTTGTGTGTGTGTGTGTGTGTGTGTGTGTCTGTCTGCCTGTCTCTCTGTCCACCTACATTTGGTGGGAGGAATTTATCCATAATTACTGAAAGGCAAAATGGCATGCTCATAGAGGAAGAGTTCGACTTAAGGGGATTATCACAGAATTTCGCTTTTCAAATATGTTAACGCATTCATCCCCTGTGCTATAAACCTGTTGAACTCACCCAGCTGAGAGTCAGACAGTGCTGCTCCTATGGATGTTATTTTGTGTATGGTGTTTTTACGTCATTGAGAGACAGAATTGCCTGCCTTTGTGAATTATATTGATTCCAGAAAGACATTCACTCGAGTGGTGATGTGTACTCGGCACCTTTTCAATTGCGGTTGGTTTAATCTTCTGTCATCATGTAGGCTAGACTATGCTTTATGCCTTTCTTGTGTTATGTGTATATGGTTCTACATTTCTATTTTTTTATGTTTTTTTTTATGTACACACCTGGCTGTAACAAGTAGTTCCCCCAGGGGATAATAAAGTTGGAAGTTGAAAGTAATACTGTGATCTCTGACATTTTCACTTGGTGTACATGAACATTTACTATTGTTTCCTATTGTCAGATTTGTGCAAGAAGAGTTTGTCCCAATAATCTGCAATATCACAGCATGTACAAAACCATACAGTGTGAAATGGAAAATGGTACTATGAGCGTACTCAGGAGGATTTCCGAGGGATAAAGGTACATTTTCTGGTTTAAAACTGACTGCACTACTCTGTTCATTTTGATGTAAAAGTTCAGACTAACACTCTGTAAGGCCACAAATATCTCTATCAAAGATTAGTCTTGGTTTCTAGGTTCGGGAGCGAATTGTTCATGTTCACAAATACTGATTGGACTGTTAAAGGCTATAGGTATGACAAATGGTTATTGAAAAAAGTAGTGTAGTAGTATAGAGTGTGAATGCTTTGGAAACCTCTGGAAAATTGGACAGACACACATGCTCACACACATACACACTCATACATGCACCCACACACCCACACACATATTCCTTGGTGCAGTTTGACATGGTGTTTGCTAGCTAATAGATTCACATATACTAATTATACTATCCAAACCTATTGTCTTAAGTGAAAAAGATCAAGGCTCGCTATCAGTGTTCAGTGTTTTTCTCATTATAGAGTTACATCATGGCTGCTGTGAATATTTAACTCTAATTGGCTAGAGGGTGTGTGTTATTTTTGTTTCAATAGACACCACCAGCGAATCTGCCTGGTCTGTTGTAAATTAGCGCTCTAGCCAAGTTAGAGCATATCAGCCATGATAGCCTATGCCTAATGGTTTGAGTAGATGGGCTTTCATGTTGCCTTCAGAATGACCTAAATTCCCAATCAAGCCTGATGAAAAATAATAATGAACCGATGTCCATCACTGATGTTTCAATGCAACCACACAACTCTGATCCTTTACCATTACAGTGAAATATGCCTGCTTGGCTTGCCTTCGCTGGCCTGGCAGTGACACTGTGCTGGAACCTTAAAAAATCAATGTGAACTCCATAACTGCAGTCATTAAATTTATGGTTGTGGTGAGAGCTGTGTTTTTTTCAGAAAATATCCTAGTTGCAGAAAGATAGTGCTTTCTGTTTGAAAGTGTAGTATTTATACACTAGGTAATGCCCACAAAGTATTTTGGCTACATGTGCCCATTATTGGCAGTCAGGCTGAAGAATCAGGTGTGGACTGCCAAGCAGCTGCTACCATATGCAAATGGACTAACTTACTTAGAGCTGCTACCAGTAGGATTTGGAATGCGATGACTTTGGCAATCGTTTAGTGGTAGGTTCACCGTGACAAAGACAACTCAAGTGAGAACTTTGCCACTGCGCCATTCCCTGGCCGCCAAATAATGGAGCTAAGTACACTACCAGTCAAAAGTTTGGACACACCTGACTGAATATACTATGTTTTTCATTCTCTTAAAGCCATTTTGATCTGAGGGCTTATGCTTGAATGTTTGAAATTTGTTTTTTAGACAAATATAAGTAGTGAAGTTGATGCCTATGTATGAATTTCTTTCCAAAGCCTTTGCCTTTCCATCAAGGCAAAGGGCGGCTACTTTAAAGAATCTAAAATATAAGATAGTTTTTATTTATTTAACACTTTTTGGTCACTGCATAATTCCATTTGTGTTATTTCATAGTTTTGATGTCTTTACTATTAATCTCAAATGTGGAAAATAGTAAAAATAAAGAAAAATGTGGTATGTCCAAACTTTTGACTGGTAGGCTTGGTTAGATAGCTTAGTAGCTAACTGCAACATTACTAAACTATCCCATGGTGCACAGACTAGAAATCAGCCAGAGAGCAGCCACAGTGTTCCAGAAAGAGTTATTGAAAAGCTTTGGCATTAGATTTTGATAGACTTTTTGCTCTTTTTGTGTTTGATTGAAGAGGGTACAGCTGTTGGGAGCAGTGTTTTTTCAATGGTTCCACCATCTGCCATTTTGAGTAGCTTTACTGTTCATTCAAAGTGAGGCAGTCGTCTTCCTGTTTTGGTTGAGGAACTTCCTTTGTGCTGTAAGTCAAACCTGCACAATTCACAGACACATACAATAAATACATAGAGAGCAACACATAGAATAAACCAATTTCCTCTTTTTCTCTTTCTACAGCCATTATACTATGCTATTAAAACTAATTTGAGAATGATATGTTGAGGTAAATATTCTACACGCAGCAGCTTTAAATGAGCAGAGAACGAAGCCCAATTATCATTTTAGTCCAAGAACAATTAATAAACGGTCCTGACAGTTGAAATGCACTCCAATGTTTGTTTCATGATTATAATGCACTACACGGAGGCAAAGTGACCCTTACTACATGTCAAGTGGTTCTTCTTCCCTGTATTGTACATAAAAATCATTTCATGGACACTCCATATATTATCCATCATTATTATAGCGCAATAATGAGCCCCTTGGTAATACATATATACAATCATACCATCTTCAAAGTCAACTTTGCCATATGAATCATAAACAATTCAGGGCTCTTTGTCAATGTACAATGTGCACAGAATTTAACAAAATGAAAGTTGAGGCTCATAGTGAGTGTTCATAGAGAGGAATCCTTCCTCAGAGAAATACACTAACAGAAGGGCAGATTAGGACCCTGGAGGAAATGGTCCCATTCCTTCCAAAGGCACCCGTCTGTGGCAGTAATTGAAAGATGTGGATTATCAGGATTTTTTGCCAGTCACGGCTTTCCACCATTAATGTTTTGGTATTCAACACAGTGAAGCTTTCTGACCCCGGAGAGGTTAATTGGAAACAAATTGGTCAGAGTGAAATCAGAAATAAACATTTCAATCGTCAATCCCTCTATTTCCTCCTGGGAAAAGTGCGAGGCTACAAGCTGCAGTGAACCAACCCCTGCGCCGCTCACAACCGAAAGACATGAAAGAGCAAGAGGCACTGAGAAGACGAGGGTGTGATTTCGCAGGGCCATCCCTGCCAGAAGCTTTTGCCAGAAATCATTCTCCCTCTGAAATTCATTTGGAAGTGTGTCAATATTTTGTTATCTAAACCAACCGTATTGGTTTTGAGCTAAGATACTGGATTTCATGCATTGGCCAAGAATTATATTCAAAGACATTGTGGCTGTCAACAAAACATCAGTAAGAACAGAATTTTGTATTACTCAGCCCTTGTTGAAAGGCTCCAGTTACACAGGAGTTTGATATGGATATGCAGACTGCATGTAAAGATATGCTATTTTGCAGAGTTATGCCCAGCTGGATTTACTTCCAATACATTGATTGAACCATGCAGAAAGTTAATCACATACATATTCACTACATGCTAGTACTATTATGTTCTTATATTTGTGCACTTGTACATACTGTATATATAATCATACACATGAACACACGCTGTTGAAGAAATGTTCTGGAGTCAGAGGTTCGTCTTACTTGAATATTATATTTATTAAAAGGAATCTCATGAGAGGAAGAGATGCACACAGCAGGAGGCTACATACACTTCTTTGAAGAGAAAGAGATTGAACCAGTCCTTTATGTATCTTCCAAGCACGTACAGAATGTGCTGACATTAGAACAGATCACCAAAGTAGAGTAGAAGCAACACATGTTATGTCTTAAGTTAGAGCTTCCATAGACATCTCGGAGACATCCAGGAGCCACTCTGAAAACAAGACCTCTGGCATAGTAAGTTATGGCACAAGGGTTACAGTGAGGTGACCATACATCATGAAACCTCACATTCCCTGAGGTGACCCCAGTTCAGCTGTTAATACATATGTTGAATTTTCTTCCACACACACGCACACAAACATGCTCTCACATATCTTCACAGAAACGTATTTCTTCTTATATCATCAGGAACAAATTTGTTGATGGCAGGAGTAATGCAAATATACACACGCATACATATACATACATGTATTCACATAAAGAAGCATACATGCAAGCACACATACTGTATATACAAACACATATGCACACAGACACATGCTATTGTACTTCTATACAGTGCATTTACTGTACGCATTGCCATAATTGAGGTGAATTTCCAGGAAGACAACATCCTGTAGGTCCCTACAGCCAATCACAGCACAGTAAGGTGGGTAGACCAATGATATCTGACTCACCCACTCCCTTGTCTAGTGATCATGTTGTAGTCATTCCTCTATGTAAGAGATGCAAGGAAACAAATGGAGAAATGAACGGGACAATCGTTAGCTGCCTCCTGTAAATCACAATGCACTAAAGTAAAGTGTCACATATTTTATTCTACTTCCCACGTTCTTTTGGTGTGAAATCTGTTTTGTTTTGCATGTGTCATAGTTGTATAAAGTAACTGTTGTAAATTCCATATGCATCTTGAATCATGTTATGACCCTGTGAAGAAAGTGTTACCCACATCAGAGTGAACCCCTCAAGCTGAAAGAGCTGATCTTGACCCAGAATCTGCACTCTTAAAACTTTAAGGAACCATTAAAGACAGATAAGTGTGCGCGGTTGTGTAATCAATAATCAATCGTGCCTTTGCTTAATAAGTCATAAGTCCTTGACGCTCAGCTGGAGGCCTGTCTTTCATTTGGAATAAATAATACTCCCAGCAGCTTTTGACGATTGGATAGAGGAGGAAGAGACAAAGGTTGAATCCCAAGGGGTTGTAATCCTTTTTACATTCACGGGACAGAGGCAGGTATATTTTTTACTCATAAAATATTTTTTGCACTGGCAGTCTGCAGTGACAGCATGTACAGGCATGATTCTTAATGCGTTATGACCTTTGGCACTTAGGCAGCTCTAATGGTGGCAAAAACCTCCCACAAGGACATCTTCAGAAATGTACTCAATATTTGATGCCTAAGTTCGCTTTGCTTGGGAAAGTAAAGGTCTGGGAGAATAACTATGGATTCTTAGATGGTTTCTCTCTTCTTTTGCCTAATAGTGTGGCAGCCATTTTCCCCTTGGCTCATTTGCCGAGGAAAGGTGCCACTTTATTGACAATACTATTTGTTGAAAAAAAGAATAGAGTGGAGTGCCATTTGTTGAAAAAGGGAATACAGCGAGTGCAGTGTCAATGGTGTCACTGAATTTAGACCTTGTTGATAATTTAATGAGGTGAAATAAAGTCTTTCACAGCTTTATTATTATGATTCTCAGCATTATAAAGAGGTTCAATGTACAGCAGTTGAAAGCAAGATTGTATATTTCTTAGAGTTTCCTGCACTGAGCTTCTTCAAGTATTTGCATTTGGAATCTATGCATCCATCCATCCGTCCGTCTGTCTGTCCATCCATCCATCCATCCATCCATCCATCCATCCATAAGCAATTCTCTAGTGATCATGAGCCATAGAACCACTATCTGGTACCGTTATCCACCTTATTAGAGTGTATTCCATTGTTCCCCTCCTTTTTTGAATGATCCATCAGCACAAAAGCCTATTCCCTAATACTATAAATTACGGTGCCATTTTGGAGACGGAGCAAAGCTGAGATAATTTCCCTTTTAGACTGATGTCCGTGTATTCACAGGACAAGCCAATTTCCTCTAAAGTTTAGATGGAATGAACTATTGATGAGACATTCATGTGAACCTGCCGGTAATACATTTGGGGTTGTTAGTTCTCATCAACATCATTGTTATGAACTGTGTAATAACTGTGTGGATGATTACAACCCAGTGTGATACAATATTTCTGATTAGCTATGGACAGGGGGTCTGAGACACTTCTGGTGCTTTTGCCAGCTTATATAAATGTGAAACCATACCACCTTTTTCATTTTGCTTTCACTTCCTCGGACTCTTTCTTTCTCTCTCTCTCTGACACACTCACACACATCCTCTCACTTTGCTTTCCTCCACATCGGATTACACAAATCCCCAAACTCACAAAACACACTAACCAAAATGGCAAAAAGATAGTACCTATCCTGTCTGTGTAGATATATCACTTCCTAGTGCAGTTTGGCTGATGGGGTAAACAGACAGTATCTTTTGTGTTGTTATTTCTGTTTTGTATGCCTTGCGTCTGAGTCTGGCTGGAACCTTACCCCCACTGAGTAATGAGAACAAGGTGAGGGGGCTCGGGAGTGTAATTATTTTCATTTGGGAGCTGGTGAGGGGCTGCTCTACATTTGTCTCACCCAGACGTGACAGTTCACTATCTTCCACCAGTGGTAATGAGCACCAGGCTCTCATTATCTGTCAGGAACGGCACCTCTAAAAGAAAGGGCTAAAAATAAATATTACCTTTCACTGCCCACACCTGACAAAAAAGAAAAAGAAACAGAGAGCTGGTGTCAACAGCTGAGCTGAGAGACTGCCTTGTGGAAGTGTTGTGTTTTGGAAAGGTAGAGACGTAAAAAGAAAGGACAGGTCAAGGAAAGGTGAAGTTTTGACTGGTGTCAGAATGAGTTTAATGATACCCAACACCAGCCACCGACAGCACACTAGCATCTTGTGGTTTTCTATATATCAACAAATATACATACACACACACCTACTGCTGCTTGGGACAAAAACAGAAAACATTTTTTTTTTACAAGGTGAACCCTTTGGGCAATTTTGTTCCCTGTCACTTTGCATATTTCTAGAGGACTAAGCTTCATTGCATGGTCCTCCACTCTAGTCCACCACAGTGTTCAAGTCAGAAAAGGAAATCTTTGGGGTAAAGCTGCATAAAAGAACAGTCACACACAACACATAATACAGTTAACTGTTAGGTGTTGAAATGGCAAGAAGTATTTTTGATCTGTCAATGCACTGAGCCTGCTAACCTAAAAAAAAAAACATTCTAGTGGTTATGTATTATCTCTCTTCATCTTATTTCAGGTGTGTAATCTGCTAATTGAGGATATGATGTTACTAGCCCTTGTGCCATAATCCATGGTGAGCATTCATTCAGAGGCCCAATTCAGAGTTTAACAGTGATACACTACCATACCAATAAGTACCATAGAAAACATTAGGCTACACCGTCATAAATCTACAGCACCATAAGACAGGCACTGTCTAGCTCTAGCTTTCAGGGTGAGTGAGTGTAAGTCATTGGGGTTATCAAGTGGGCACCCTCCTTCCTTCACTGACGTTTCGTTGAATTAGGCCCATGACACCTCAAGGAAGGCTCAACAGTGTATTCCAGCATCCCAGAAACACCCCCCTCTTTGCCCAGACTCAGCAGACCAAAGTCCACTACACTGCTGTCACTGTCACCTGCACCTTTGTTACCAATAACACTACCAAAAACACTACTTTACAATACACACTACCATCAATATTCCTTTCTATTCAGAACATTAAGTTACACACTACATCTAAACCCTACCAAGTCACACACTATGGAAGTTTCATCCTACACTTGCCCAAGCAGAGTTGTCTGGATATGGAAAAACAAATGTTAATTCAAGGTGTAAATGCATGAGGTGATCGGGCTCTATGGCTTTATAATCGGATGTCAGTCAGAGTCAGCCAGGTGTAGTGCTGCAATCCGTACATTGTGTTCAAATTAGTGAGAAACTATCCACCCACGGAACAGAAACATCCTCAGCACTGGTAGAATCGTCATCACCACGGCCTCTGCTCTCTACGAGCTTGCCAGGATAACATACCAAACATGGATGATTCTCGTCCCTGGAGCCAAAAAAAAAAAAAAAAAGACTGTAGTAACATTCACAGCAGCTGCCAAAATGACCTGCCATTGTTTCTGTTGCTTCCTACGAGCGAGTCGTAAAAGACGACCCCTTCCGTGGCAAAGTGAGTACAGGCTGTACAGTAACATCAACTCTGGTGGCTACACCTGCCATGTTTGTTTTTGTTGACAATAGATGGTCTTGCCAGCTCCCCACCTACTCGCCTGCTTTGCATAGAGCACATAATGAGATCTGATCACAGTGTGGACAGGATGCAGATAACGAGAATGCATATGAATACCATGTGCACCATCGGATTGTGCATTATTCAGGCAGCATATTCAGATGCAGATCGCATTTTGAGGTGTAAATGAGGTCTATAAGTCACTTATTTTATTCATCGGTGTGCTTAGTGAATGTAGACAATAGACAATTTGTTTGCTAATGTGTGTTTTGGTTTGCTGACGGTCAATGGACCAATTCGGCTTCAGTCACTATACAGTTCACATTTCCCTCAGAAAATGAGCTCTGCCATCTCGTTTTTGTTTTTTTCTTTGTTTGTTTATTTGTTTAGTGTTATGCTGTTGCTCTGTCTGCGGGGCCCAAATAAATCATAAACTGCTCAAATATACCGAATGAATACAGGTGGCAAAGACTTATTTTTTTCTAATTCTATCAAAATTCAACTTGAATTTGTTTTCAAATGTACTGTCTCCGAGTGTGAATAATGTGTGTTTTTTCAAGTAAATGCAGTTTAGTGGGATATTTGTTTAATGAATTGGAGGGATGGGTTCTCACATGTGGAACAGAAAACTGAGCCCAGATCAGCAGACAGCAGCTCTGTTAGAGGGACTTCAGCAGTTGTTGAGGGAGATGGTCCAGTTGTGATGCGTAACTGGAGCTAATCTGAAACTGCCTTTAAAAAATCTAACCACTCAAACAAAATATAATATTGACAATGTCTTCATTAAACATCATTGATTAAATATCCATATACGCATGGGAAATTAATTCATGTATTTGGGCCTCTTCAAAGTATGATGCTGCACTTTTGTCTCTATGAATGTTGGTAAATGCTCAAATATTTGTAATTGTTTGTGCTTTGAAATGTTTTTATACTCTATCTTTGCCCATGTGACAGGTATTTATAATCAAAAGCAGTATTACTGATGCTAACAAGCTATCCAAGTAGTCTAAGCCACCTGGCACACATTCTAGATAGCTATTTCCATGCACACAATGAAGTTTTGAAGAGACAGAGTGCACAGAATAATTACTTCAAACCAGAGAGCACCTTGTAAGCAAATAGTGAAAATTGGCAGTTGCTGTCCAGCCTGTTCATCAGGAGGAATACTAACCAGGCATTAACTCACCTGTGATTGCTCAATTAAAAAATGGGAGCTGAGCAAAATCAACCTCGTCATTACTCTGTGCAAATTGTCAGGTACATCAAAGAAGCTCCACTGATATGCCCATTTTTTCTGCTAAGGGTCAGCCATTCACAGAAGCTTTATTTACAGGTAGCTCATTTTTGTATTCAACAATTGCAAAAGAAACCCCAAAAACAATTCATTTCTTAATTTCCTTTGTTGGGGTAATAGATTTTAGCAGGATAATATGTTATGTTGGTGCGGGATATATTTTCCTCTACCTTCAGATAGCGAGTGAAAATGTTTTCCTCTCCTGTCTCTCTACCATCTGGCTTAGAGGCTTTCTCATTGGTCAGAAAATCCCCAAGAATCTTCTTAATTAAAAAGCCACTGATTCAAGCAATTCAAAGCCTAAAGGTTGATGAAAAATTGATGTGCATTATGTTCAGGATTGAAGTGTGATTTCCTTCCTCTTGCTCTAATGCTCAGTTTCTTTCATTATCCTATTTTTTCAGATTGGTAAACACTCTCTCTCTCTCTCGGCATGAAAAATTGATGACCTCTTCCTTTGTGTGCCGCCCTTTCTCCTGCCCTCTGTTTTGAATTGAGAGGTGAGAGTTGGCTCCGTGCCAGTTAGCCACTAATGGCCCTGGACAGCTAGCTTCCGCCAGGGCCCTGTGGCAGGTAAGGCGCTGTGTTAAAAAGCCCATTATGCTAATACTAATTCTGCCAGGGGAGGGTGGGAAGATCGCCCTGACACTTCTTGTCTCCATCATTAGCGGCAGCGCGCGGGGAGAGGAAGGAGAAGCTCTTTACCGCAACCTGAGCCTTTCCAGAGGATTCCAAATGGGATCTGGGGGTGGTGTGGGCGCTTCTCTTCTTAACAGGCAACGCCTTGACAGCTCATTTCCACTGTTGAATGCAACACAGATGGAATATGATGAAACACTGTGCTCATCCTGGAAAATCTGAAATTGTTTTAGATTAAAACGAACAATTGAAATAGCCCTTTGTTGAATTTGGAGGAGAGGCCTTCACCTGCAAGACAAGCAAAAGCTTGGTGATTAAATTTTTCAGCCCAATGAAGGTCTGTGGCGATGGTTCATATTTGAGAATCAAAAGGATATATATTTTACTTTGTCTATAGTGATTATGAGAAAAGCATTAGATTTTATTCTGTGACTTTTAGTCTCAGGTCAACTCTTTCTTCTTTTTTCAAAACCAAATCTGAATGATTTTCTCTTTCTAATCTAATTATCTCTCTGAATGCCAGGAAGTTGACAAATCCAAATTAATATTCTGTTGAAGGTAAAAGAGGATTTTTTCACATTACATTCTGCATGAGCCATGAATATGAGTGAGGCTTGTATTGTTTTGAGGACGGCCTTGCATACTACACACTCCTTTCAGTACAAAACAGACACTCGCATGTATGCGCTTGCATACACACACACGCACGAACACAAACACACACAAATACACAACACACAGACACATACAGTATACTACACACATACAAACACACACATACAAACCCACACACTCCGCACAGAGATGCCTAGCACATCATGTTGGCTGCAAAAAATTAAGTGAAACTGAACTTCTTCAACCCCCTTGATTGCATTAAATATTGACGACTTCAGCGCTTGCCTCAAATGATCTGCATCCCTAAATAGTAAAGTTGCTACTGTATGTGCTCCAATTTTGCATTGCATAAATGATACAGCAACGAGAACTGTCAGCCGCGATACACGCAGGATGCTTGATATAACAAGACTTTCTCATTTTACAATTATTCCAAGTAATGAGCATAACCACCATAACTTACATAAACTATGCATAAGCCAACAGGCATCTCTCCTGAATGTCTCCCCCACCCATTTTTCCACAGCTCATGAACGGGTGTGGGAGAGGATCAGTTGCACGACTAATGTGGGTAGGCTGGTCCCATTCTTTAGTTTGTGTGTGTGTGTGTGTGTGTGTGTGTGTGTGTGTGTGTGTGTGTGTGTGTGTGTGTGTGAGTAATGTACCTATATATAACTTCCAAACTTGGCAGTGGACCCAGTGTTTGATTCATGTAGTAAAGCTGGGCAATGATCCCTCCACAGTCCCAAATAGATATTGCATGAGTTGTACAACCACCTGCCTGATTGCACTCACATGAACACACACAGTCTCTCTCTCTCCCTCGCTCTCTCTCTCTCTCTGCGAGATAATGTCCCCATATAATGTCAAATAGGGTTGGTGAAACTGAGATGAAGTTGTAAACAGATTAATAAAACTTTCAAGTCACCTTAAGATGTGTACATAGCATTGTTTGCTTCATTTCATACCTGGTTGATTATGTAGAAGAGTTTCTACGATTGAAGAACCAATTATAACTTGCAGTAATACGCTTTGAAAGAGGAAAGGGATTTCATACATTTTTACCATAAATGATAGCCTCTTTAGACCTAATAATTTACATTAATGGGTTTCCTCAAAGGAACAGGTCACAAAAGTCTTCGCATTTTACGGTTTCATCTGACTTAGACGTTGTAGAAGCCATTTTCTTTTCCCACACTACACAAACTGTACCATGTTGAGCGAGAAATTATCTATTTTTGTAAATGTACCATCTGCCTCAGGGGCCCCGAGAGACATCGGGAAGATGGTCTGTTTTCCCGTGCTTTGATTCCTCTACCTAGCAAATAGGGTTTGAACTAAACTTCAGTTGAAGTAAATATTCTTTCAAGTTCAAATATCTTATGCAGAAAACAAATATATTCTTTAAGTATTTGAATGCAATGTTGTAATGAATATTTAATGCTGAACAGACATTCTTCAAACTAACTTCTGTTTCAAACTACTTTTCTGCACATCTGAGTAAAACTTTTTCACAAATATAAAAAATACCAAATATGTTCAAATATTTCCACTAAAATGTTCCTTATTTGCTTAGAACAATAAATATTTGAAAATGTCAACCGTTAAATGTCCATGGAATACTGTTACTATTTGTTACTATATTCCATAACACTGAAATAAAGTCAGCCAACAGTTGGTTCATCAAAAGCATTCTCATTTCATCCATTACACTCCGGCATGACAGCCGAGACAGCAATGCACTGTTAACAAAGCATCCATGTTTCACCCATCCTTTCCGCTGAGCCCCTATACCGCTAATGCACCACTAAACCTGACCCCTTTTTCAGCTCCTGCACCCTCAAACACACTATAGAGGCACTGAAGATCACACTCCACCAAAACCGCCATGCTTCAAGAACAGTTTTATATTACAGCAGTAAGGTGCCTTGCCTGCCCCTCTTAATCATCTGCCCTCCTTTTGTACCGCTTATTCACAGAGTTGTTTATTCACACTGCTTGTTTCTGACAAGCAAAAAATGTGACTGTCAGCAAACAGGAGCCCCAGTGATCTGTTTTGTACCTTTAAATGGTTCAAATTGAAGTTCCACTCCCTGCCAAAATGTAAGAAAACATTTCTGGCAGACTGGTAGGCTACATTATCAAAAATAACAATGAAGAGAAACATTCCTGAAGTATTGTGTAAAATGGCATTGACCACCTGACCGTTTTTTAAAGTTTATCTATCCAGGGAAGGTTGACTGAGCAAGCATGCTCTTTTTCAGCTCCACCTTGTTTCACATTCATACATCCTCTGGTCCACAAATTAATACTGGTAACTTTACGGTAACAAGCCTGCTCCTCTAACCTATAGGCGGCTCATATTTTTATAGAGGCTGAACTGCTTGAGCTCTGAGAAATGACGAGCACTGCTGAACTATGGAGACATCTGAAGGGTGAAACACAAACCAAACATACACACTTGCTCAATAAATAGTTTGTAATAAAATCAGGAGTCAATGTCATTTGAAGAAGTAATTCCCCCGCAACATGTTACCTATAATGAATGGGAAACCGGGCATGAGGATAGCTGAAAACATGCCCCACATACTTAACCATCATCAAAGCTCTTTGGTTGACATACATTTCTGAAATTCTGCTTCCAGTGACCCAATTCTAACAATTTATGATAATATTGCACACGTAAATTACATATGATGGCTCACATATCAATCAATGTTTATCTCCCACTACCATGAGAAGAGGTTGTCACAACATGCACTTTCAAGATATGATATTATTCCTCTGTCATGTGTCCTGCTGAAAGTAAATGAGGATCCTTTTGCCATTTGTTATCGCAAGAAGCATGTGTATGGCAAAATACCTCCATGACAGCAAACCGTTACGCTAAATTAAAAGATGTCACTCTGTAATTACAGCTTGCTAAATGTTTTTTTTTGCATTTTGCTGCATCAAGCCTCATCTTACCTCAAGAGAGAACACACAAACCTGTCAATCCATTAATCTGTGATAATGAACATGCTGAGCTGTGTTATCACTATTAATATTATTATTAGTAGTTGTAGTACTAGTAATAATAGTAGTAGTAGCTGTTGTTCTAATAAAAAATAGTAGTGGTATTTTTTTGTTAAGTTCATAAATACATATTATATGCACCTCCATGCAGGAGGGAAGATGATAGTAATGAGAGCCCCTGGGCATAAATTAATAACAAAACAATTAATGTAATGATATTGAAATACTATTAATAGGCATTGAAGAGCATTATCAACAACAGATGCGGGGAGTTACAAAATGCATACTGCATTTTTATGAGCAGGAAAAGAGTTGGGAGCATAACTGCAAGAACAATGTCATTAGAAAGATAATTTGATCAAAAGTATATTCACGTAGTTTCAACTTTGACAAGCAGAAGCCGTCGCATCACAGAATATCTTCTTTAGATTACACAGTTGGTGTTCAGACTGCAATAGAGCTACAATTCAAATAACCTAGAGTTGATCCAATTTGCATATACAGTACAGTTAAGCTCCTAAGCTGGAAACTGCACTCAGAGCATTGTCTGCGGATACTTGTTTGCAGTGTTCTCCATTTAAATGCATAACCATATCGCTCAGAGCAAGATTGCATTAAAGATACGATTTTGAAGTTTCACTGGTACTGGCTAGGCGACAAATGAAGGAACACCAATCAATGGAAGTCCATCCCGGCACTGCAGCGAATGAAAATTTCCAATCTGATTAACATCAAAAGCACAATTAAGAGATAAGCGGCAAAGAAACCAGACATAATGGGAATGCAAAACACCACAGCAATAACAATTAAGCGCCCCCACTTCTATGATAATGGAGTCGTTGGCCGGGTAACAGATTTGAGGGGCCAAATGACTATTTGTCAATTTATGTAATTACAATCTCATTCAGTGCATTTCCATTGTCCCTGGGGTCACAAGGTGAAGGGTATTGTTTCTGCTGCAGGCTGAGTTGTATAGTGAGGCCATTTAGCTCTGCCCTTGCATACTGTATGTAATTATCCTGCTGGAATGCTGAGTCACTTTGAAGGACGAGGAAATGGAGAAAGAAAACAGGCTCCCTTATCAGGATTTTTCTTTTATTGTGGATTTCATTGAAATGCAGCAAACTGAGATAACAGCTGGGCTGCATTTTAAATAAGTAAAGAGGTAGAATTCTAATGGTTAGGATGATGTAATGGTGAACTGGGAACTGGGTGATGTGAGCTGAGGTGCCTTTGAACAAGGCATTTAACCCCCAGTGAGGCTGCTGAATGGCCAAAAGTGTTGTTGTGCTCAGCATCTCACGTGTGTGTGTGTGTGTGTGTGTGTGTGTGTGTGTGAGTGAGTATGTAACCCTCCCTCCCCCTGCAACTACTCCAGCCAGACATCACTGTAGATAAGAATATATACTATGCTTTGTCAACTTTCTTGGTTGACTAAAGACAAAAAAAAGACAAAATGTTTAGCTCTGCATCTATTCAACTCATAAGATTACGCAAACACACTGAATACATATTAATACTACTACTATAGTTCTTTGACTTTTACATTCTGTATTCATGTAAACCTGTGTTTTCTCACCAATATATCTTTGTTTGAGTCATGAGACAAAACTGGACTGCTTGCTGAGACTGTGGAACAAACATGCATCCTGAATGAATTTACCCCAGCTGGCCTAAAGGAGGTGCTATAAGGGTGTGATCTATCATAGAATTGGTGTTTACTCCACATCAGCTTGTCATATTATACATGAACCTCTTTCAGTATGCCAGTTATGCTATCTAACACTGTCATGCCTTCCTCTAGATGTCATGTACAAATCTGTCAATGAAATATTCAATGACAAGCTTATGGTGCATCACAACTTTTGGTGAACTTGTTGATCTATTAATGGCTAAGTCACTACAAAATGTTTTTTATTTGTAGCAGTTTACAAAAACTTTAGTAGGCATTATGGATTAATAAATCCATAAACACTACAACAGAGAAGTCTTTAGTATTTAGTAGTAAATAGTATTTACTAATATTTAGACCTTCTCGAAAAGGAGTGTCAAGGCCAGCTATCATATGGCTTCCACCACCATGAGATATGTGTTCATTAGCATAATTATTATCCTCATCTGAAAAAAGAGGTGTCGTCTGTATAAGAGGGAAACAGCGGGGAAATCTTCAAAGAGGAACCATAGCTTTGAAGGTGTCGCTGGTGGCTTCAAAGAGGAACTTGCGTGCGTCCCAATGGGCCAGAAGCTCATAAACCTATAGTGAGAGATGCTGAGGGGGAATCTTGAGACAGGCCCTTTAACTCCCACCTATCTTTCCTCTGTAGCTCTCTATGCACTCAAGCTATTATAGGCTCCTGATAAGCCAGTACTTATGAGAGGAATTGATCTGTCTGTTATATGATTTTATCACCCTTCATAAAACACGGCTTGGCTCAATAAGCTGTTAGTAAGCCATTGTTTCACTCACAATGGGATTCAATGTCATGTGAAAGATACCCTCAGGGATGCGGGTCTGCCACTCTAAAGTTCCCATCAGACGGCAGGTGAGAAAACATTCTCAGAGCTTTATACAATAGCCGATGGATTGGCATGTTGAATATTCTCTTCACACCTGAAGTATGCACTTACAGTCACAACATGTCCAATAAAAATTGTATCAATGCTGCCAGTTCTTCCATGCCCAGTCTTTAAGCCTCAGCAGACAAGAGATCCACTCTAAACAGTCTGGATGTGCACTTTAAAACCCTCAATCAAGATAAGCAAATGCTAAGCTAAAACCTCAAATGGAGAAACCAGGTACTGTTTGTTTTGTCTCTTTCTAGGAGTAGAGGGCTATATTTCACATAGCCAAGGCAGGTATTTATTAGGTGGTAAGCTGACTGATAGATTAAACAAGATGTGGAAATAATCCTCTAATGGTTCCCTCAGTTGTGTGGAGGCTCTGTGAAACGCTCAATTTATGCAGCGTTTTGCACTTTGTAGTTGTCAAGAAAGAGAGGATTAAAAGGTTCTTGCAGGCGAAAAACAAAAGATGGCGTCAAGGTAGGAAGCATCCTTTAATCAAGCCGGGCCTCCCGTCATAAATGAAAGCATTGTTAGGGACACTTTGAAAAATGTTGCCAGTGTTTTCAGTAACATTCACCATCTCACAATGTCCATGCTGAGATTATGCTGATGGCAACCATTTCGCTTCCCTTTCCCTCAGTTTCTTTAACACACATTCACCATTTCTCCTCTCCATAGCTCATAAATATGTATGAGAATTTTTTTTCCAAGAAGGTAAATACGCTTGCATAACAGCTTGAGCTCACAGACAAGTTGAGCTTGACAATATAGTTATGATATCGTCTTCTGCGTAATGTAAGCGTGTCAGAATAATGTGACAGAATATTTTGACATTTAAGCACAATGTGTAAACTTCATGCAATTCTTGAGGTGTTGATAATATGCTATCTAATCAATTGGATGATTAGCAGATTGTTAATGCCTTGAAAAGGGGATTTTAATAGTGGTGCTGGCGTGCGATAAAGATGTTGGTAAGAAGATGTGTGATTGTGAAAGAGAGAAGAGAGAGAAACTGTGTTAATAGTCGCTTATTGAATATAAACACGTTTTACAGTTTTGATTAAAGAGAGAGACAGAGAGAAAGAGAGACTCTGTTGGTGTTTTAAGAGTCCATGGAGTTTTTTTCCTGATCGTAAGAACATGAATGACAATCCACTGAGAGAAACAACAATGAACATGTCATTCTTCATGCATGATGCAGTCACTGTTTCGTCTTTTCATTTGTGTGCTGTCACACATCATATTTCAGACCCCACTGATTACATTTTTACTAAATTTGTGGTAATGATGCATCTCACTGCTCTGTTTGCACATTTTCAAAATTACAATTAGTGCGTTTACATGCACATTAATATTCTGAAAATGAGCCTTATCCCAGCTAAGGTCTTAGTCAGGATATTGTGTTTACATGGGACGATCAATAACCATTTTTTCATATACCTGTATACATGGAGATAATCTAATATTGTATAGTTTTCCCACTGCATTCATTAGTGTTGTGTTATTTTGATGCTCGTGACTCCATGAAACAGAAACGGCGCTTGTGCCAGAATATACTGCTTAATATCAATATATCCCAGCTAGCAAATTTGTGTTTTTCATATTTGGGATATGGGCTTATCCAGGTTATTGCAAACGGGATATGGTGTTTACATGCACCAACTCACAAACAGAATATTTGCAGAATATTAATGAGCACATAAACACACTCAGTGATCGGTTCTGGGAAGCGTTATATGTTTTGTTATCGGGCATTTGCCACTAGAGCCCCTGCACTGTGGAGCGGCCTGCCGGAGGAAATTAGGCTAGCAAAGTCAGTGTCTTCTTCCAAATCAATTCTCAAGAAGCACTTTTATAGACTGGCCTTTATGTAATTGTTTTTTTGTGTTTTTTTTCTTGTGTTGTTGCCCTTTGTTTTCTATTACTTTGTCTTTTGTGCTTTGTTTCTCTTGTTCTCTGTAAAGCACTTTGTAAACTCTATTTTTAGAAAAGTGCTACATAAATAAAGTTTCTTATTATTATTATCTGTCTGTCATATGTGACATTGCAGACACTGCTGGTTCGATAGCAAGTTTTGTGTCAATCAGACTTATGGTGTACGAATTGGGGCCTTTCAAAGTTAGAAATGTTTACCTTTAGCGCCTCCAGCAGGCCAACTAGTGTAATTTCTAAAGGCCAGAGCACAGTGCAATGCATCATTCCTCCAAGTTTTGTCAAAATCAGACCAGTGGTGTCTGAGATATCACCTGAGATACCATGTTTGACGGATAGACAGGAGAACAAAGCCTGGTCCCTAGCTGCCTTGCCCCCTCCCACCTTCATTGCGTGGGGGACAAAAATAGAGACTTCAACCACATCAGGGATTTCCCTGTAGCCTTATCTAGTCCCTTCCTCGACTAAAGAAATCAATAACCCAGTATCCACTGCTCAGTATCTCTTCAGTTACAGTGGCCTAGATGCAACTTTGCATTCAAAGAAAGAGCTTATCAGTCTTCACCAAAAGACATTTATTCCATGTGCCACCATCACTGTCTATCCATTTCTCTGAAGTTCAGGTGGTTCTTCTCTTAAGATTTACCTCTGGACCATTTTCAGAAGTTTAAGGGAAAATTTAACCTTGAGGAAAGATTTGTGTGCGTAGAGTTTCATCAGGACTTGCGTCAGTCATTAGCAGATTCTTTTTGGTCTGTCAACATCATTGCATGTATTCTCCTCGATCTGAACATCAAACAAGCAAGGACAATAATGAAAAAGCCAGGCTATTAAATCTGAAACCTGCGAGGAGGCAATATCCCACGTTACACAGAAAAGTCATTACTATCCTCATCTCTCCACATACATTAATTCAACTCTGAGATTGATAGGAAACCTTCAGGCAGTCTTTGATTACAGGGGCACCACTCTGTGAAATCCCCAAACCAATATCATCTTTTAATTCAACATGTTTGCTGATGTGAAATCTACATTCTTGGTCCAAGCTACGAGCCTGCCATTCATGCAAGCCAGTCCAATAACCCTTCCATGAGATTGTGTAATTACAATCTAAGCTGCTGCATTAGAACAATACTGAGGGCTAGTGAGCATGGCTGAACATGAGGTATGAAATTAGGCGACGGCTGAAATTGAACATGCTCAGTGTGTGTAGGTGTGGTGATGTAACACTGCACATGAAATATGTAACACTGCACATGAAATAACGTGAGTTTTTATTTGACTGCAGGCTTTGGAATGAGTTACATGGTCTAGATACCAATTGCTACTTGATGAACACTTAACTTTGGCCAAAAAGTTTGTTACAACTTTGCTTTTCTAGAGGGTAAGGTCAATTTTCTCCACATATCCCAAACAAAATAGTCAATCCTGACAAAAGATGACATTAAGGATAAAAGTATTGATAAGTTAAAAATGACAGGGCCTTTCAGCGCATAACAGCAAAAGCTATATCCTTGAAAACACCTTAATTAGGCAAGGATTATTTGGTGCTAATGCTTGTGTCAGTGGGTCAATACCAGGCAAACACCTTCCTCCTGTACTATGCTTTCAGTCTATGATTAACCCTAGCCTTTCTCAAAACCTTTCCATTAAATCTAAGTCCCCTGTCTGGATGTAGCTCTACAACACAGAGACTGAGGAATGAGCATTGATTTCCATCAATGTCTTATTTGACCTTCCTACCTTTCACATGTCAGACAGAGATATTGCCTGCTGACTGACATGCTGTCAACTCTGGCAGAGGGGAAACTATGTGGAAATTTCATCAGCCCTTCAGACATGCAGACAAAATGCACGAATGAACCCAAATACCTTTTGCATCACACACAAATGCATGCAGTCACTCACACACACAATAAGAGAGAAAGAGATGATGGATTATTGATTATACACCAACAACAATACATTTACTGGAGGTGCGTCATAGAAGGTGATAGCCTTGTTGGTGCGTGAAAACTTTTGTTGAACAAATGCTTACATTTTCTAATAATAGCAAAATTATCAAATGAGTACAATTCTTAATGAGAAAAGACTTACCTAGCTGATTTAAATCATACTTCAAGGATCATTGCAGAAGAACATTTTTCATCTGAATATCAGTGCATATAGTTAATAATGATGACAGACATAAAACCTGGTTAAACTCAACTACATTCATATTGACTTGTTGACCTTTGTAGAAAATCACAGATCAATGTTGCCTTCAGCAGTTGAAGTCACACTGTCTGAATTCTCATGTAGTTATATTGTTTTACATTGGTTTATGCCAGAAAAGCAACACAGGAGTTGAGTTGCAAACACAGTTAGCTACCCTGCTCCAAGGAAACAGTCAGTCATTCAGATAACATTATAACACAGTAATGCAATCATTTACAGTGTTCTCCATAGTTTTGTTAGTAATACCATGTAAGTGAATTTTTCAGTGGCACCAAGGCACTACTGAATTGTATCTCATGTAGCTGCTGCTGCCATATTGGTGAGTGGGCAGCTGTGAAACAGGTGAAATGTGAGAGGTGTGGACAGGAGTGTCTGTCTCTCAGTTGTCTTCTACTTAGCCAGCAGTGTTACTATTCCTTACTTTTCATTTGTGCATTGTTTGTATTACATCCTGTTCTCCTCCTCGCTCAGTTACATCTTGCCTGTTTTCTTGGTTTCAAGGTGAGATGTTTTTATGAGCTCCTTGTATTTTCATATCACCTGCAATATTTGATAGTGTAATACCTGCAGGGGGGCAGTTACTGGTCGCTGTCAAGTAAAGCTATGTCTGCGCTAGATAATACAGTTCTGTTTTGAATTGGTTGGTGGTCGTGTGCAGAGTGCCGCATGGCAGTCCAGTGAGCAGACTGCATTGGATTTGAAAGTATTTGGCTTTATCGTGCATGCACAAAACATTCAGAGGTAATACTGGACATGAAGATTGAAAGAATGTCATGTTATAAAATAGCATTGTTCTGCACAGATGTTTTTGTAAAAGAAGAATGGGACTCTTTGCCAGCGTGTACAAACTTGAAAGAAAGTGGCAGTTACAGTATGTCAATGTGTCCTGAAAAGGCAGGGGGTATAATTCTCTACCATGACACACACTGCCCAAATGGCCCCATTTCATCTAATTTGCCTGTTTCAAAATTCAAAATGGGCCAGGAAGGGGGGAAAATAGTGTTCTCACCATTTAACATCACTGTCAAGTAATGCAATCAGGTTGTATTGGGGCTCTCAAGCCTCATACCATTTGGAAACTATTGAACTATCTTGGTCAAAGGAAAATCAAACAGAATTGAAAACAGAATCCTGACCGTATACTGACCACAGTAGCTTATGCCAACTGTTGGTAACAAACAAAATATTCATAATATCATCATATATATCATAATCAGGTAATAAAGTGGTGGATTGTGGTGAGGAGTTTATAGGGATTACACATTTGTGTGGCCTACCAGTACACTATTGATCAATCTTGATTGATTTCCAAAGATGGATGGGAGACAATGGGCATTAATTCTCAGAGTGGCCATTTGCATTCAATATCATGCCCAAGAATGTCAGCTATTCATTTCAATGCAGCCTGACAACTTTGAAAACATAAAGATTTCTCCTCCTCGGGCCCAGATATAGATCAATGGTCTCAAAGTAAAATTCACCGTAAGTCGTGATCATTTATTTTCATTGTTACACAGCAAGTTCCCTCTCAAACAATGCAGTTGATGTCTGATGCAAAATAATGGTTCTCATCAGTTACATGGAGAAGACTTCAGACTGACATTACATTGTTAATGTTTTTTTTTTTTTGTATTCCTTTGTCATATGTACAGCCCTATTCTACTTTCTACGCATGACAGAGACAGCTTTTGTAATTGGCAAACCTTTGCTGATTAGTAGACAGGGGCATGTGTTTAGGCTTCAAGAATAATTTCCTAATTTTCCTGTTAGTCACACAGTCTGGATCTCTAATGACATTCCAGTGTGTAATGCAATAAATTACTGCCATGCGTAATGATGACAGTGCTATAATTCAGATGATCAATAACCAAAGTTAAGTCCTCCGATGAATGCAATGGCCATTCATTAACTTGTAGAATTGTTAAAAAACTGTTTTTTGATGAGAGGCTGAAATCACTGAGGGAACTGATAGCAGTGGAAAAGCAGTTAATTTGTTGCCTGAGTAGTTACAGGTATCATTAAAGATCAACAAAATAA
The DNA here is from genome assembly GCF_048128805.1 of Centroberyx gerrardi. Lineage (NCBI taxonomy): Eukaryota > Metazoa > Chordata > Actinopteri > Beryciformes > Berycidae > Centroberyx > Centroberyx gerrardi. The sequence goes on along the minus strand of NC_136006.1, from coordinate 10,572,909 downwards.
GGCCAGTGAGACTTGTTTCCACTGAAGAGATAACATTTCTGTGGTTTGTAGGCTACTGAGCAGCAAATCAATCTGACTTGGCCTTGTAAGAACAATGCATACCAATGTGCTAACACCTTCCCAAGTATACCTACACCTGCAGTACTGAAAAATTGGAGCATTTTATGTGCACTTTGCTCATGAGCTTGTAAAGTAAAACAAATTGAGCATTAAAGGCTTGAACCATGGACCTCAGATCAGTGCAGTCTTCTATCTAAAATCCATAACGCCTAACAATTTTACACATTACCACTAGATAATATTCAAACAACTCATGGTAGCCTGGAAATAAATGAATATTACATGCTGAAAGACAGATCCACAGTTTATTCAAACCGGCGATTTAAAAAAATATGATTTGGATGGGAGTGGATGAGAATGCACTGTGCAAATGTGTTATTTCCTGTTTTTTTTTTAATGTTTTTTTTTTTTTTTTTTTCAGTTCTCACTATTAACTGCAATTATCTACAAGTCAAATAACCTTAATCACATGTGGGAGACAGTATTGCAATAGGTTAATCTGAATTCTACTAGTTCCTTAAGTCCTTGCTTTACCTCTCCTGCTACAAGCAGTCAGTATTGATAAATAAAACATTCCCCTCAATTGCGTAATTCCCCTCGGAGCTGCAGATGCTAAAAGGCTAGCACGATCATTCCTCTAACACCTACTGGAGGGAAATGGAAGAAAGAGAGACATGCACACCTGCAAACCCACTGGTAGAGAAGGTGATAAGGCTGTTTACCAATGTTCAGGCCAAAGCGGCCATTTACATAAGCCCACAGGCACATCAAATCTGGCCAGCTGTGCCAGCACTGAGGATCTTGCCGTGTCTTATTGGCTAGAAACAGAGCGTAATGGGTGCCTCTAACACTCGCCAGTACATTCTCACCTGCTGCATTGTACAAAGTATAAACAATCCCTGTGTGACCAATGGGTCTCATTCATGGGGTTTTTCAAAGTGGTAAGTGAGAAAATTCTTTGTGCTGCAGGAAAAAAATGCCTGGACTGTTTTTCATACGCAATATTTTCTTTGGATGACAACTATATGGAGGCAAAAAGTCATTCGAGAAATAGGCTACATAGTGTTCAGAATTGATCATGGTATGTGTGAAAATTGGATAATCTAAACTTTATCCACAGCCTGAATAAAACCCTCTGACGATGAAGCGTGTTACATGTGTTTTGTGCCCTGATTTTCGGAGATTCTTTGAAGATGCACCACGCTTTGTAAATCTTGTTATCATGTGTATACAATACCTCCGTCAATATCATATTGCACGTTTGGGCCTGCTTTTGGGCCCACTTTTTTACAGCTTGACAATGGGATGAAAAATGGGATGAAGGATGTGATATTGCTCATGTCACTGTGTGTTGTGATCACTTATTATTTATGATCTTTCCACTTCTTTGATACTGATTGATATTGCTTCTCAGGCTAACAAGTTATACCTTATTTAGCTGTAGTGCCTGTAAACTTTCAGGTTATCCCTTAGAAAAAGCATGCGAGAGGTTCTCACGTGTGAAATGCCCAAAAACCATGTGTCTATCATTAAATGTTAACCCATTTATTTTTTTTAAACATGTGAGACATTCATATTTTATAATTCAAGTATGTAAGCTGTCCTGGTAGCTTAGTCAGCTTTCTCCTTTCTCTCACCTGTCTTTCATGTCTCTATCTATTGTGAATTATCTACTGAAACAGAAATGCCATAAAAATAAATTAATCTTAAAATGTCTTTAAACATTCACAAAACAAACAAAAAAAAAAAAACATGAAAAGAAGGTTTTCACGTTCTTTTTTTAAAGGGAAAGGTGCTTTGATCTCATCCTGAGACATGTATATAGAAGCCATTTGCAACATGTGAGCGAATTAAATGTGCTAGTTCACTTGTTTTGTCTGCCCAGAAGTATCCCGTCAATTATTCAGAAAGATAGAGGGCTAATTTGTAACAACTTGAACATTAATTTTTTAAGCACCTGTCTTTTCTCCCTCTGCTTTGTCTTGAGATTGCAGCGGACTGAAGTTGCAGCTGTTACAAACACAAAGTCTATACAGTACATTCTGGAAGGGGACAGTAGGCTATGCATTAGGAACTTGTCTCTCCAAACATCAGACTTCAAAAACCAACCAGCCATAATGCTGAGCATGCTCTTTTTCAGCACCACCCTTGTTCTCATTCAGATACTGTAGTTAACATACCGTAAAACTTCAATTAAAAGCCAAGTCCCAATTAGACGCCGGCCCCTTTTACTGGCCGGGTGTGGCTACACGTTTTGACAAATAAAGGCCGGTCTCAATTAGAAGCCGGTTGCCAGTTTATTTTTTGTACTTACATTCAAACGTCAGTCACATTTGCTGATCGACCTGAAATTCAAGCTGTCAGTTGTCAAATTTGCTGAACAAAACTCAGGAGATGCAGCAGCAAGACATTTCTCCGTTGATCCCAAGAGAGTGAGAGAATGGCGAAAAAATAAAGTTGAACTTCAACGTCTGTCCGAGGAAGACGGTAAAAGGGCTTTCTAAGGTAGGCTACTTCTCTCTCTCTCTCTCTCTCTCTCTCTCTCTCTCTCTCTCTCTCTCTCTCTCTCTCTCTCTCTCTCTCTCTCTCTCTCTCTCTCTCTCTCTCTCTCTCTCTCTCTCTCTCTCTCTCTCTCTCTCTCTCTCTCTCTCTCTCTCTCTCTCTCTCTCTCTCTCTCTCTCTCTCTCTCTCTCTCTCTCCATGAAGTTGGCCTAGATGCGCTGTCTCTGAGCGAGATCAAATGAATGATTCGTAATTGATATGTTATTCGATAGCCTAATTTTTATAGCCTAATTTTTATATTATTATATTAATTAGTAATATTCATACTGGTTTACCAGTAAATAAACAATTTGATAGTATTTCCCATCTTTGCTGAGCAAGAGTTTTAGGAATTAAAGGCCTGTCCCATATAGACACCTGTCCCAAATATAGGCTGGTTGAGTTCAGTGTTTGAAGCAAATAAAAGCCCGGGCTATTAATTGAAGTTTTACGGTACATGCCAGGGATGGGACGATTTATCGAAATTCAATATATCGCAATACAAAAATGTGACAATACGTATCGTGGGGCAGAAAAATGAATCGCAATATTAGTTGCATTTTATTCTGCTGTAGTAATCACAAATGAGACTTGCCCATCACAATTTCACAAGCTGTCCAATCCAATTTGTATTATTTGGAATCTGCAATGACATTTTTAAATTGTTGTTTACATTCTAGCAAGCCAATGTCATTGCTACACAGATTTGTGGCTCAGAAATAAACATAATTCTGTACAGTCAGACTTTGTTGTCATTGAACCTTTATTTATTATATCGTATCGTGGTTGTATCGAATCGTGAACCCCATATTGCGTATCGAATCGTATCGCAAGCATATTGTCCCATCCCTAATACATGCACATCTCGCTCCACTGGAGCCAGACACCTTCACTGTCGTTGTTGAAAAAGGTTAGAGCGCTGTTCACTTTCTTCACCCAGATTCTCCTAGCCGCTCTGGAGATTCAAACTGACAGCCTTCCACCCACAAGCCTGCTTCACTAACCTTCAGGCTACTGCCAGCCCCAGTAGATCCACAGTAAAACTTCCAGGACAGCTTTCTGTTAGACCCCTGTATGCTCACCATTACTTTTCTTCAATTGCAGTAGAATGCAGCACAACAGGTACAATAAGGTAGATGACCTCAGCTCAGGTCATTGTCATTGCACACTGAGGAAGAAAACCGCATTTATGACCAGAGCCAATTGACGAAGGACCAAAGCAGGGAGATAAGGAGTGTTTGTAGGAGAGAACAGGTTTTCCCTGGGCACCAGTGAAAGTCTATTATGCTATTATTTGGAGCTAGAAATTAAACAGCCAGCTAATGAAGCATGACATTACCTTCCCTTTGGCACAGAAAATGGAAGGCCCTCACGGTGCCCTCTAGTGGTGCCTGACCACCAAGATGGCTGACGTTTCGCACTAGGAGGAAGAAATGAGTTTAGTTTGAAAATAACATTCTCTAGATTCAGATGTCAGCGAGGTAGTGGACGCCTGTTGCAGCGGCTCCTGCACTTTTCTACTATTCATCTGTCTTTTTCTAATTTTCACAGCACTTAAAGCGTGCTTAAACATACTTTGACTTTCTTGCTCGTTTCTCTTTATTTTTAGTATGTTCTCGGTCTTTTATCACTTTTTATACTTTACAACTAGACTTGGAAAATAAGTTCATACACTTGGGAACAGCTGATCGCCCTGAGGCAGGCAGCTCACCTGGGTCCGAAGAATCTAACTCCTGAGCTGCCGGCACAACAGAGAGGGAACAGAGCAAGAAGTGAAGGTGAGAAATAAATCCTACTTTCCATCCATCGTCATGGGGAATGTAAGATCGCTGGCAAACAAGATGGATGAGCTCTCCGCCTTGGTCAGGACACAGTGGGAATATCGGCAATGCAGCTTAATGTGCTTCATAGAAACATGGCCACAGGGGAATCCACCGGTCTACATTATTGCATGGGAGGGTTTTCAACTGGTGTGAGCGGACAAAGGGAAACGGAGCAGTAAGAAGAAAAATGGCAAGGGGGTCTTGCCATTTTTGTTAACTCTAGATGGTGTAATCCAGGGCCATGTGACAGTGAAGGCTATTGAACTTCTGGTTGCGGGTTTGCAGCCATATTACTTGCCTCACATTCTGTCCTCAGTTGATGCATGCCAGTCAGTTGTCGAGGGATTACAGACACAACATTCCAGCACCTTCATGGCAATCTCTGGTGACACAAAGTCTTCTTCTCCTCCATTGTGAGCAACTTCACTCCATATTTGAAATTTAAGATACGGGAGAATAAGACCTTGTACTTGTTAAATGTTAAAGAGCACATACAGCTCCCTCCCTCAGCAGATCAGACCACAACCTGATACATCTGATGGATACAGCTACATTGTCCCATCGTCCACCAGCAGCCCATTGCCACCAAGAACGTGAAAGTGTGGTCTCAGGAGTCTAGGAAGGCTATACAGAAATGATCTGAGTGCACAAACTGGAACCTGCTCTGTGGGGCACATGATGAGGACACTGAACAGCTCTGCCACTGCATAACAGTTTATATCAATTTCAGTGTGTATACACTACCATTCAAACAAACACAGTTTGCTCCTGAATAGAAAGAAGAGGGCTTTCAGCGCTGGGGAAGTTAAGTCTATCCAGAGGGAGCTGAAGAGGAGAATTAAGAATGGAAAGAACACTTACAGGGAGAGGATTGAAAATAAACAGCACCAAAACAGTGTGAAGGCGGTGTGGAGTGAGATGACCCTATACCACCACCACCCCTCTCACACACACACACACACTCCTGCCCCCCCTCCCTGGCCTTCCTCTCATCCCATCCCCCCCCCCCAGCCTCTCCATTTCTGCCACCAACGTGAGAAGGGACAACATCAGCCCCAGGGTATTAAAAGCATGTGCCAGCCAGCTAGCAGAGGTTGTCTAACACCTCTTCAACCTATCCTTGAGTCTGAAGAGGGTGCCTCCACTGTGGAAAACCTCCTGCATTGTCCCAGTGCCCAAAAAGGGATGCCCCAGTGTCCTTAATGATCACAGGCTGGTAGCACTGACCTCTCACATAATGAAGGCCTTTGGGAAGCCGGTCCTGCAGAATCTCAAACCCCTAGAGAACGACTCCCTGGACCCCCTCCACTTTTCATACCAGGCCCACATAGGTGTGAACAATGCTATCATCACCTGGAGAGGACTGGAAGCATAGTGAGAATCATGTTCTTTGGTTTCTCCAGTGCTCTCAACACCATCCAGCCCATTCACTATCTGGCCTATTTCCCCAGTACCATGCTAACACTCTTCCCTTTGACCTTGCTCTATGGTTAGTTTCAGTTTCTTAACTTGAAATGCACTGAACTCACCTGTGAAAAGGATTAAATGCTTGGAGTCCCTTTTAAGCAAAAATATATCTTGCAAGTAACACAATTGAAATGACATTGGCTGGTGGGTTAGGGTTAGAGTTAATACTACAGGGTCATTTCTTCCTCTTGTGCCTCCAACAAATATTCAAGGGTGTCTTGTTTGCTTTCCAAAGAAACTTGTCCAATAAATTTGTCTGGTGGTGATGCGGAGGGTGGATTCTGCTATATAACTGTATTTCTACACCATACTAAATTTTGTCTCTTCTCAATTATGCTCCAAACATGTTTGATCACTCAATCTTTGATGATATATAATCTAGATTGTTAAACTTCACATACTCAGTGCTGGTTGTAGGAGGTGACTTAAATCTTTTAGTCAGCCCATTAGTTGATAGCACCAATCCTAATCTCTCTGCTAAAGCAACTACTTCTCACGATTTCTCCTTCAAGACGATCACATATTTTATTTTTTACTTCCTCAAACTTCTCCACGTGGATCTTGGATCTTGTCCCAGTATGGTTGTTATCTGACCATACTCGATGGTGTTTTAACACCTATAACACTCAGATGTCACTCCAAATAAGTTATGGGAGTCACTGAAATGTTATATATGGGGAATATTTCTTTATTTCTCTTCTTACCTGAATAGGAAACGTGAAGCCAAATTTTGGCTTTTAGAAACCAAAATCGCTCAGTTGGAATCTGCTCAAAAAAAACTGCTTCATTAATGAGAGACAAAGACAGTTGTTGGCCGAGAAATCTGAATAAGCTTATATCCCCTCAAGCAGAATTTCTGCATTTTAAAACACGCCAAAAGCATTATGAAAACGCTGAAAGGACCAGCAGGCTCTTGGCATTAAGACTTAAGCAATTTGAACAATTGGCTTGAATGGACTATCAGGAACAGTCAAGGCAACCTATGAACCCTCCCTTCTCAAATAAACCAAACATTCACAGTTTACGAATCAAAACTATTCCTCTGAGGCTCCCTGAGAAAACAACAATATGTTGATTTTGTTAAACTCTTTGAAACTCTCTACACTCTCAGACTCATGACAGATGCTCCAATCACACTACTGAACTCAACTTACAGATGCCTTAGTCTCAATGCCAAAATCCAAATCCCCTGGGTCTGATGGCATTCCGCCTGAGCCGCTCTTGGTTTTATTGGACTTGGTAGGTTCTCTTGTTCGAACCTCTATAAATCACTCATTTGAAACTAGTTCTTTTCAGAGAGTTCAACGAACAGTCCTAATCTGGCTTCTTTCGAAAAAAGACAAAGATCCTGTGGGATGCTCCAGCTACAGATCATCAATTTTAAATTGTGATTTTAAACTTTTTGCTAAGGTTTTATAAAGTTTTATTTTACAATTATATCACCTCCCTTTATCATGCAGATCAGTCAGGTTTCATAAAACCGACTTGCTTCAGACAACATTTGCTATTTACTTAATATCTGCAGCTTCAACTCAGAAGCAGGCATGTTCTGTTCCCTCACTAGATGCATAGAAGGCTTTTGACCATGAGGAGTGGAACTATCTTTGGGAGGTTTTGAAACACTTTTGGTTTTGGTCAGTGCTTTATAAACATGGTCAGTACCCTTTATTCCAGACCCTCTTCACATTTTGAAACTGCCCGCCCCTACGTACCTGAGTTTGTGCTGCATCTATTCACCAGACAGGGGTGCCATCTCTCCCCAGGTGTCTTTGCTTTTTTTCCTCGAACCAGTTGCTCAGACTGTTTCTATAACCAGTAGCTCAGGCTGTCAGGTAGCATCCAAATATTTCATCTATTTTGATAAAAGGAATAACTCACTATATTTCACCTTATGCCGATGATATTTTACTTTACTGTCCAACCAATTACTCAAAAAATTTAGAGAGATTGGCTGGTTTTCTGGTTACAGAATTAATTGGACAAAGACTATACTATCTATACTATATTAAACCATTCCTTCCACTCGCTTTTGACCCAAATGGTGTTGCTTATCTGGGCATACAGATCAGACCATCCCTTCCATTAAGACTGCAGGCCAATTTTAAGTCAACACTGGACAAAATGCAAAGAAACTTTAACGGCCGGTCTCACTTGCAAGTCCTTCTCCTTGGCCATATTTCGCTGATTAAAATAAAAATGTTGCCCTGTATCAATTTTCTATTTTCAGTGCAAATGCAAAGTGTCTTGTCCCGGATCTAAGACCGACCCTAAATATATTACTCAGCATGGGGTCTATCGTCAGTAACCGCCTTACAGTTTTGCATGAAGTAGAGAAGCAGTGGCCTGTATGTTCCATGAAATATCCTCCTTGTGGAATAATAACACCCTACTTTCTTATACAATACATTTCACCTTCCCTCAATGCTTTTCTCATGGTGAGTGGTGTGAGAGGCTCCAATTGCATCTATGTAGTGGTCTTGTACAATTTCATGACATTTAACGTTGTATCTAGTGCATCATTCCTCTCCATGCTAACATAAACTGCAGCTGGCCAAGAATATTGAATCTGATTACAATTACAATTACTCAGTTATGTGTAGAATCCAGATTATTGCACAAAGCTGGTGTATCTTCACTATAAAACTAATGCTTAATTTTTTTCAGGGTCACAGGGGCCTCATTTGTCAATGTTGCGTAGAAAAGGCTCTAAATTCTCTCTTCCGAACAAAATTTAGAATGTTTCTAAGTACAAGAAATTTGATTTTTATTAAATGTGCATGCACCTGTATGTGATCTGCCTTGGTAAATACCAAACTTTCTAAACCACCATTATGCTCGTGCACAGCCATTTATTAGTCATTTTTCTGATGCAGAAATTGAAGTTCAGTAAGAACACTCTCGTTATAAGATAAAACAATTTATTGCAACAAATGGCAATACAGTTGTATTTGGCAGTGTGGCTCTGCTCCCAGGATGCTTAGAGAACAAATCTATTCAAGCATGCCACAAGATTTGGCTCGGAGCACACAACCACCCCATGGGTGCATATAGAACAGAGCCTGAGGGATGCACGTCATTTAATTATATAATATTGACAATATAACAGACATACTAAGCCAACATAACATGAATTTCTGAGTACTAATTCAGGAGGAGGTTGGGGTGGTAGAGGGATTTTAAACGCACCGTAGGAGCGGCACATGGCAATGGTGACAGCAGAGGCAGCAATGCACTGCATCAGCATGAGCGTATGCAGGAGTCAGCGCCAGATCTGTTTTTATGGACCGCCGAGTTATCAGTGTTAAGTCGTGGTCGCATGTGATTGGTGGACATCTAGAGCGCCTCACACGTGACTGCCGTGTCCTGCCTGAAATAATGCAAAGCTTCATTTTTAGTAACTGAGGTTGAGGCAAACCAAAAAGTATTTTAGGAACGCTCAGTGAACAATTAACAAACAAGCGAAGAAATATAGCCTGGGAGTCGGTGAAAGCCCCAGTAATCTCTGCTTCATCTGAATGCAAAACAGTGGCAGAAATATAACAAAAAAGGGTTTGACCTGAACATATTTGGCAAAGATTTTTTTTTAGCTTACACAACATTACTGCAATAGGTGGAGGACAGAGTGAGAGCAGCCTGTCTGATATGGACCAGCTACTTTGGACCAAACACTTACCTACAGTTGGGTGGAGGTGTTGGTGAGAGGAATCCATGGCTTTAATGGATAGCTCTGGTCTCCTGTTGTGATAAATAATCATCATTTAAATAAATTTGTGTAAGCTACTACATCAGAATATAACAATAACTACACTTATCAATAAGCCGTCTATCTGTTCCAGCTCTTCTGTGAAGGCAGAAGCCAACTGAGCTGTTTTGTACAATGATTGAGTCGTGCGTCACACCCAGCCATTTAGCAACGACATTCAGCAAGTCAAATATGCATCAATATGTATGTTGACAGTTGAATTTGTTGAATGATGGTGCTTTTATTGCGATATGCATGCAGTTGATAGCTCCAGTGATGTTGGAAAATCCTGCAATGCCGAGGAAGTCCCTTTTCATTACAGCCTGTTGTGCAGCAGTATAGGGGAACTGAAATTGTAGAGTCAATTAACTTATGGCTCGAAGGACAGCAGCCATTATGCGGCTCATGGTGGGGTGTGAAATGCCAAACCTGTCCCCAATTTCTCGTTGAAATGTGCCAGAATCCCCAGGGTAGAGAGAACTTAAATATGCACTGGGATAGCATTAGTGCATTTGGTCTCTCTTTCCAAAGTTGGAGAAAGTTGGTGGCAGAAGTCCAGTAAAATCGGCCAAACAGAATCTTCTGAGTAGCCACTCGTCATTCTCATTAAAAAGTTGGTGCGCTCTCTAAAAAAGAATGCACAATGCAGCCTGTGCTAAATGTGCCATCCAAAATAAAAGCAAAATAAGTCATTTTACGCACACCATAATCAGGGCAGATTCAAGGATTGCGATGCTGTTGCTCCCGTTAATTGCGCACTTTATTGCGCCGCCAAGGAAATGGTGACACACTGCGCCTTTGCTGTTCATGCATATTTAAATGAAGTTATCTACATATATTTCAGAGTAGAAACCACCGAATCTTACTTATATTCTACTTTGCTGTATCCTATTTTTGATTGCAACAGCCCAATTTCCCCACACTGATCATTTAAGTTTCATTTTATCTTAATCCAGGTGGCATGTTTAGTTAATAATACTCTGGTAACTCTATAGTTAATAGTACTCTGTAAATACTCTGCTGTGGACTTGAGTCTCCACAGTTAAACTCCAATTTTACTCACTATTTTACTCAATAATGGTTGTGTCACTCATCTACCAGATTCTTCGTTCTGAAAAAAGGCCTCATTTAACTGACACATTTATATGACAGTGCAGACTGCGGTTATTCTAAGAGGGGCAAACAACAAAGCAATTGAGGGGGACAGGTCGCGCCCAGCTGGGCATTCAATTTTCCCTTCCCTAATAAACTATAGTCTGCTGCTATGATACTCTCAGCCCCCCTTGGTGCTTCGTGCCTTGGCTGTAGTGTGGGTCAGCAAAATAGTCAACGATGGCGGTGGCCTTGTCTCCGCGGGGAGTTGAACTTTCCCACCAACACAGTACCACTGATTTTCTCCTCGCTGAAGAGGTGAGCTCCATCTGCTTCCTGAGTAATTACACTCATTACCTTCCCCGCTACCTACTAAATGGGGGAAGATGTTTTGCTGCCGAATGAGGCGGAGATATTGTGGCTCTGAGTCTCAAGTGGTGGCAACAGAGCGTAATGTAAACCTCCTGTAATGCTTACTGGCTAGTTGGATGGCATTATAACATAGACTGCACAGAATAAAACCATTGTGACCATTGAATTAAGGTCCTACCTGATATTTTAGTAAAGAATTATTATTATAAAAATTCTTCACATACAATATAATATGTCAGTACTGTAACATTTGCAGGCTAATCCTGAAGAATCAGGCCACTATACAAGGCTACCTGGCTGGCAACACACTGTACAGTATCTGCTCTCAGACTGAAAATTGCCTTCTGTTTCAGTACCACCAACACAGTGGCGGGCCTGTAACTTACATTTTCGAAAACTACCACCTAAAGATATTTACTTATGCCATAACACCATACATCTTTGCAATTCCATAAAATGATCAGTAGGGGATATGGACATAGCAAGGGGGGGCTGAAGTGAAGCAATAAATTCTACGTCCTGTCAGCATCCATGTTCCGTGGCTAATGCCTGCTGGCCCCGGGGCCAAGACCAAGCCGTGTTGCACAAGCACTCTGCCATGGAGAGAGCTGCTTTATCATACTGTGAGCAGCAGGGAGAGAGGGAGCCAGAGGGTGGATGAGTACGTATTTGTATTCAGTGCATTCTTATGAGTGGCTACAGATGGGGTTGACCCTATAGTCACCCTATAGGATCTAGTGAGAAATTTGTCCACCTGGAGGGGGTCTTTGATATGCGAGTTTTTTTTTTTATCTTTTCTTTGTTGTCTCGCCTTTTTACCTGCAGTTTTCTGTTATGCAATTATTGAGTTTGTCCTGCACGGCCTTGCCAACCTTTCACTGCCTTGCTTGTCTTTCATCATTCTGAATTTCTCTTTTCTCATCCTTCAATTCATCTGTCATTGCTCTTTTTTTACCCACTTCTTATTTATGGCTGCCTTGTTGGTTGTTTGTGGATGGTGTTTTTGAATGTGTTTTTGTCTGCTTTGTGACTGCAGAATTGCCCTGGAGATCAATAGAGTGCATCTAACCTAATCATCATCACATCTCATCTCTTTCTATTGAACTGACTTTCATAGCCTTTCTGCTGTGCTGATGGAAGCCTGAATACTCCATATTGTCGCTCTTTAAGTTCAAGCTTGTGATTTCAAGTTTGTGATTTACAAGAATAGAGAGACTCAAAGTCTTCAGCGTGACAAAACTTGATAGATTCCAGTGTATAGTGCTGAATCAAGACTTGAGGAAGACTTTGCCAAAAGCTCTTAAACCAGAAACAAATGCTAACAAATGGCTTCTTTCATTTCAAATTTCAAGATACAAGTCAATTAGACATTGAGGGGGGTAAACCGCCACCCTGTGTCCACCCTGGCACGATTTTTTATCCAGAAACAGATCTGGATCTCACCCTCTCACTCTTCACCCCATCCGGTAAGCCACAAATCTTGCCAGTTCAATCAGGCCAAACTTGGCCTACGACAAACAGCCAAACCCACGTAGCGTAAATATCGGAGGGAATCCAGGGTATTGAGACACTGGGCAGGTTATCAGGCTTTGTTTGCTTGGATCTGTGGCACAGTGACAGAATTTCTGGGGTGAATTGTGGAGTTTTGTTTCAACACTCACCCATCCTTTATAAATCAAATACACACCTCAGACGTTTTAGTCCATTCGTGCGCACGAGATACAATTCGTTCCCTCGATTTCGTTAAACTGTGCAGTTTAGGAAAAAATGCAACTTAAGGTACCTTTTAGGTATTGCAGATAGGCCTAGTAAGGATTTGGTATGTTAATATCCATTGTCTGTTTACACTGAATAGGCATATCCCCCAAATATTGCAACATATTTAGCCACTTAACCTTCAGGCCATGTAAACACAATCAGGCGGCTGCAACACACCCAGGACAGCGCCACATTTAAACATAATCACCAATATGTGCACTGACTCTTTATAAGCTCGTGAAGAGTGCATGTATTATATATCGAGAGCACGATATCACTATTTCGAGTGCCATACAGCGTTTTGGCAATTTGTGCGCACGTAAAGAGGAAATCGAAGGAACGTATTGTATCTCGTGCTAATGAATAAACCAAAACGAGGGCTCATTTTAACCAGATCGAGGGAACGAATTGTATCTCGTGCGCACGAAAAAAGAAAACGAGAGCTCGAATTGCATATCGTGCGCACGTTACAGTAAATCGTGGCCACGACATAAATTATTTTTCTCCCGATGGCCACTCCCGGGCTCCATACTTAACAAATCCCTCTGAGAAATATGTATGCATTTCAGCAGAGAGGTCAGAGGATGGACACATCAGCTGTTGCAGGAATTGAACATGTGACCATGTGAATATGGGACTGTCACCCTGCTGCCCAAAATCAAGCTGTTACTACTTTACATGACATAGAAAAAGGTGGGAAACCTGAGTCGCTGCTATACCAAGCCTATATTTGTGTTAATTTATTGCTTTGAAGTGCGTGTATATGTTAGCACTATTTATAGCAAATAAACAACTTGTTTTGTGCATTATACGGTTTCCTTTTCTATCCATTGGGGACCCATTTTTCCACTGCCTTTTTATGTGGACTACTTTACATGAGTCTACTGTCAGTCAGTCCTAACCATATGGAGTCACAATTGAACTGGGGTTTATCAGTGGACAATTGCATATGGGCATAAAAGTTCTGCCTTTTCAGTCCATTCACCCAAAATATAAAGATTTAAGTCCCACACACACACAATGTCAACTGCACCAATTTATTTCTTGTTGGATTATTTGAAGTTTTGTGCATTTGAAGTCATGTGCATGTTATCTCCGTAGTTTTCACTCCATTTAGCCATGTGTCACATGTGCTGCCTCTTTCTTTCTTTTCCCTGACAGATTTCTAATATTCTGCCTGAAAAATCCCCAAAGCAGACTCTTGTTGAAGCCTATATTGGAAGTGACACATTTGGAAAGGCACTCTACAAAAGCTTTACACGAGCCCAACACCAGCATCTTAGAGCTGTCATATTGGAAGAGCCTGACCTATTGTCAGCCCCCTCTATTCCCATCTACACCTGTGTTTCTCTTTCTCTTTTCCCTGCACCTATTTATTTCCCCATTATTTCCCCTGTCCTCCCATTGTTTCTCATCTTCTTCCCCTTTCTTTTCCCTCCCCTGCCATTCATTACTGCTCTCGGTGACTTGTGCCTGGTGGAAGTCTCTCATCTTCTACTCCATGGGGAGAGGGGTAAAGCAGCACAGTGCAGAATGGTGGGAGTTGTGTTTTTGTGTGCCGGGCTCATTCGTTCGCATCAAAATCATCCATACTGACAGTGACCGTCATTCCCGATTCGCTCACAGTCATCAGGGCGACAGCGCAGGGACAGTAGTGCTGTAGCTGTGCACATATGAGTAAAATAATTATAAGGCAACAATTTCAGGATTCACAATCTCTCATGTCTTACCTCTCCAACTGTAGTTGCATTGTACTTAAAGAGAAAATCTCCTACATTTATGTAGTGTATACATGTTCAGAATAAATCGGTCCCAAAGCTAGACTCCAAAGAACCAAAGCTCTAACCTGATGCCATCAATCAATTCTCTCTAGAGCTGGGTGAAGATGTCACAGCATATAGTTTTGGTTCTCCTCTAATTAAGTTTGGGAGAGACTTGTTAAATTAACAAGAGAAAAACTCATTGTCAGAAATTTCCTGAATGTTATTACACGTTAATTGCACGTTTCATAACTTTGAGAAAACATTCGAGTGATTGTTGCATTTTTGTTTGTTTTTGCCAACTGCAGTACAAAGAGCTGGCAAGCAGAAACTTTTCAACTTTATATTGTGGCAGCTATAATGTAAGCTTACATGTTTATCAACTAAATGTAAAATGCAGCAGGCAAACTCAGAACCAGGTACAGGCAGCATGTCAAAAGGATGAAAACAAAAACACAGTCAACAGTACCAGAGCTGCGAGCAGAGAATCACAGTCCAAAACACAGGCAGAATTACAACCGAGCAAACAAACAGGCAAAGTATGGCGGGAACAAACTAGGAACACACTAGGACAACCTGGCAAAGTATACTAGGAAAGGGACTGGTATATATACTACTGAGCTAACGAGATAGATGAGTGGCAGCTGGTGCAGGGCGGGAAGGCAGGGCTGATTACAGACAGAAGACAGGTGTGTAATGGCAGGAGCTACAGGAATCTGGTGGACGAGACTGGAACGACAGGGCCTGGGACAAAACACAGTTTCACACACAAGACAGAAGAGGGGCTATATGGGAAATGAGAGAAAGCTGGACAGGACTGGATCACGGGTGGGAGCTGGAACTGGCTGCGGTCGTGACAAAAACAATACACACTCATTCTCTTCTATAATAAATCCTAAATAACATACACATAAACACTATTAAAAGCACTATTTACAATATATAGCTACAATTCATCAATTAATCAAACAACATAGAATATGAGCATCAAGGGGGGCTTTTGTTCACAGAAAGAAAGCAGGAAAGGAAATTCATCATTTAAACCAAATGGCTTGACTGTGTTCAGGGTGTAGAAAAACCTTGGGCATAATGGCGAGCAATTGGGTGATTAATATTGTGATTACGTTTCGCGGCCTTATGCTCAGTAATTCTTACTATTTGTGTGCTCAAGTCCTTGTTTCCTTATGTAAAATACATGTTGTTTTATTAGTTTCTCAATAAGTTTGATTTTGGTCACACTGGACATGTCAGGTCTGTTTACTGTGCCGCATCATCTTATCGACTGAGAAATGTATGCAAATCAAGTTGTGGCGCAAACAAGCCCTCAAAAAAAAAAAAAAAACACTGTGCAAGCAAATAGCACCCTTCATCACATTGCAAATTCAAATTGCGTGCTTCAACAGTAACCAACCATTCCACTAAGGCTGGCATCCTCTCACTTGCTGGCAATGATGCCCGCATCTTGCAGCAATGGTAGCAGCCATTCTTTTTTTTTTTGGAAGATTATGTTTATGGAATTTCTGCTTTATTGGACAGTGCAGTTGAGAGAGACAGGAAAGGAGGGAGACATGCGACAAAGGTCCTGAGCCGGATTCAAACCCAGGACATCACGGTTACATGGTGCGCAGCTTAGAGCACTGAGTCACCAGGACGCCCCATGATGGCAGCCATTCTGAATGACCAAACTGTGCCAAGTCTTTACACCACTATTCAAAGCATCTTATATGCGCTACGGTAATTGAGGGGAATTGGTCTTACGAAGTGTTAGTGAATTGAGTGTGATCTCGATTTGCATGGCCTCCCTGACAAATAAATATGTGAGAAAAATAATGAGATATATGAATTACATATGCATAACCATGAAAGGTGCAAAGGCACGCTTTTGAATCATGTGCATTGGTTAGTGAATAGCATGGCATTCTAATCAGGTCATTTTGATGATATAGTGCATGCTCTTCCCTGTGCAAACCTTTGGTGAATCTGGGCTTCAATTTTTAATCAAAGCTGACACAAATGACAAAGTTTATTATAGATATGCATGAATATTCATTGCTTTCTTGACCCCAATGCACAGACATCTTGATTTAACTGTTCAATATTGTAGGAATAACATACTGGTGCATGTTCAATTTAATCGTCTCATGTCCCTGCTCTCTGCATATGAAGTCTAAACCTTCTATAAATGTGTCAACTTACATAGATGAAGCATACCATAGATTTTTTTTATACATTGTAATTACTGACTGGATATTATTGAGGGTGTCCTCTGCTTATAGCTCAGGTGCCATACATTATCACTGAATTTATAGACTAAGCACGTTTTGATGAACGCGCTTTGATGCCATTATACAATAATTTATGTCTTTGATATTAGGTTATGAAGATGTTCAATGGGTGATTGGATTTCTGAAGATAACACATTGTACATCATTGTGAAGATTTGAGGCTATAGCTTATAATGGGCTAGTTACAGTTAGTCATTCAAACATCAGTGGTGAAGAGTGTGAGGGAAGTGCGTGATAAAAGCTGCCATGTGCTTTTTTTCAAATTGAGCAACCAATTATGTTTTATGATATATTGTGATATATTGATGATATTGTAGAGATTGACAGTCCGTGAAATATTAAAGTATATTAAGGTATTAAGTATTAAAGTTGTCTAAATATTGAAATAGTTGGCACAGTGAAAAGCCTTGTGACAGTGTTCTCTGTGTAAGTCTCAGTTTATTTCACTTTAATTTAATCTTTCATTTTACAGGCAGGCCAGTGAAGAACAAGTTCTTATTAATTTCCTTATCTGTTTTTAACATACTATGTCTAATGGAGGATTTTTTAAATTTATTTATTTTTTAATTCACATCCCAACCAACAATAGATCACACCTGGGTCAAATAGTATTTGTAAAACACTATTTGTGTTTCTTTTAACCTTCTTGGAATACCTTCTCAAATGCCTGATAAGACAGATTAGTACACTTTTTTGTGATTGACAACTTACCTGGCACTATTTTATATTCCTGATGTTTCTGATGTGGCAAACCACATCCAGTACACCGACAATTATTTGCAAAGACTATTTAACCCAGGTTTGCAGGAGGCACTAGAATGGCGTTACATGAAAACTTGCTTGATGTATTCAAGTTGTAATGATATATCTCATTATACACACACATAATAAGAGAAGCCACAAAAACACTGACATCCATACTGACCATTTACAGTCACCAAGATTCACTGAATGCACTAATGAGAAAGTCCAAAGAGATTGGCTGCATTCCATTGTCTTCAGATTCAGTGTGACCAGCATTGTTAGCCAGCCAGCATCTGAATGAGGGATCATTATCTGCAGTAGTGAGCAACCGGTCCCACAGTAATCACACAGGCATCCTCGGTGGTTGGGATTGCTAATCAGGTTTCAGGTGCCTGATTTACACCTCTCCTTCCCTGTGGTGAAGCCTTCCCATAATGCTGTGCTATGCCGGTCTCCTGGGAATGCATTAACTGTTGAGACTGTCAAATGGCAGTGCGAATGGCCATAACTAATGCTAATTAGAAAGGCCATTTATTGCTATTAGGTGTGTGTGTGTGTGTCTGTATGCCTGTGTTCATGTGAAAATGTGTGTTTATATATGTGTGTGTATCCTTGTTTGAACAGAATATGATGCACTGTTGATGTGAGAGAAACAGGGAGGAACAGAGAGCCCTTGTATGTTTGTGTTTACTCACAGAGACGATGACACCTACTCCTCGTATCACCCGGACGATGGTCTGAATGGAGCAATGATTGGATGACCCTTTTCCTCCGCTCCTCTTCTGCCACCTTGCAGCAGCAATTTCGAAGCAGGGTCACGGTAGAGCCAGCGCGTCACCGTCACACTCTAACCTACAAAAGGTGCGCTGGCCCCATCAAGGGTGCTCACTCCATAGTCTTATCTGGAATCACTATGCATGCGAGGCAAACAACCTGATATTGACATGGTGTGGCATAACTTTCCCCCTGACCGCTCCCCCTTGACCATCAATCACCAAGGCGGCCCATTCATCAAGTGGCCCCGTCTGTTCGGCCCCCTTGTGACACACAAACGTTTTTCCAATTTAAAATCTGATATTGATGGAGCACTGGATCCTGCTGCAGCCTCTTTGAGCTTTGCAGGGGCCCATATCCATATCCACATGTTTCCTCTCCCTGCTCGCTACGGTCATAATTCAAAACATGCCATTTCCATATGCAATCTTCGAAAAGACTTTTTTTTTTGCTGAGTAATTACTGTGACTAAAAAAAGAAACACCCAATTTCCTTCATTTTCTTGTTTTGATCGATTGGACGAGCTTGCCTCTAGTCGGGCCGGGGATACTCTCTGGGGGTCAGTGTGGTTAGGCCATGGCTTATTTTCGCCACTGTTCTCAGACAAAATGGCAATTTCATTCGATGGATGATCTCTAAGCTGTCCCCACTCATCCTAGTTCGGCCTTGATCACGCAGACAATCTATCTAGACATTAAGGTCCACTTTTGGCAACATACGCTCTGGAGGACTACTGTTAAGCATTCAGCCTTAGTGAACCCTGTAATAGACTGACTGCAAGCTGCATTACTGAGCAACTGAGTGCACTTTATTGAGAAATGAAGCAGGAGCAGGACAGCTTCCATGGACCTTACTGCCTAAGGACAATGGTCATTTGAATTGAGCCTGTGGATGTAGATGAAAGAACAGAATAGGTTTCAGTGTCGTCTTCTTAAGCAGGAGTGACAGAGATGCTCCACCTTTTAAGTTCCAGTTAATACCTGTATGCTTATTATGCTGTTGCTGCTGCCAATGTTCCAGCTAGAGAGTGAATTTACTTTCTTCAGAAACGCAAGTCAAGCAGAAAAAACAGCTTCCCGTTACCATCTTTTTTTCAGTGCAGTGCTGTGTACACAATGCAGTCTAAGGTCTGATGTCATCAAAAAAAGCACATAATTTGTGATAAGGTGCAACCTATTTGACTCTACCAAATACAAAAGCCTAGTAAAGGTTACTTAAAACACTGAATCCCACTCCCATCACATAATTGTTAGCTCTTAATTTTTTTCATACACCATAAGGATACATTTATCAGTGAATTCTGCATACTGAGTTCATCATAGTTATCATTAATGCAACTTTGGGATCAATAGATATAAACAATGAAAAATAGCCAATCAAGAAAGAGGGAGGGTCATTAATAGCATCACCAATCAATAGGAAACTCCTGAGTCTGACCAACCATCACTGATCCCAATGCAACTTTGAGGTGAGGAGCTTCAATGACATCACATTATCTCAATGAGACTTCTGGGTCAATACAGCCAATCAGGAAAGTGGGAGGGGCTTAAATGACACCACCAACGGATCAGAAACTCTCCTGAGTCTGACAAGCCATTACTCATGTGAATGTGAGTTTGGGATCAATAGATATAGATGATGAAAACCAGCACCATTTTTTTGCTATTGTCCATTGGCAGCTTTGAGTTGGTTGATTGCTAATCAAGCGGCCAAAAACACAGGCGAATTCGGAAGCCAATAAGGAAGTGGCGGCAGGCGGCAGTTCCTCTAACATCTGCTAGGGGCCAGCTCCAAAAAGACTCCAAACCTGGCCCAACTCCATGCAACTCCACAACCCAACTTCTCACTCAAAATAATACTTTTTTTTGACAAGAGGTTATGGTCTCAGTGGCTAATTTCACTACTTCTAATGTTTGTCCTTATGGCGATTTTCAAAATAATTGTGTCATTAACGGGATGTAACGGTTATAAAATGGGGTTGCGATTGACAGGTCGCCGGTTATGACCTGCCAATAGCAGGCGGAGCTGTGGCTCTGTGGACAACCCTCGGCTTCGCTCTCGCTGCACTGGTTCCAAAAATGTCAACATGGCGGCGATTGTAAACCCAATCCTTTGGCCCTTCAGAAACATATGGGTGACGTCACACTCACTCCGTCCATCTTTTGTTATGTTGCTAACTAGCGTCAATGGTGTTACACTGATAGCTGGGATATATAGCAATGTTTGTACATGATTGGATCCAGGCAGGCAATGTTGCCCAACTTTTATTTGCCAGCAGACAAGGAAATGAAGCAAATGGTCATGTGTCTCATGCCTCAGAAGTTTAATACACTTCTGGTGAGGCAATTCTACTCTACTTGAGGTTACTGGGTAGCAGTAGTGCAGCAGTCAGTAAAAAGCAGGTCTCCTACGATAGCTGCATTCGTAAAGAGCAAAATTTGACAAGCAAGGAAACAATATTTAGGCAATACTGCAAAACAATATCTGTCTATTGTGTAGTTCCTGAGGCAAATGTATGGATGTCAGCGCTTCTAACTGGAAATACTAACTCTGCTTGGGTATTTTCGTTTCAAATTCTTGGTTTCAGCATTTTCTATGTCAAAATTATGTCATGAACCCTAGTGTGGTAATTTGGAAAACTACAACTATTATGGGATTGCTCTGCTGTTGGCTCCATGCCTCCCCCCTCTTTGGGGCGGGAGATGTTTTGTTATGGTATCCACAAAAACTTAGAAACTTGGTTGTTGAAGGTATATTGTCCAGTTAGCTGGTAAACTCTGCTTATTTCCAAAAGCTGAAGTAATTACAGCTACAGAGAGGAATTCCACTGTTACATGATGGATGACAACATTTTCAACCACATTTTTAAGTCCACACTTAAGGCAAACTTGTATGAACCACAATACACTGCGGAGGAGATTTTGTGAGCTGCCGCATGGATGGAGGGGCTGGAAGGACACGGGCGAACAGTGACTGGTGATGCGTGTGCATATATTGCTCACAGAGCTTGAGAGTATGCTGTGAATATGCTGAAATGAATGGCATTGTGCAAAGTTTTTCTTGAATCCATGGCTGATATTGAAGAACTGGGATAATTTTGTTACTCAACATCAAGTTTCGATGCACACATGGACAGGGGCGTTTTAGAAATATTCCTTTACACAACCAACAGGACTAACTGGTGAAAGACAAAGACACCAGCTGGACTGAGAGGGCAAATGACTAACAAGTAAGTACCTTCAACCAGGGGCGGACTGGCCATCTGGAGTAGCACCAGTTGTCCCAGTGGGCCGGCGGTGAGTCCAGCAACACCGATATGAAAAAAATAAAAAGGTCCCATGCTGTTTGGTAGTTCTGCTGTAGACTGGCTGGCTGGCTCCATAGATGTGTGTATGGGGTGTGGGATCATAAGTTCATTAACTCTCCAGGTGTCACCTTCCTTTAACATCTTTCTACCAATGAGTTGATATACATGCCATGCAACAAAAACTCCTTAAATTAAATGTGTGCACAGAAAAACAGAAAGGCAAGTCATAGCCAATCTCTTCAAGCACACAAGCACACAACTTTAAAAGACTGATTCACTCACTGTAATATTTGTTTATTTATATCTTTTTTATTTTATTTTAAATGTGATTTTAATGCACTTTTCACTTTTCTAATCCTCTTGCACTGTCTTTTCTTTTATCTTTCTATTTTCACTTGATTTGAACTGCACTAGTTTACTTTTTAAGTCTTTTATCTTGTGGATCTCTTGTCTGTACTTTTGCACTTTTTAATTGTAAATTTGTATTTTTTATTACTCTGTAAAGCACTTTGAATTGCCTCAGTGTATGAAATGTGCTATACAAATAAAGCTGCCTTGCCTTGCCTTGCCTTGATGAAAACCCAATGTCACCGCTTGTCTCAGATGGTCTCTTGAACAACCCACCCTGAATTTGACAGTTGGCTTGAATGACAAGGTTTGTGATTAAATAGTTGGAATAATCTTGTAGCTTGTGTTATGCCAAATCTCTTGACTGCCCTTGAATAGCATCTTTCTGTAATTCCACCTGGACAGATTCTGTTAATTAGACATTAGACATGCATGATGATATCAAAGTAAAAAGCACTCTGTTAAGATTTAAAAAAAAACAAAACAGGAAATCAGTGAAGTAAAGAACGAAGTGCTCTGATGTCCTTATTGACAAAAGCTTATGAGAGCTATCCGTCTTTAGAAGATACCGAAAAGAGACTTGGCTCTAGCCTCACTCTCTGCGCTCAGATGGACGAGTAAAGTACGGCAACAAATAGGTTGGAATGAATCAACTTGTGTGTGTGTGAGAGAGAGAGAGAGAGAGCGAGAGAGAGAGAGAGAGAGAGAGAGAGAGAGAGAGAGAGAGAGAGAGAGAGCGAGAGAGAGAGAGAGAGAGAGAGAGAGAGAGAGAGTGTGTGTGTGTATACTGCACTTGTGTGTACAAGGATTGTGTAGATTAGCTTTTGCACAATTCGACATCACTTTTTAAGTATATAGCGCATTGAAACGGTCTCACTTCATGAATAAAACATATCTGACTATCTCACTTCAGCAAGCCAAGTCGTGCAACAAGTTTAGGTGCTACAGGGTGAGGAATAAGTCTTGAGTCTTTCGGTCGTTCCACATTCCCATGGTTTAGCATTTACATGTTAAATCATAAAGAATGTATGCCACCACTATGCAATGCAGTCTGCTTTGAATGTTTCATTCAGCACATGAAGCATGATGTGCTTCATGTGGGTGTGAGTTATTCACCAGTTTAGATATGGAAATTGAGCTAGACGTGAATCACAGTGAACTCAAATTGAGAATGATTATGTCTCTGTTCAAAAGGCCAAAGCGATAGATTTTTGAAAAGGAGTAAAGACAAGAAGATTGGACTAAGGCCAAGCCCCAAGATCTCCTTTCTGAGGCCTGCCATTGGACAGCTGCCTTAATGGACAGGCAACATTCCACCCCTAAGTGGTTTGACATCTTGCTGCCATAAATAAACGCTAACAGGGATGCTCTATTAGGCTAAACAAGGCCCCGTGTGTCCCTCCAAAGCCAGGAAGTGCCCTCCTAATGGTACGCTAATGCCTTTATTGGATTACTCCACCATCTCCTATTCCAATGCGTCACGACTAGAGCATTCTGTAGGATTTGATGGAATGGAGACGGCCTGGGTGGGATTGATATCACCCAGGCCCAAGATGACTGCAATTAAGATTATTTCCAGATGAAGATTATACTCATCTCCGATTGCTAAATGCTTTTTTCGCCGACGGACATTGTGAATCTTTTGTACAAGTGAGCCGGATATAGGAGATGGGAGGCCATAACAGCACTTTATGAACAGTCGGGGCTGATATCATAATATGCTTATGCTATTAGACTGTTCAACACGTGGCAGTAAGATTTATGTGGCACTCTCTGGACTGCTACTTGGCAAGTCAAATCAAATAAAAACGCTGCCTTTGTATTCAAACTGTTGCATCAGGCTACTGGTGAAGTACTGTTTAGTATCATGCTCAGTTTGAGAAACTATTTTCCCCCCCTAATAATAACTAGTATTATATGTGCATAGCTCAGTGGGTAGAATGTGACACAAACACTGCCAGAGTTAGGGGTTTAATTCCCTCTGAGGCCACCTTCGCTATGCACTCATTGCACTGTAAGTCACTTTGGATGAAAGCGTCCGCACAATTGCACTTATGTTGTTTAGAATGTCATAGTGTACTACTTGTAGCCAATAATTAAATGCTCTCACCAGTATCACAATCTCATACTTTGACGACTAAAGCTCAAATTTGCATGGCATAAATGCCTCAAATACCTATTGATTTTGGTTAAAACCACCACAAACACTTGTGCCTTTCTGAAGATGAAAGACTATTATCATTTCCCCATCATTTGCACGGCCCCGGAGGTCGCAAATTCTAACCTGCAGACTACGGAAGCAATTACTGTGCAAATTACGCAGATGGTGCAACAAACGAAGTACTTAAGAAAATGGTTTTTCCATTAGCCAGACACTTTGGTCTGCATAAGGACCTTGGGGTGTGTGTCATCCCCTTTGAAGGTGTGTGTGTCTATGTGTGTGTGTGTGTGATGGTGTGAGTGTGCATGTATACGCTGCGTGTGTAAGGCCATTAGTGACCCTTTCCCAGCCTCCTGAGTTCATTAAAGTGGAATCTTAAGAAGCTCTTGGACGGCTTTTAGGGGCCTGGCTGGGTGATGATCGAACCGGTGTGCGTCATATAAACACCCCTCTTTGTGCGATGTTTTGTTTGTGACATATTTGGATGTGCCAAAGCAGTCATTAACCCATGCATGTAACTTATACACGCTTATATACAGACACGCACACATACATCCCATGTGTTTTACTGCTCTCGTCTTGCATTCTTAATGACCCCTCCATTGGTAATGGATCCATTGTGTGACCAATTGAGGAGGCCTCTCACACCCAGAGGAGTTGGCTAGTGGTGGTAATGAGAATGCTGATGGGAGCAGTTGCCTTCAATATCTGCCATCACCATAAATCTCGCCATATTAGCCACACCCCTCATTCGCTCATCCCTCCATTTCAGCACATTAAACAGAGGGGTGTGGATTACCTCCCACTGCTGAACTTTTCTCTTTCCTCTCCTTCTGCTGCTCCCTCACTCTCCAGAGGGTCTTTCAGAGCCACTTGACCAGATGCTCGAGTATTTCCTCACCCTTTTTTTTTTTTTTCTCAGGTATGAACAAGATGGGGCTTTGTCCCTTGGTTCTGCCCCATTTAGTGGCCTGAAGCCTAAGCTGTGGTTCACAAGAACAACCTTGCTCACGCTTGCATAATAATTCCAGTGACACATGAAAACCTGTAAGAGATTAGAGGAACAGGAGACATTTGGAGTGCTTTCAGTGTTATCATGCTTGGGGTAACTTCAAAAATATAAAGCACCTTCAGGTCCATGTATAAAGTATAAATCATTGCTCAATGCATCTTGTATAAACAATAATGCCTTGTGTGTCATGTTTTCTTGTTCCATTGTTTGATCTCTCCGCATTGCACTGTTGTGCTTGGTTTCCAAATGCACAGTAGGCTACATGCCCAAATGCAGACAGTACATTGGAACTGGTTTAATGTGATTCGTCAACAGGAAGAGGCAGGACTTTGACCCAGCTGACCAAAATAAAATACAAACATAGTTGTATTATTTATTTTTACCAGCTATATGCAGATTATCTGGTCTTTTGAAATAAAATCATTCAGCTATCAATTTTACATTATCTTAAATGTTAATTGCTAGCTTCTGTCATAAGTTAACATTAGCATGATAGCTTAAGTGTGCTCATGTGCGTGCCCAAAGACTCAAACTGGCCTGTATGCTCTCTAGCTATTCCTGCCTGTTTCTTTCCAAATAGATTGAGATGCCTTCACCATTACAGACCTAGCCATGGTAAATATTTTGTGATCTTCATCCTTCCTCTGTCATCGTGTGATTATAAACTGATTTCTGACTGTCAATACTGCTCTCTAAAAATGAAACTGTAGCTTATGGCCCTGTTGGTTTAGGATTTGCCCTGATAGAAGTATCATGATCTATAGCCGTGGTTATTTTGAAACTTTTCAGATATTAAACTTCTAGTTCTACTGTTATTTGCCAACCTAAGCACCCTGACATCCTTCTCCTTCACACTGCAGATTGTCACAATGCAGAGAAGACCAGTGGTTGCCAAGATGCCCTCCATCGAGGTCCTGTCCAACACCAGTTTGAGGACAGCAGGGAACATTGTCTCTGACATTACACATCCTGGAAAGCACCTGTTCCTGAAGCTTTGCCTCAAGTAGGAGACAGTACATGATGGGGCCATTACCGCTGGCAAGACTGGTCATTTAACCAGCTTCTTCCAAATTACTCTACAACACCTTGTCAACAAGCCTTTCAGCCCCACCACAGTCTTCCTGGCACCCTAACACCCACCCAGCCAAAGTCTCATGGACACACACGTACAGATCCACTCATACACACACACCAAAAGGACTTGATGGGATCCTCACACTCATAGTGAGCTATATTTCAGCCAGCGAGGTAATGTAAAATTGATAAATGTATTGAATGATTTGTTTGTTTTTTGCACATAATCTGCATATAGCTCTAAACAATAAATAATATAATTTCACATAAGCTAGCTCACTATGTCTATGTTTTATTTTGGTCAGCTGGGTCAGAGTCCTGCTTCTTCCTGTTGATGAATCACATTACCCAGTGCCAATGTACAAGTCTGTGATTAGGAAATGAAACCAAGCACAACAGTTCAATGTGGCGAGTTCAAACAATGGAAGGTAGAAAATATAACACACAAGGCAGTATCATTCATACAAGATGAACATTGGGCAATGATTTATACTTTATACATAGACTACCTTCATTTTGTTATTGTTATCAACGCCCTGTTAGCTTAACAGGCTGCAGTGAATTTGGGCCTCCGTTTACGGTTAACACAACAACAGAAAAACTGCAAATGTAATAGCCATTATTATAATGGACATTTTAAGCCTTTATTTATCCAGATTATTGTTTTGCTGAGCATGCATTCTTTTTCAGCACTACAGTGTCTCCTAAAGTTTAACACATTTGCACATTAGAGCTGCGAAGTACAGCCACAGTCTGCTATTGTTGGATACTGAGCAGCTCCATTGGAGCAATAGGTGGTTGACTCAAACCTGCCTTTCTAACCTGCTATCACTTCCCCTTTGCCCTGTTATTTCCTAATATTGAACAAATACAGCAAAAACATTAGTTACCCTGTTAGCAAATAGTAGGGCACAGAGAGGACAAATGTCTTATTTTCCCCATTAGCAAATAAGTCATTGATCTTTAGATAATGTCTCAGAAGTACAGTGAGTTATTTCTGAGAGAGTGAGTTTGGGTAAAGGAAAGGGGGCAGAAAGGGCCAGTGCCAAAGTAGCTGCTACCCTGAGGTCTTCTGAGGACTTCTGGGTAAACTTGTCCTAAATAACTGACAGTAGACTGATGGATGTACAACAGGGCTGGGGCTATTATTGGACACAAGGTGACTTCTACAGGGCTATTTTCCTCAATCCTCTTCGCAGGAGTATTCTCATATCTGGTGCATCTGATGAACAGAGGAGATGAGACCTCTGAGAGGGCTATCCATAAATGGCTCAAATGAAAGATTAGCACTGAAGTTGTTGAAAAAAAATAAGGAAGTAAAGAAATCAACCAATCAAAAAAGTTCAAGCTCCCAGCATGAGACAGTGATTGGTTCTTAAGAACACTTGGGTGAGCAATCTTTTCTAGGGCATTACGCTGACATTGTGATGCTAGTGCTGGGACATATGGGTTGGTGTTTCTCAGGGGCTTGCATGCATGACAAAAAATAGATCTCTTAAAACTCTGTTGCTCATGAGGCATCATAAGCACATTGGGATTGTATTCTAATTGAATCATAAAATGCATGACAGCCTAGAATCTGGGTTGCTCAAAGTAAAACTGTTTTGTTGGTTGCAATAACCAATGGACTTTATTGCACATTTTTGTTTAACTCAACCAATTCAAATAAGAATATTCTTGTAAAGTTCATGACGTGAATATATCATTAAATGAGTTTCATCAAGTAACACAAGCCAATGATTGACTGGTTGGTAAGTCCAAAACAGTAAATATTCCACCCAGGTGTAAACGTGTAAAAACCAAAGGACGTTTGCATTCCTCTACAACCCCTGTGAGCATTCCCTCATGACTGAATTTTACCTCATTAATCTCTATGCATGAATCTCCCATACACACACCGTATACCTTGTACTGTATGTGTGGTAAATATCCATCATCATTTCACAGTGTCTAAATTTTCCCATTTTATTTGCTCTAATCCCTTGCAGTGGGCCAGAGAAGAGAGAGGAGCAGAGGGAGAGTTGAGGGAGAATAATGCCATTTCAGGATAGGCCTTATTTAATTTACTGCAGGTCGATGGAGGTTCTCCAATTGCCTCTCCCGGATTAATAAGTAACCCACACGCGCTGTCCATCACTGTCCATCTCCCATTAGGCCTCTGAAATGGGGGCCCAAATTGCCTGGCAAGGTTGACTCTGATGGAAAACGCACTCTCTTGCTTCTTTTCTCTCTCCATCGCCATCTATTTCCCTCTCTCGCTTTTCCCCTATTTGCTACAGTCTGGCTTAACCTCATATCAGGTTTCATTTTCAAGATCTACTTGTAGGAAAAACAAAAACTACTGTATTAAAAACACATGTCCACCACACTATGACTGAGTGGATGCTCCCACTGACACTAACTGTTTGGAATATAAATCCTTTTTTGTTTTCTTTGGAGGCTGTGCAGGGGACGATCTCAGGCAAGGGGAGACCAGCCTTTAGAGTATCTTTAATGGTGATCTCATGCTGTACCAGTAGGCATAAATAAAAATTCCAACCAATAAAACCATCACAGATTTTTGAAAAAAAATCAGCACCCACAATCAAATAAAAATGCCTTTCTCTCCCTAACTAACTTTGGTTTACACTTTTGAATGATCCCTCCCCATGTTATGTCCCGCCCCAACACAAAATATATCAAATCAAGAAAGTTAAGATGCTGTTTCATTGGGTCTTTAAGCTTTAAGTATACATAAAAAAAGTCAAATGTTAAACTCACTCATATCAACTTTGAATGCCTGGGAGCCACGTGCTCATCCTCATTTTGTCATGGTATCAGAGCTAAATTAGCTCCTGTTTTACTGTATTTGTTGTGCAATTTTGTGAATGGGAGATTTTATTTTTCCCAGTTAAGCACACAAGCAAGCTAGCTAATTAGAGCTCCTCTGCTCACCGCTCGCTCATAGCACCATCCTCCATGTTTGAGTTCTCTTATTACAGCACCAAATCACAGCTGCCACCTTATACTGCTGGCTCGTCATGGTGGTTCAACAAGTGATTTTCCCCATGTTAAGCACACATCCAACTTCATTCTGTTGTTGATTACAGCTGATCTGTATCAACTAGGCTTATTCTATAGGGTGAAGCAAGGCTCTGATATGTGATTGCTATCATCAATGATTGGGACTGTTTCAACCTCTGTGTTGAAAAATAACCTTTTTCTTTATCATCAGACACATAGTTTTGCATGATGCCTACTGCAATACCCATAAGCCTCGCCAGCTCCCGACCAATTACATGACCAGAACAGCTGTTCCACTGTCACTCTCTCCTCAGCGCCAATTTGACATGGTAGCTGTAACAGCCCCTAGTATCCTAATACGCTACTCGGCTGTTTGAAGAAATCTTACAGTGTAAATTTGATCCACCCTTCGTTAAAGCATTTATTCCTTTTTTTGTGGACTGAATGGCCAGAACACTTTGGGAACCTTGACGACATTGGGATTACCGTGTGACTATAGCAGCTCTATATGGACACAAAGTATACATGAAGCATCAATAAATGGTAGGGCATGAAAAAGGCCTGTCTATTCAAGTGTGTCTGTGTAGCAATCTATTTCTGTATATGATGTGAGGACATATCAATTAAAAGTCAACAATAACTGTTGTCAAGCCCAGGGCAACACCAGCCAGTTTTTTGGTCATGAATAACCATCTCCTTTGTTGAATTCCATTAGCAGCTGTTGTTGTCAATGTTTTTTTGCTTGGCACCCATGATGCACTCACACAGTGGCATTCTGGATCGTGTTCAGGCCTCAGTCCTCCACCCCTGGCTATTCAGAGTCATTAACCAATAAGGGAACAATGCGGGATGTTTCTGCGACTTGTGTAATTACTTACAATAGCTGTGTCTAATTGTTAGGTTTTCCTTGCCAGTGAGAAGCTGGCTCTTTCCTGAAAGAAGGAAGCAATTTCACCTGTTATTTGAGCCTAACCATGTGGCCTATGAAACGGGGCCTCTCATGGTGTTCACAAATCAGTTTTACATTTGTGAACTGCCAAGTGTCTTCTGATGTCCCTTGGTTCAGAGATCTGCCCATTATATGATTGCAAGAGCACACTGTGCTCTGCTCTGGATCTGATGTGGACGCCTGCAGGAATCAACATAAGAAATGTAATTTCCTTTCTGAGCCCCTGCAGATAATCAATCCAATGTATTCCAAGCATGTAATTTGACTGTATAACACAAGAGTCCATTATTACTGGTGAGGAGAATGTGGGAGCAAAAAATGTATTGTCGTTAAAAAGGCAGTGGACCCTCAAAACATGTCATTTGGAAGCTTTCTATTATGGTATTGGTGGAGGAAATATAAGAATGCTGGTTCATTTGCTTGATGTGAACTAGGCTGTGGTAACTTAAATTTATGTGCTAAATGATTGGGTTGGCATGGCCTTCAGCCTTTTGTGCAAGCTGCGAGAACATACTGTACAGTAGGCTACAGCACAGATGTATCCTGTAAATACATTAATTCTGACAATGTCAGAGATAAAACACATCATATCACTCTTTTTTGGGGGGCATTTTTGCCTTTATTTGATAGTCTATAGTGAAGAGAGACAGGAAAGATTGGGGAGAGAGAGAAGAGGATGACATGTGACAAAGGTGCCAGGTCTGATTCAAAACCAGGACGCTGCAGTTACATGATATGCACCTTAGACCATTGAGCCACCAGGACGCCCCACCATATGATTCTTAGTGCTGTTTCATCTTAAATGCATAATGACAATGGGTATAATCATTTTCACTAATTCACACCCGCCTTGACGGTATTCAAAAACTGTGTCCAAGCTTAATGGTCAGTCAGTTTGTTTTGCAAAAGTACATGCGCACACTTTTTGTTTGATGGGCTTTGTTGGAGTAAGTAAAGACACAACCTTTGAATTAGATAGGTGTGTGAGAGAGGCTCTGTAAAGACTGCGAATAAAATGAAGGTGACTGGTCAAAGCACCTGAGTCTTATCTTTGTGAGGCAGCCTGGCTGGTAACATGGTTGGATTTTAGAGCAGAATGACCCAAACTTTCACCACCACTCCTTGGATCCCAGTTCTCCTTTACTACTGATTCAGATAATTGCATTTAAAGAGTTCTGTTCCAAATTAAAAAAGAAAATAGAAAAAAACATGATTACCTGCAAAATTGTGAGCATTTTGTCAACCATTTACTTAAGTTACATATTACCCTTTAAGAAGCTCTATCATTTGTTTTAAAGCTCAAAATACGCCATTCTTATCAGCCTAAATTACAAAGTGGGGCTGCCTGCAATAGAGAAGAGCATCCCATCCCTTCCTAATTGAGAGCCAGTGGATTCACCCTATTCACCCAAATTAAATTATGGGGTCAGGAACAGCAGTGAGCGAGTGCTCCATCAAGAAAACTCGACTCACCAACGTTAGATCTTTTGCCTCTCTCGTCCCTTTGGTATCCTTTGGTATAAAGCATCACAGACCCGCTGGGTTGGTAAACATGAACATGCTGAGTGCAGTTTACTGATGTCACGTTACAGGATTTCTGGGTATTTAAGTTCAACTTCTTCCAAACAGTTTCCTCTCACTGCCATTTGGAGCCACCAACATGTGTTGCCTAATGTGGCTTACAAAGCTTACAAAGTTGCCTAATGTAGCTTTAAATTTTTACCATCAATCATTTTGTGAGAGTAGGTTTTATATTTTTTTCAATTGTGGAAATCTCATTTGGGAGTGAAAATGTTCTATTATTAGCACTAATGTGACAAATACATTATGTTTATGCTCTCAGGGCGTGATTCAGAGTTAGGAATCTGTGCTGCAGATTGAGTTGTGCACATTTGAGAAGTAATTTAGACAAGATGCTTTCAGTATGTAAAGTGGAGGGTCTAACCTTGCTTTTGCAGTGTGTTTGTACAGTTCTCTCATTCAGAATCCTTGCACTTAAAATATGGGAATTCTGGTTAGTAAGCTAAGTTGTACGTCTTTTTAAGAGTTGAATCACCTGTATTTTCGAAATGTTGACTGATGAATTTAAAGTCGTCAACGTTTTCCAAAATGTATATATACATATTATATATATCTGCATTGTTATCGCTATGAAACCTGCTACAAAGCATTTGTCA
This sequence comes from Centroberyx gerrardi, assembly GCF_048128805.1. Lineage (NCBI taxonomy): Eukaryota > Metazoa > Chordata > Actinopteri > Beryciformes > Berycidae > Centroberyx > Centroberyx gerrardi. The sequence goes on along the minus strand of NC_136006.1, from coordinate 10,540,460 downwards.
AAAAAAAAATGTCATCACAAAAGGTCACAGTCTTAGCACAGTGATCCTCTTTTCAACCAATGGGAAGCTGTCTGAGGAAGCAATCTATTAACAGAGGCTTCAGCTACCAAGCTCCTCCTGCATCAAGTAATCCACCTAAGGTCAAGCACACGTGCCCCATCAAAGGTTGATTCCTGACAGCCTGGCCGATCCGCTATACCTTCGATATATAACGCCTCAGCCCCCCACCCCACCTCGCGTCATGTCCAGGAGATATCGAACACTTAATAAAACACACGCACAGGGGCTCAAATGTCACCGTCCTAAGCAGGAACCCATCAATACCTCCCTGACCTTTCTCTGTGTTTACCTTTGTAGGATATCAGGCTAAGAGGTACAGAATAGAAGGCGTACAGAAGAGTCATGCTGTGCAGAAGGAAGGGGCTAGGTTGGTTGGATGGTGGGTGGTGGTGGGGGTGGTAAGATGGGGGCATGAGGAGTAATAAAAGCCAGCATGGCCTTAGGGGAAATATGCAGAAACTGGAAAATAGCAAGTCAATCTCAGCTTCCAAGAGCAGCAGCCTGAGTCCTTTTGATTCTAATCAAAGGACAGTCAATCAATTAAGAGTCTGTTAGGAGTGCAGATGTAGAGCCAGCGCAATTTGACATACCGTGTTTGTTCATGCAGTGTGTCATCTGATTTACATCTCAAATGTATTTATTAACCATTTTACCAATCAATTCAATGTCTCCTTTACCACCCAGCGCTGCTCATTAGGTGTCATCGATGCTCTTTAATTGTAATCAATTTGAAAAGAACAAATTAAATTGCCTTCAAAAGATTATCATGTAGAATTTTAAGTTTTTTGCAGAATTATAGCAGAGAATCCATACCGAATCCAATTACCCATCCAATTACTGAAATGAAAATAAAACGGCTGCTCCCACCTATCTCCACACTGTGGAAATGAAATACAGAATGAAACTGGCTGAAATGAGTAACAGCTCATCTTTTCCTTTGAGTGATCAAGGAGGTCTCACTCACTCTGCACTGAAAACTGCATTTTCTTTACTATTTAAAGACTCCTTTCACACAATCAGAATCACTTTATTCAACAAGTACAAAAAATGTACAGGAATTTCTTTCCAGGTGGCATTGTTGCAGAAATCCTGACACATGGAGAAACAAACCACGGCCAGGTGAGCCTTAGCTGTACATGACATTTACCCAGCTGTCTTCATTTAACAAAGTGTCAGAATAAAACTGCATTCAACATCACGTAACTATCTCATGAATGTTCTTGTTTGTCACGGTTTGATATCAGTATCTATCTATCAAACATTACTGCAAAACAACATCAAATGGATATCATTTTTCTCTTTTGTCTCTCTTGTAGACATAAATCACAATATCTCTTTGTGTGGGAGTGAGATAAAACCAGTTAACAACAGCTTTTCAAACTGAACATTTAACTAAAAAGCATTTTTGTTATTACCTTCGATTCCATGCTGTTCCAACCACAGCCCCATCATAAATGCTTTGATTGAATCCAATAAATAAAATACAAAAAAAGCAAAATTAGATTCAAAATAAGACGGTTTTCCAAAGGTTCATCATGGTTCCAGGGTATTTAAGAATATAAAAACCATTGTCGCTACCTACCGCTCTGTCTCTCTCTTTCTTGGTGGCGAGCCGTGGCATCATTAAGATAGTGGAGATTAAAGCAGTGTGGGATTAATGGACCCTCTCCACCGTAGGACAAAGGTGGTCCAGGAGCCCAGGATCGCAGGTAATGAAGGAGCAGCGTGAGTTATGAGTCCACACTGGGCCAGGCAGATATATTTGGAGAGCAGGAGAGTGGTCAGTGTTGACTTCATCACCCCTGTGGTAAAGATTGATATCTACAGCCTACGCCCCGCTTGGAAACAATGACATCTTTCACCCTGGACTATATAAACTGTACTCGGTGTAATTTTGCAATTCAGCAATAGCGGCGAGGATTTCTATCTAATGTAATGGTCCTCATTTGGCTCAGTTGACCAGGCCATTGTCGTCTGGGTCAGGGTTTAAAATGCCCTGCCAGAGGGAATTAGTTTGGAAAAAAAACACATAAAGATTGCTACTTAGAATACACTTTTATAGACATGGCTTTTTATAATGTAATTTTTGTTTTATACTCATTTTGTTTGCCTGAGGGTGGTGCAGTGTTTAGCACTGCTGCCTCACAGAAAGCCCTCTCTGGCCCCGGTCCTTCCTGTGTGGAGCGTGGGTTTTCTTTAGGTTAGGGTTAAAGTTAGGGTTAGACTCTGGTTCCCTCCCACATCCCAAAGACATGCGATTCAGATGGTTTGGACACTAAATTGTCCATATGTGTGAGTGTCTGTCTGTGTTCCCCCTGCGATGGACTGGTGACCTGTTCAGAGTGTCGCCCCACCTTTAACCCAGTGTACGCCAGGACAGGCTCTAGCCTCCTAACCCTGACCCTGAAAAGAATGAAGCGTATAGAGAAAATGAAAGTATCTGCCTGTTTTGATAAATCAACATGTCAGTCCTGTGTACATGTTCGCATGTATCAATGTATACACTGCTGGTCAAAGGGTCTTAGCACGTTCTCTCTCTGATCAGTAAGGATGTGACGTTTGTTCAACATTTGCTGAGAGGCAGAAGACCCGTCTGTGTACTGTAGTAGCCATCAATGACTTGACCAAAGCAAAGCAAAACCTAGTAAATGTATTGATTCTCTATGAAGCGAGGAGAAAGGACTGGAGTGTTTTTCCAGTGGATTAAACAACAATCTTTGAAGGTAACACTTTACAGTGTATCATCATGCTTTCCCCATTTGTTTTAGAGCCACTGAAGACCATAGCCTGAGGTATTTATTTTATTTAACCTTTATTTAACCAGGCAGGTCAATTAAAAACAAATTCTTATTTACAATGACGGCCTGGCAAGAGGACAAAATGACCTCTTGAAGGGTAAGGGGAAAGTGATGGAGAGAGAAAAAAAAAAGTAGTGAAGCAAGCAAAAGAGACTAAGCAAGACAGATAAGACTATCTGACACAGATGTTAAAAACCATGATATAGAATACATACAACCCAGAGGAAGAGAAAAACCAACACAGTATGGGAACACAGACCAAACCACAGACCAAACAAACAACCCAACAAACCAAATTAAAATTAATTAAAATTAGTCCAAAGCAGACCAAACACATTTGATTGGGCAGTTAAAGGGCTGGGATGCAGTTTCAGGTGTGTGTGGAAAATCTCTGCAATAAGAGTCCTTAAAAGCAGCGAGGGAGATAAAATTGTCCAGTTTCAAAGTCTTTTTCAGTCCGTTTACATTTAACTAAATGGAACTATGTCATTTCTCACCTTATCAGACAGAGAGCTGATTAGTGTGTGCTAATCTAGAGACATGCAGCCATTACACATTCTTCTCAGGTAAACCCACCAGGAAGCCGTTTTAGCAGTAGAGGGCACTGCCATGTCACATAATCTGACACAAATTAATTAATGAACTGCTTAATTAAAGAGCATATATGGCGGCGTATTTGTGTGTGTGTGTGTGTGTGTGTGTGTGTGTGTGTGGGAGGGGTGTATTCACAGTCTAACAATCATGAAGCACCTGACAGACTGGGTCCTGCTGTAACAAGCCCAGAGGATATGGAGCGTGACTGGCCGTGACACCTTTACGTTGCGCCCCGTGCCAAAGGTGGCGCCCTCTCTGTCCTTCCCTGCTTCACACGCGTAGATTGAGGAAGCGTCTTCCTGTAACATGTGGCGTGGCACATTACACGGACCATTGGTTTTGTTTGAGCAGCCCCATGATATGTGATAGTTGTCCTACACTTTGCCCTTGTTTCGCTCTAATAGGCAATCTTAACCTTGTCGTTTTTTTTCTACTGTTCTGTTTCGAAAAGTTGTACAAGTGGTTTGTCTGTAATTAGTTTAGGATACAACTTGAATTAGATTCAAGTGTCAGCCAAATCAGACTTTGACTCATCATAAAATAATGAAAAATGCATATTTGAGCAAACTGAAGCGTATACGGTCCCATGAAAAGCCTCCTTGAGACCGATCAGTCTCAGCCTCTATAAATAATCCAAGGGGGAATAAACTTGCACTTTCCTGGCTTGAAACGTGTTATGGATAGCAAGCAGCCATGGATAGCAAGCTGTGTAATATTGATGAAATCTCAATATTAACCAAACAGTTCCCCAATTTATTTCTGACTGATTATTTAGGCCCATTGAGATGAGGCTGAAATTGGATTTGGCATTACCCCTGCCCATGTATTAGCGCAAACTTTACTTTTGGAGGTTCTTTTTTACATTTGTCATGAATCTGTCGGAGTTCTCCCTCCATTCTCTTTGACCGATTCATCTGTAAATGACAACTTGTTAAATAAATCAGATGCTGAATAGACTAACCCACACAGATGCTGACAACTGACAAGCGCATGATATGCATATCTGTGTGGATCCAGTAGACTCCATTTTTCGCTTTGAATTACTTTCTACCTCATTACCATGTCATATTCGACTGTCGATCCTTTTCATGTGGAAAACGGAGTCTTACTGTATTCCAGATGGTGGAAGTGGTGTTTAAACCGATGCCAATGGTACCCCTTCATCCTGGTATCTTTTTTTTTTTTTTTAATTATACATTTCACAAGCAGGTGCAGAGGATTTTGGGGTTTGGTGGGCAGATATAAGAATCAATCACAGATGTTCTTACCCAAACGGAACAGGCTGGTATGCAGTTATTCCAGAGTAATTGCTATGTTTCCATCAAGTATTATGCAAATAAAGGATGACGGATGTGTAGCTGATAATTACTTGCCATGCAATAGAGAGGAGTGAGTTCATGCCACCCGTGAATGCTTGAAAGTTAACCTAAGAGATCCTGGGCCTCATTTATAAACACTGCTTATGCACAAACCGGGGCTTGAAAGATGTATACATTTTTTTTTTAAAAGTTGGGATTAATAAGAACCAACTGTGCGTGAGAATGTGCGTACCTCTACAGAAAGTTTGACCCATGCATACGCTCATTTTGGACACACTGAGAAATGGAGATCATTTATTTGTTGTTTTAGTCTAAATGGCGTCTAGTTTACCCAAAAAGCATCTCCGCATTTGCAGTGAACGTTCATTATGTTCATAAGTGTCCCAATTACTGTAACTGCCACAAATTCAAGGTGTTAAACAACTGGACAGAATGTCACTAGGTTATAAAATAATGATGCGTTATGACTCGGGGTGCATTGGAGACGCTGTGGCCGGGCACACAGACTTCCTCCTCAGCCTCCTCTTCACCACACGTCGCACCTACTGTCTGATACAGCGAGGCAGGAAATGAGAATGAAAAACTTTCAAGTCTGTTCTTAAGTTTGTTATGCGTTTGTTTTTTTGGGGGGGCAAATCAAAGGAATGTGAAATATTTAATGCGTGGTTTCATTCACTCTTTCCAAAAAATACCTGGGTCAGCCGCAGTCATCTCATCTTCCTCTAATGCCGTGTCGGTGTCTCAGTCTTTTTCTGGCACAATACCACTAATTAGGGTTTCCCAACGAGGCAAGATGTACGTCAAGGGGAGAGAGCTCCGGTGCCTTGGCCCTTCCAGTGGCCCTTCCGCTTCCTGGCGTCACCCTTTATATCGGACCATTTAAAAAAATATATTCTTTATAAAGGGTCTGGCTCTCGGAGCTGGCAGCACTAACTGCTGTTGTGAGATGATGCCACTCAAACCTTTTTTTGGTTGGTTATGTCTGAACTGAGGCCACCAAACAAAAGCTCTCACCTTGGCTCAACTTCCCAACGAGCACTTCAGTTTCACACTCTGTGAAATTGCTTTTTTTTGTCTTGACTTTGCCATTTTCTCACACAAAGAGAATGAAGTGACAAGCACATGCATATCAATATTCATGAAGGGAATTTCATTAACCATTTATGGCAAATGGGAGTTAACGGCATGGGACGTGAGGCTCGTTCACGTGCACAAAATTACAAGTTGATTAGGATTTATAAAGGGAAACCTGCGTGACAGAAAGCGTGCGCACGTTTTTATAAATCAGACTTTTTGGGTGTATGCACTTTTCCTTTTTTGTACGTAGTGTGGAAGTCTAAGGTGTTTAGTTAGTGGAATCTACGCACAGTTTTATAGATGAGGCCCAATATGCTTCTCTGACAACTGACCAGATCATTTACAGGGAAACCAACTGTCAGCAGTTTGAGCTAGTCAGTGTTGAACCAGTCAAGGCACTAGGCGGCCTGGTGTTTACAGAGACATACCAATAACTGGAAGGTCACAGGTTCAATCCCCACAATAACTGATTTCTCCATCCCTGTCAAACTGTCACCGATCAAAAAAGTTGACCTTCATCTGCAGGAGGTTTTATGTGTGTAACGCCCCATTAGGCAGGTGCTTGTGTCTCTAGCAAACTCTAGCAAGCATGTATGATTAAATAAACTGTACTCCCTAAGGTATAATGTCACATGAAAATGTAAGAAGTAGGTTAGGGTTAGAATTATTTGCTACATGAAGCATTTACCTGTTTATAATGAGATACATTGTATTGAGCTTGTTTAGATCAGATCATACACCTGTGTGCTTACGAATAGCAACGCATATAAAATGTCATTATGTACGGTGATGTACGGCAGCGTATTGTTGCCACGGAGAAAAAGAAAAATCGGCTCAGCATCTCGTTATGAGAAACTTTTCTTGTTATAATGCAATCTTTTTCTTGTTATAACCAGAGCCATATAGAGAGAGAGTTGCGTCAACGGAAGTCCAAAATGCTTGATCGTCACGTGATTCACGTAGCTTCAGATAGTTCCAGGAAGTACTTGGCGGGCAATTTGAAAACGTAAATACAGAGAGACAGAACTGCGATTTTTGGTAATTAGTAGTCAATAAATGCATTTATTTACAATATTTATATACAATATTTATATAGCACACAGACATGTGTATGTAGTTACATCAATGTTTTTTTAAAAAGTAAAACTTGTATGGTAGTCAAGAGCAATCGCATCCTAATGTTTATTGATATATTTAAAGGGAGGGGAAGGGAAGGAATGTTTCAAAATTCAGATTAGATTAATTTTCTACCATTTCTTTAATTCATGGTAGTTTCAGTAATCCCATGGTAACTGAGGGCCTAAGTAATCTTAATGATTTAAGCAGAAATCTGCTTATTAAAAAGGGTACATTAAAACACATCCCATCCAGACAGGACAGGACACATTAAAACACATATATATTTATACACATATAAATATATATATTTTATGTATCTTTTGTCTTTTTACTATGCATTTATTTACCGCAATGAATTCATTAAATAAATCTCTAATAAACTCAGAAACATGAATAGCATGTCAAGCAGGTTGTCTGTGCCCTTTCCTCCGTGTTGTCCTTGCATATAGTCTCCACCATGGTTTGCTGTGCTGCATGGGGATGCTCCAATCACTCGGAGAAAGGAGTACGAATGTACGGTTTCCCCACTGATACGGAGAGGAGGAAAAAATGGTTGGCTCAACTCAGCAGGAGCAATCTTACTATCACTAAAGATCACAACAACAAAAAAAATATGCGAGGTAATAATATTCAAACACTTCATTTGCACTTTTTCACAAACAAAGACCATACCATTGGGAAGCTTAATGTTTGGTTTATTAAAAATAAGGAACAGGGAAAGGCTTGCAAAACCCAGGGAGTTGAGACTCAGGGTGCAGGGTGAGGGTGCTGTCTCATTGCAGGGAGTCTTCAGGCTCCATTGAATCCCCCTGTGGTTCTTGTGCTGAAAGAGAGAGTGAGAGAGGGAGAAAAAGACAGAGGAGAAAGGGTTAGACACACCTATATAGGCTTGGATGGGAAATTGCCTTGGGAGATGAGGTGTGGTCTTTGTTCCTCAACTTAAGTTATGGAACTTCATTAGTTGTGATCATCAACAGCTTTTGCTGCTGATGTTTAACAAAGTATGACAAGTGGCATCAGTTACTGATGTGATATTAATTTGTATAAAGTTGTCTCATGTTCTTGGTTGTCTTTTATATATGTAATGAGTGTATACATGTCCAGTAAGTATAAAGTGTTCTCTAATACTGTGCATTCAACCACTATGGGATGTGTATGTGGGTAGACAAACCTGAGTTGTTGTGTGTGGGAAGTAAACTCAAGTCACTCTGCAGGCACATTTTGAGGCAGACCAGTTTGTCAAGACCAAAAAGGGCAAGACTAGGCTGAGAGCAGTATTTAGTATGATTCCCCTAGTATTTAGTATGATTCCCCATTTAGCCTAGTATGATTCATTTTTCAAAATTGCTGGCCTATTTTAAACTTACCTTGTGTTTTCAATCTCATTTAAGTCCTCCAACTTCCCTCTCCCTTTGCCATCAATCCAAAATCAGCTGAGCTGCAACATAATATAGACAGGTAATAGTCAACAGAATCACAAAGCCTAAAAACACTCAACCCATAAGTTACGTTTTTGTTTACTGTTTTGAAGTCTCAAATATGCACTCTAAATCCATATCAATAGTGATGTATCACAAAAATAGCTCTCTTCCTTATTATTGTGTAACGTTAACTTTATTATTAGCTCTTACTCCAAAATGGATATCCTCATTTCACCACCTCCATGTTATATTTAACTAATATTTAACTCCCCCCACCCCGCAAAAAATCACGTTTAGAAGTCTTTTTCTCTAATTCCACAATGTTGGATGAAATGGCATTAAGAGAACGGAATTTATAATTAATAGGCTGTTCGTGGTTAACGTTATGTGTTGCTAACTTTATTCAGTATCCTAGCCTAATCTGTTATCTGTTAACGTTCCCTAAATCTACTAATTTAGAGGGGGATAATCCACTAACATGCTTTAATGCACATGTTAATTTGATACAGATGTGCCGATAATATACAATCTGATTCTTTAAACATCTTACCCTTTCAAAGTGCATCACAAACGGTCCATTCCGCTGCAACTCTACTGCGCTGCTAGTATTAGCCGCTAACTTCCGGGAACTATTGAGAGGCTCCGCGATCCGCCATTGCTGTAAAAAAAATGGTCCATTGGAGAGAACGGAGATGACGCAACTCTCTCTCTATATGGCTCTGGTTATAACAACATATTTTAAGGTTATAATGAAATCTTTTCTCATTATTATGACATACCAACTTATCTTGTTATAGCGAGATACCAACTTTTCTCATTATTACAAGAAAAGCGATGAAAACGTGATGTATGTTGTGGACACAACTTACTAATGCATGGATATCATTGCAACATGAATATATCTGTAATAATGAGAAATATTTCTTGTTATAACGAGATACAGTCATAAAATCATAAAGAATCAAGAATCATAAGTCTTTATCAAAAAAAAACTCATTTCTACCTCATTTTATCATGCAATTAGCATTCTAGCATACAAAAGGCTGCTGTAGGTAAGGCGAGGATAGCTTAAGTTATAGGCTTGCTAAAGGAACACAAGAAATGATTTCACATTCAATGAGCCTCTTCTCCCTCCCTTCTTCCACTCACAGCCCAACTACATAAAGTTTTAAATAGGATGAATAGTGTAATGGTTCACTTAGCTTGGCAATAGCTTGAGTAAAAAACAAATAGTAATAGTTATTAATGTAAATCAGTACAACACACTGGAACAAGCTGGAAATCACAACAATTCAATCAAAAGCTGGAGGAACCACACAATGGACATAGTTCATGCAATTATGAAGACAAAAAGTCACAAGGAAGGGAAGGCATCATAATTAGATGAAATTTGGTGCCGGTCTTTGGCTCAATCAAGTAAATTAGCTGTAAGACGTGCTCTGCACTGAATGACTTAATTGTTGAATTGCAAAAAGGTCACAGCAAAATGAAATGTGATTTTCAAGACATTTCATCTGCAGAATGTCAGGTTAAAGGAAACTTTGGTTTTGTATGGTTAAATACTTAACGATTATTATTCATCTGTAACTTTATTTACTGTTTAGTGTGTTTACGAAAGAGTTAGCATATGTTCTTATCACTTAATGGGTAAGTTGACCAAAGGGCCAATCGCCCAACAACTTTAATTATTGTCAGGCACTTCACATTATATTCATTACAGTCATCAATAAATTACCAAATTAGATTAGTAGGGTCCATGTCCTTAAATTGCATTTGACACAGAACTAACCAAAGTGAAAAATAATAGGTTAATTTAAAGAAAGCAAATAACCCTGAAATGCTAAAAGGAATTACTGTTCCTCTTGAAAAGTGAAAGAGTATATGTGCATGAGAGTGATGAAATGAGTAAAACACTGAAAAACAAACTCCATTCCACAGCAGATTTACATTTCCCGTTTCCTACTTGATGCTCTTATCCAGAGCAACTTCCAATGAGTGCAACTGTGGAATGAACTCAAAGGAAAATTTTCTGTCACTCTTGACCTTACTAGCTACATCTCTGGCCATCTCTTCTTGACTGACACTTGACTCTCTTAACTTTTTGCTAGGAGCAAACTCTAGCAGCAGTTGATTCTGTGATGAAAAAAGTTGTCAGCTAAGCTTTTATTTTCCTCTGTTTCTTGTTTGGGCAGCTTTGCTTCTTTTTTTTCTTCTCAACTAGTGCAGTGGCAAGGAAAATGAACTTAAAGTCAAGTGACAATATCTTACAAGCAGTCAAGTGAAATAGTCCACTATAGCCTGAATGGAAGTGTGTGTGTGTGTTGGTGGGGAGGGGCATGACTCAATATTTAAATAATTTTAAGAAGAGGAAGTATATTACTTGATGTTCTTGTCTTTTGTGGGGCCAAACACAGTCACCTACCTTTACCTAATGTTAAGAAGGCCTTTGCTTAGATGTGTCAATTTAGAGTTGAAGACCTAAACAAAAGTCTATAGGTCTGTTGAACTAAGATTTGTTGAAGACACTTGTTCAAGTTATTTTGTGTCATTTACGCGGAGAGAGTGAAGCAAGCAAAGGTGTATGAAGGTCTCAACAATACAACAATACAATACGCTGTTTGAAAATTGAGCTATCAGGACCACATGAAAATTGTGATGTCAGGGCTACTACCCACAGGAATCGTGGTGCCACAGGCTCCTCTGTGTGAGTTCTGCCACAATGAGGAATGGGAGCTGTCTAATGGCAAACCTGCTGCCATGTCGGCCTGAAATTTAACCCCCTGCAGAGTGACCTCTTATTACCCCCCACAGCAGGATTCTTTTCACAGGAGGGAGCAGATATGGCAACCCCTAGGAGGTTAGAACCATATAGTAAGTCATTATCATCTTTCACGGTTTTCAAGCTCTACAACTGGTCTGTGTCTATTATTTGTGGCTAAAAAGCCCTCGTATTCACTGGCTGCAGTCACCAGCTATTTAAGGGTTAGGGGCAAGGGCACTGCTGGGGACATGAGGCCCCATGTCATTTCTCATCAGGGGGCCCGAAATCGTCGGCTCTCTGGGCAGTTCGTTTTGAGAGAAGAGTTCCATTGCACATTGACTGCCTTTATTTCAGCTATCCTCCGCTTTATTATTGCCAGGTCCTTTTGCCCTTCACGCCTGAGAAGAGAAAAAGTGCATGTTAAGTCACAGTGATCATGTAGTCGAGTACAGCTTACTCCGCCGAGAGTTCCCTCTCCCTCCATTTTAAATGGTGTTAATGCAAATCAAGTGGGAGTGGGGGACTAAGTGCAAAAGCATGCGATGAATATCAATACCTGCCATTTAATATACATTCCCCCCTTTTTTTCTTTTAACCCATTCCACTGATGGTCATCTACAGCCAATCAGCCAGACTCAATTCTCTAACGTCCAATTCAAATTAATCCATTTAACCTAATTCCCAGCCATTGGCTCCACTGTTAATATTATAAATAATCTGGGAATTATATGAATGGTAGTAAAAGCTATTATTTCTCTAAAGAAGATAAGAGCATTAGTTTTGTTTGGCAAGATAGCCCCGTTACCTCTAGACAAATTCTTGCAGATAATAACAGAATGTAAGGATGAGTTTCTACAGTAGAAACAGGACAGTGTCTAGAGGTGATCTCTGATGTCCTGTTGGGTAAGAGCGTGTGTGCTTCCCCTGTTTTGTAAATAGAAGGATTTCTGTGAATTGCTTTTGGGTTTTTAGGCTATGGATCTAAGGATGATTGTCAGGGGATACTGTATGTTGGTGAATATTTTGGGAAGATGTTAGTGTATTTATAGTGTCCGCTTAGTGTTTATTAGGGTGGATGTTGAGGTTCTGTGAGTTTTGAATGTTGGTGCTGTGTCTGCTCGTTCTTCAGTCCTGTTCAGGACGGGTGTGATTGCAAGTCATATGTTGAACAAGCTGTCCTCCCCTCCCACGCCCTGAGATATGGACTGATTTTGTCACACTGCAATAGTATAGCCAACAATGTGGACTTGGTAGTGATGAGGTTGGCTTGGTTCTGGTACACCCCCTTTTTGAATTCAGTAGCCTATACTTGCGGGTCATGGTTTGGTTTTGAAACAAACCTTGTGTGAGATAGAGGAGCCTGTGCCCCTTGTAAGAGACAAGGGCTGAAGTCCATTCCAGGAAGTTTTTGCCCCTCTTTACACACTCTCACAGATTTCATGAGCACTGGTGTGTAAAAAATACACTTAACAAGTCAAGTCACTTCCATCCTGTGAGGTGGGCAGAATAATCACACATGGGCGGCAATAACAGATTGTAGCTTTAAGACAAAGCTCATCTTTGTTCAGTTGTAAGTGGATGGAGCAAAAAAAGAACAATGATGGGGCAAAACTTAATCTTGATTTTAGGAAACCCAGCAGCATTTTTGCCATATCTGCCCAATCTTATCAGACCTGTTAAGTGCAATTACCTTCTAGTTTGAACCATCCACACCCTTCAGTAAGACTGAAAAAAGTCTATGACCTCAGACCTAATTACAAGCTACTGATCAGCTGCTGTTGGACTTTCTCAAGTCAGGAGGCAGATGTGAGGAAACGAGCATGTAATTTGTGATGAGCTGCGACCTATTTGGCTCTATCAGATCAAATACAAATGTCTACAGCTTATTAGTTACTGGAAACAATTAATCCTGCTCCCATCACATAATTATTAGTTCTTCTTTTTATTTCATTTTTTTTAGTTTTTGGTTTTTTAACGATTAAATATGATTTTATTGTCAGTGGGTGTTTTTATTTGGAACTGGTGGTAAAGAAGACTTTGGCAGGTTTTAACATATAAACAGGCAGACAGAGGGAGAGAGAGAGAGAGAGAGAGAGAGAGAGAGGGAGAGGGAGAGAATGATATCTCCCCTACCCTGCCCCCTAACCGCCTCCAGACAGAGCCGTCCTGGCAGGCTGCAGGTTGGATACAGAGAGATACATTTTCAGCTCGAGAGCCTGGAGGCTCTGCCGGGACCAAAGTGTCACCAAAACAGAGAGGTTCAGTATCGCAACACTTTGGAATGGCTCAGGGTGACAGAGCATTGACATCACTCAAGATGAAAACAAAACCTCTTTGACCTTATGGTGTGAGGCTGTGTGTGCACAAGCATTTGTGGTTATTTTGATAGAGAGCACATGAGGTAACAGTGTAGGGTGCTGGCTGTGGGTGCATTTGAATTGCTGCCACGCGTCACTTCTGCTATTCTGGGCTATCATACACACGGGAAAGGAAATGAGCAGCTGCAAGGAATATTGATTCAAAGTCAAAATGAGTCAGTGCTGTTTCTAGTACACTCTGCACACCTTGTCATTTACCAACGTACTACTCCATAATAACATCTCACTTGACGCACCTCCCACATCAGTACTACTATTTCTACTCTTTAGCTTGATCTCTTGGCTTTCACAAGTGTGGAGTTTTTTTTGTTTTTATTGCAGTCTAAGTGTGAGCCAGTATGATTATCTAATCGCAACTGGACCTTGGTCAAGTAGTATTTGCCAATAATTTTCAGCATTTTAACCTTCTTGAAGTGTCTGATTACTGGGGTTTCCTACATTAGGACAATTTAGATTGTGTCTGGCAAGCCGTCCATCACAGAAATGTCCACTAAATTGACTTTGAAATGCTACTTCTCAACCTTATGTTGCTCAATGAATACATTTACATACACACTAATAATTCAATCTTAACCCAATTAAGGCTATCTGGACTATTTGTAAACACTTTTATTTAATTGGAGTATCGTCATAAGTGTAAGCATAACCTTTATTTCAACTCAATCTTTAGATTTATTAGAGCATGTAAACAGCTTAGATTTATTTAGGCTTTTTCAAACTGTGCATGTTGGTCACCAGACGCAGTAACCCAAATCATGTATTTACACAGCAAATAACATGGTGCAGTGCATTGGAGTGAAGGGTGGTAGACTGTTTATTAAATGAATCCATTTTAACTGCGTTATTAGAGAAATCACATTACTTCGAACCATGTAAACATTGCAATCAAAATATTGCCTTAAGCTGATTACTCCCAGGTACTCTCAGGTGTGCATGTAAACATACTCATTGTATTTGCCTGTGAGGAAAATCCCATCCATCTCATCCATCCCATCCACTACAAACAAGTTAAAGCAAACACAAACAACTATTTGTAAATACTATTTTAACGTGGTCTGATCATAGTATAAGTGTACTTATTATTGTCCCCAAAACCTTACAATAAGTACGCAACCACAAGAGCTGCTGTTCCCATTCTTCTAACTTTGCTAAATAAGTGCTCCAGACTGCGACCATTTGGTCGCATTTTGTGATAGTTTTTCTTGGCAGTGCCACCAAAAAATATAACTGGTCGCACCAGTGCGAGTGGTGTAATGTGCCAGATAACTAGTAACCATTGTAAACTTCCCTTTAAGAGAATCCTAAGGTGCGTCCAAATTCACTTTTGTTTGTAAACGTTTGCAAAAGTTTGGCAAACACAACAGTCAAGGTAGTTAAGATATGACCTATACACGCTCTCTTCCCCCGTTACTATAGTAACCCAGACTCATTCAGACCAAGGGACAAGCAATTTTTCAACAGTGTTGTGGTGAAGTAGCTAGCTAATCGCAACCAGCGTTACTAATGGAGGAGAGGATCTGTACGCATCACGTATGTACTCACCCTCATGCCAGTCAAAGCCAGGGTCAAAATACCTGTGAAGTTTGCAAGTCCATATACAGAATAACACACAGCAAGTTTGCTAGCGCAGCTCTGTGGCAGCCTTCTTGAAAACAACAGAAGTTGCTGGATACTGTTTCTTTGGAGTTCCAAATACGACAAATAAAATGGCCATAAAATTTCTCCATACAGCTCGTGCAGCATAATCCAAGTGTTCTGAAGGCAAACGATTGCACAGTGAGTCCAAAGGTCTAATATTCACGTCATTATCTGCTAGATTCTATCGAGATTTTATCTCCAACCTGTTGGAGATATTGTTGCACAACACTGTCTTGTCTGCTAGAAGAGCTAACCAGCTGGTTAGTGAGCTAGCAGCTGCTCAGCTAACGTCAGGTGATGTTATCGTGATCCGCTTTTTATTTCTCCTCACAAAAAGCGCTCCAGGCAGCGCATTTTCCACATCAAAAAACGCTATGTGTGTGTATTATGCCAAATGTGCCTTAGCTGTTTTGAAAAGTAATTCTGAGACCGGAGTAACTCTACACAGCAATGTCTGTCTTGAGTAATAAAACACAGTGAACTCCACTAAAGCTGTATCTAGTCTTTTACCCCATAAAACCTATTCAATAGGAATCGATAAGGGAATCGATGAAGAATTGGATCAACAAGAAGAATCAAAAATCCTAACGATACCCAGTCCTGCTGAGGACCCTTGTGGCTCAGGGGGATTTCTCTTAAGGAAGGCTTATCAGGAAAATACTGTATACTGTTTGCAAATTGACTTGGAAAAAATAATAATATATATATATATATATATATATATATATATATTGCCACAGCAAAATGTTGCGCCACCATATTTTGTGATTGCGCCACTAGTTGAAAAAGTTTGTGGCACCAGCGCCACCAGTTGAAAAGGTTAGTCTGGAGCAGTGTTTCCCCAGAAGCTTTCCTTGTTTCTTTTTTGGCATTTAGACTATGTGACACTAAAACACACACACACACGCACACGCAAAAACTTGTTTGCTCCAGTATCCAGGTACATGTCCAGTGCATGCTCCTCATTAGCCAGCTTGTTGGTCAATAACAGCAGATGTGTGTCTCTATTTTCCCTTCAGGGCATGGCTGAAGAGCAGGGGGGACGGCTGCCATTCAAACCCTTAGCTCCTCCAGCACCAGCCATTAGTAGCAGATAAGGGAGTTGTTTTAGATGTAAATCACTGCCATCTGCCGTGTTGGGGAAAGTTTGTCCCGAGGAAGGATGTGAGCCATTACATTTAGCCAGTTGAAGGACTATGAGGGACTTGGGAGGGAAAGTTTCAAGGCACACTGCAAAAAACGTCCATCTTAACAAGTAATTTAGTGTCATATTCTGCCATCATAGCTTATTTTTGTTAAACCAAGAGAAAATTCCAATGAAGTGCGACAACTCCACTTGTGTCCAATGTAGTTTCACTTGTTTCAGGAATTTTCTAGAAATGAATGTCAGTATCTTGAAACAATATAAAGTCAATACATTTTTTTGACAAGAGGTTATGGTCTCAGTAGCTAATTTCACTTCTTCTAATGTGTGTCCTTATGGCGATTTTCAAAATAATTGTGTCATTAACAGGATATAACAGATATAAAACAGGGTTGTTTTCTGAGTGATTGACAGGTCGCCTGTCCAGTGATTGACAGGTTGCTGCTCGCTTTGGCTGCGCTGGCTCCAAATAATGTCAAAATGGCGGCGATCATAAACCCAATCTTTAGGCTTCAAAGCGGCCCTTCAGAAACCTGTGGGTGATGTCACACTCACTACGTCCATCTTTTTTTACAGTCTATGGTGTACGCACATGTATATTTGTGTGTATGTGTGTTGACGCTTTGTTGTGCTGGAGAGTCTTCCTTATTTTTGGAAGTCATCATTTAGCAGCTATGGCTTTGCATCATAGCGACTGGTGAAGTTATTGCACCACCACACCATCGTGGCTCCTGGTGTCTGGCTGAGTGAGTGTCTGAGTGGGTGGATCTGGGCAAAATCCCTTGTGGATTTGAAATATTTGAAAAACCTCAGTGCATTTATGTCCACTGATATTAGTTGTCTTCCAACATTATCCTGTTGAAAGTGGAATCTAGTATGAAAAAGTAAATTGTTCAGTGACAGTGGAGTGACGGCAAAGGTTTGAAAAAGTTTGACCCATTTCATGAGCACAGGTCCTTTCCAGTTCCCTGGCTTTGGATGACTGTCCATCTGACATGACATCAGTTCAGGCCCAAAAGAAACTTAAAGCTTAGATTCTCTTTTTTTCCATTCGTAGATCAGTGCATAAAGACGATCCGGGACCTAAAATGCTTTTGGGAAACCAGAGGAATTTCAGAGGATTTTTTGGCAGCAACAAAACCAAGCTTACTTTCTTACACCATGACATCATAAATTAATTAGTTAATTAGTCAAACACTGCAACAAATAATGAAATGACCAGAAGTATAGGGCTTCAGTTTTTTACCCTGTAATAGTCAGTTATTTGCAAATGCATCTCCACCTGGAACTTTTTGTCAAGCTTTTTTTTACTTTTTCTATTTTTTATATACAAGCCTGTTATGGAGGCATTGCTAAAATACAGCTGGTGTGAATACAGCTGTAATTTGTTTAATGGAGGGTGTAGTGATGCACTGTTATTTATAGCCGACTCATTCTCACTTGCATGCCTTCGTGAATGCATTTTGTGCTCAAGGGCCCTGCACTGGTTGGCTAGCTCTGTCAAGTGCGATGAAAAGGTGTTGCGGAATGATCCTGCCCAACATATTTTAGTACACAAACTAGAAGGGCACTTGGAGAGCGCAGACCTCCGCCAAGGTTCGTGCTATTATTGCTTGTTCGTGAGTCGGATCTGGATCCTCTCCAAAATTTAATGGGTTCTTCCTTGGCCCATGCTACACCCTTCCACGTAGTTTCATGAAAATTGGGCCAGTAGTTTTTCCGTAATCCTGCTAACAGACAAACAAACAGACAAACGGCACCGAAAACATAACCTCCTTGGCGGAGGTAATAAATACAAACAAGTGGCCTGGATTCACACGTGCATACACACACCTACACACACAAATAGACCTTTTGAAGTTGAGTAGCAACAGTGAGATGGGGGTGTTTTCAGAACATGGTGTGACACACTGAATCCCAAATCTGTTTGCTCGGTTTTGTGTTTACTGATCGCACTCCCTGCGGCAGCCAATTCTTTATCTGCAATGCAAAGTGTCGCCAAAAAGCTACAGGCATAAATCCTCCAGAAGAATGAATAGCCCACTGCTGGCATGACATGATTGGCCAACCATGTGTCTCTCTAAAGGGGCTAAATGAAGCTGGATGATATGCTTGGTGGGTGTAAATAAAACAAACGTCTGGACACGCTTTGATGTATGCCGCTTTTTGAAGATTGAAATTAACTACATGTTGAAGATAATGGCAACAAAAGGGCAGTGTGTATATGTGTGATGGTGTGGGAGGGAGTGAGCAAATGCATGTGTAGGTTGAGCGTGAGTGTGTGTGTGTGTGTGTAAGAGAGAGGTGTAAAATCTATAGCGTGTGTTGGTCGCTGAGAGGAAATCAATTTTTTTGCGCATGAACGCCTAGCGTGTATGTGTCTCTCTGTGTATTATTATGTGTTCCATCTCTATCAAAGCCTTTGCCTTTGTCGTTAATTGTTTTTATCTCTGCTTGCCTATTTGTGTGTACTGTATATCTGTACGTATGCGTGTGCTCACTCATGTATATGTGAGCCAGACTTATTTCTCTAATCACTAGCAAACATACCCCCAACCCGCATTGTAACCTCATTAAAAGAACATGATGCAATTTGGATCAAATGTTGATAAGCAGCCACATTAGCTTGCCCATAAGGGACTCATCCATACCGACACCATGTGCATTGTGCCTGGCATGCTATGTACTCTCGGCTGTGTAACCACATCAATTGAGGGGCAATTCAGCCTTTCCTGCAGGACAATTTAATCCCCATTTTTCAGGGAGAGTA
The DNA here is from genome assembly GCF_048128805.1 of Centroberyx gerrardi. NCBI lineage: Eukaryota > Metazoa > Chordata > Actinopteri > Beryciformes > Berycidae > Centroberyx > Centroberyx gerrardi. The sequence goes on along the minus strand of NC_136006.1, from coordinate 10,521,381 downwards.
GAGTGCTTCCTCCTGCAAAATCTAATAAGCCGTGTACTGCTCCCAAAGAACCACCCCTCCACAGCAGCTAGCTTAGATATAAGACCGAATAAGGATCAAAGGCCGAACTTTCTTTAAAGCTTACTGGGGAAAGAGAGGCCAAAGAGCCCACTGTTTGTATCAGTAAGCATGTTGGCATCTGTTTTCAGACACACATACATGCACATTACACAAACACACACACACACACACACACTAGCAGGATTTTGGACATAAAGAAAACAACTCACAAGTTCACAGAAAAGTGTTGTTCCTACCTCCATGTTATTCTTATGATCTCAATCTTCAGACACACACATACACGCACATTACACAAACACACACACATTAAACACACACACACACACTAGCAGAATTTTGGTAATGAAGAAAACAACGTACAATTTCAGAGAAATGTGTTATTCTTGTGTTATTCATATATTCTCAATTGTATCACCACTAGTACTACTACTTTTTACAATAGCTCATTTACAACAGTCTGCAGAATTGGCGTTTTCACCAGCTAACAAGAAACTGGGCAAAAGGTTACTGTCCCGCCGCCTGCCTCCACACTCAAGCTGGACAGGTTTTCTCACTGGGACTGTAGCTCTCATTATGTCACACGTCTCCAGGCAAAATGAACACTTGCTTAAAGTTGTTTAAAGCAATTAGTTGGCTGGAGATGCTAAATCCTCAGCCATGCTGCTCAGAGGCGAGCGCTTGCCAGACTCCTGCTTTTTGCTTTCTGTCTCACCTGCTTTTTTCTCTCTCACCGCTTTCCCTCTCCCTCTCTCACCTTCTATCTCACCGCTCTCTCCCCATCTCACCTGCCTGCTCTCTCTCTCTCTTTCCTCTGTCCTCCCTGTCTTCTCTTTCTCTCTCCCTACCTCTTTCTCTCCTCTCTCATTATCGCTCTCTGGTGTCTTGGCCTGGACTTGTTCTCACTGTTTTGGTATCGATTGGAGGCTCCCTCATGGGTGTGGGCCTGCCTGCGTCTGATCTAACGGAACTGAGATTTGTTCACATTTTTCTCCGCGCCCCTGACGGGATTTTCTTCAAACGTCTCAGCACCTGATGTTGAGTTTCCTCCATGAAAGCCCATAACCATCTGTTTGCTCTCAATTAGACTCGGAGCGGATGGCATTTCCTTCAATTGATTACGCTCTGGCTTGTGTGTGTGTGTGTGTGTGTGTGCTGTAAACATTGTGTCTCAGGATGTGTTTAGGTTCCTGTGAGTCTAATAGAGCTGACTGCTTTATTTGTTTGAGTATAGTGCCTTGCCTGCTTGTATATGCACCCACACAACCTCAGACACCTGCACTCACTCTCAGTGTGTGTGTGTTATGTTCCCGTACTTTACCATAGACACTTTGACAGTAGACAACACAGATGAGTAAAATGTGCAGGCGCTGTTCTCACAAATCTCTTTGATGTCACACATACACATGTGCGAATACACACGTTGCAAACAGGCATTTCGAATTCAACAAGAATTCTGCTCCTGTCGCATGCAGATACACACACACGCGCGCACACACACACAACACAGGCATCTCACTTCAACTACAATGCTTCTCCGCACAAACGTGGGTGCAAAAATAAAAGGCTGCGTTGGGAGAAAATGCCTAATAGCGGTGCAGGATGCATAGCATTAAAAATTAAAAGCTTCTTGTGGGATGATCGTGTTGGCTCACAAAAAGCCAGAGAGAAGACACATGTTTTGCATTAAAAGAAGATTTGCTCTCTGCCCCGCCGTTGTCTTAGTGATGACTTTGTAACAAAATCGTAAGGTTATTCCAGAAAGATGCACTCTCATTGGACTATGGTAATGCCTTTTTAAAAACAGGACATGTCTCATGAAAAATGGGCGAAGAGCGTTATGGAGGCGAGAAAGAGAGTTATGGAGAGAGGGAAGTAGAATAACTTAAGTAGAGTGATTTAAGGAACATCAAGGTTACTGTCTGACAAATCAATACTTAACCTTGTGATGCATGCAACTCATTTAGAATCAGGATGAGTGATTCTTTTTAATTTCTACGTCGGATGCCGTCGCTCTTAAGAAAAATGTGCTTTCGCGCGGCGCTGGCAGGGGGCGTGCTGGTATTTGCTGAAAGTGTAACTGTCTGTGTTCATGTACAACACGTTTCAGGCGACTGAACTAAAATATGCAGGCGCCATTCTCAAAAGCCTCTTTGATGTCACTTTGCTCTTCTGCTTTGGATGACAGGATTATGACACATGAAACTGCAAGAAATATACCTCAGAACCTTCCCTTGACTCCTAAAGTGATGTGATGACATGTGTATTGAGGCTGTCTGAATAAGTAAGTGTCTATGCTTTGTTCAGCCACGACCTATTTAGGCTTGGCCCCTGATTCTGCTGATCTGCCATCGGACTGCTGCGCTTTGAGTGCTTATGTGGTGAATTTTGACTTGCCCCGCACCTCTTATGTCTGTCTGCAACTATTGTTTTCACCGATGCTGCCTTTTTCGCTACATCTCTCTTGAAAAAGATTAATGGCACTACCTGGTTAAATAAAGGTAAAATAAAATAAAAATAAATATGAGAGCTGTGATAAATCTTTGGGGAGCAGTGATGAGATATTACTTGCAGCATAGACAGAAAATGGTAAGAGCAAAATGGTAGAGCAAAGATACAGAACAAAATACATTTCTTGGCAAAAATAGCTTGTCAACATTTACTCAAAATGTTACCCATATATTATAGGCTTCATGGTAGAGCTGAATAGATATAGTTCAGTATAAATCTGTTCTAATTTAATTACCACTTAATGGTTACTACCACTTATTTACTTTTCCCTCTGTAAACTTCTAATCATTGTTCTAAGCTACATAGTCGCAACAAAACAGCAATGGAATCAATTTCAAAATGTAAAATTGGATGTAAAATCCTTCTAAAGTGCTAACTATAGACAAATGTTTGACATTGCCTTCCAGTTACCAAAGTTTAAGCTTTGATTTGGAATTTGGACAGACACTAACTTTGTAAAATGGCTGTACAGTTATCCAGTTGTCCCCAATACTTCAATCAATACCAAAGCACAAGGCCAGCACATCCGCTGCAAATGAATCATTCTTTAAAACAGATTTTTGTCTGTCTCCCCTTTCTAGTGCTCCATCTGCCACGAAGGATACATGTTTGGTCAGAGTGATTGGTAACGGTTAGATGACACTTAATTATACAGCAGCCAAAGTGTTGAAGGGAAGTAGGACAAAGTGTCCATCAAAGTGAAAAGGGGCTTGAAGCCGGGGAGAGAGAGAGTGGATAAATTGGGGCAAGCTTGGCCACAAAGACGAGCCTTCAGTCAGTGGCCTCATTTGCGGTCCACAGCTCACACCTGCCACCCCGTGATGGGTCTCCCTCTCTCTCACACACACACACACACATACACACACACACAGACCCACCTATACGTGCCGGCATGTGCACATATAGGTAGTGGGCGAGTGTTAAAGCACAGACACACACACTAATTCACCATCACATACACACACACACACACTACTCTCTGAACCCTCGCTGGAGGGCCATGATGCACTTTGTTGAACTCCCATGATACTAGCAGTCAGCCTCTGGGTGTCTCCTCTTCTCCCCTCTCTCCCCCCCATCTCTCTTTCTTCTCTCTCTTCTCCCTGTCAGTTAAACAGCTGTGTGCTCAGAGAAAGACAGGCACCAACTCCCTCATTATTTTCCATGGTTCACACAAGCTATTGAAGACCTCCAAATGCATTGCGGATGGTGAGACAATGAAGCGTGTGCCTGTTCGTTTTGTCACAAGTTATTGGGCAAAAGTCCAATGCCAGAACAGTTAATGGCCCATCATGTAGCAGCCATACCTGGTCCGAGGCTTTATTAACAGACCCATCGCAATTGTACAAAACCTTCGCTGCCGCTGATACTGAAAGACTGACCGTCAAAAAAGTGAACACACACATTCCTTCAATACTAACTACCGCCCCCCTCCCCTTCCAAAAATAACTTGTTTTGCCAAACAGGCTGTGGCATTCAATTCTTTCTCCTCCACCGCTTGCGGGAGGAGGAACCTTTTGAATGCATGATTTATTATTCCGTTTTGCATTGATTCACTGCATCCATTGACATTCATGCATAAAGGATGGACGTGAATGTGAAATCGCTACCCGGGAGGGGAGAGAATAGGTTCGCCATTGTTTGTTGTTTTTGGGAGGGACTGAGGAAAGTCTTTTAAGTGAACCACGCAGAGACCAAGGCTGGGCTTGGATTGAGGGGGGTGGGGGGTGGTTCTGGGGTATTTGAGGCCATGTCCATGACTAACAACAATGGGATCCATCACCTTGCATCGATTGCTGCACTGCATTTATCTGGCTGTATTGTGCTTTTATTGAGACATCCCTCGCTTCTACTTATCTGTGCCTGTCCTCGTGTGTGTTTTGTGTTGTATTCTAAATATATGACGTGCCGTTGACTGTATTGTGCGAATGTATTGTGTTTGTGAATGCATAGTGTGCTATGCCCTAGGGATGATAACATCCTGCCGTGCCATATCCACATAATCACTTATTGATCCCCCTTTTGTGAGCCCAGTGCTACAGTAAAATTCCCCGCATCATGAACTCTTTCTGCCACCAGTCAGTGGGGACTCCCTCCATGCCAGGTGCCTGAATGGTGAGGTGGAGAGGTACCATAGAGTTACTAAATGTACCTCCACACTGCAGTCTGTGGGTCCTCAGTGGACAACAGTCATTAAAGAACAATTCCGAGATTTTGCTCATTCCCTGCATTCCCTTACTGGTTTACATCACTGTAGATCGTTTTCCAGTGCTTTGATCACATTATTAGATATTTTTCCCTCGTCTCAGTTGTTTTTCAAAGTAAATATTTTGAAATAAACCATGTCTAAATATTAGAGGCTAATTTTAAGCAGTAATTGTTCTCACTTTACAGGCTATAGCTGGCGGAAGCGTCTTGCTTCGGTTTGTCTGTTGGCTTGAAAGGGCTGTGATTGACAGAAGGCGAGTCCTAACGTAACCGCAGAATGTTAGCTATTGGTTGAAAGTTTTATTTTGCAAGCAGGAAACGAAAGTAAGACTCCTGTCTCATCTCGGCTCTTGCGGTGTTCTCGAATGTGTGCATTAATATGAAACAATGAAGGGAACTTCTTTCAAAATTTAAAGCCTGATAGCCTGATATTAACATTCTGATGCAACTTGCAAAACGCAATTCGTGGCTTCTTCACAGTGATGGATTACCTTTACTGCCTGAATTAGAAGTCTCTGGAGTTGTTTTCTTTGCCGTTTGGAATTGAATGGGAGTGAATGAGCCCTGCAAGAGGTTTGGCAAAACTGATTTAAAATATATTTAATTGCAGCACATGCATGTAAGAACATAAAGGATGGAAAATGTAAATAATTAGGAAAAAATCCAATCATGCATCCTTTAACTTTTCAGGATTTTGCCCGTACATGGAGCTGCATGTACAATATACTATGTATTTTTGAGCTTTCTTGTACATATGTTGTGTGACAGACAAACTTTGTGTTGTATGGCAGTTAAGTTATTGTCTTCCTTTGTTTCTGCTCAGGGATTTAGAGCAGCAAACTTAAGAGCAGGAATGTGGCTTGTGTTGAAACTCAGTCTGTCTCGTGTTTAATTCAGGAATCTTCAAGGAATGTGCAGTTTGTTTTGTGGCCAAATACTATTTTCCCCTCATTTTGCCTGTTGTTTGACCACAGATGCATCTGGAAAATATATGTGGTTTTTTGGCAATGCCAGCACAGCATGTAAATCTGTCCTTGATATAAAACTACAAATTGATCTCAACAGTTTGTTATTAAATTAAAGACCATCAGCTTTATTTTCAATGAGTTGTCTTGTGTAACACATAGCAGGACCATTTGTAAAATCAGTGTGTTAGTATAATACATCACTATTAGTCTTCCCCCCAGACAAAGCTGTATCTTCATGTGTGTAAATGTATGTATTTTCTCAAAGATATGCGTACAACATAATTTCTCAAATGAGATTCTGTGATGATATAGTGATTTGTTATGTGCTTAATATAAACCCTGTCTGTAAGCCAATTTCCCTTACAGGGCAATAAAGATTTGAATTGAATTGAATCTATGATCCATGGAGAGCCTCGAGTGATTTACTAGAATAGAAGCCTATTTTCAAAAGAAATTAAAAGTGACAATGTAGAATGAGAGAAAATTACCTTTTTGAAAAGTACATTCGATTTTGGCTGGCTTGTAAATAACTTGCATTAAGGAGTTCTTATTATAGCCATGATGCATTTGAGCAGAACACTGTTTATGAAATCAATTGGCTTTGATTAACTAGCAAATAATAATGATAAAAATAACCTAATAATAATAATAATCTTTATTTGTAGAGCAGCTTTTCATAAAGTTTAAAAAATGCTTTAAAGAACATAAGAACAAGCAGTAAGTGTGAGGGAAAAAAAGGCATTAGACAAAAAAAATGGTCAATAATAAATTAAAACAAAAAATCAAGAATATAAGAATTGTTTTGGAAAAGCAAGTTTGTTAAAATCCTCAGGCAGCTTGTTCCACAGTATATGGGCCAAATGGAGAATGCTTGGTCCCTTTCGTCTTGAGTCTGTATGTCCAGACAGGCCAGACAGGCGGGATCTGCCCGAGGATCTCAGAGTGCGCTGTGGCTTGTAGAGTATTAAAAGGTCAGTAATGTAGCTAGGGGCCAAACCATGCTGCACTTTAAAAATAATCAGTAAAATCTTACAAAACTAATAAGTAACCAGTGCAGAGAGGCTAAATTTAGAGCGATATGATCTCTCATGTTTGACAGCTGACAGAAACCTTGCGGCGGCATTCAGGATAAGCTGCAGGCGTGAAAGAGACTTTTCAGTGAGCGCAGGAGTAAAAAGGAATTGCAATAGTCTAATTGAGAGGAAATACATGTGTGAATGACCTTCTCCAAGTCAGCTGAGGGTTGGAGCTGGTTTCCTTTTTGAGCTAATTCTCAACTGCAGGAAGCACGATCGACTGCACAGCGCTTTTAACCCGCTCATCAAAAGTTAAACTGCAATCAAAGAACACCCCTAGGTTCTTAGCTACATTATTTGAAGGTAAGTTCCCAAGTTTAATGTGGATGATATTCAAAGAGTCAGGGGGACCAAAAAAGAACAGTTTCAGATTTTTTGAGCATTTTAGGGAGCTCTTGGACGTACAGCTCTTGATGTCGAAAAGGCGCTCATGCAGATAGTCAAGACAGCCGGGGTCGCTGGACTTTAAAGAGATGTACAGCTGGGTGTTATCAGCATATAGAAGGATGGATGATAATGAGCAAATAGATGTGCAAAAGGGGGAGAAAGGTCACAGACAGCCAAATGACAATGAATGTTAAATTGAAACGCATGAAATGACCTTGATTTGAAAACCACTGTGGCTTTCAAAGTGGGCACTTCATAAAATTATGAGACTGATCTGGTGAACTGCACAGTTAACAGAATACGTCTACAAGGTTTTCTGTTCATTCAGTCAAGATTCTGCATAATAAGACTGGGATAAGAGTGAGAAGAGTGAGGTGGGTATGGTAAAAGGGAATGCTTGTTCAACATCTTTGGCTCTGATGCAGAGGTGTAAAGTCAGCGCTCAACCAAGGTTGTGCTGAAAGCCGCTGGACTGTGTTTGATGTAACTAGGGAGGTGGTGATGGTGATACCATTTTGGGAGGAGAATGGGGGGGAAGGGGGGTCAAAAATATGAGGAAACTGTGGCTGAGAGGTTTGTAATTGTGATATATCCAAATCCAGGTGCAGTCATTGGATTGGAGATCGGATGTGACCATTCTCCCTGCCATAAGTCGGCGTACATGCATCAGCAACAACATCTGCTGATCTGACTGCCATCTTGAACAGGGAGCTAGATCTTATTGGAAAGTGGATCCTTGAAAACAAACTGATACTTAACATATCCAAAACTAAAAGCATAGTATTTGGTTCAAATCATTCTCTAAGGAGAGAGCCAGAGCTTAAACTCTTTACAAATAAAACATCCATCCAGCAAGTAAAGGAAACCAAGCTATTGGGCATCACCCTTGACAACAAATTGTCCTGGTCAAAACACATCGACACTATTGTCAGTAGAATGGGCAAGGCATTAGCTGTAGTAAGGCGATGCAGAAAATATCTAACACCTGATTTAACTAAACTTGTATTAAGTACTCTTATTCTTTCGCAGCTTGATTACTGCCAGATAATATGGGCGAATGCCACAAAAAAAGATCTAAGCAAACTCCAGCTAGTACAGAACAAGGCGGCACGCCTTGCTCTCCAGTGTCCGTACGGCACCAACATCAATAGAATGCACTTCTGTCTCAACTGGCTAAGAGTTGAAGACAGGCTGATCGCTGCGCTTCTATTCTCAACATGGAAAGTTTTGCAATCAAAAACTCCATCATATCAGTACAGTCAATTAAAACACAATTTAGAGTCATATACATATGCCACCAGACAGGCAACAGAAGGCCGGTTTTCACTTCCCAAGGCAAACACTAATTTCCTTAAATGCACAGTAGTATATAGAGCAATGAAAACATGGAATACTTTACCACTGTTCCTGACTAAATTAACACAGAAATCAATGTTTAAAAAGCAAATAAGGAAACACCTAGGAACATCATATTTGTAGGATGCTATGCATATGCAGATTTGTAGTGTTTGCCGGTAACTGTTGAGAGAGTCATCAGTGTAAGTTTTACTAATACAGATTAATGTTTATTTTTTTATTTATTTATTTTGTTTTGTTTTGTTTTGTTTTGTTTTGTTTTGTTTTGTTTTGTTTTGTTTTGTTTTGTTCTGGTTTGGTTTGGTTTGGTTTGGTTTGGTTTTGTTCTTTTTTAAATATATGTCTTATGTTTATGTTTGCCATTTGTGTTGACTGTAATGTTTAATGTATGTTTTTAAATGTGGACCCCAGGAAGACTAGCTGTGCTTTAGGGCAAAGCTAATGGGGATCCTAACAAATAAACAAATAAACAAATAAACAGTAGGGGGAGCTGTGCATAAAAGTGAGTGACACTGAGGGACAAAGTGGATTTAATAGCCTTCCTGTTAATTCCACTACACATCACTTAGGATCAACGGGACCCCGGTAGAGAAAGTGAGCAGCTACAGGCACCTTGGAGTTCACATCTCTATGTTATTATGTACATACAGCTTTTATGATACTTGTCATTTTTCCCTGTATATAGCTTTATATTATTATATATTATTATATTGATATCCTGTTACTACGTTTGCTATTTGCACAGTTGTCAGAGTTGTTGCAACCCCATTTTACTGCTGTTGTACATGTACAATTATGCATGTGACAAATAAATCTCTTGAATCTTGATCTTGAATCTAATTGCCCAACCCACTTTTCAAATTGTTCTAACCACCTGTCAACATTTCCCTAAGCTTCCCACTTGCCGAATAAGTTATCAAACTCATGTTGTTTTGTTCAACTCCGGAGCAGCTAGGCCAGGTCAACAGCTGGCATTGCTGCGGAGTGAATTTAGATGGGAACAGAGAGACTGAGTACTCACTGCACAGGTTGAAATACACGCTGTAATCAAAGGGGTTGATTTCATAGAATCATGCTTAAATGAACAATGTGAAATGTAGGTGGGTAGAGAAAAATGGCAGGGATTGCTGGGTCAAAAAACAACAGAAATCAGACAGAAAAACAACAAAGGCAGCCAATTTAATGCGAGGAACTCATATATTTAAACTATATACATTACACACAGATGTGTGCCGGGGCAGTCTGATGGTGAGGGAGGCAGTCCCGTAACCAGAGGGTCAGAGGTTTGATCTCAACAGCCAATGTGTCCATCCCTGTGCTTGTGTTTCCTTGAACAAGATGTTGAAGCCCTACTTTATCTCCTCCTGGCTGCTGTGCACGTTGACCTCTCTGGTGACATGTGTGTATGTCATGTGAATGTATGTGTCAGATGGATATGCAATGAAAAAAAAAAGCTGCAAAGTGCATAACAGATAGGCACTGGCTGCCTCTGCACTCCTCTCCTGTTTTAGAAATTGCTGGATAAAAGGCCAAGGTCTTCCTTCACTCATTGCTTCATTTTAGATGGGGAAACCAGTCAAGAATGTAAATGTCTCCCTCCATCATCTTCTTCTCAAGAAAGCACAAACAAGAGCAATTGGGTTTACGCCTGTCACTCGTCTTCGTCACACGCTTTTAAGGAGCCACGACAATGACAAAATGACAGCTGTCAAAAGATTCCTTGTGGCTCTTCAAACATGCGGCAGTGTGCAGATGAGCAGACGCCACACAGGAGAATGATCCACTCCAATCTGAAAATGAACACCTAAGATAAGGCAGACAATGGAGGCAATCAGCCACTCTCACAATAGACACTTGCAGCAGGACACAGAAAACAGATGGGTGATTTGCATGGGCTCGCTGGCGGTGATTACATTAGTGAGGTGTATTAATAATAGCTGGGGGAGGTTTAGAAAGCCTTTTAGGCAGGTTCCGATTAAAACTGGCATAGTACTGATCACTAGCAAATTGATTTTTGTTATATATGATCCTATGATCAGGCGAGAGCATAATCCCTCCTTGTATTGACTTTTGTTTGCCTAAAATTTGTTTGCTTATGAAGTCTGGATTGTGGAGTACACTTAAAACGAACAACTGGAAAAACGGAAGAGCTCATCAAAATGGCAGGCCGATGTCTACACCTCTGGTAGTTCAAAACAAGAACAAGTAAATAATTTCCAATGGCACGCAATGGTGATAACTGGTGTGTGTAAAGGTGCAACAGATGGGTGAAGGCTAACACACGCACACCACACACACACACAAACACAAACACAAACATACACACGCAGAGGGGAAGGCCAGAGTCGAGCTGTGCACCAGGTCTATTGGCCCAGACCTCATAATGTTTATTGACTTGCCTCTCTTTTTCATTTCCCCAATAATATGGGATTTGCAGCAGCCAGCTATCCATCAGTGTCAGCTCATTTACGGCTATTGCTTTTGCCGGCTCAGTCAGATCTACACACACACACACACACACACACACATAGACCTACACACCCAAACACAGAAATATACATTACATTGGATTTAAAAGCAAAACAATACAAATATAGACAGAGACAAATGAACAGATTCATTCTCCTATACACCCCAACAAGCAAAAACCACAAGAGATGCCAAACCATCCTTTCTTCAAAGTTCAGCACTTGGTACTTTCCCTCTGATCAAGGGGACACATTTATATAGTTGAATGTTTTCGTTCACCAGGCTGCGAGTATATCCACATTCGATACCTGCTCCATATGTCCATCAAGCACGGGGAGGAAATAAAAGTCAACGCAAGTGCCGCTGAATATCAGAAAGTAGAGAACCTGTGGGGTTTTTGTCTGGGGTTTCTTTCACTCCTGCTTGCCTCAGCGCTGCCAACACGCTGGGAGCAGTTTGTTTGAACTGGAGGTGAAGGCACTTTTAATCGATGTGCTGAGAAAAGCACCAGTGTTGAGCTGGAAATATGATATAGGCGATGCAGAGATACATAGACATGGATATGTATGAGCACTAGTATACACAGATATAGACACTGTAGACAACATACCACCATAGATCAACATAGACACAGACACAAACACACACACACACACACATTACCTGTCACTTTCCTATTCTCCCCTCACACACTCTCTCTCTCACACACACACCATCACTACACACACTCACACACAACATTAAAGAATAAGGCCAGTTATTTTCAACCTTGGCCTTATTTCCCTAATGTTTGCCATCATGTCGATTCTGATCAAAATTCCGCAGGATATCTCAAAAAGTTTTGCGCAAAACTTTGTGGAAAGGTTTAGTCATTAACTTTTCACACCAATTGGCCAAATGGGGGCGTAGTGATGTGTGTGGCTTCTCACAAAAGGCAAATAACTTCCGAACGGATTCCTGTAACGCCATCAAATGTTGTGTGCCTATCAGCAGGCAGAAGAAGAGGCAAACCCTCCATTATTGGCCCAATCAAACAACATGGGGGCACTGGAGAGCTCATTTCTAGTTTCGACATAACCGCCCTGCTAATTTTTCCAAAACTTGGTCCAGTGGTAGAAGGGCAGCCCTAATGGCCACTGAAGAGATATAGAGCTGATTGGCCATGTGGTGTAATCCACTAAAATGTGTCTAGAATTTGAACAGGCAGTCCGGTCATGAAAATGTGTGCATCTGCTGATGTGAAACAAGTTGGTAATGGGACATGGAAGAAATTATTAACTTTCTGTGAAAATCCAACATGTGGAACTGGCATATCCTGACAATTGCATAATGCAGAGGTATGAGCTCTGCTGAGTGCCATCTACTTGATGTTGGTTAATTGGTTGTGCGTAGCAAGAACGTAGCAAGATTGGCGATCCATGACATATAGCCACCAGTGGCACCAGTGTTGCAAGATAGTGAGCCATGGCTAGTAGGGTCAGCTGTCCCAATGGGCCACACTGTTGTAGAGACTGATAGTGAAGTTGGAAGTTATTGGGTGAGATGCTGTGGGTGTAGGTGAAAATCTAAATGTCAGTGTACTATAGTGTAAGTGTCATGGAGGTGAGTGCAGGTCCGATAAATGCTGAGAGTACTATTGGTGTGGAGGGTGTTGTTCTGGAGGAATTTAATGCCCCAATTTATTTATTTTTTCACACAAATTACTGTTCAGCCTTCTGGAGATGTTGTGAACCTAATTCATTGAAACATCTGTGATGGGAGGTGCTCACTTAATAACCCCAATAACACAACTTTCTCTCACACAACCCACCTTTCCTCTAACATCCCAAGCCAGGTTTCCACGTAAACACTCAACCTAGTTAAGTAGCACAAAGGATGGCTACATCAGATCCTGCGTATTGGTAAACATGTTCCAGGCTTCAGGACAGACTGTGACTAGAGATGTACAGTATGTGCATTCTTGGATTAATAAAACATGGAGTATGCACAGGAAATGCAATCTTCTTCCCATTTAATTGCAGCACATTTGTACTAATTAGGGCCAACAACCCCACAATGGGAAGGCTTTCTAACGTGCATTTAGAGGCCTGTTCGCCATTCCACCAACTTATGTAATGCTTTTCCATCAGCCATCAAGAAAGCTCTTCCCGCCTGTGATGGATATTCATAGATTTTCCTATGAGATATTCATTCACTATCCTCCAACATACGGCATCCGTTGCATAATATATATGATTTTCAGATTACGGCTAAGTGCACACGGCTGAAACATTATGAAGCATATGCGAAGCGGATTGTGCCGTCAGTTTGTTAGATAAATAATGTCTGGTTATTTGTGTATCCGGAATTTGAGGGACTTCAGAGGGAGTGAGTCAATAGCTTTGAAGTCCCATATAATTATGAGGGTTGGTCTCTATCGAACAGAGATAGCTGAGGACTAACAATGAGACAATGAGTACAAAGTGTGTTGGAAATGTATACATCACATATACAGTAGGTGACTTCTACATAGTCCTTTCCATAGTCTTCAACTCTTCAATTTTAAATCCAGTGGATTTTGTTTTTTATTGTTTTTTGGACATCTTCCTACCTGGATGCTTGAAATGAATCCATATAGGCAGTCCCTAGGAATTATTCAGTGTTGTTGACTCAAAAAAATGACTCAAACAGACCAAGCTTCATTATGTTTGGGAAGGAACGTATCAAGAGTGTGGGCAGCCTCACATTTGTTTTGTCATTTTAATTCCCTAATTACCACTTACAGTAGAACACTCGAACAAAACCCTTTTCGAGCAACATAATCCCACATGAAATTATACTGACTCAAATGTGGCATATTAAAGCTCTAATGTCCCAATTAAAACACAAACTTTCTGCCTCATTTGCCAGGCTGTCACAACCAACTAAGAGACATGAATGGAAAGACATTGTATTTTGTCAAACAGCACAATAATATGAACAATCAAGTCTGTTTTGGGAAATATAGCTATTGTTTGGCCACACACCTGAGACTCAACGCTCAAAGACACCACGCTAGCAGATGTTGTGTGCTGGGGGAGCGTTCACTTTCCCTTCCATCCCTCCTTTCCTTCCTCCATTGATGTGAAGTCCCCCAGGCTTTTTTTTTTTCTCAGCCCTGAAATTCACAAACAACGTCCTTGTAACTTATTTCTCCCAAAACTCCCTTCAACCATCTGTTTTGGAGCAGGTCATGCACTGAATGGAGGGGGGAAACAGTGAGGAAGAAGGCCAAGGGGAAGAAAGACATGCTTGACGGGCTCCGCAGCACACACTCTAGGCATTAGGGATACGTTCAACAAGAGCTGGCGTTCCACGTTGTTTGACAACAGTGGAATGAAATCACTGCAGCTTGACTGACTCCTTGCCAGTGCCAGTTTTTATTTGCTAACAAGCACATCAACTTCCCATTAACGCCCTTGAAGAAGAGACAGTGTGAGGTCTGCTAAAAGGGGATCCAGACAGATTTTCATAAAAATTACATCAGATAAGCTGATGCAGCCCATTGAACCGCGGCCATATTGGGAGTAATTTTGAGATTCCATTAATAGTCGGAGACAGGCAAATTTGCAAAGTAAAGGCAATATCCTGGGTTTTCTATTTTAATAAGTATTCTGGAATGCCAGGACTCTCGCTTGCTTTCTGAACAACTTAAACAGTTGAATACGCATAATAAACACAGATGCAAATCAGCTGTGTGATGCACTATCTATCACCCACCATGACACCTTCTTCTTCCTAAAACAACACTCCAAGGCACGCACATCCATCAGCATGTATTTCACAGTGTGCCGGACAAATGAAATAGACAATGAAAAATAAAAAGTAGAGTCTGAACACTGCACTAGTCCCATTTCACTTTCATTTACTCACTACCAGCTATCTTGTGATGTTTCAAGCCATTATGCTGTTCACACATGAAAGACAATGAACACCGCCTCCGTTAAAAGCCTTTGATACACATCACATATGTCACCTGGTCAAAGAAACATCACCCATTGTAGTGTATATGCAAATCACCACATTCAAATACAACATACTCAAGACACTGTGAAATTTCATATTACAGTATTTACAAAATACTGTATAATTGCAAAATATCATGGCAAGTAAAGAACCACATTCACAATGTATGCACAATTATCCACAACTTGATTCAGACATTCAGACATGAATGCATCGGGTCAAAGCAACCGTCATAACGACATGTCTGAACACAAATTGGAAAATGAGTCTAACTATCTAATCTGATAAAGCTGGTAATTGAGAATAGAGAATGTCTTTCATGTCTGATGAGGAGCACAATGGCTTGAAACGTCACAAGACAGCCAGTAGTTGGTAAATAAAATGGGAGTAGTGCAGTGTGCGGACTCTACTTGTTATTTTTCATCGCCTTCGTCATCCTCCCCTCCCTGTCACCCTTTTAGTGTCTGCTCAACTCCTCTTCTCTTACCGCCGCTCTGACTCTGATATTCACCTTCTCTTCCATCATGTTTTTTCTCCCTTCTCACTGACATTCCACTCCTCTTCCCAGATCTTGCTCTCTCTCCATCTCCCTTAGGCCCTATCTCTACCCCCCCGCCAACACCACCCGCCGCCCCCGCCTCCCCCCACCCGTCCTTCATTTTAGTTTCAGGCGTCTGTCTCTCCAGCTCCAGCGGTGTAGCTAGCTAGCTAGCTGTCAGAGCCTGGGAGCTGTCTCCCTCTGATTATGCTATCATATTGCCCTGCCGATGCAGTTATCTCCCATTCGGACCGAGGGGGATCCAGTTTCATATTGGCCATTAATGTTTAACGAGACAGGAGTTTAGAGGCGGGTGTGGGGAGCCAGTGACCCTGAGGGCTTGATCCTATCCAGCGTAAAGCCAGGCAGAGTGTGATGCTAGGTTAGCACATACACACAGACCACATGCAAGCACTTATACATACACAATGTCGAAGTACTTATCAGATTGTCACAAGTTTCTAATAAATGCACAGGAATATGTTTGGTTGACACTGGGGCAGAAACATATTGACAATTCAAATTGGTGTAGAGACATATTGACTATTTACAAAGTTCCATTGTACACAATGACAGTACATAATGAATACAGTTAATCCACAAATGCATTTGGAGTATACATGCTGTGTTGCATACATCCAAGTTTCAAAAAACATGACTCTGTTTACTTCCGGTAGAGTTTGAGTCTTAACTATGCCCATAGTCTACCTCCAAGGCTATCTTCCACTTGTGTTCTCCGGCGTCATAAATTTCCACCCCACGCTCATTACAAAGAGATCGCTGGCCATCAGCCGGTAGCTATCTGGCTGCCTGCCAATCTCAAGTCATTAACAGAACCTTCGTTGATGGAAGAAAGTGCTTGAACAAGAGGGGGAAAAAAGATAGAAAGAGGGGAGAGAGAGACAGAGAGAGAGAGAGAGACATTTATATCTGACAGATGTGCTACTCTTTCGAGTTCTCATGTTCAAAAGTATTGATTGTTTTTCAGAGCACACAAAGCTTTTAGTGTTAGCAGAGAGTGAGCTGGGTGATATTCAATCAAACAAATAGAAGCAGTCGGTTCAGTTGTGAGGCAGAAGCTGGAGTGTTTTTTCTAATTCCTACATTCTTTTGGTTGTGGAATGTTATTTCATTATTTGCATTTGTTAATTGTTGGAAGAGTGTTTTCAAGGGCATAAATAATTGTCTTTCCTTTGTGATAAGAGAGATAGTAACTTTTTAACTCGGGTCTCTTTTCGATCTCTCTTTCTGTCTTTCTCCCCGTACGTTCTTCCCTATTGTTGGGCAGGAAAGGAAAGGAGTTTGCACGGCAGGAGAAAGTAAACAGGAAATATTCACAACAGAGATGGTTAAAAAAAAGTAATAAAGCCATGCTGACGCAACATACTGACAATTATACTATTCTATTTTAAGGCCTGCCACTAGTTGATGCTGTGCAGTCTAGAGAACAGCGCTAAATCTTATTTCCATAGGTATTGTGACAGTTTGTGTAAACAGTCTCATATTTAACAGAATAATATCCTCTTATGGTAAAAAGTGATTCTCTGTATTTCAAAAGGCAGCATGACCTCATGATAATTTTTAGGACATTTGTGAAAAACTGCGCACCCTGGATTTTTTAAGTTCTCTAAAATTTGTTACACAATTTGATAGCATGTAGTGCCTTAGAGGTTGGACGATTTGAAATGTTGAGCCTATGTTTGAATTCTTAATAACCAAATTCCCAAATAACCAAAATTAACCCATGAACACTGTTGCTTTCTAACAACTTAATGTCTAATCATGATCCAAATCCTTTCCCTCATCTTAACCAAAGCTGTATTTCTAGTCAAATCGTAATTTCAGTGGATGTTGTTGTCTTGCCCTAAACTAGCCTAACCACAGTATCCACTGTCTGACCTTAATCATAACCTTAAAGAGTAATTCTGCACCCAGTGTGAGCTTCTCTCAGACTACTGCGCCATTTTATAAAATATGCAAGACAGTGGGTGAAGAGCAGGGGAGAGGAGAGGAGGGGGGTTTGGGGTTGGTCCGGGTCGGTGAGAAGAGAAATGAAGTGGAGTGCTTATGGGCATGTGCACGTTCTGATAGGCTGGAGTGGGAACTTTTTTTTACCAAATGACGTATTTTACACAATTGTCCTTGAACATGGCTGCATCTCCACTGGAGGGCGAACTGAGTCAGGTTTAGTAAACAAATACGGCATCGGCACATTAGTGCTCAACTGTTGACCATATGACCGGCATTAATACATAGTACTAAATACCAGTTTACAACTCCAACAAAGTGTTTTAGTGTGGAGTTACATAAGTGTGAGAAATTGCGAGCATTAAAAAAACATATGCCAGAAAATAGCTTTTTCTTAAAATGGCTAAAATTGACCAAAAATACTCGCTGTTGTGCTAGCTGTGTAAACTAAATATCCAGACCTACAGCCTATCAACTCTACTGCAGTTTACAAAAGAGAAAGAGAGACAAGTTTGATACTTAAACCATTTTCTCTGCAGTACATATCTCCCCCTCTTCCTGCATACAGGTGAAAACAAAAATGAAGAAAAAGGATAAACTGCCTGCTCTCTTTAAAAAACATTCAGATAATGGCCATTCTCACTTACTGAGAGACCACAGCCTGTACTCATACGATATCTTAGAGTAAGAGCTCTGATACAACATCAGTGATAAGGTTCTTTTTGCCCATCAGGTTTCATTTGAATTTAAATAGCAAGACTGATTTGCTATCAACACACTCTAAAATACTCCTGTGAATGTGAGCCCAGAGGTCTCAAAGTGGCACTGTGTAGTTTGAGAAGAAAAATGACTCATGCAATAATCATTGGCAAATGTTCAGAAGCTATTTCTATTCTTATCCCAAAAACTTATAAAGCAAAGTAAAATATCTAATGTTCACATGGCAAAGTTTTGTGGTAAAACAAAGCCCAAGAGAAGAGATGACCTCCACACACTTAGGTAATTAAAATTTTCATATGATTATGATTGATCCCATTTAAAGAGCAAAGTGAACCAACAATGAAAACAGAAGACATTTGTGATGGTAAGGTAGGACTGGTATAGCCAAACAATTACTTTATGGCTTCAAACGGTGTCAGAGAATATATTTTTCACTTGGGGCATAATAAGATTCCAATTCCCCTCCCAAAACTACATAGTGCAGGTTTTAAGGCATTTTAAAGGCCCTGTTGAAAAACCATCATTCCTCCATTGCCGTTATTTATTTATTTGTTTATTTGACAGGGACAGTGCTCAATATATTGTGCCAGATATAGCTGTAAGCTAATTTCCATCTGTAGTCCCTGGGCAGGAGGTAACAGTACACAATTTGGAAGCAGTGTGCATACCAAAAACTATTTATATGAAGACATAATGAAATTACTTTAACCTACATTTCCAAACAATATATTAACAGATAATCTAAAATGCAAACATTACGAAAAATTACAAAATTAAATCAACAAGATAATATAGGCTACATCATCATCACCTGCACACACACACGTACAAGCAGTAAGCAGAAACCATAACGTTGCGTCTGGTCAGTACATAAAAAAATGGCTGCAAGACTGATTTTCTTTCAGCCATTTTTTAAAACAAAATTTGAAATTTCTAAAAGTACTGCACTCTCTGATACTAGTCGGTAAATAAATGATCTCCAAGACTGCCAGCAGCTCCTTGAGTTCATAAATAGACTTTGCCATTCACAAAGCTCCAACACTGTCACACGTGTGCAAACACACCGAGCACGGCATACGTGTGTGTTTGCATGTCTGCTCCATGTCATACAATCCCAAGACACATCAATAGCTGTCTCGGGCAAGACCTCCATTACTGGTTTTGTGTTGCACGCATCCAAGGCCCATTGCCCGGAAACGCCGGTTCCCTCTCTGATCTGTGTCTCCACACATGCGGCGCTGTGGCAGCGGCGGACAGCTCCCCCAGCTAATGGCGTTGACGCTCGGCAGCTGAAAACCAATCCATCACGCTGGACGAATGGTGAGGGAGGGAGAGAAGGAGGGAATGGGGCGAGTCAGGAGGTGGTGAAAAAAACAATGGCGGCGCTGTACTTCATAGTTTTAAAGGGCTATTCATCACAATGGGCCCGCTGTCAGGCCCCCTGCCCGTATAACCATGGGAGGAATCAAACCCAAGCCAAACTCGTTTAGGGGCGTGGGATGTAGAGAAATGGCTCATCATGAAGTCACACAGACAGACTGCAGATGACCGCAGACACGTGGATGTGGATGGCATAAGCTGCTGAGAGAGGGAGAGTGTGTGTGTGTGTGTGTGTGTGTGTGTGTTTTATTTAAATCCACTGCTCTCTGATATACCTGAATTAAATATCACACAGGTTCAACAGGTATCAAGGACATGTAAGGATAAGCGGTGTCTCATCACACTGTCTGGCTTTCCTCTCACTGCAGGGAATGAAAACACTCTTGGTTGTATTTTTGGATAGACCTACCTACAATTTGTGAGCCGCTGCTTGTGAACATGTCCAGTGCCGCCAAATATCAGGACTATTAGCTTACAAACACACTCAAGATCGGTGCAGCTAAGAGCTGACATTTGATCAGTTTGCCTAAGAAGGTGAAATGAGGAACCTAAGCACTTCTCCCTGATCTATTGACAAAAACAATATATCTTGAGTGACCCTAAACCATTCCAACATGACATGTGTGTTTGTCCAGACCTAAATTATTTTGCATCACCAGAGCAGCAATAGGTTCACATTGAGCAGTATACACTAGTTTATATGCATTACCACCCCTAATCTATCAGGTTCAGATTTTAGGAATGACTATTGCAAACACACACACACACACACACACACACACACTCCCTCAGATTTTGTCCCAGGCTTGAGTGGCATTTCTGCACAGCACCTATCAGTGACTCAAGCTTGAGTGGCCTTTGCAGTTCTTGCTAAACATGACAGGCTAGTCATGTTGTCAGGCCTTTGGAGCAGTACCCAAAAAGAGTCCAGCAGCATTACAATGGGAGATGCCTTTGAATATTAACAAAAGTAAAATAAAAGGCATGGGACTAGTGGGGTGCTCTGATGTGGGAAATTAACACTGGCGATTTTTGCCAGCAGTTGACAAATGAAATATTAAAGTGTCCATAAATGTTTTTGAACCACCTCCATTACCTGAACAGCAGTGAAATACAACGCTTGCCAGTAACACATCCAGCTGACAGATGCTGAGATTTTACAGTTTGGTGTCAGGTTTTCTGTTTCAACTCAACTGATTCCCGTCTCATTATGATCAAGACTGGGGTCCTGTGTGGAGGAAAATATTGCGGGATACATAGCAACCACTGGCTTCTCCTTGGTTGTCGCTCCCACTGTCAGGCAATGTGTCTGGAAGACTGTATAATTCGATTCCTTCCAGGTCCGTGTAGTCCCAAGCACTGATATTTCCCCGGCAAAATCACACTGTTGTGCTTCTTTAATGCGATCTCTTATTTTGCTCCGAGTCTCGAGGGGAAGATTTTACACTTGGCGAATCATTTTTACACTTATTTAGATAAATCCGGCTATCCTCTTTGTCCACAGTCTAATGCTTGAACCACATGATGTGCAGTCGCTTCAGTCTAGCTCTAGAGGGGACGTTCATATTGTCCTTCGCTCTGTCACTATCTTCTTTAATGTCATTGTTTATTGTTCTCTGTGTATTGTTTATTACTTTATTGTTCTCTCAATCTCAAACCTCCCTTCACACCATTCCACTCATGTTACATTTCTCCTCTTTTCTCCCAGGCTATGTCCCATCTTGTGTTTAGCCTGACAAATGGGTAATGTTACCATGTATTTGCTATACAAATGTCATCACTTTTGCGTCCAGAAATTTGTAATTTGTTCTTTGGCAGTGTCAAAATACATCAGCCTCTAATTTATAGCATTTTGCAATGCTTTGAGGGTTTAAAATAGCTTTCAGAACACATTTCCCCATTAGTGCTCATTGAGCAGCTCATTGCCATGATATTAGGTTGGTCAGTGATGGAAACAAGCAGCTAATCACATAGATGGGGTTACATAACGGTGTCCGTTCAAGGTATATCATCTCCTCTCTAAATCCAATCCCATGGCTCACATACCCTTGTAGCAAAGGGTGTTCATGTCTGCAACTATTCAAACCTGGAATCAAAGTCTAAAAATTGGAGTTTATTTACAGTACATAACTGAACAAATCTCAAAACTGAGTTTCGAACTTGGCATATAACAATCAGGATTCTGTTTGTTCACAGATGTTTACATATAACTCTGTAAATTGTCTATTTTCTTTATTTTGATCGTACAGAACATATGTATTTTAACTACATTTCTTCCACCAGTATTTTATATTTTGATACACTTATTGAAGGATTCTTGCCTGCACATCCCATCATCCTCTGAGCTCTCGCTACTGTAGCTACTGCAGTAATGAGGTTTATACTTTGGAGGGGAATGTGAGGACTCAGTAGCTATTCCATTGTGTCTGAGATATACTGAGAAGTGGGTGAGAGTGGACGTTTATGTGTGCATTTGGGTGTGTAACTATAATTCTGTGTGTGTGTGTGTGTGTGTGTGTGTGTCTGGGTAGGGTATACTGGAGTGAACCCAGTGGTTTTACTGCTGCTCTAGAGCTAGACTTTATGAAACTGTGAGAGCACGACTGACTATCCCTCTCTGACCCCATTTACACCTGTTATAAAAATGTGTCTGTAATATCTTATCTGGATAAAGAAAAACATGTTAATGCAAGGGGTAAACACGTATGCATACATTGTGTTCAGAATGTGATCAGATCTGGACTGCATTACAATTACATCTTAGCCAGAGGCAGCCAGGTATAAATGCAATCCCTACAGTGTGTTCACATTTATAAAAAAGTACCACCCACAGAGTAGAAACATCATGACTCACTCTGAAGTTTGCTAACCACTCAGTGCCACCAAAGGACTCCAGCAGTAATCACTACTTTGAGTGGACGTTAAATAGACTGCTTTGCCTACTTTTTCTCAAATTACATAGCATAAAGAAAGTTTTGTAGCTGTAATTTGTTGTAGATGCTATTTCAAATAATGACAAATCAGTGTTCTTTTATTCTGTTCTATTAGACACTATTTAAAGGGCTAAAATGCAGCAAAGTCCCAAATAAACTGGACTCAGAGGGAAGTGAGAAGCGGGGGGAGAGACATCTGGCTACCGGTCAACAGTCCAACGAGGTCTGTTCCCTTTAGCGCTGAGCATGATGTCACTGTCCCCATGTGGGACAATGCGCTCATCGGTTTGGGAGAGCGCACTGGCAGTTGTTCCCTGACCTCCTCCCACGGCCTTCATGTTCCTTTGGTTGCTGGAGATGCGTTTTTGAGGGAACAGTTTTAAATCAAACCGCTTTCTTTTAACTTCTTGCACGGTTCTTCTGCTGCAGAATAGTAGACTGTTTTTTTTCAACATCACTGAATATTCCTCAATTTCTGCATCGCTGAAGTTCTTCTTTTTCACTTGCTTCATTGCCATTTCAGTCAGTTTGTGGGTGTTCTCCTTTGCCTAATATGGCATTTCTGAGGCGGTGCCATTATGTTAATTCATGATAATTAAGGTCCCGTGTGAACGCTCATTTACGAGTGACTGGGATTCATCTGCATACACACATGAATACGACTGAAAACAAATAGGAATATCATGAATATGGCATATGATTTTAGTTAATATTATTTTACGCAAAAATGTACACACAAATTTATGAACACGTTGATAAATGAGAGCCACAATGCAGACAGAACGCAGACCATGACCATGCATATAAATACCAGGTGGAAACACAAAGGGCGTGATCATGTTTGATCATTACAAAAACAGATCGCATTTTAATACCAGATGTAAATGAGGCCTCTTTCTCAATCTCACACATACACAGCCTGACTCAGTGCTAGAGAGAGAGGGAGGGAGAGAGAGAGAGAGAGAGAGAGAGAGAGAGAAAGAGAGAGAGAAATAACCCAATTTCATTCCAGTCTTTCATTATCATTGATTCCAACATGGAGTCTTTCATTTGCATGTGTCAAAGTTGAGCCCAGTGCGCCCACCTCCTCCACTGCCTCCCTCCCCCTCTCCCCCGCCCCCCAGGTTAGCCGTTTACACTTTCTACAGGAAAGAGGAGCTAAGTGGCCTTCGTCACACTCCGCTGGTTTCATCAGCCGCTGCCCTGCTGGCCTTCACCTCCCCCGTCCTGTCAACACCGCCCCGACCAGCCGTGTTCACACTCACACACTGGCAAATGCACATGCATACAGTATACACACACACATAGACACACACAACATTCACACATATTGCACACGCACACACACACACACACACACACACACACACACACACACTCACACACAAACACACACCACACACGACCCCTGAGGAAAACACTCTACTCAGCCTGAGAGATGCAGTGAGCTGAACATTTAAAAGGGAACTTGGTTTAGGTTTTTAACGTATTCTTTCTTTCTTTCTTTCTTTCTTTCTTTCTTTTGTTCGCTCTTTCTTTCTTTCCAAATGTCAGTGCGACAAACTGCATCATAAGCAGAAGCTTACCTATCTGTTTAGACCAGTAATTGAAAGAACCCTTTTTTGTTCATGCCTCCTTCAAAATAGCGGCACCCAGGGCATATGCTTATTTCAAGATTTTGCATGGCATTGTGGGAGATATGTTCAAATTAGCAGACAAAATGGAAAGAATTGGTCATTCTTCTGATTTCTTAGAGCAAATTGAAGACTTCTGTGAAGTAATTGCAGCATCAGCCCCCTCTGACTAAAAAATTGATGATGGCGTATTTCCAAACCTGAAGGAACTGAAGGGGGGGGGTCTCTCTTTGCCTCGGCCCGCCCAAGGTTTCTTCCATTTTTTTTTCTCCTACCAAGGGTTTTTCCTTGTGTGCAATGTCTTACGAAAAGTGTCGGACATACTGTGGCATTTATGCTCAAACCACAAGCATGATGCAACATGCTAACATTGTAGCACGGCTTAATTACTGTTAATGCCAAGGGTTTGCCTTGTGATTGTGAACTGCTACATTTGTTGCCACATAGAGCTACAGTAGCTAATCAAGTTGACATTATAGTAAATTAAACGGACATAAGCTTAACGTTACCTGTCACAAAGACCTCTCTATCGCTGTTTTGCTGCCAATACGTCCACACCAACGATAGAACGCTTGGTCCAGCCAAAATAAAAATGTAAGACAAATCAGTGACGGTGTCTGCAAACTTACAAATTTTGACAGGTTCAAGACACTGTCGGACGACACATACTTCTGTCTTTTTGACATCATTTTTGTCTTCAGACACTGTCGACAGACACTTGTCTTATAACCATAAAACAGCCTTAAGGCTGGCGGTGCCGGGTAGGCTAGGCTATGTAGAATAGGTAGGCTGTGCTGTCTTGCTAAAATCTGCTCTTGTTTATCTTGTGCTTTTCGCTATGTTTGTCCTATATCATTTTGTTCACCACTGATTTTTGATAAGTTAGATCTAGTTAGTCTCATTCTCTGTAAAGACCTCTGAGACTTGTGATAAAGGGCTATATAATAAACAAACTTGAACTTGAACTTGTAAGAGTAACTCGTCCTAGATGCCTCTCTTATGACATTGCTGAATCATTGCTTAAAAATTAATGAAATATCAAGCTAGCTGCTTCCTGAAGTAACTCAGGGCAACTAATTAATTTGAGACCGCTCACTTAATATGAATCAGCGGAACTTTGTCACTTTGGTGGAGCTCCCAGAATCCAAGCTGGGTCTGCCTGTGCATTGTCCAATTGCTTGTCCTTATGCAAATTGCTTGGCGCAGCAGAGCTGCGGGGGCAGACGGAGGCGGAGACCTCGACAGAGACACACAAACTACGTCGTAGCTAGAAGTGATAGATCAGAATGGCCTGTTAAAGAAATAAAGTTGATAATGAAAATCAAACATTCAAAGACGAGTGGATAGAGTATGCTTTCATTCTCTGTGCTGCAAGTTCAAAACCAATGTGTCAGATATGCTTAAAGTCCGTGGCACTTCCGAAGTTGGAATATGAAGCGCCACTACGAAACTAAACTAACTTTGAGGAAACATCCACATAATTCAGAAGCAAGGACACGTAAATTAAACAAACTCAAAGCCCAGTATGGTAGGTCCATCAGAGTTCTTGTCCATTCCCTTAAAGCTCAAGAACGTGTTCACTGAGGATAGCCTGGGTTTTAGGAAAAAGTAAAAAGCCATTTACTGATGCAGAGATGGTAAAAGAGCGCATAGGCGTACTTGCTGATACGTTGCTGGAGGCAAACGAAAAGATGAGCTTCAGGAAAAAAAAGTAAAACAGATCCCATTGTCAGATACTACAGCTATGAGAAGAACTGAGGTATTGGCTGAAGATGTGATTTCACAACTTGATGAGGCCATTCAGAATTCACCATGCATCGCCTTAGCTATTGATTGAGATTTTATCACAAAGAAAAGAAGGAGTTCTGCGAAGACCTGTTAGGTGTAAAAGCACTTGAAACTTACACAAGAGGAGAGGATATATACAAGGCCATAAAAGAGATGTTGACAAAAAAGGGGGATAGAAGTCAGTGGTCTCCATCGCCGCAGATGGTGCTGTGGGAAGGGAGTGGTTGCACGTATTAAAGAGGACCACCCTGACCTCCACTTACCACTGTATCATCCACTAAAGTGCCAGTCTGGGAACGGAGTATGCTGATGTCATGGAAACAATGATAAAAGTGTTCAACTTTCTGAGGGCAGCCTCGTCCCTTCAGCATCGTCTGTCAAGAGAGTTTCTGAGAGAAGTCAGTGCTAAAGCAGATGATTTACTGCTGCACAATAATGTGAGATGGCAGGATTTTGGGACGCTTTTGGGCCATTCGGGACGAAATCAAAGCTTTATAGCAGAACAAAAGAGTCAAAAGGCAACTAGATTCACAAATTTTCTAGAAGATGAGAAGACAATGGAAACTGTTGCCTTCTTGGCAGACAAATACTTCACACGTCAGTGATCTCAGTGTGAACCTGCAGGGAAAGAGCAGCATGCTGGGTGAGATGATAATAACCGTTGGACATTTTCTGGACATTTTCAAGGTGGATCTTCAGGGAGAATGTGCGCACTTCCCAAAACTACAACAACAAATTCAGGGAGAGAAAGATGTTTTCCACCATGTCAACTTCCTTCAGAAGCTGATTGACAATTTCAAGGCCCGTTCTGACAGGTTCAACCTTGGAGAGCAACTTCTCCAGTTCATCCAAAATCCTTTCTTCATCACAAGTGTTGCAGGGTTTCAGAGGAAGCCAAACAGACCTTGAAGTGAGTAAATGTTGCATCTAATCCAAATGGAGTTGATTGATCTGCGAGCAAATGTGGCATAAAAAGAGCAGGTTAGTTACCTGAAACTGTTTTCCCTGTCTCTTACAAAAGTGCCAGTATACATCCTGACCATGTTTGGCTCCACATCAATGAATATCATCAAGACCAAATACCTTATAGGCTCCCCAATGATCACCTGCACAAGTGTTTGAGAATTGCATGGACTCCATTTGTGCCAAGGTTCAAAATGTTGGCAGGAACAAGGGAAGGCTAATTTCTCTCATTAAATGGAAGAGGAAAAATGAAAGAGCTACATGAAGGGAGAGTTAAAGGCCAGAGCGACTTTTGCAATCTTGGGAAAGTGTGTTCACATATTTTCATTATCATTATTGGACTCTCAGTTCTCCAGAAAATATGTGCTTTACTTTATTAGATTGAGGGAATGCAAGATTCAGATTAAAGAAAAACTTCCTCCCAACTTCCCCTAGGATACCATTACAAAGTCCCATAGCCACAACAAAATATAGACAGAAGAAAACTTTGCTCTGCCAAAACAATGCTGAATTGTGATTGTTTCTATTTATTGTTAATGAGTCTGCAAAACACATTTATTCTGTCAACCTCTTTGATAGACAAGAAAGCTTTTTGAAATTAATTTGAATTAAACAGAGCGTTCTCAAACTTTCTCCCCCTTGTCAAATATTCCTGGGATTGTGCCAGCTGTGAATTATTGGGATGTCTTAAAATTGGCGTGCTGTGGCATTACAATGTTGAATCAAAAACTTGAAAGCGAGAGGGAAATCTAATTGTCATGCATTTAGATAATTCTCAGCCTCCTTCATTAACTGAGGAAAATGAAGAAATCTGCGGTTTGCCTATATAGTTTTTCATTTCACCCCTGACTGTTAAGTTAGCCAGCAGGTCTCTAAAAAGAGCACAGTGGCAATGATAGTGAAAATGAATGTAATAGGTCTTCAGCATTAAATGTTGAGTTTGGGGCGATGCGTGTCCAGGGAAATCAATTTAAAGGGCGCTTCAAATGAAACAGATTCGGAAATTAATTGAACTCCCGGTGGCTGAACATGTTGAGTGTGTTGGCTCTCCGCATGGTCTGATCAAGTACAACTAGCTGTGGGGAGTGTATCTTGCCATTATTTTTAATTTGTGTCAGAGCCTTTTCATGAATGGCGGCTCATTACAAAACATTACATTCTGTGCATCTCTGCCTCTATTTTACTCCCTCGCTGCCTGTTTACAAATACCGCTCTTCACACTTGTCGCTGCACGGTCACAGCTTCCAAATAAAGTTATCATATCTGGAGATGGAGCAAAAGACAAAGAGAGGGGGAGTCAATTTTAGGCAGAACATTATAACACAACAGCACACACCAAATGTTTTACTGTTATTGCCAGCTAAAATGAATTCTGCCCATATGGCATGAGTATGGGATTGCTGGCGAGACGTAAATAAATGATGCCGAAGTATAAAAACATTTTAAGCAGAGCACTCTGTCTCAGGTTCTCACTTTCTGTCTTCAGCATAATGTGCTGCAATCTTGTGAAGCAGATTTCTGAAGGTAGAAATTAAGAGTTTATTCCCAAAACATATCCATTTTGGTATTGAATATCATCGACTGAAGTCAATAAAATATAGAAGACCCAGTCTGTATAAGTATTCTCACTTGTCATTTTGTATTTGTAAGTTGCCTGCAATCCAGAATACCAAAAAATGTTTTAATGATGTGCTATCTATCATTTATCACTTTTTTCAAATGGTAGGTATCTCAATTTTGACAGAATTCTGAAGAGTGAAGATAGAGAAGCAGAAAGAGCAATGTAAAGTCGCAAAAATATTGTCTTTGGACTTTATTGTTTACCAGTGGTAAAAAAAAATCTTCTTGTTACTTATAATGTAATAACTGTGGTAATGTCCCTTTAAATGGGCCAAAAATTTAATAAATTGCTGGATAATGTACAAACAATAACCTACAGTATTACATTAACTTGATTATTACTTTATGAGGGGTGTAACATTTTAAACTGATGATGCAATAATGATATTGACTACTAATGTATTAACTAACAAGTTTTTGACATTATTAGTCAATATTATTATTACAGCATCAATTAAAAATATGTCTGGGAATTCATTATGTTAATATGTTTAATTACATTTTCAATCCATTTAGAGAGACATTTTTAGTTATTACAGTATCTGGCAGTTATGACATCATCAGCTGCTACAGTGCGTCAGGGCAGATTACAGCTAGAATAGAGCCAACAAACCATGATGTTTGTACCTCAGCAGGATCACGCTGTGGTATAAGAGGTCTGACAAGTCCGTCTGTTTATCAGATGCACTTGTCACTTGTTCTGCCACAGATGTGCAGTCAGCAGGTCCTGACATGTCTCTTAGTGCTGCCCGTCACGTGATCGTCCTCCAGCCTTTATTTTATGGCCAGGAATAGGTGAGGTCAGCAGCCTTGAAACACAGAGCAGTGACAGATACTGTATATCAGTGACATACTTTACGAGTGTGATGCAATAATAAAAAAAAGGATAAAAAAAAACAGTTAACTCCAGTTGGGAATCAAGATCTTAACTCAGATTTATAATATAAATTTGACAAATCTATATCTTATGGGAACACAGCACTGTATATACTGGCACAGCTGCAGGTGAAGTCCCATTATCCCTGTAGGATGTAAGCATATACTGTGTTATTATATAAGTTCTCAATATGTCTCTGCACCAGTGCCACCATGATTAATGCTAGTTTATTAACTGTACTTGGCAAATAAAGTGATTCTGCTTCCAAAATACTTTCAATTTCTTGAATAGAATATGTTTGTGTAACTTAAATTGGATGAAACAATTTACCATACTGTATATAATTATATTATAAGGTTTGTGTGAGCCTTTAAGAGTGTGTAAATGTCAATTTCACAAATAAGTTGAGTAAAGTGATTGGGGTTCTCAGTGCATTATGGCCCCTTGGGTTATGAAAGTTGTTCTAAAACCATGAAAATCACCCAAATTGCAGTTCCAAGGTTTTTAAGCAACAGCAGCAATACGGAGCATGACTTTCATCCAATTACCTCATGGTTACACTGGCATATTTCTTACAATTGTAGTCAAATGGACTCATTACCCCAGCAACCCCTCAGGTCAAGCCAAGACATACTTCAGTAAATCCCCCAAAAGCACTTAAAAGGTCAAAACTTAAATGAGATCGGTGTTATTGTGTGAATGTGCCAGCCCAACGTGTCTCACAGTGTCTCTCACCTTTCCCACGATTACATCAGCTCCTCGCGACCCTCAGCGGTTAATGGAGCGGGCATGGAAGTGAGCGAGGGATACAGGTGGCTCAGCGAGATGAATGACAATTAAGACGTTCTCATCTCTCTCCCTGCCATGGTTTAACAGAGGCTGGCAACACCGCAAAAGCAGACATCCACTAACTCCGCTCCTCTTCCCTCGTCTCTAGCAAGTGACACGCCGTGCTGTTGCCATGGCTACATCCACCAACCTCTTTACCTCGACCAATTTCCGCTGGTACAGCATGTCCCAAATGTTAGGATGAAAAGATCCCTTTTTTTTTTTACGTTATTCAAGGGTTGATGCCCAATTTCAATAATGACTCTTAAAAGATGCAATTATGGTAAAAGATGAATGGCCAATAGGGTTGATAGGTAGGGGAAGGGAGTGTAACCTTATGAGGAGTGGGAGAAAATTGCTGCTTCCTGCCATTTAAGATTTCATCAAAGTGTCAGTTCAACTGCTACTCTTGTTCCTGAACTGTCAGTGATATTATATACACACCCACCTTTAGAGAGAAAATGACCAGTACATGGGATTTAATGTAACTATCCCTTTTGCTGAAACCTGGCTTGGATTTTTGAGGTGGGTGAAAGCAGATATTCACTGAATTAGGACTTAACAGTACTCAGCAGTGGCCAGTTAGTAATGTACAATAGGCAGGACCTTATGTTGTATAGGTTATTGTTGTATGGTTCTCAAAAAATTTTCTCGCCAGTCTTTGTGGGTTTTTTTGACAGTCTGTCATTTAAGCATCAGCATCTTCATTATCCCTCATTATAAAAGGCTAAAAAACTGTTGTAGGTATTAATCAGGCTTACCACAAGAAAGCTAATCTTACCCCACATCTAATTCCCCCCCTACTCCCTCACAAGTGGTGTCAAACCCACTGAAAATAGCAATCTGCTAATCGTACTAAATAAATAGGACTCCCTGCCAACTCATCTCCATATAATCACCAGTCCTTCAGAAGCCAACAATCTTGTGTGCTCTAAGCTTTTGTAGCATGGAGAAGCCGAGGAAGACAAAGGGTGGGGTGGGGTGGGGGGGGGGCTTAGCTCTGAATTTGGCCAGAGAGTGGAGATGAACAACTGTGTCATGCTGTGACTTGAGGGTGAGGGTGGGGGGTGGGGGGGTGTCGTTCCACCTTACGCAAAAGCTGGAGTTTTTCAACCTTTCTTTGTCCAGAAAGTTGACTTTGTGTAACGGCACCTCAATGGTGGTTGCTGAGGGAGGGGAGAGTGTTTCTCATTTGGTCTCCCAACTAGAATTTCCCAGCCCATCCAGGGATTTGAACTGGAGACCCTCTGGTCATGTGTCTCTAACCTCTAGGCCCGTGATTCTCAACATTTTCACATCAAAGACCCCTAATTTAGTACACATTAGGACCACAGACCCCCATTTGATGAGAGTTTGTCTCTTGGACCCAAATCTGAGAATATTTGTATTATTAAATATGATTTTGTCCAGAATTCAATGACTATCCGTATTGTAGGCACAGAGATAACAGTGAAACTATGATCAAAATAATCATTCTTCTACATTCTGTAATGTGTTAAACAATGGTGAAGTTTAACAATTGACAAACAATCAATTTGCTGGGGACCCCCTGGAATGCCCTCAAGGACCCCTGCTGGTCCCCAGACCCCATGTTGAGAACCACTGCTCTAGGCTACCACCACCCAATAGATTAGATGTCGGCTACTTCAGAAACATTTTACTAAAAGCATGGGTCAATATTTCTTAGAATTTGTTCTTATTTTGCTGGAGTGCTTGAAGGATATGCTCCAATTCAAAAACGTTACATACCGTACCCTGAATAATAACAGTAGATTGAAGGTACATGTAAACACTCTCATTGTAATGTGTCTAGCAGCATCCAAACACAACTGAATGAGAAACTTGGTGTCCTCTGCGTTTACAGATATCCGTGATATATTCTGGTGTTATACTCCTCTGGGTTCTTCTGCAGTGTGGAAATCTTGGAATGACTTATCATACTTCGTCCTTATCGGGCCTTCATTTGAACTTCTGCTAGACAAGGAGAGAGCAAGTCAGTCATCCTCATTCACAGCAGCCTGGGGCATGATAGGAATCAGCCACTGATGGGACTGCCTGGCTGATACCACAGCTTGTAAAATGTGTTGAGATTGGCCGAGAAGATTGTTATGCCGTGTGTGTGTGTGTGTGTGTGTGTGTGTATGCGTATGTATTTTTTTCTTTTATTTATTTACTTATTTATTTAATCTTCATTTACGGCAATAAAAACTTATTTCACCAGACAGGCTTACTAATAATACATTTGCACTTACAGCAGCAGCCTGGGGGAGATGTTGCAGGCAGTTAACCAGGGTTGAGATGAAGAATAAATTCCTGTATGGGAAAATGTGTCTTGATTAGCAGGGGCTGGAGATTAAAAGAAAAAAAAATAAAGCAACACAGACAAAAAGACAGCAGGTTATGCAACACAAAGGCACATAACATCAAGGGAGTCATACAGCTGAACAGCAGGTAGCATGGTACAGAAATGACACACCAGCACCCATACATGTAACCCAAGACAAGGAAATATATGATTCACAGACACTTCATTCACCAATGTTACACATTTTAATGAGTGTGATTCCCTAACAGCCCTGCCATTTAAAATACCCCCCCATGATATTTAAGGAGCAACTTCCACATGTTTCCATATCCCTTGAGGCTTCAGTGCAACAGCGCCTCCTGTAGGCCAGCCAGTACGCAGGTGAATAAACTGTTAGATTCCTGCCAGCTTCTCCTTGCGGGTACAGAATGGTGGCGTGATCGCAGACGGCCCCCCAAAGTGCATGTTTACCTGCCGCTGCTGTGACAGGCCCTCATAAATCACTGTTATCTCCCACCGGTGGCACACGCCGCTTTTGTCCTTCACACAATGAGGGCCTCCCTCCATGATGGCTGCAGACAGTTTGCAAGCAGCAGGGCAGCTGGAGGCGGATGCCCTCCGCTCAGTGCATGCACGCACACTCACACGCACACATACACATGCACACACACACACATTCTCCTTCTATGCACCTTCATCCCATCTCACATCGTCCCACTTGTGCTATCCTTGTCTCCGCTCATCACCTAATCAAACACACGTATTTGGATTTTTATGCTCACTTCCCTCCCTGAGACACTCCAGCGCTTGTGGTCATGTCACTGTCAGGCGGCGAGCTCACCTTGGAGGCAGTTAAAATGTCCCTCCTAGCATTTACGCAAAGTCAGACGCCATGTCTGAGACGAGTCAACATAAATCAGTCCCTGCATGGAAAATGTGGTTTATTTTCGAGGCGAGTGGGATGCCATTGTTTGCCGTTCTCATTTTGGTAAAGCCAAATTACATCAAGTGACAAACGATTAGAGCCTTTATTGGGATGTGTGAAACCGTGTAGGTAGGCGTCAGAGGTGTTTTGATGGATTTGCACATGTCAACACACACACACACACACACACACACACACACACACACATATACACACACTAAACACACTACATATATAAATTGTGTTCTGCGGGAACAAAGAATGTGAAGGATTACAAATTACACATAATGCACATGTAATTACCATATTTCTAATAGGACGCAGTCTTCCAATAACAATACAATCCATTTGCATTACTGCAGGGACAATGGAATTGAAGTGTGATATACGCTCAATAAAGGAATTCCCCCGGTATCATAAAGCCATATGGCACTCCCTCTATCAGCATGTAGTGCTGTCAATGTATTTCTTCTCTCTCTCTCTCTCTCTCTCTCTCTCTCTCTCTCTCTCTCTCTCTCTCTCTCTCTCTCTCTGTCTCTCTCTCTCTGTCTCTCACTATGCCTATGTGTCACTACTTTGCGTTTATCTGTGTGTGTGTTTGTGTGTCTTTGCCTGTTTGTTTATTCACTTATTTTCCTAGTGTTATCAGTACGCCGCACACCAGGGACCTATTGACACCTAGATTCAGCTCATATATCAAATTAAAACTGTAACTCTCATCTGCACCCCCCTCCCCCGGACCCCACCCGCTATTAAGGCATAAGATTGACATGTTTATTGCGTGCACACGCCCCCCACACAGAGCAAATGTGCTTGTCTTTATCAGCAGCAAAGCTGGGTCATTTCCAGGGTAATAACAGAGATTTGGTTTTGCCTGTGAAAGTCAATGGGGTATGTTCAGTCTTTTTGTGACGTAATGACAGGTATATAAAGTTGTTGTTTTTTTTCCTCAAGGCATTGCTTGTGTGTGTCTCATTCATGCTTCTTTTTTGTGTTGCTGTGTATTCTGGGTGTTTGGTGATGATCTGATTTATTCACAATAAGAGTAGGAAAACTAAAGAAAGCATTATAAGCAGGCCTCTCTCTTTTCTACGCTGGATATCCAACTATGGTTTCTTTAAGGAAATAATCTGATCGTATTCTTGATTATCAGTACAGTAAATCCTTTCACACCTTTAAAGTAGCCTATATAGTGAATTTGAGGTAATATCAGCATAAAAAAACAGCTAATGATGACACATCAAATTCTACTTTTAAACAACCAAAAGAATCTGACAGGCTTATTAAAAACCTTAAGTATCCCTTTAACTGTCTTTAGAACAATGCCGCTGTTATCTGAAAGCCCTGTAGCTTCATTATTGGTGCTTTTATGTTTTTTGCAAGTTAAAACCTTGTACTTTATATGCTAGATAAGCCTCATGATGACAATGAGTAGGGAGACCGTCCCTCACTGGAGCACCCAGGTGGGCAAGCGTCTGCCCTGCTGAAGTGTCCTTGAGCAAGACACTGCATCGCTACGAGCTCCAGGGACACTCTTCTGTGGCTGAACCTCGGCCCTGCCTGTGGAGGGGGGCAGGTGAAAATTTCCCGGTAAAGTGTGACATTAAAGGGGTCAGTAAAGTGTCATTATCATTGAACTAGATCAAACTCCATTATATAATTTTAACAACGCATGCAAATCTGAAAATAAATAAAGTTGTTTCTTCTCCTGAGAAGCCGACTGTTTGGAGTTAAAAGATTTTTGACTGACAACTCCAATGTTCATCAGTATATTGGCAGATATAAAAAAAGGATTTGTTTAGATAAAAAATGTCAAGAGAAGTAGAAAGAGGAGAGCATAGACAAATGAGATGGACAAATTTGGATGGGAAGATGATAGTTGATAATTCTCCCTGGCTCTGATTTCTTTACCATGCACTTCTGAATCATATCATTATCATTCTGGGAACACACTCTACTAGCTGTGGCTTTGACCCTTCCTCTCCTTACTAATGATTGTAATGTTGCCGATCGAGGAATTTGAACTTATTCTACTGTTGCGTTCATTGCAAGTCAGTCTGGATAACGCCATCAGCAAATGGAGAAAAAGGAGAATGAGAAAGATAAAAAGAGCACAAGATTGCTGACTTAAAGCTTGTGTGTGTGTGTGTGTGTGTGTGTGTGTGTGTGTGTGTGTGTGTGTGTGTGTACCTCGTGTCTACTCATGAATTTTATCTCAATGTTGTGGCCTGACAAAGTTTAATCTTGTTTCAGAGAGATAAGGGTGACAAGAAGAACTGACAGAATATTCAAAGATACTCCAGTCTTGGCTGAATAGGAACAAGGTACACAAGTGGTAGGTTGGAAGGCTGGTTAGGGAGACTGCCTAGTAGTCAGAGGGTTGCTGGTTCAATCCCCAGTACCCCTGAGCAAAGGGGTAAAGTTAACTGTTTTGAAACTGTTTGAAACTACCCTTGACTAAAATTGAAAACTAGCTAACATTTGATAAATACTGTTACACCACTCATTGGGCAGTTGCTTGGAAAAAATAAATGTGGTTGTATATGTCCTCATAAAAGTAAACCATATATCTTTGGAAAAATAAGTGCGTTTGTGCTTAAAAAAAAAATGTGATTGATTGAAGTGAGTGAAACTACGCTGACTTTAAAAACTCCACCTGTTAACACCAAAGTGCTGTGGTAGCACAGTGAATCAAATATTTTATTCATTTGTTGACTTGCCCACTACAGTTAGAAAATCACTAAACACAGAAATGGAGAAGGGTCACGCTCTGCTTGACCCGAACACGACGTGTGGGTGCATGCAAGCATGGATGCTTTCGAAAACAACGGTTTTAATGAAGACTTGCGTTCAATATTGGTGTAAATATAGGTCTTTAGGACTTTAGGAATCGTTTAGCTTCAGAACACTTGGATTATGCTGTTTGGAGTGTCTTTATGATAATTTTTTGCTCTTTTTGCTCTTGACTCTTAAAAAAACAATCCCGGGTCGCTTCAGTTGGCTAACATGGACCTGCGCTAGCTAACTGGTCTAGTCTAGTTTATTTATACAGCCCTTTATCACAAGCATGTCTCAAAGGGCTTTACATGCTACTTCACTGGTGTTTCACATGAAGCTAAGTAGATGATGACACAATATTTATTTTTGGGTGAACTATTCCTTTAACATGTCCTGCATTACTGCTAAAAGAAGCTTTTGTACCAGTATGCAGCAATGATGTAACAGCTTGAATTGATAAAATATGTATTGGCACATTATTTAGTCATGAATATGTATAAATTCATGTACTGCATGTATTAATGTATGCAAATGATGGCTAAAATACATAAAAACTTCACCCAAACATACTAAGAGCTAATGATGTTTAATTGCCCTCAGGTGTGGCTGCAAAGTGTGTTTCAATGATATAATTACTACTGAACTAACATTAAGAGATGGCACTCATTTAGTTCTCACTTAGAATAAAACACTTGTCCTGTAAAGTCACAGTTTAGAGATTCATCATATTTATTAGTCATTGGATGACTTTGACATTCAAGCTCTCAGTATCTCTCAAATGTTACTTGCCCACACATTTGGCTTCCCATGGCCAATAATATTAAATAAAAGTGAGAATGGCATTTCATTCCAAAATGGCACATTAACTACTTGAAAAAAGTAAACTCCTAGAACTTGTGATTTTGAAGCATAGTAGGTAACATAAGGTTGACAAAATGAAAACAACTTTTACAGATGGGATCATCTATATTTAAGGGATATTTAATGATGAACCTCAGGTAATGTTTTTTTTTCCTTTTTTTTCTTCCATTTCCCAAAATAGGTAGGATATAACATTTTAGAAATTAACTTTTTAACTGAAACCCACAGACGAAGGACCATTTAGGTCTCCATAGTTTTGAACAATCACTACTTGCAGCTGCAGTACATTCAATGTCATTTGGTGTGTGAATGTGACACATCTTCATCTTAAAGATTCAATCAATGTCACTGGTATGATGTGACCAAAGAAATACAGTGCCATGGTTTTCAGTGTATTTAAGACTTATTTCAGTTTATAGTGTTTCAGGCTATCAGTGTGTCTGTATACTGTGTGCGTGTGTGTGTGTGTGTGTGTGTGTGTGTGTGAGCGTGCACATGGCCGTGCATCTGGCAGCGCAGTCAGTGTGGGCTTCAAATGCAGGCAGCTCCATTGCTGAGCCCAGGCTGGAGTTGGCAGGAGGGAGGTGGAAATCGGCTCCTAGTTGACTAGATTAGGATAAGAAGGATTAGACAAGGTTCCCATCATGCACACAGGAAATGCACACATCCACAGAATGTCACAGGCCAAACTGACGGACTGGTATCAACAAAGTAACCCTGAAGTCAGCAATGCTATCAGTGTGGCTGTTTGCTTTTTTGGTTTTTAGGTTAGAAGAATAGCTCCATAGAAGAAGTTGGAACATACTCACAGCCTCGATACAATAGCACTTTATTCAATACATTAAAAGAACAAGTAATACCTTTGTTAGTTAATGTGAGAAAGACATCACTTGCTGAAATGTTGTGAAATGTTTATTGTATGGATAGTCTGCAGCAGATCCTTCTAATTTTAAGTTGAATTGCACTGCGGTGCCTTCTGAAGTATATATTCTTTTTTGAATTAGCAGCAAGGCTGAGAGAGATACAGAGTAGGATAGACACAAAAAGCCCTGATTATATTGAAGCCTCTTGTAGTATTGTGACTATAAGTATCAAGCCTGAGCTGCTGCCACCGGGCGGGAGGCGAAGCTGCTGCCAGGCTCCCATTGAAATACATAGAGGCAGCAACTTGCCGCTTCCCGGTGTATAAGGGCTTTTACAGGCAACACAAAGGCATCGACCCTGAAACAACTTTGCTTTTCTTGTTTTAAAGTGCATAGGGCTTGTAAAGTGTAGGCCTATAATGTACAGCAACTTAGAAGGAATTGAATACTGCTAGGAATGAAAGATTGCACACTTCTTTAAGTTATCATCTTGGGCCTCTGATACCTCAGAAGAGGGGAATGGTCCTGTGTAGCCAGAGGGGTAGAATTTGGCAACAACACTGCAAGAGCTAGGGGTTCCCACTGGAGCCACCCATACTAAAACGGCTCCCACTCATAGAACTATTAAGACACCTCAGATAAGCGTCTACCAAATGGCATATGTTAGGGGATGCAGTGTGACATCCCCTAACATATGGGGTATGCTGCATTCTTCTTACCAACCAATGATGACGTCTTTTGCAGAGATGGGCAGCATTCTAATTCTGTATATTAAAAATATTCAAAATACTCGTGTGATCATGTTTAGTCTTGAGTCTACACAGAGTTTTATGCATCTGCCCCCTGGGGTGCTTAACCTTTGATCATGGGATTTGCCCTGAGGGTGCTGGAGAAATCATGAAAAGTCCTGGAATCGAAAATTACTAGAGTGTACAAACCCTGTATGGGTGAGGCATGCACAGATATGTTTTTCTATGACCTTCCACCATATGGATTTGCACTATCTATCCCCCTATAGGGTAAAAAACAAACTATTTCAATTGTAGTAGGTGTAGTGTAGCATGGCTGAAACAAAAATAATTAGACAGAATAGATAGAAGAATGAATATTGGTATTATATATTTATATATATAATATTGAATATTGCCTTTACTCAGAGGAAAGATCTCAAGAAGCAGTGAGGAAACAACTGATGCAGCAGCAGAGATGGCTTCTTTAATGGATAGGTAAAAATCTTATTTATTGATTTCTATCAAGCATTACTTGCAGTGTGAATATTGATGGTTGTCTGTGTGCAGTTACAAAGTGGCAAAGTTTTTAACATAGCCGCTAAGCAGTGCAGTTACCATAAGGATAAGTTGTTAGTCTAGCATTACCAGCTAATCAGTGCAGCTACCACAACTATACTGTAAGTTGTTAGCCTAGCGTTAGCAGCTAACCAGTGCAGTTATAAGGAAGTTGTTTTCGTACCTGTTGCGGCTCTGGCTGCCTGTTAATGTCAGAAAAATCTATCATACTCAGGGAGATAACTCTAACTTGCTATGCATAGTCTTCCCAGTGTTTTGCCCTGTGGCATGGCCTATAGTTTACAGTCTGAAGTACTCCACAGCCTCCCTGCCTGGTTGACCCAGCAATTTAGCAAGACTGTTTACTCCTTGTTCCCCATACAAAATCAAGGCCTCCTGCTTGTCTAGGTATGTGAGCTGCTGGAAGCTGTTGGACCAAGTTTGTCTTTGGCAGGTGTTAGGTGAGACTGGCAACCACAGATTCATAAAACCGATGACTGTTATTTTTCCACATACCGTCAGTCAGCTCAACTCCTTTAAAAAATGACACACTGTTCAGTTTTCTTTGTCTATTTCCCACCAGAGGTTTTCTTGGCTGTCAACACATCAGTTGTTTGTTGGATATAGCAACTTGAATCCATGAGTGATGTGTCTCTTCACTGAAGCTTGAGAGAAAAGCGCTGAGGTTCACACAGCATGTCTTTCATGATGGCAAACTCTTCCACAAATCCTGAGTTGGTTAGGTGCTTGTTAAGTTCTTTGTATTTTTGCCTTTCAACATCTCTGCACGATGTGTCCTCACTGGCTGTTCTAAAATGGAGTGCAAGCTCAGGAAAATCTCTCCATACGGTGTTTACTGTCACGAAGCAACTTGGCACCCAGTAGCTTCATTACCCCGCTCCATCTCCAGCATCTGTGGCTCAGGGCCTTCCCTCGCCACATCATCGCTAAGAACACTGGGAACTGCAGTCCCTTCCCTTTTTACCGCCTGCTGCTGCAATTTCTCCTAAGCTGCGTATTAACCTTTGCTCTTGTTATGATGGTGCAGGCTGACGTATTTACGAGGTTCATTTAGCGGCATAGAATATTCCCTTTAAATCAACATACTGCATGCGTGTATCTGGCCGTATGTTCATTTGAAGGCGCTCTGCAAGCTTCTGAGACTACATGCTTCAAATGAGAAGGGCAGTGTAAGCATTTAAGGGGAATTTGCAATATGCTGTTGCTGCACAGGGGCTAGGTACATGCTGTATCAGGCTTGCAGTTTGGTGGTGTCTGGTTCTGCTGTTTTGGGGGGCCACCTGAATCTCACTGAGATTTGAGCAGGGAGCATCACGATTGCTTTGCAGGGTTGATTTGGGGTTGATTCACTTGGATTCATCCTAGAGAGCAGAAGATGTACCACTAAATACAG
Organism: Centroberyx gerrardi; assembly: GCF_048128805.1. Lineage (NCBI taxonomy): Eukaryota > Metazoa > Chordata > Actinopteri > Beryciformes > Berycidae > Centroberyx > Centroberyx gerrardi. Next base: position 10,480,684 of record NC_136006.1, on the reverse strand, counting down.
CTGTATAACCATTCATACAATAATGGTTTTAGCTTCATGATAAGAGTATTCATGACTGAAGTGGGTATAGCTTGAATAACTATTGTATGGTATCCATGGGCGACAGAGAGTAGCAAAATGAACATTTATTTATATGAAAAGTTGAATAAGCGCAAGTTAAATAGCACCAGGCTGTCAATGTTACAGAGGCATGAATCCACATTTGCACCCACACAGCACTCGGCATTGACAAGGGCATGCAGTATGAGGGAGTCCTACAGAGAATAGTAACATAGGGAAAATTGGAACAAAAGGTTGTTGTAGACATGCAATGTTTTACCCATAATAGATTTTGAAATGTGAAGAGCTGTGAAGTTTCGTGGCAAGACAGAGAAACAATGAAAGCTGTTGCCCCAACATCGTTATTTCCCTTTCTGCCCCCTTTTTTTCCCTCATCCTCTGTTCCCCCCTTCTTTCCCCTGCAACTGTCTGGGCGCCTGTCTCCTGCGGCGGTGCCCTTGCCCCCATTCCCAGCAGTCCCTGCTCTGACAGGTGACCCCACGGAGCATCGGCCTCACACGGCTGGCTGCGTCCACACAGATGTGTCCCTGCTCGTCCTTTTCTGTCCCGCACCCTGTGACGTGGCCCTCCGCTGTCTACCTGATGTCGCCCCACGGGTCGCTGCTCCTCTCCTCTCCTCTCCTCTCCTCTCCTCTCCTCTCCTCTCCTCTCCTCTCCTGTCCTCTCCTATCCTCTCCTCTCCTCTCCTAAGCCCTCTGCTGTCCCTCCCCCTCCTCCCTTCACTTCTCATAATTTATTTTTCTTCCTCCCTCGCCCATTGCCGTCCTTTTTGATCTGCACTGGCTCGCATGAAATCTTTGCTCCTGCATCGGCTTCCAGGGCTTTGTTCTGTTCTGCCTCCGACTCCTAACTCGTATCTTTTTAATTTCCCACCCACTCCCTTGCCTCGTCTGTGCTCCCGTTGTTTCGCCTCTGTTTTGGGTTTTCATCTCTCTCGTTTTTCACTTCTGTTCCTCTTCTATCCCATCCTTAAGATCTCACCTTCTTCTTTTCTCTCACCTGCTCTCTCCAACTCCTTCCTGTTTCCCACCTATTTTCTTCTCTTTTTTTCTCTTTATGTCTTTATTGCTCTCATCTCTTTTCCCTTCACTTTGTCCCATCTGCTCGCCTTCTGTCTAGCCACTTTCCTCAGGCCTGAGATGAACATTTGGCAAGAAAGTATAACTTGAGAGGATTTTATTTTTTGAACCCACTTAAGACTTTAGTTCCAATGAGACGTGAGCGAGGTTCTCAGAAGCGTTTCATCATCTTACTCTGAGGCCAGTTTAATTGAGAATTGGACAGAATGAAAAGCTGCTGTGAAAAAAAATATCTGGCAAATGTTTTACTTTGGCAAATTAGGGAGTTGTAATAACTCAAAGTCTGTCTTGATACAGATTCCCTCAAGATCCAAGGTTGTAATCAATGAGCTTTGTTCAGATTTCAATGAGTCTCAAGTGACACCCTGTCAAGGTCAAGAATGTGAAGTTGATACGTAGCAGATGGAGTTCTTTCTGTATTTGCCCCTCAGAGTCTTTTGTTGTTTCACATTGAATTTAAATCCAGATTCTTGTAGGACTCAAACACAAGAACAACTGTTAACCCAGCTGGAAACCAGAAAGTAGTACTGTAATTTTTTAACACTCATAACAAGGCAAGTTAACTAAGAACATATACAGTGCGGCTGCTGTCAACCATAGTTAAGGCCACTGATCATTACTTAATTCCAATGTCATCCGATCCATGAAGGAGAAAGTCCCTATAGATACATATTCCTAAATATATATAAAGTCTTTTGGCAACAAATCAGTCACTGAAATAATTTAGGGGCTGTGGCCTCCACTCCAGTATACACGTGCACATTCCCACACCCTGCTGCACAAGGTATTTTTCTATAATTAATGCTTTGGTGCCAGTTTTAGCAGTTGCCTTTGGTAGCGGGACGGAAGACTAATCTGATGAACAAAGAAGAAGACAGGCTTAAGATTTTAACCTCAACTGCTCCAGTAAATATCCGATGGCATAAACACAACCCCTCTACCAAACAACATTAAACCCTATACCACCATCCCTAATTAAATAATGCCAGTGGAACTGCAGGCATTTAATTGCTCAGACCTAGTTTTTAATATTCACAGTTTGCAGAAAAAAAAAAAAAAAAAAGGTAAATATTTGTGTCCATCTGGGTTCATTCGTGAGCACTTGTTGGTGCTTTTGTTGGTCAGGGAGAAGCTGCAGGGCAACAAAGTGCAGGAAGGTGACCTTTTTGAAAATAAAACACTTGGCTAGAATAGGAAAAGGGAGAGAGAGTGTGTGTGTTAGGGAGGGGTGGGGGTGGGGGATTGTGGGTTTGGAGGGTGGAATTAAATTGCCCACAAAAGTCCTCTTTTCCTCTCGTGTTTTCACTTGCTCGCTCTTTTGGAGCCAGCCAGACAACCAGCCAGCAGTAGTGCAAGGTAACCTTTCTCTAATTGATGTCTGTGTGTGCCCAGCGCACCAGGCGGCCATATTGTGAGGGAGTAGAGAGTAGCCCAGACCTCAGCATGTGGCAGGGTTTGGCAGAAGGGGGGTTGATGCAGCCATGCAGTTTGAGTTATGCAACACAATCAGAAGCCAACGCATTTGTAACAGGTACAGTCTGAAGAAAGGGCTTTAAATTCTCAACAAACTACAAAACCTGTAATAAATACACCTATTTTACTCAAAAAAAAAAAAAATGTCCCTTATCTAGCAGTGCTAACCCATTATGTTTAATTGCCCGCTATTCTTTGAGCAATGTTGCTTGCAGGGTCTCTATGGTACAATTAGCTACAGTCCTATATAATGACACAAGTCTGAATATTCACTCTGAAACTGTCAGTATTGAGTTATTTAATGCTCTAAAAATAAATTCCTGCTGCGCATAACAGTTACTTCATCTAAGAGTTTATGGAGACTGCACAAAGTGGGGCCTGTGGGACAAATTTGGCCTTTGAGTTTTTCAGCCACCCAAAGTTTTGAGACAGTAATAATACATTCTAAATCGTGTCTATTTTGTAGAATATTAGAGACCAAATGTGAGATAGCTGGCTTTTCACAAGGCATATTGGCATGTATCCTGCAGATATAAGACCCAATAAGTTCTAGCTCAATGTAAAATTTCTAAATACTTATTGTCTAAAATCATCTTTTTCATCTGTGGAATGCTTTAGCCCTTGGACATGTCTAACCCGGGTTTTGGTAAATTCAGTAACAATTTTATACTGATACCGAATTGATATTGATAAAATGACTGATAAAATGTACTACAAAGGATTTCCACTTTTTTTAATTCAAAGAAAACCCTCTTCCTGAATTGATTGAATTGGAAGTGAATTGAGTCTAACCCTGCTACCCTGCACACTGAGGCCAAACACTGGCGCTGTCCTTGGTGCTGATCATGTCTGAGGATGATGGCGTTATCCATGGTGCTGAAACAACAGATTTCTCATAGAAACCTATTGCGTGATAGCAAGCCTGTATTAGATATTAGATAGATCAGAATGGGGCAGGCTGTCAGACCACTAATGGTAGCAATTTGCTCGCCGCAAAGACCACTCAAACTTTTTTTTTATCCAGGGAAGATTTGCTGAGCACACTTTCTATTTTCAAGCAACACTTGGTTCACACTGATAGAGTAACACACACTCTGCTTGGGTAACCTTTAGGCTACCGCCAGTGGTGGAAAAAGTACTAGAATGTCCTACTCAAGTAGAAGTACTGTTACTTTGCTGATATTGTACTTAAGTAGAAGTAAAAGTACTGGTGTAAAAATCTACTTACTAGCAAAAAGTAACTCATTTAAAATGTACTCAGAGTAAAAGTTACTGAGTTACTTTTTTTTAGAAAAGTGAACATTGTTGCATGTGATATTTCTCATGCAATTATAAAAGGATGAGAGTTCAAGCTAGATTATTTTAATTGGAAAAATTTGGAAGTAACAAAATAAAGTGCAGAAATAAAGTAAAGTCAAATTACTCTTCTCACTGTGAATGGCTCCACAATTTGTCAATTTATAATGGGCCAGTTTCTGTTGCTTATGGAGAGAAACTTATACTATACTTCAGTAAAAATGTACTTAAGTAACAGTGAAGTTACTGACTTTAAAAAATACTCAAAAAAGTACAAGTGCACAAAAAAGCTACTCAATTACAGTAATGTGAGTAAATGTAATAAGTTACTTCCACCCTTGGCTACCGCAGCCTCTGCCGCTACTTCCTCCGTTTCTTCTTCTATCTTTTTGCTTTTCTTCCTGACCATTTCCCCCCTTTGTTCTCCAATCACTGACACACTCCATTTGTGAGAGTTTGTTCAAAACGTGATAGGTCTGACTGTGCATTTCAGGCACCATTTAAATACTGTGGAGCCAGATCCTCCCAAAAGTAATTACTCCAGGTGAAACCACGTATGAAACATATTTACTCTTGTCCTCAAACAGAAGAGAGTAAAACCAAAAGGGGGGGATGCAGGATCTTAAATAAACAAGACGGGCTGGAAACGTGCTGAGAAACACACCGGGAAAAAAGCAATTAAGCCCATAAACCAGGAATCAATCTTGATAAAATGATCCTTTATCGCGCTGTTGTCTGAGTGCTATTTTCAATGATCTATGATGTGTGTGTTTATGTATGTGTGTGTGTGTGTGTGTGTGTGTGCAAGTGAATGTGAATTAGAGCAAGAGAGGCCAGACGCAAGCTCCAGCAATCAAGACCAAATCAAGGGAGGAGTCTTTTAAGATGCAGCCCCCAGCGTCAAGCCTGTCATGCAAGTGTCTACTTGGCTGTGTGTGCGCACATAAACACAAGCTGCTTGATTATAGGGTGTGTGTGTGGGGGCTTGTGTATGTATGGGAAGGGAGTACTACTAGGCTATTTTTTTTGGTGGTGTGTGGGTGGGCCAGACTGGAAAGTGTTATGCGGCATACACACAGGGGGCCTATAATGTAAAAAGTGAATACTTGCAGGTGGAGGCGGAGATGGCTCAGCAGGCCTCGCTGATTCTGTAGGAGAATCAAATAGGGTCGCTTTTTCTGTTATGTATGGTGTATTGTGTCTGAGAGATTTAAGTATCACATCCACATGTTTCTTATAGGACGGCACTTTCACTAGCCGTATTACACACAAAGTAGCTGGGAATTCTTCTGTTTCTCTGCATATCCACACACACATGCATGTACTGTATGCCTTTCACCAGCAGGGCCAGAGGGCAGGGGCAGCCAGGAGCAGGAGCACCACCTCTGGAGCAGATACGGGGTACAGTGGGTCGTATTTACTGAGGTGCGCTAATTACCACCGTGCACAAAAACTTAACAGGCACAGGGAAGAGAGCAGACTGTGATATCCCCACTGTAGCTGAGCCAGAGGCCAGGAGATGAAGGGCTGCCAGAAGTTTTGTTAGTACGGGTATGACATGACTCCTCTTGGTCCGAGGTTCAAGTTTGTTTTTTATTTCATCAAGCTGTGCTAAAATAATATCAATATTATTAATAACAATAACAAATATGACTTGGCAATCAATCATGTATTTTAATCTCATCCTCTAACATTTGAAAGAGAGTAATTCTCAAATGAAACATTCTCTCTTATTCTCTCTTATCTCTTATTTATCCTCTCTGCCACAGCACTCATGGCTTTCTTTCTTTTTGATACATTTTTAGGCTTTTATTATGATAGTTTACAGTAGAGATAGACAGGAAAGATTAGGGGAGAGAGAGGAGGATGACATGTGACAAAGGTCCCTGGCCAGATTCGAACCCAGGACATTGCTTTGACATGGTATGCGCCTTAGACCACCGATCCACCAGGACGCCCCGCCGTGGCTTTCTTATGGTGAGAAATTAGGACATGCTTTCTCTGGCCGGTAAATACTGTGTGCAATTATGCATGTTTTGGTTTAATAAATGGATGGAAGTGATCCATTTCTTTGCACACTACCAATGCCAGTCCTTAAAAATACAAATTAATTAGGTCAAACATGCTAAATGTCTCCTGCCAGGTGTCCCACCACCCCGCCCTACGCTTAGTAAATGCGGCCCAATATGTCACTCAAGGACACTGCTAGGGATGGACGGGTCGGCTGTTACTGGGACCTTTCCAGATTTAAGTGTGTGTGTGTGTGTGTATGTACACAGTATATCTGTGTGTATGAATGAAAGCCAGAGAAAGAGACAGAGATAGAACCAGAGTCTGTGTGACAGTGCCAATGCTGTGTCAAAATGTCCCGTCTTCCTGTAGAGCACCGGGTGCGCTAACCACCGACCACACGGGGGGGGGGGGTGTCCACAGTGGGAAGGTTGGGAGAGACACAATACAGCAACCAGAAGCCGCAGGGGAGAAGGTCCACCTCCCAAGGCGCCGTTAAATTGTCTGGAATGGCTTCCTGTTAACGGCAAAACATCCACCATACGCCCACGCCGCCTGGCTACTTTTGTTCAAAGGGTAATTTACCGTTAAGAGCGGCCATCCTTTACAAACCTCCCGTGGTTTGTGGCTGCTGTACTTTATTCCAGCAGAAACCGGTCAGCCACAAGGTCATTGGTTTGCAGAAACCTACTGCGAGCCCTCACAATAATTGTTGACACTAAAATGGCTACACACTTGGCACTGGCTGCAGAATCTCACAGCAGAAGTGCCGGGACAGTAACATGTGGCATCAGCCACATTGTTACTGTATTCCAGTTGGACCACAGGGTTGTTGCTTGAATCTGATATGTGGTAATGTTTTCATTTGATATATTGGATTGTAACAGAAAGGAACACAACATTTGTTGGTTAAACAAACACCAGATAAGAAAGGCATAAGGAAAAGGAGGAAAGATAAGAAAAGATAAGTCCTTGTGATAGTAAATCCCTGCAACTGTAGCATCATTACTGCAACAGTGCAAACAAAATCTTTAAAGGGCCAGTAAGTAATCGAAACACTGGCAAAACGTCTCCTCCTATAAGTCTCTAGCGCAACCCCCACCCTCTCATTCCCTTGAGTTTCAGTGGCCTGTAATTGGAACAAACAATAAAGTCACATTTTCAAAATAGGGATGAATAAGTTAGCTAACAACAGAGATCCAACAGAAATGTGTAGTGAAGAGTAATGTATCACAATACAAAATACTGTTTGTAATAACACTACTATCTCAGAAGGGGGATTGGGAGTTTCTTGAAATTCCAGCGGATGGGGAGCTTTTATATTGTGGTCATTTTGTGCTATGTGGCAGTAAAAAGCTTACTTATGTCAAAATATCAACTTTTTCATAAATTAAGAAAAGCCATGCATCCTGAAAATTTTATATGGGTTTTGAATATGTTGTATAGGCCTTACGGTCATGAAAGTAAAGTAAAAACATGAAAATTAACAAAATTTAAATTACAAATTTTCTGTAGGGCAATTAGGGCCCTACCAGTATCATTATAGTTTTGAATATATTGAACATTACTAAACAATTTAAACCTTTGTGGTGGGTTGGCTCTGCAAGCTAACAAAGTATGTTGGTTTTCATTTAAACATGGGCAATACTGGATGAATTGGCTCTATCAATTATGAGTCAGTGGATCCATTGGATCAAATAGGTGATGCCTCAAGTCACCTAGACCCCCAGGCTTAAATCACAGGCTAATTTATCTTCTTTTAATGACTCCCCACTGACTGTATGTCTATAAGGGTCAATTCATACGACTGGACTAGGGTCAAGAGCATTCTGTGTTAAACATTTACCGTTTGGAGAATAACGCTGCTATAAACCTTGTTTTTTCAAACACGTAACTTTTGAGAAATTTGGAAAGACATCCATCTCTCTATTAAAGGTTTTGGAAGGGGCTCATGAAACTAAGCGTCGGGGCAAAATTGTTCAATTAAAGAACCTTCAAGTAAAAACATTAAAAAATAGTTAAAGGTTGTTTTTGTGTCAGTAAGGGGAAAATAAATAAGACAATAATCTAGGCAAGTATATATTTTTACTAGGCTAGTATATACAATATTTCAAAGCTAAGCTTTACAGGAGCAAGCAGCCTTGTTTACCTCTCCCCACTAAGATCTGCTGGGGGGTGGGGGGGTGGGGGGGTGGGGGGTGGTGGTAATGCAAGCTGTTTCTGTTTGAGTCTGATTTGTGGTTTGGGTGTCAAGGGTTGGCTGTATAGAACCGTCTTTGTTTGGTGTTGTTTTCCTCACAAGCTCTTTGTCTCCTGGAGGGAAGGAGCAAATGTCACGACTCAAGCTGGAGTTAATCTCTTTATAATGGATGACTTGCCTTTTGTACACCAAAACATTTGTGGTCACACATGCGCTGCATGATGAGCATGTGCACACATGCATACTGTACATACACACATGTGAAAACACACACTCACATGCTCACTAAGACAACTAAAACACACCGTTTATGGAACAAGCACAGCAAACTCCATGTACAAATAAAAGCACACAGAAAAAAAGCACCAAGCAACCAAAATGCACACTCCACACTGCATGCCCACGGTACCACACCTTTGGGCACAGCATCACTGCAAACACAAATATATTTAATTTATTTTAAAGCACTCCTGACTGAGAAAGGGCATAGCGTAGTGGTGGGAACAGCAACAATTGGCAATGGCAGCTTCCTTTAACAAACAGATTGCCAGTAACCCTGAGCACTTAATGCAGTGTCGCTTTGGTTGAAACAGTTATAAGTTGAGGCACAAAACCAAACTCAAACACTCACACACCCACTCACACACACAAAGATACATGCATACATAAACACAGACACAACAGAGGTTCTCTTACTCTCTTGTTCGGTGGGATCTGAAGCGTTAGGGGGCGGGCTCAACGGAGCAACAGACACAAACACAGCAACGTGAGGTGGGGGGAAAAGGTGGGCAGCTGTGGGAAAAGTTTTCTAAATTGTCAAAACTAATCTTTAAAATTGTTGCAGTTTTCCCCTCATCTTTCGGCTCTATGTTGTTATATAGCTGTTGAGATCATAGCTGACACGAGACAAGAAGTCAGGCAGCTCAATATCTGACCCTGGGTGCATGTGTGGATGAGCATGCACAAGTGTAGGGGAGTCAAACAATATGTTTGGTAGCAGTGTATATTTCATTTGACTTAAATTGCATTTCCTCGGTGGCTGACTGAGCTGTCACAGAATCCCAAAATCTCTGCAAGAAAAATCACCACTGAAACCAACTTTGGGTTTGAAAGCAACTGTACAGTTGGTCTATTAAGCTGCAATTGCACAAGGACAGACATCTGATTTCAACTATTCACAAACCTGATCATTTTATGGCTCTCTAAAAATGGAAAAATCTGATTCCACATGGTTTCTCAATATTTAGAGGGGCATGGAAATATATAATCTGTGCCAAAAAAAGCAAAAAATCTGATCTTTGAGTTAAGATTAGACTTTGAGGTTTGTTCTGAAAAAAGGACAATTACACTTGGGCTACTGCTAATTTAAACCTTCAGTACCTAAAAGACTGTTCTTTGAATTGATGGGCAATAGAAGGTGTGAAGAAAGTAGAAATTATGCCGTTAAACTTGGGCAGTTCATCTTAAACCTGAAAATACTACAACATAGTTTGTTGAACTGATGAGTAATACTAAAAGTAACTACAAATCTGAGTTTAAGTATTTACCTACTTGGTTATAACTGTATACTTGGTAATTTGCTAGTTACCACCTATTTTATGTAACAGAAAATGTTGTTATTTTTCTTAATCGTTTGAAATTTGGAGATTTGGAGATTTGGATATGGAGATCCATGTAAGTTTTTAACATGTTTTAAAAGTTCCCACTAAACTAAACTTAGCAAGACCTCCAAACATTTCCTGCCACCATCCAACACATCTGCTGTAGCCTCAGAAAATTACTTGCTGACATTTTGGCACCATTTGGTTTCATTGTGATTACAGTAATTATCCACAACTGAACAACAAACCTCGTATGATTTTCCGCTAGTGTTGCTCCTGTTTGCTTCCGTATTGTCAGGTGTAGGTAGAGCACTGGGTACAGTGGGCTGGTCAAGGCACCTGTAAATGACTGTAATTATGTTACAAAACAGGAATTATAGTACAGCAACTTACACAATGAAAAATGGACTTTGGTCTGTGACAAAAGGATTGATATAGCAAAGGAAAGATTTGATGAGTGTGTGTGTGTGTGTGTGTGCATGAGCTTGTGTTCTTGTATGTAATTATCTCACACCACACCCCTTTCAATTGTTGATCAGTCAATCAACCCAACTGCTAATTCCATTCTCCCTGGGCACCCGGCACCTGCAACAAACAACATCCTCAAACGCTCGCTGCTTGGCCATAAATGTCACGCACCACAGTTCTTGTTCTTTTTTATGTGACATGACTAGCTACCCTGACCGGCCACACTTAATCTTATTTTAACACCCTTGAGCCCCATTAAACACAAAGCAAACACCGCCAGTCTGGGAATAGCTCGTCCCTGCAGTATAGTCTGGCGCCATAATGAGTTTAAAGGAAAAATCTGCTCAAATAATAAACAGGCTTTAACTCTAATGGTGGTGATGCACTATAGCCAATTTTTTCGGGGAATTTAGAAATTTAAAAAGCTACAGCCATCAAAGTGATGTAATGGAGAGGGTAGGTTGCTATATGATAAAGAATCATGCACTTTGCAACAAAACTGCCACAGAGAGAGCTTTTTATGGTAGAAACAGAGCAATATAACAAGGTGTTGCACATTTGGTCCCAGTGCTATGAGCGCTAGTGTCTCTATTGCACTGGTGAATGCCTAAAACGGAAATATAAAGTGGGTAATTTTATGCTATTTTAGACAACTTTCTACAATTACATCCATCTAGTCAGATGTGAAAATGGTTGGATAATTTTGAGGTATTTGATCCACCGCCCAACAAGGATATAAAATAAACCTCGTAAAGTGACAAGCCTGAGGTGTCACAAATACTATTATTTTCCCCAGCAGTAAGATGTTCTCATGTGATATAACGCCAAAGCATCTCCTTGGGCACTGATGCAAACCAGAATTTCCCAAAAGGTCACCTGGGGTATCACTACCTTTAAATTCAACTCAGCTTTGATACAGTCTTAATTTTCTTTGTACAGAGCCCGGAGGCATGTTCCTGATATCGGAGACCTTGTGCATTTTTGTGTTATGGTGCTGGTTATTTGCAAACCTCAGCTGATGTGAGATATTCCACATATCTGGTTGCTGTTTGACAAGGCCATGACATGAGAGATAAGAAGATTTTTATATGTACAAAGCGACAGACAGATGTTGCGCTAAACGGACCAACCTGCATTTGCAATCTCATAATAACCATTCCAAATCATGTTGCATAACCACCCTGTGTATCTTAAGTTAATTTGTATTAGGTTGTAATAAAGTAGAATCCCATATGATGTCAGTGATGCCTGCAGCCCTCCCTGAAACTCTTAAAATAACTTCTAGACACATTTAGGTCAAATGGAAAATTCAAGCTTTTAATTTAAGATTATCTTTAATCTTGTAGGCAGAAAGAGGCTGGGGAATTCTGGTCTATCCACTCCATAACATTCCCTTTGAGCATCGTGCATAGAGTGCAACAGTTTTGTTTTTATTTATTTTTTTATTTTTTTCCCCCTATTCCCGGTTTATCAATTAAGAAAACCCACTAGAAAGTGAAATGACTCCTGAGAGTTTGAAAGCAAGCCTGTTGAAAGGCAAACAGTCATCCAATGATAACATCAACTACGGCTATAGACAGATTGGGTCAAATAGTACTTGGAAGTAATTTATCATGTCTGTTTTAATCTCCTTGGAGTGCCAGATGGGTGGTGTTTGCCAAAAAAGGTGATGCAAAGACTTTACTACAAAGTTTAGACAAACAAAAGTGAGGCTTTGAGAAACAATGTAGTATATTTTCTGTGACTTATGTGTGACTTATTAATTTGATGCAGTAAACCCCACCCATCTGGCAGTGTGAGCAGGTTACAACAAACGTATCAGGCATTTGTCTTAGACCTTGCCTAATCACATAATGGCATCTGGTGGTGACTGGCATCTTATTTTAATGTACAGTATATCAGTGGTGACAAAGTTTATCCCTGAGGTCACATCAAGGTCGACCTCGACTTTGCCACTTTTTGTGCCTTTACACCGCAGTTGTCTTTGTACCATGTGTGTCAGTATGTATAGTGTAGTGCAGAGACATATTGATTGTGATTGTCAGTATCTCTCTCTGTCAAATTATGTGACCAAGACATTGTACATTGTAGATTTATTTTACTTTGCGATTAAAGTAATTCTGATTATTCACTTAGAAGGCAATTTAGGCCTCCTCATCTGGCTCCCATGTCACCTGATCCACTTTGCAGGAGACGACCCATCCAGTATAAAGTCTGGACAAAAAGAGCTGAGTAGCTGAGTGCTCTTCATACAGTTTTGAAGGAAATGAAACCCGCTGGCAAGGAGCTGCCTTTTTCTGCTCTCATTCCCCTCCTCTCATGTTTTTTAACACGCTCATTTACCTGAAGTGTTCCGCTTGGGCTGACAGACCCGATACTGTCAGCTCGGTGGCAGTGAGCCGCGCTCCGCTGGCATTTGCGAACGCAGATCTATTCTCTTGTTTTGTTCAGACAGAGCATAAATCGTAAACGAGGAAGAAAACTGACCAGCGGTACACATCTGTTCTCCACCAGCAACACCCCACACCCTCACAGCCCCACACAGATGTCTCCACTTTAGTTTCTTCCCACAGCAACAATGAAATGTCCTTTCTTCATGACATTTATGGATAGCTGACAGCACCAGTGCATTTAGTATCGATGTAGTATTGACCGACCAGAGTTTCTCTCCCATATGGCACAGGTACACTGGTGTTATGGAATGATGGGACAGTGTTCAAGTGAATTGGGCACGCAGTCAGGCTACTAATTGCCATTTTTAACTTACATCACACTCGTGGGGGAAACTCAACCTGGAAGATTGCCATATATTTAAAACTAGCATTACTCCAACACATAAGTGAAGGAAATCTTGGAAACTACTACAATGAGTGGCGAAAAAGTGGCGAGTCGTCTTTGCGACTGATGTGAAACACTACCATTAAGGAACTCAAGGGGGCGGCAAAGTCATCAAGTTTCAAATCTAATGTAACACATAAGGCTACTGATAAATCAAAATGTAAGAATGAGCAATGATAGAAAGTTACATTTTAAACAAATTTCTCTTTTAAGTGTCTCTGCTATAAGTTGTCGATGTTATTTCAAGTTACAAAACAGTAACATGGATATGAAAACTCAAGATCTGGATCATGTAGGCAAATACGACAAATTCAGCCGTTATTCTTTTTCTGCGTCCAGTGAGATTGTCTGTTTTATTTCACATAACAGTTGATACTGACTATAAATTTTCAGTCTTAGTAGGCAATTTCAGGCTAATTTACATCGCAATTTAAATCACCTTTGCTGATTAGCCACATCCTCAGCAGAGCCTAAAAGATTCCACAAGCAATTCCTATTACCACCCATGAACAGATTAGTTATTTTATGTATAATCACCGGAGCGATTTAATATAAATCAAAGCATAATAGTGTCCATGGGGACGAGCTATTTGCCCTGCTCTTTAAACAGCAGTGCATGTCGCCTGGAACTGGACCAGGAGTGGAACATTACAGAAATACACAAGGAAAATTATTTTTAAACATTTTTTGAGAACTACACAGTGTGGCTTTAACAGTTTATAGGCAAATAGGAGATCAGATATAATTTATACTTAAATCCCACAGTGGATTTTAGTTCCCAATCGCAGGTTTGGTGGAACAAGGTATGACAGCAGAATCATATAGTATGATGCATCCTTTGAGTTTAAAATCTTTTATTTTCCTCTTTCCTCTTTTCCCCACTGGAACCACAAAAAACGGGAAACAGTAAGAATTAATCAGCAAAAAGAAGTATTTATATTGCTCATTAAAAAGAGAGAGATTGTGCGGCAGCACTGGCAGTAGAGCTTAGAGAGCGGGAGACAGAAAAAAACGGCGTGGCACCTGGAATATGATGCATCATATAATGGAGTTATGATGGCTCTGCAGTCATTGTGAAAACAGCCCGTTATTTATGCTGAGCAAGAGGCGAGCTGAGGCCAGAGCGAGAGCATTTAATTTCTCAGCTGATCATGGAGACAGATTCTATTTACAGCCTGCACATGGAGAAACTGAGAAAAAGATGGAGGTGGGAGGGAGGAGGAGAGAGAGAGAGGGAGTAGTGCAGGGGTGATGGAAGGTTTTAATCGGTCATTCTGACAAACCTCATTAAGACCAGTACAGTGTGAAGCCAGGAAAAAAACCCTTCGTTAAATAAATAGTAGTTTCTCTCTTTCACGGTTCTTGTTTGTCATAAAAAAATGGCAATATTTCTGGCATGGCTTAGTTGGCTGTAGACCGATAGAGACTTTGCGGCGCTGCATGTGCATGGATAGCAATGTCTGTGGATCAGTCGGATAGAGGACTGCAATAATTCTAATTGACTTATACAATCTGAAAGTCAAAAATTGCTCTGTTAGATCAGCAGTGAACTCCATTTCACTTTTAATAAGAATTTATGACTCCATGATGGCATACTTTACCCGGCCTGCATAGCAATAACGTAAAGGTGTGATAGAAACATGCTTTCCAAAGTTTAGGAAATTCAAAGCATTGTGTAGCCCTGAATAATAACATTATGCAAGTTAGGAAAGCATTGGATTCCAGTTATTTAAAATCCAGTTAAGGCTGCCACCTCCAGAGTCATTCGAGTCCCTACTGGCCTAGGATTGAATCGAGTCTGAATACATTTTTAAAATGCTAAAAGTGTGTGGACTACCCCCTCTCTTTAATAGAAAAAATGTAAAATGCATCATACTGTACTTCAAAAGGTCTTCAAACAAATAACCTTCAGGGTTTGGTATTTTACGTAAAAAAAAAAAAAAGTAAATTTCTTCTCTCAAATGTTTCTGTTCCTCAAAGGAGAACCTTCAGTACCTACATCACCATGCGCTGCTCATTTGGGAAAAGGTGGGTCTTTGATATTGGATGCTTACCTGTTTCAAACACTTTTACTTCCATGCAAATTTATTTCAGTAAAGCCACTTTAATACCCAAGTCTCTTTCTCTCTGTTTCTCTCTGTTTCTCTGTCTCTCGGTCCCCATAGACTCCCAGGTTTGCTCATTCACTCAAGGCACTGTGTCTGCAGACCAAATCATAAAATGCTGGTTTCACTGTTGAGCTGCTATTAAGGCAATTGCAGGAGGATATCCAAAATGGAGGCACTCAGATAAGAAAAATTGGTTATCAAAATGTCATTTCAGGCCAAATATTAACAGAGGAAGGATTAGGAAAACCCACATGACCTGATTCACTGTCTATTTTACCACAAGTGCACTCTTAAAAAATATGTTATTTTCAACACATCATAACACATCTATGTTTCAAGTTTGGGACAACACAGATTTGTCTTACTTTTTAACACACCATATGCAAATAACATAACATTTAATAACATTTTTCAACAACACATTTTTCAACACAAATCTGCGTTGTACCCACATCTTTTTAACAGTGTTATGTTAATATGCATGCTTTCTTCCTTTTATTTTAAAGCACTTTGTAACTCTGTTAAGAAAAGTGCTGAATAAATACTAGAGAAAAGTATGGGAAAGCTGTATTGTGGTACTCTAAACTTACATCAAAAGTTTATAATCAAATTATTTTAGTAGGAGGTGTGGACAGTGACAAGATGTCTCAAAATACAACTTTTTCTCTGGCAACATTTCTGTCAAATTAATCCACAAGCAGACTGTTCAAAGTAAAGAAAATGATGAATAAAGTTCTTGGCAACCTAACCAACAAGTCTTTGTCTTTTAGAAATGACTAATGCTAATTTCAAACATAATCTCTGCCCTGGCCAATTGACCGGTGTACTCCTGCATGAGTTTTATCACACTATTACTGTGCAAGTGAGTGTGGGAGTGTGAAAATGGGTGCAGCGAGGTGGGGGGGGGGGGGGGTTGTGAGGGTGAGATGAGATAATTTGTGTTTTTGGAATCCAGGTCTGGTAATGCAGAGGCAGCGTCCATCTCAAGGGAGCCATTATCGAATCCCCGAGATAAAAAAAAAAAAAAGCTGGGGGAAAAAAAACTAATTGCCTGACCTTTATCGACTCCTCCGGAGGAGAAACAGACCAGTGCGTGCCATCCCTCGTTACATCCGCATAATTAACGGAAATCGATCTGGCTCCCCTTTTTCTCTCCCTTGATGCGGACGAATGTGCCAACTTGGAGAGTGACGGCTGTCGTGGCGAAGTGTCACAAGGCGAATACATTACCCAGGCAGTCAATGGCAACGCTGAGGGGGAAAAAGTAGAGCAAGACAAGGAGAGAAAATCCATTGCAATTCAGAGACAGACCTGGTATGTCAATCAAAAGCAGTATCGACCAACATTATTTGGATATCAATGCCTTTGTCCTGCCCATTGATTTTGTTTTGTTGTCCATCAGTGGATGCATCCTTGACGATCAGATCAAGTGAGATGAACATGTTGCATCACAGTATTTGGAAGCTGATCCTGGCCTAACTGAAAACCCATAAGTAATGTTAATCTGTGTTAAGGCAGTGGACAGCAGTAGAAACGGGGCATTGCTGAAAAAGAGCATGCATACTGAGCATAAGGAGGATAAGTAAAGGTTAAACATGAATGACTGATGTAGTAGTGTAGTTA